>NC_142346.1:26513571-27177142 GCF_054954075.1 Amborella trichopoda
TCCACTCCACTAAAAAAAATCCCCATCACCTAATCCACCCAAACCTCCCAAGCCATACTGGCTGCACAACAAAGTAAGCCAGCAGCCCAAAATAAACCTCCTCCACCTAAACCTTCTCCTCAACCTACTATACCACCCAAGCCAGGGGCAGGACCGGGAGCACAAACGGCTGATGAGAAAAAGGTGAAATACGATGTGATAGGGCACCTAAGGAAGCTTTCAGCCCTTCTCAGCATTTATGATGCTCTCATGCTCTCAAGGGATTACTATATGTCTCTGGTTCAGGCTCTTTCTAATCCAGAAGTGTACAAGACCGAGGTGGAACCCATCGAGGTGGACCCCACAATCTTGCATGGATGTATGTCGATCACTTTCTCAGAGGATGATCTTTAATTGAAAGAAACTTTTCACAACCTCCCTCTCTTCGTGACTGGTGACCTACATGCATGCCCCATCAACCAAATTATGCTGGATGAAGGGTCGACAGTCAACCTTATCCCAAGGAGAATTCTCACTCGATTGGGATTGAGGTCTGAAGATCTCACTCCGACTCATATCACAGTCCAGGGGTTCAACTAGTCAGGAGAGAAGCTGGCTGTCATGGTTTGCCTTCATCTCAAGATCGATGAATTAAACGATTATGCTCAAATTCATGTAATCGACATCGACACCTCCTACGACATCCTTCTCGGCTGCCCTTGGCTCCATGACTAGGGAGTGGTTCCATCCACATTACTTAGTACTTTAAGTATAGTCAAGATGAGAGATAGTATACGGTCTATGCTGATAAAAGACCATTTCCTATAGTCAAAATTTACTATGCTGATCGCAAGTATTACTTCACAGATTCAATGTCACCCCAAAAGCCAAATGATGGTGACCAGAAGTCTGTGAGGAAGGCAGAACTCTCGCCTCATGAAGAAGTTTAGGACATTGGGGGAACACTCGTGAACATGTTTAAAGAGGAGGAAAGCCAAGGCAAAATCCTCCCTCTGACTCCCATTCATCCCAATATGCCATTCACAATCTCTGAAGAAACTCCATCTTCAACTGAAGATGAGGCTTCCCCTTCTACTTTCAGTCCGAGTCACCTTTGCAAGAAGATGAACCAGAAGTCATTCCTGAGACTGAGGAAGTCATGGGGATAGATCTCTTAGCACCAAAGGTCACCTACACGTCGGGCCATAAAAAGGTCCTACATGTCCCCATTGCAGGCTTGGAGGCCAAACTGACGCACCAGCCACCGAAGAAAGTCTTTCACTTCCCTGATTCTGCAGGAGGAGAGTGGTCAGAAAAAGGACACCTCTCTCGCCCTTGAGAGAAGGATCCCCTGGTAGAGTTAAGAAGCGAGGTTCGTAGTCTTTATAACCAATTGGAGGTCATACGTATCGCCTCAAAACATCTAAAAATGTCCATGCCTTAGACCAAGAGCTATAATTGAATGCGCCTCATATAGAAGCCAAAGCCACCCCTGATTAGACTATTCAAAGTGAGCAGGCTCATCAAATAATGAGAAAAATGAATTATGAGCCCCCTATCCAACTAAACGTTAAGAGGGGAGGAGGAAACCGCTCTCCCATTCGAGGCCATTGAAACCACAACAGCTGGTAACATGACAAAACAAGGCATAGGTTTTTCCTTCACAAAAGGGAAGAAACAGTGAATGCCCTAAAACATGACCTACCCAAGCGCAAGAGATGAAGTGCAGAGAAGCAAAAAGAAAGAATAAAGTCATGCATCAGAATGAGACAGAAAAAAAAAGCAAGCAAGACAATTTAGCAAGGCTTAAATCTTTTTATTAAAGAAGTTACAAGTTACAATCAAAAACCCATTATCAAGGAGATTACATATATATATTATCAAGCACTGCTCTTGCATATGAGGAAAAGACACTAGTTGACCCCCAGCACTGCTCTTGCATATGAGGAAAAGAGGACAACTATTGGCCAAAAACTACTCTTGCTATTTGAAGACATTTTTTAGCACCATGGGTCCTTGATGTGGAATAAAAGAGAAGCCGATCAATAAAGCTTGACAAACAATGGAAATTTTGACAGTCTCAAAATAGCTCCAAAACTGATCAAAGATCTTCATAAGGACTTCTAAAAGCCTCCTGGCAAATTTTATTGCATTTTGACATGTCTAAGGTAGTGCATACGAAGGAACAGTTTCGATAGAATCAACCTTTAGCACCCTAAAATGGACCCCTATAACTGGAACCCTACTTTCGGAGCATCAAATGGTCATGGTACCAAATCCATGGGATCCGGCATAGTTGAAAACCCCTAAGTGTCAAATTGCAGCTTAAACAGACACTCCAGAAAGAAGTTATGGGCAAAACATTAAAGCAATAGGAGCCACACACTATTCCCATGTGGCCGCCCTACAACTAAACTCCATTAAAGCACAGTCACGAACAGTGAACTTGCGACATCCATATCTACCTCGTTCGATATTGGATCATGCCCAAACTTGTTGAAGCGTCTTCGTGTCGTCGAAACGAGCGTTTTGATATGTGGTACGTCTTGTGACGATGACCGAGGATTGTAGATTTCCAGCAGGACCTCCAGTCACATGAGCAGCCATATCACAGCGCCCGCAAACCCGATCGATGTGAAACAAGTTGCATCGTATGCGTAAGGTCTGTGGATATCACTGGTCTAAACTTTGTGCATGATGAATTGTTGGATTTTATACAAGATCATGTTGAAGTCAATGTAGATTCTAGTAGCCGAAATCCCAAATTCAGGCCAAAGTCCAAGATTGTCAAATCTTCGTTCGAGGACCAAATCACGTCCCGTTTGTTACAACGCCATTGTGGCAACATGCTTAGTGCAATTCGGCGAAGAAATCGAAGAAAAACACCAAGATGAAGATGCACTATCAATCAAAAGTTTTCAAGATCTATGTGAATTTCAAGTTATGTGCATGCTTTTAAAGTGTGATTAATGGCTTAAAATTGATATCAAAATGATCGTAACATCGAGCCTTACATGATGGTAATCATATTTTGTTCATTTGGATGCCAGATTATCAATGGATAGTCCGAGAAGAATAAAAAATGTCCCTAGTTCTTAGCTATGATTGTTTTGGAATTCCCCCGATTGTCAGGTAGAGCAAATTAGTCATTTTTTACCCTATTTTCTTATTTTTTATTCAAATAAGCCTTAATTATCATCAATTAGGGTTAGTTTTGGATAATCCACCCAGGTTTTAGTCTTAGTCTATAAATAGACGTTACCTCTCATTGAGAAGGGGTTGGATTTTGAACCCAGAAAATCATTGTATAGGGATTCAATTTCGATCAATAAAAATTAAATTTTTCTCTTGAGCACGTCTTAGAGAAAGAGAGGAGAGAGAAAGTTTAGAGTGGTATCCCTTTCACTTTCAAGGTATTTTCTCTCTCATCCCTTCTTCTTTCTTTTCGATTTTCTTTTTTTTCTCTTCTTCTCTCCCTTCTTCTCTTTCTTCTTCTTCGTCTTCTTTATTGTGTCTTTCTCAGAGGCCATGCACGGCAGTGGCAGTGTCGTGCATGCCTCCTTTTTTCTTCCCCGTTCTGTGGTTTCGCAGGCCATGCATGACGATGGCAGCACCATGCGCGAGCTTCCTTCCTTCTTTTTTCAATCATCTCTTTACCTCAATATGGTTCATGCATAGTGTTACTTGTCGTTGTTCGTAGCGCCGTCCGAAGGAGCACATGGTGAGTCTGGTTATGCTCTGGCCGTGGGTCGAGCTCTTATTTCGGTCCCAAGATTGGTGTCACACATGGTGATGTGCATCGCCGACCGTGAACCATCCTTCTTTCTTCTCACGAATCATAGACGATGCTGCTCATCACTGTCTGTGGGCATGTCTTCGACGTCCTGCACGATGGCTGACGGTGATAATCATCGCCGTCCATAAAAATGTTTTTTGTATCCTGCACCTATCACAGATGGTGATGCCTATCGTCGCCAGTGAAAGATCGCGGTGATGCCTATCATCGTCCTTGTGCCTTTTTCCTGCGTCTTGTGCCTATCACAGATGGCGAAGCCTATCGCCACCCGCGAAGGGTTGCGGTAATGCTCACCGCCATTTGCAGGCTTCTCTCTTGCACTTTGCCTTCCCGTGTCGCAGACGACGACGCCTATGTCCTAGCTTCATGACTTTAAACTGCATAGCCATGGTCCAAGATATATGACCTTAAAACTATAGTACATCTTGTCCGCATGACATTAAATTGCTTTACATAGGTCCAAGAGGCTTAACCTTAAACTCGTCCCCACACATACACGCACATCCCTTTTATGCGTACCATTTAATACCTTCCCAATGAGCCCATTTCCATCATTGTCATTCATCATTCCCCAAAGAGTCTTACTTAACGCTCACAAACGGCAAGCCATCTCGCCCTCCATACTCGCCGTCAGCTAGTGGGTCACCGCTATCCACCTTCCTACTAATACCATCCATCTTTCATAGGCCGCTTCATGCCATTTCCCCAAAGTGAGTCAAACAGCCATCATACTCACCCCATGGCCTCCACAAACTGTTGTCCATCATCACTACAGTCCAGATGTATGACCTTAAACGATAATACATGTCCTGGCCGCATGATCTTAATAGGCTTCGCACAGGTCCTGGAGGCATGACCCTAAACGTGCCCTCAACAGAAAATGGGCATGGTGTAAACCTGAAAAGGGAACACCATGAGTAAAATGATGGATGGGCATGGTCATGAAATCATAAGTAAAAGAGTTCCGTGAAAATAAAAACCCGAGCACGGTGAAAACCCGAACGAGCACCGTGAGTAAAAATGGAAGAATAAGGGTGAACATGGTCGTAAAGTCATGGTTAAAAAAGCCCTGAATAAAGGAGGTTGGTGAAAATCATGGCTACGGGGCCACTTCCCAAGTCCAAGTAAAAACCCACAAAGGGTGCTTAGACCAAGAGAGCAGGTTGATACAGCACTCGCCTCCAGAAGAGCCCTCATCATCAAAAATATCATCCAATAGGATGATCAGACTTAAAAAGCATCCCTCAACATCGCTCTTTGGTGTTGGATGAACACTAGCCCAGTCGCCATCCCTTCTTCAGTGATGGGTGAACACTAGCCCAGTCGCCATCCCTTCTTCGGTGTTGGGTGAACATGTAGCCCAGTCGTCATCCCTTCTTCGATGCTGGGTGAACACGTAGCCTAATCGCCATCCCCTCTTTGGAGATAGGTTAACACGTAGCCCAGTCATCATCACAAAATAGTCCACGCGAGGGTGAGGACTTTTATAGGATCCCTCAAACAAACAAAAGGTCCACACGAGGGTGAGGACTTTGATAGGATCCCTCAAATAAACAAACAGTGCACGCGAGGGTGAGGACTTTGATAGGATCCCTCAAACAAACGAACAGTCTATGCGGGGGTGAGGACTTCGATAGGTCCCCCAAACAAACAAACAGTCCACGCGGGGGTGAGGAATTCAATAGGATCCCCTAAACAAGCAAACAGTCCACGTGGGAGTGAGGACTTCGATAGGATCCCCAAGCAAACAAAACAGTCCACGCAAGGGTTAGAACTTGGATAGGATCCCTTAAAAATTTCTATCTCTCTTCCCGATTCTTCTATATCTCTTTTCTCTATTTCTCTTTCTATTCATCTCTCTTTCCCTTTCTCTTTATCTTTCTATCTCTCTTCTTCTCTATTTCTCTATCGCTTTCTCTATTTTTTCTCTCTGTCTTTCTATCTCTTCTCTATTTTTCTATCTCTTTCTCTATTTCTCTTTCTATTCTTCTATCTCTCTTCTTCTCTATTTTTCTATCTCTTTCTCTATTTCTCTCTCTATTCTTCTATCTCTTTTCTTCTCTATTTCTCTTCTCTTTCTTTCCCTTCCTCTCTCTATTCCTCTGTCTCTTTCTCAATCTCTCTATTTCTCTTTCTCTATCACCCATCTCTCTTTCTCTTCTTCTCATCTCTTCTCTTGACATGCACGATAGTGGCAGCACCATGCATGCCTCTCTCCTTTCTATCTCTCTCTTTTCTTCTCCTTCGTCTATTTCTCCCTTCTTCAGTGCTAGGTGAACATGTAGCCCAGTTATTCTCTTCTTCTCTTCTTCTCTCTCCTGACATGCATGGTAGTGGCAATGTCATGCATGCCTCTCTTTCTTTCTCTTTCTCCTTTCATCGATCTCTCTCTTTTCTTCTCCTTCATTTGGGTGAACACGTAGCCCAGTCGACATCACAAGTCCCTCACATTACAAGTAGCCCAGTCACATCGCATTGGTGCTGGGTGAACACGTAGCCCAGTCATCATCACAAGTTCGTCACAGGTATCGTCCGACAGGGCGAGGACTTAAAATACTAATCCCTCCACATCACAAACGGTCCACACGAGGGTGAGGACTTTGATAGGATCCCTCAAAAGTGTATTCTCCTCCAAAGTCTCCATGAATGGACATGCAACAAATGCATTCAGACGTCTCAGCATCCTAGTTACAGCATTGCATGGATATCTCCTCGCCATTCATGTGGTCCTGTGGCTAGGAAGAAAAAAGTAATAAAGAGAAATTTTTCAAATGATATCCTTCTCGATCTCTCGAAGCACAACATTTGGTTGGGAAAGCTGTTTGTACATCTTTTTCAGCACCTTGGGTCCTCGATGCAGAATAAAAGAGAAGCTAGTCAATAAAGCCCTAACTTATAGTGGAATTTTTTACAGTCTCAGAATTTCCCTAGAATGGGTGAGGATCTTCTTAAGCACTGGCCACCTGCCAAGTTTCGTCGCATTTCGAAAAAATCGGTCTCTAGTACCCTTAAATGGATCTTATAACTGGAACCCTATTTTTAAAGTGTCAAATGACGATGGGACCACTGCTATTGGATCCGTCATGGTCGAAAAGCCCTAGGGGTCAAGTTTTAGCTTAAACAGACATTCCAAGACAAAGTTATGGCAAAGGCTAAAAAAGGACAGGCCACACACTATTCCCGTGCTCCCTCTGTATACCAATCTCCATTAAGGGAGACTGGTTTTTAATATCATTAATAACAACTTTGAAGACTCATATCTCCCTCGTCATGAGACAGCCCGCGCACAAATTTTGGGAGCGTATTCGTCTTCTCAAGACAAGCGTTTTGATATGTGGCACGTCTCATGACGATGCTTGAGCAGGGAGAAAGGCTAGAGAGAAAATGACAATTTGTGATCAAGGTTGTAGGAAAATCAGCAGTACAATGAACCACTCGAGTGGCCATATCACGGCTCTCGCATACCTGATCGACGTGAAACCAGTTGCATTGCGTGCATAAGATCTAGGGCTATGTGGTCCGAACCCCGCGCGTGATGAATGATTAAATTTTATGTACGAACATGTTAAAGTAGTTGCAAAACTCTCGCCGTCGGAATCCAAATTCTGACCAAAAACTCAAGATGGTAAAATCTTCGTCCAGCCATAAAATCGAGCTGCGTTTATTGCAACGCGATCATGACAGCATGCTCAGCACAATTCAACAAAAAGCACCGCCCTGCTGAGCAGATACACACGCATTAAGCCCTGCAAAGGCCAGAAAATCAATGAAATACATTAATAAATGAGCACACAATCGATCGAAAGTTTCCAAGATCCGTATAAATTTCAAGTCGCATGATCGGGGTCTAAAAGCACGATTTGTGACTCGTAGTTAGTATCAAATTGATCGTCATGTCGAGCCTAACAAGAAAGTAATCATCTTTTGGACAAACATGCACCATAGCAACCTTGAATTGGCTTAGGAAAATTGTGCATGTTTCATGAGTACAACAGCGACTGTTTTGGAATTTCATGTACTGATGGATAGGGGCAAAATCGTCATTTTGTCTCCATTTTTAAATTTTTCTTTAATTCAAATAAATTGTAATTATCATCAATTAGGTTAGATTTTGGGTATCTACCCATGTTTTGGGTCCAAGTCTATAAATACATGTTATGCTTCGTTGTTAAGGGACTCAACTTCATGAATGAAAATTGAGAATTTTTAATCTTGAGATTGTGGCATGTATTGGAGAGAGAGTGGAGAGATAAGAAAAATTATGGTACCCCTGAGTGAAGGTAATTCTGTCCTCTCTCCTCTTTCCCCTCTTCTTTCTTTCTCTCTCATCTTCTTTCTTTCTCTCTCTTCTTCTTCTCTGTCTTTCACTTCTCTACCTCAAACATGCACAACAGTAAGCATTGTTGTGCATATCTCTCTCTCTTATTTTGTCTTTTTTCTCTCTTCCTTTTTTTACCTCTCTCTCCTCTCTCAATGCGCATGGTGGTAGGCATCACTGTGCATGTCTCTCTTTCCCTTCTTTTGTCTTTTCTCTTTGCTCTCTCATTCCCCCTCTTTGTTAATCTTTTCTATTTTTCCTAATCTTCTCTATCCTTTTCTCTCTTTACTTTCCCTTCTTTTTTTGCTTTCTTTCCTAATCTCTTTCTGCACATTCCTTTCATCCCTCTCTTTCTCGCTCTTCTCTCTCTCTTGTCTCTCTCTCTTTCGTCATGGACAGTGAAACTTATCACCATCCATGTTCTCTCTTACACTCTCTCTCATCTCATGAACGAAAAAACCTATCTCCATCCATGTTCCTTCTCCCCCTTCACTCTTTCTCACTCCTCTATCATGAACGACGGAGCCCCATCGTCATCCATGCTTCTCTCTTTTCTCTCTCATCTATCATAGACGGTGGAACCCTGTCACTGTCCATGCTTCTCTCGTTTCTCTCTCCTCTATCATGGACGGTAGAATCCCATCATCGTCCATGTTTCTCTCTTTTCTCTTTCCTCTGTCATAAACGACGGAACCCCATCGCTTGTTCGAACGTATTTTTTGGCACCTTGATCCTTGATAAGGAATAAGTAGAAAGCAGGTCAATTAAGCCTACAAAACAGTGGGAATTCTCGATAGTCTCAAAATGGCCCCATAATTGGTCAAGATCTTTGTCAGCACTTCAAAAGACTACTGCCAAGTTTCATCGTGATCAGACATTTTTAAGGTAGTGAACACAAAGAAACAATTTCAGCGAAATCGGTCTTTAGTCCATCAAACAGCTGTGGAACCACCACCATTAGATTCGGCACGGTCAAAAACCCCTATGGGTCAAGTTTCGGCTTAATCGGGCACTCCAAGACAAAGTTATGGGTAAAATACTGAAAAGGGTTAAGCCACACACTATTCTTGTGTGGCCTCACTCCATCAAAACACCATTAAAGGTGGCTGTTTTTATAGTCACAAGCAATTACTTACGGGGCCTATAACTCACTCGTTCCAAGTCGGATCGCTCCCAAATTTGTTGAGCGCTTTCGTATCATCAAGATGAGCAATTCGATATGCGATACGCCCCATAACAGCACCTGAGCAAAGAGAAAAACAAAATGAAAGTTTTCGATCCGTGAAGAAGTTACAGAAAATTCAGCAGCGACATGCCTCGTTTGATGGACCAAATCATGATGCTCGCGCAACGAATTGACGCGAAACTAATTCCATTGTGTGTGTAAAGTCTAGAGCTATTATTGGACCGAACCTCGTACATGATGGACGGTCATATTTTATGCACAAAACCGACGAAGTAACTGAAATTTTGATCGGGGGCAAAACAGTCAGTTTGTACCCCATTTTCTTAATTTTCTTTAATTCAATTAAATTGTAATTATCATCAATTTAGTTAGTTTTTGGCATACACCTATGTTTTAGCCCAATTCTACATAAACATGCAAAGCTAAATTGTAACGACCCCTCGATTCATTCTTGGATCATTCAATAAAAATTTCCATTCTTGCTTGAGCCTATGAGTACGTCTTGGAGAGAGAGAGAGGAGAGAGAAGAAAAGGGCTGATACCCTTCGGATAAGTAACTTTATCTCTTGTCCCCTCTTTTTCTTTCCTACCTTCTTTCTTTCTCCTCGCCTCTTTCTCTCTCCTCCTCTTTTCTTTCTCATCTTTATTTTCTCTCATCTTTATTTCTTTCTCTCTCTCTCTTCTTTTCTATGTTTTTCCTCTCTCCTCTCTTCTTCTCAGTGCTGACTAGGTCTTCTCATCTCTATCTCTTTCTTTCTCCTCTCCCTCATATCTCTCCTCTGTCAGTCGATGAAGTCTAATGTCGGTTGGATTTCTCTCACCTCTTTTATCAGTTGGTGAAGCCTTGTGTCGACTGGATTTCTCTCTCCTCTTCTAATGCAATCGATGAAGCCTCAACATCGGTTGAATTTCTCTCTCTTCTTCTTTCATCCCCAACACCAGGTGAAATTCTCTCTTCTCTCTTGCCACAGTCGATGAAACCAAGCGTCAATTGTATTTCTCTCACCTCTTTTGTCAGTCGGTGAAGCCTAGCATCGAATGGATTTCTATCTCCTCAGCACTGATTGAATTTCTCCCTCTTCTTCTTTCATCCCCAGCATTAGGTGAATTTCTCTCTCTTCTCCCTTGTCATAATCAGTGAAGCCCAGTGCTGATTGGATTTCTCTCACCTCTTATGTCAATCGATGAAGCTTAGAGCCGACTAGATTTCTCTCTCCTCTTCTAATGCAATCGGTGAAGCCTCAGAGCTGGTTGAATTTCTCCCTCTTCTTCTTTCGTCCCCAACATCGAGTGAATATCTCTCTCTTCTCTCTTGCCACAGTCGATGAAGCCCAGCACCGGTTTCATTTCACTCTTCTCTCTTGTCATAGTTGGATTTGTCTCTCTTCTGTTGCAGTCGGTGAAGCTTAGAGTCGACTCAATCTCTCTCTCTTGCTTCTCTCCCATTGCAACGGGCACAAGTCTAGCTCCGGTTGGTTCTCTTCCTCCCTCTCTCATCTTCTGACAAGCGATGAAGCCTAGCGCCGACTGTGTCCTCTCTCTCTTCTCTTTTGAAACAGTTGGCCATATCTAGCACCAACTGCATCTTCGTTATTTCTCTCATTTATCCTCTCGTCTCTTCTCCCTCCTTCTGTTTGTTCCCTTCTTCTCTGACCTCATTCTTTCCCCCATAACCACCACTATGTTATTCTTTCGTTCGACTAAGAGTGATTGAGGTTAGCCTCTCATGGAAGCCCTTTCATCTAGTCGTAATGTTGTTGTGCTAGGATTACTTGCCCCCTTTATTGCCACAACAGACTGACCATCGTGCTTAGTTAGTTGGTCTTAACAATGACATCTAATAGTGATCTCGTGAGCTGATTTTAGTACCGAGCCCGTTTGGCTACCACGTCTGACCAATTATTTGCCAGCTTGCTCTTCTTGCTCAGTCGAACTCTTCTCTCCCCCGTTTTTCTTCTTTTCTTCCTTTGAATGCTCATGCTTGTGTACGTTCATCAAAGAGGAAAAGGGTGAGGTCTGACCCACCTGTCTTACGACCTTTGCCATATATGTGTGTGATTACATAAAATAGGAATAATACGAGCCAAGGGAGGGGATTCTGAACTAGTTTCATTACTGAGGGTCTTTCTTCGTTATCTAAGAGGTTGCCCATATTAGCCAGCCCGAGTAAGTCCCGAACCCACCTTAAAATTCCTCTCTCACCAGTTAGTATCACCTGCCCCCACTCTCGAATGAGGTTCCCGAGAGAGCGATCTCAAAAACGTCTTGGACCTTCCCTCGAAAATCGAGACATGTGCCACCTGATCATCCAGGATCCGAAGGGCGAGATCGAGGCACCTAACCAACTTGACGACTCCACTGGGGACTTACTACCCCCTTAGTCGGATCGTTCTTGTTTGGCTAGTTTTTTTTTTTTTTATGCTTTCATTATCTTTTCACATTCACTTATGGCTGCTGGGTTCAGTAATGGGGATTTTATTATCCCCGTATTCGAGAGTGTCCCAAGGGAACAAGTTTCTTCGACTTCATTCCCAACCATCCTCTTGAGCAAAGACCCCTTGTCTAGCTCCCAGGTCTTAACTTGGACTAGTGTGAGGAGGGATGTGAAGGTCCCTCACTCCCCATCTCTTCGCTCTGGTGGAAACTCCACCAAGACGCTCTGCATCGACAGTACTTATGTTGCCTCACATAGAATGCACTCAGCCACCGGCAAGTCACTTGCCGGTCGTGTTCCTGAGATACGTCAGAAGGCCACCTAGTCCCTTTCTGTAAAAGGCAAACAATTTACCATCGCTTCTGTGGGTTGCCATAAGGCTAACCCCCACATCTCTGCACCATTGGTCTCCATCCTTGAAGGCCCAACACATCGAGGCAGAAACCCCATGGTATCCACCCCTCACGCACACCACAACGCTTGTGGGTCACCCACTGGAGTCACACCTCGAGGCAACCCTTCTGTTGCCTCGAGACCGTGTTCAAGATCAAACCTTCCAAGGCCAGATCCTACGCATGCCACTCATATGCATCTCATTGCTTAGGGTGACGATGTTATTACACTGACCCAAGTACATAGGAGACGGCCTCCTCATCCTCCTACTATGCACACACATGCACAACCTGTAAGGGGCAGGCCTACACATGTTCTCCTACAGACACTTGCTCATAGTTCTCGGCCTCCTAAGGCCAGATCATTTGCACGAGCCCGAGTTAACCCTCAGGTCTCCCCTAATCCTTTTTCAAGGGGCGCACACACGTCGCCATCTCAGACGTCCCCTCGCCCTCTACTCAGGCCTCCTCATGAGTCAAACCTGCTCCTGCCTGCTCCTTCTTCATCGAGCAAGCACCTTCAGCCGTGGTACTCAAAGATTTTTTCGAAGAGTACTATCCCGAACTAGCCTCATCACCTTGGTCGTGTCCCTGGAGCTCATAAGAAAGCTCAAGGCATGGACTTGATGTAAGATCGAGTCCTCTATCCTCCCCGACCCATCCAGTTCTTGGACCTCTTTCATTGCCGCACCTGATGGCGACATCTCTCTCCTGTGCAAGAAGAGCTGACCAGCCACGACCTAGATCACAGTTTTGGTGCGAGGTCCATCAAAACCTCCAAGCTAAACCTGATAGAGGTCTTTAAATTATGACTAAGGAGGTGACCAAGGTAGTCAAAGCTGCCAATTCTGGTGACTCTCTTCACCTAAATCCCTTCTACGCCCTTCAGATGGTGAAGCTAGAAGAAGAACTCCATAAGCCTTGTGCTATGGTGACCTTCGCAAATGAGGACCCAGCCACTCAGCAACTGTGGTCCCAAGACCATCAAGCACTGGTCCAAATGCGATTCGCATACAGGAGTCGAGTTTAGTCAGGGCATGTTGGTTCCCTACTGACTGACCTACCGTGTACAACTCGTCAAGTTCGCAAGCCCTATGTCATCACTAATGTCGACCTCCTTAGTGAAACGGTCAACGTAATGGTCATAAGCGAGCCCAGTGATGCACAGGAAGAGCGCATGAACAAGTTTGAGGACATGGTGCATGCGATGATGGAAAAGATCAATCGTATCAACGTCACACGTCATCTGTCCCTCATCCAGTCTCTCGGTCAAATATTGATGCTAAGGTAACCCATAGCCTGAAGAACAAACAAACTTTAGGGATACAGGGCGCGACGCCTTATCAAAGGCCTTACCCCTCCTAAATTGATCAGGTCATGTTTCCCCCAGACTATAAGAAAGGGAAGTTTCCTCTACTCAATGGAACCACATCCCCAAATCAACATATTTCCCACTTCCAGGCAGCATGTCAGGAAACAGCGGCTGACGAGAGACTTTTTCTCCGTCAATTCATTGAGACCCTTGATGGCCCAGCATTCCAATGGTATGCCCGATTTCCTCCAAACTCGGTGCATACATGGGAGGAGATGGAAAAACTATTCTATCAACGCTTCTATGAGGTCAAGAGAGAGGTTCAAACCATAGAACTTCTCATCTTGACTCAAGGCCCCGATGAGCTCGTGGATCAGTTCATATCAAGATGGAGAAACTTGGCTTCCCGTCATCCTAATCTTATGCTTGAGAAGGAAGTAATCTAGGCTTGCGTGCGAAACATGCGACCTGAAATCACTTTACATGTCGAGGTCTCTAATCCGACCTCCATGTCAGAGTTGATCTCTAAACCAGTTCGCATAGAGAGTTTATCTCGCCATCATGGTGGGACACGACAACCATCTGCAAGTTCAAAAAAGAACCAGGGCAATGGTAGCTCTTGGAATAACACACGGGGTAGCCAACAGAAAGGGGTAGTCAGTGCAGCCATCATGGTCATTTATTCAAAGAAGGCTCCCTCCCAAACTTTGGACCTCTCTAAAGCGGTAAGCACGGTGAAGGTAACACCTCAAGCTGACAAGCAGCAACAGTCGTATAATCGGGTACCTCCACCAACCAACTTTGATCAGGGTGATTATTTCTCCAGTCATAAGAACAAGGTCTATCCCTTCGAGAAGGAATGGATCCCTGTGTTGTTCTGATTATTATTGGAACAGAATATGATCCAGCTTCCAGAAACCAGGTTCCCTGAGCAATCTGGCCTCGACACTCAGGCGAATTATTGTGCCTACCATCGAAGGATCAATCATCCCACAGATGACTGCTACATGTTAAAGGATATTATTGAGGCCCTGATTCTGAAAGATTAGATAAAGCTTGAAAATTTAAAGAAGGACTTCGGGCTAGCTGAGGCCTCTCGTGCCATAACCATTCAAGAGGAAGACGAAATTCCTAATATCCTCCATGCCTTCTTCATTATAATGCTTCAGGAAGGCATAATCACACTGAAGCAGGCAAGGCAATGCCGATGCCTTACTAAGGGAACTGGAGATCGTTGGTGCCCATTCCATCAGATAATAGGTCATTATTTGTCAGAATGCACAACTCTCCTTGATATATTCGTAGAGAAGATGTGGGACTGTCAAGAATTTTACGACCTCCACGTAACTGATCCCCAAATCACTTCTCCATCAGGGCAAGAAGATCTCACAACCTAGGACCTTTCTATCAATGACTCAGACTCTGCAGAAACCTCGGATTCCCAGTCATGGATAACCTACCATGGCAGAAGCATACTCAAGTCCTTAAGACGAGAAGCGGTTCGTCAAGCTAGAGAGGTTTGCCACCCCAGCGAGACGAATCAGACATCACTTTAGAAAACCAGAAAGAGATGGACACAAGGGCTGCTCGCCCAAGAAACAAGACCGCTCAACCCATAGTCGAACAGGAATTTCTCAGGCCTCTTCCCTCGTTGCCAACTTTCCTAGACTTCATCCCCAACACAATCCTTTTTCCTTCTTCATCCTGTCAAGAAGATGCTCCCATCTCATCTCCCTCTCAGCAAACGTCCGATGAGGATGACGACGTTAAAAGCACTCCCCAGCGATCTAAGCAAGGGAAAGACCTAAAGGACCCCCTGCACCCGTCCAATCTTGGTGATGACATAAAACGCTACTTAGATCGGTCTGATGAGGGGAATGACCTTAATAGTCCCCCAGCTTTTAACCCTACTCTTCCTTCTTCTCCTTCTTCCTCGTCTATGGCTCTTGCAGGTACAACCTTGGTATGTTCGAACTTCGAGGTTCTCGATAGAGAACTTGAGGGGTCGAACATAACCAAGATGCAACGGAAGCTATTGAAAAAGACCCTGGCATAGGCAACAGGATTCTTAATAGTAGCTGATGCCCTGGCAGCTCAAGCTAAGGCACAGCGACCTTCCTTGAAGAAGCGTAAGAAGTCAAAGCCAAAGTGGCCACCTGAGCCTGACTTTGAGCAGAGACTGAGAGAGTCGAGGGGGCAATGCTTCTATTCTCAAGGAGATTGCCACATGGTGCAAATCTCAAGAGCAGTACCCACCACAGGGCAGATAAATCTCAGGTCAGGAAAGATGCTGCAGCCTCCACCGCAGAAGTCGGGTGCCTTGAAGTTCCTCAGTCTGCCACTGCCCCTTAATCCAAACAATAGTCAGCCTATCCTACAGCTCCCTAGGCTCCTTCTTAATCCCAATACTTCAAACAATACACCTATTCTCCAATTCTCTGGGATCCCGTTTATCCCAAGCACTCAATCCCTTCCAAAACCTCAAAGTTCTGTCATTCTAACCAAGCCTGTTATGCAGTCAAGCTAGCCAACCGATCAAAACAAACCCTTTTGACCCAAACTTGCTCATCAACCCAATAGACCACCCAAATCAGTGGCACGACCGGAAGCACAAGGCCCTGATCAAGAAATGGTGAAATATTATGTGATAGGGCACCTACGGAAGGTTTCAGCATTTCTCAGTGTCTACGACGCCCTCATGCTCTCGAGGGATTACCGGATGGTTTTGGTTCAAGCTCTCTCTAACTCGGAATTGTACGAAACCGAAGTAAAACCCATTGAGGTAGGCCCGACAATTCTTCAATAGTGAATGCCAATCACCTTTTCAGAGGATGATCTGCGGCTAGGGGAAAAGTTTCATAATCGCCCTCTCTTTGTTACTGGCGAATTGCATGCATGCCCCATCAATCGAATTATGTTAAATACAGGGTCCGCAGTCAACCTCATTTCAAGAAGGATCCTCACTTGATTAGGGCTGGGGTCTGAAGATATTACCCCAACCCACGTCATGGTTCAAGGGTTCAACCAATCAGGAGAGAAGCCAGCCGGCACAGTACGCCTTTGTTTTAATATCGGTGAGCTGAACGATTATGCCCAGTTTCATGTAATTGACACCGACACTTCTTACAATATTCTCCTTGGTAGGCCATGGTTCCATGATCAGGGGGTGGTTCCATCAACATTACAACAATGTTTCAACTATAGCCGAGATGGGAGACAACATACGGTCTATGCTGACAAAAGACTATTCCCTGTTGCTGAAACGCATTATGCCGATGCTAAATATTACGTCACAGATTTGGCATCCCCTCAGAAGTGTAGACACCCCATTTTAGAACTGAAAAATTCTACGGTTTCTAAACCCTTATGACCAAATTATTCTAATAAACCCAAAATCCATAGTTCACATTGCCTATCCTGTGACCCGGAACCAGTCTGCCTTCCCAAAACCCTATTTGAGCTCAGACTCCTAAATGCCATGTTTTACCAAAAACAAATCATTAAAAATAGAAAAAGCCTCCATTTTGACCCAAATTTTCTTTGAGAGCTTCATGAGAGGCTGAGGAACACATCAGAAGTGAAAAATACTGATTTTGAAAAAATTTGGTTTGTGCAGCATGACTTGTGCTGCTTGTGTGCATGACTTATGCCGCTTGTGCAGCACGACTTGTACCGCCTAGGCGACACAACTTGTGCCGCCCATGTGGCATGACTTGTGCCACCTATGCGTCACGACATGTGCCGCCCAAGAAACACTACTCGTGTCATCTAGGTGGCACAACTTGTGCCACCCAAATCCGTGAGCCTCCAAAACGCATTTTGACTAGGTGAATATGTTAGTTGTGGGAGATATTCCCCCCAAGATAATTTCTTGGGGGACCATTTAGGGGGAGACTGGAGGGAGAAAGAGGAAGGACTAACGGAGAAAGAAAAGAGAAGAGAAAGAATACCCTAGGAAAGAGACCTGAGAATTTTTTGAGATTTGGGGGCTGACAGAGAGAACACCTGAGATAGAGATAGAAACCTGATAGAAAGAAAAAGAGAATACAGAGAGAGAAAGCCTTAGAATTTACGTGAGGAAACATTGGCCTCCTGAGAACCCTATTTCTAAACCAGATCCAAGGCACAACCACCCTATCCAATCAAGACTTGCTGGCTAATATCCGGATCAGAGAGACACAAGAGGAACCGGTTCTGTTACAGGCGAACCCTCAGGGGCTCGAGAGTCTTGGGCCATCCGACCCAATCAGGTACTCATTCTCCCTTCATTTATTCTTCATTTTATTTTATTTATTTTTTTTGATCTGATTTTTACGTGTTTTCATTAAAAAATCGTATTTTGAAATGCCTTGGATCATGTTGGCATCAAATTCAGATATGAGAGCAGATCTGCTTTTTTGGGCAGATCTGATCTCATATCTGAATTTGATGGTTCCCACTTTCTCTACCATTTATTTATATTTCATATTTATCAGTGTAAAGTGTCAGATTTGAGCGATCTATATCTGCAGATCACTTCAATTTTGCACTATAAATAGTTTGGCACCCACCGTAGGGCAAATCGAGCGTGATCCGAGCATCAAAATTTTTAAAATATCAGAATATTTTGAAACTTCGCATACATGTTCTAGGTAACATTTTGTGACTGTTACCAAATTTTCAAGTCAAAATAAAATATTTAAAAATACAAAAAAAAATATTTTTTTGTTAGACCTATAGTACCCTCTTGTCGCTTTATTTTAATTTATTTTCATCACAAAAAATTTTATTTGTTGTTTCTCCAAGTTTACAGTAAGATTATTTTATCAATATATAAAATAATAAATATAACAGTATAAAACATAATAATGTTTTTGGGCGACACAAGTTGTGTCGCCCAGCTTGCATAGGCGAATGCCACCCGGGTGACACGTTTTGTCTTGCCCAAACCAAAACATTTTATATTTTCCTGAAAATTTGCAGTAGTGTTCCAGAGGATTTTCTGTGACTGCAAAAAAAAAAAAAAAAATAGATCAAAATAAAATTTTAAAAAAATATAAAACAATATTTTTTCAGTCCTATCTGTGTCTTTCTCTCTTCACTCTATTTTAATTTATTTTTGTCACAAACAATTTTATTTGTTGTTTATCCAAGTTTAAAGTAATATTATTTTATCAATAGCTACAAGAAAACAATATAAAACTAAACATGTTTTTTGGGCGACACAAGTTGTGCCGCCTAGCTTGAGTAGGAGACACTAGTTGTGCAGCCCGGGTGACACGTTTTGTGTCGCCCAAAGCAAAACATTTTATATTTTCCTAAAAATTTGCATTAGTGTTCCAGGGAATTTTCTGTGACTGTACAAAAGGATTCAGGTCAAAATAAAATTTTTAAAATATCAAAAACATATTTTGCTTCAAGTATGTTTGCTCTAATCTTGACTTTCTGATTCCATTCTAGTTAGTTAATTTTGTTTGAATTCATGTTTTTACTGCTTTCATCATGCTTAGTTTAGTTGTTTTTCAAAAAAAAAAAAAAAAAAAAAATATATATATATATATATATATATATATATATATATATATATATATATATATATATATATATATATAAAATATATATATATATATATATAAAATATATATATATATACAAAAAAAGAAAATTTATTGAGTTGCTTGCACCCTCCCTGAATCGTGTCCAGTTCAAGTCATACCCGACTCGGGTCAAGCTCGACTTAGCACGACCGTGCCTGGTCTCCTTGTTTGACCATACTTTCTTAGGGGTTCCTCACCCCTCCATCTATATTGTTCCTTGAGCAAATTTCACCTCGAAGCGCTCATCACTAGGCGTGATCAGCGTTGAGCGCTCACTTGTTTTCTTTCTTAATGTGTGCCTGTGTGCTTGAATTTATTTTATTTTACATGCTTCTTTACAAACTCTAACACACACCGACCGGGAATCCTGGAAAACCAGAAAAAAAATATTTCGAAAACCCCCAAAATCCACGTCAACGGCGTCAGGGAACCTAGCATTGAGAGCTGAGGCGGTTGGGATTCGCATAGCGTTAACTGTGAGCGCCCCTCCATAATCCTTTGCCTCAAAGCAACTCTGTGTATAGTAGAACCTGGTGAACATCCTATAACAGGAGGTCAGGACCTATATGGGGACCTATATCAGCCTAGCTACATTTCAGTAGTTAGGAACCCAATCTTAAACTAAGCCTACGTATAATACTCTACTAGATCAAACTTTTCCATTTGCTTGCTTGCTTATTGATCTTGGGTCTCAGCCCAAATCTACTTTTGGTGTGAGATGAACCCTTTAAGTTCAAATTAATACTTGTACCCATCCTAGCCCTGATCCGCACCAGGTTTTACCTTGGTCCGAACTTAGACCCCTCTTGGTCTGAGCCGAAGTCTCATTCCTAGTTCATCTTTAATCTAGTCCGGGTCCACGCCTAGTCTGATCATTAAAAATCTCTGCGTCTTAGTCTAGGTTTGTACCCAGCATAGCCCAAGTCCGAACCAGGTTCACACCCAGGTCCAAACCTAGGCCCCCTGTTGGTCCGAGCCGAAAGCTCATTCCTATCTCATCTTTGATCTATTCCAGGTCCACACCTTGTTTGAACATTAAAACTCTTTGGGTCTAAGTTTAGGCTTATACCCAGCCTAACCTAGGTCCGAACTTGCTTTACACCCAGGTCCGAACCTAGGTGTTTCAACATATTTTTCAGGACCTTGGTCTCTAGTAGGAAGCAGGTTAATAAGTCCTACAAAACAGTGAAAATTCCTGACAGTCTCAGAATGCCACCAAAATTGGTCAAGATCGTCATCAGCACTCCAAAACGCCACCTGCCAATTTTCGTCGTGTTTCGACATGTCTAAGGTAATGAACACAAAAGAATAGTTTTTTAAAAAATAGCCTCGAGCACCATGAAACTGACCCTACAATTGGAACTACATTTTTGGTGTCTCAAATCACTGTGGGACAGCCGCCATTAGATCCAGCAGGTTCGAAAATCCCTATAGGCCAAGTTTCAGCTTAATTAGACACTCCAGAACAAAGATATGAGCAAAACATTAAAACGGGAGGGGCCACACACTATTCCAATGTGGCCTCATTGCACTAAAACACCATTAAAGGTGGTTGTTTTTACAGTCATGGGCAGTCATTTTTGGGGCCTGTAACTCACTCTTTCCAAGTAGGATCGGTCTCAAATTTGGCGAGCTTATTCGTCTCATCAAGACGAACAATTCGATATGTGATACGCTCCGAGACGATGTCTGAGCCTGGAGAAAAGCTAAAGAGAAGTTGCCAATCCGTGAAGAATTTGTAGAAAATTTAGTAGCGACACACCTCGCTCAATGAACAAACTCACGACTCTCGCACAATGAATCAATGTGAAACCAAATCCATTGTGTGCGTAAAGTCCAGGGTTATCATTGGTCCAAACCCCGTACATGGTAGACGGTCAGATTTCATTCACGATGCTGACGAAATAATTGAAATTTCAACTTTCGAATTCGAGATTTCGGCCAAAACTCAAAAGTTGCAAAGTCTTGTCCGGGCTCCAAATCGCATCACGTTTGTTGCCACGCGATCGTGATGGCATGCTTAGTGCCGACATACTTAGTGCACTACGACGAAAAAATTATAGAAGAACATCAAGGAATGAGCACACTATCGATTCGAAATTTTCAAGATTCAAACAAATTTCAAGTCTCGTGATCATGGCTCAAAAACATGATTCATGGCTCGAAGTTGGTATCAAAACAATCGCCATGTCGAGCCCTATAAGAAAACAATAATCTTTTAATCAAACGGACATCAGAGCAACTCCGGGTCAGCCACGGAAGATCATGCAAGTTCTCAAGTTGTAGCAAGGACTGTTTTGAAATTCCACACATTGTTAGGTAGGGACAAAATAGTCCTTTTACACCCATCTTTAAAATTTCTTTTAATTCAATTAAATTTTAACTTTTAGCAATTAGGTCTAATTTTGATCAATCCACCCATGTTTGGGCTCAATTAGATATAAACAGGCATTACCTCATTGTAAACAAGACCCCTCGACCTTTGGTTGATGGTTTGAAGATTGAATAAAAATTTCAATTCCTCGCTTGAGCTTGTGAGTACGTCTTGAAGAGAGAGAGAGGAGAGAGAAGAAAAGGGTCGATACCCTTCGAGCAAGCAACTTTCTCTCTCCTCCCTCTCTCTCCTTGTCTCTCTTCTTTTCTCTCTCTATATCTCTTTCTCTCTTTTTCTGTTTTCTCGATCTCTTTCTCTTTCTCTCTTCTCTCTCTTTCTCTCTTTCTCTCTCATCTCTCTCTTTCTCTCTTTCTCTTTCTTCTCTCCTCATCTCTATCTCCATTCGTCCCCTTCTGATGTAACCGGTGAGTCTTATCGTCAATTGGTCTTCTCTATCTCTTTGTCAATCGGTGAGACCTGGTGCTGCCTGAGCCTTCTCTCTTTTCCTCTATCAATCTACGAGACCTAGCATCGGTTGGTCTTCTCCCTCTTCTTCTATCAGTCGATGAGACCTAGTGTCGACTAATTTCTCTCTCTTCCTTTGTCAGTCAGTGTGACCTAACGTCGATTGGGTTTCTCTCTCTTCCTCTATCAGTCAGTGAGACCTAATGTCGACTAGTTTTCTCTTTTTTCCTCTATCAGTCGGTGAGACCTAATGCTGAATGATTTTCTCTCTCTTCCTTTATCAGTCGATGAGACCTAACATCGACAAGTTTTCTCTCTCTTCCTTTGTCAGTCGGTGAGACCTAATGCCAACTGGTTTTCTCTCCCTTCCTCTATCAATTGGCGAGGCTTAGTACCGACTGAGGTTCTCTCTCTTCCTCTCTCAGTTAAGAGACCTAATGTTGACTAGTTTTCTCTCTGTTCCTCTATCAGTCGGTGAGACCTAACATCGACTATATTTCTCTCTCTTCCTCTGTCAGTCGGTGAGACCTAACACTGACTAATTTTCTCTCTCTTCCTCTGTCAGACGGTGAGACCTCCCGTCGATTAGTTTTCTCTCTCTTCCTCTTTCAGTCAATGAGACCTAACACCGACTAGTTTTCTCTCTCTTCTTCTGTTAGTTGGTGAGACTTAGTGCCGACAGCTTCCTCTCTCCCTTATCTCCTGAAACAGTTGGCAATGTCTAGCGCCGACTGCATCTTCCTCTACTACTCTTACATTCGACCAAGAGGGATTGAGGTTAGCATCTCATGGTAGGCCTGTCGTCTAGCCAAAATGTTGTTCATTAGGATCACTTGTTCCTCTTTACTACCACGACTGACTGACCATCGTGCTTAACTGATCGACATTGGTAATAACGTCTAGTGGTTTTTTCGTGAGCCGATCTTCGTTAATATGCTTGTTTTGCTATCACGTTAGGTCAATTATCAACCAGCCTAGTCACTGCTCTGATCTTCTCACTTGGTCAAATTCTTCTCTCCCCCCATCTTTCTTTTTTCTTTTTGAATGTGTATGCTTGTGTATGTTCATCAGATAAGAAAAGGGTGAGGTCTGGCCCACCTATCTCATAACCTTTGCCATATACGTGTGTGTGATTGCATAAGAGCATAAAATAAGAAGAATACAAGCCAAGGGAGGTGATTCTGAATCAGTTTTATTACTGGGGGGTTTTGTCATGATCTAAGAGGGCGCCCACACGAGTCAGCCTGCGTAAGTCCCAAACCCACCTTCAAAATTTCTCTCTCACTAGTTGGTAACACCTGCCTCAGTTTTTGAACGAGGTTCTTGAGAGAGTGATCTCATAAAGTCCCGGGTCTCCCCTAAAACTCGAGACGCCCACCGCCCGATCCCTCAGGATTCAAAGGGCGAGATCGAGGTATTTAACCAGCTTGGTGACTCCACTGCTTTGATCTCGCCCTCCGGATCCTAGAGGATCTGGAGGCACGTGTCTCGGGTTTCGGGGGATACCCGGCACGTTTATGAGATCCCTCTCTCGGGAACCTCGTTCAAAAACGAAGGGAGGTGTTACCAACCGATGAGAGAGGAATTTTGAAGGTGGGTTCGGGACTTACTCGAGCTGACTCGTGTTGGCAGCCTCTTAGATCACGAAGAAATCCGCTCAGTAATAAAATGGGTTCGGAATCACGTCACTTGCCTCGTATTCATCTTATTTTTTAATTTTATGCAATCACACACGTATATGGTAAAGGCTATGGGATAGGTGCGTCAAACCTCACCCTTTTCCTCTCTGATGAACGTACACAAGCATGCACATTCAAAAAGAAGAAAGAAAGATGAGGGGAGAGAAGAATTCGACTAAGCAAGAAGATCAGAGCAGTGACTAGGCTGGTTGATAATTGACCTAACGTGGTAGCAAAATGGGCTTGGTGACAAAGATTGGCTCACGAAACCACCACTAGACGTATTATCGATGTCCACTAGCTAAGCACGATGGTCGGTCAGTCGTGGCAGTAAAGAGGGCCAAGTGATCCTGACGCAACAACATTACGGCTAGACGACAGGCTTGTCATGAGATGTTAACCTCAATCCCTCTTAGTCGAACGTAAGAGTAGCAGAGGAACGGTTAAAGAGAAGAAGGGAATAAACAGAAGGAGAAAGAAGAAGGAAGAGAGGAGGGAGAAGAAGGTAGAGAAGAGGCAGTTGGAGCTAGACATTACTGACTATTTAAGGAGATGAGGGAGAGAGGAAGTTGTCGACTCTAAGTCTCGCCAACTTATAGAAGAAGAGAGAGAAAATCAGTCGGTAATAGGTCTCGTCGACTGACAGAGGAAGAGAGAGAAAACCAATTAGTTAGAGGTCTCACCTATTGATAGAGGGAGAGAGAAAACCAGTGGGCGTTAGGTCTCATTGACTAACAGAGGAAGAGAGAGAAATCCAATCGATGCTAGGTCTCACCAACAGACAGAGGAAGAGAGAAAACCAGTCAGTGTTAGGTCTCACCGACTGAGAGAGGAAGAGAGAGAAACTCAGTCAGCATTAGCTCTCACCAACTGATAAACGAAGAAAGAGAAAATCAGTCGGTGCTAGGTCTCGTCAACTGACAGAGGAAGAGAGAGGAAACCTATTGACGTTAAGTCTCATTAACTGATATAGGAAGAAAGAGAAAACCAGTCAAAGATAGGTATCATCGAATGACAGAGGAAGAGAGAGAAAACCAGTCTGTGCTAGGTCTCACCGACTGATAGTGGAAGAGAGAGAAACTCAGTCAGTGCTAAGTCATGCCGACTAACAGAGAAAGAGAGAGAAAACCAGTCGGCACTAGGTCTCACCGACTGATAAGAGAAGAGAGAGAGGATCAACAGGCATTTAATCTTGTCGACTGACAGAGGAAGAGAGAGATGGCCTAGTCGACGCAAGGTCTCACCAACTGACAAAGAGAGGGAGGAGACTAACCAGCGTTAAGCCTCACCGGTTGCATTAGAAGGGGACGAATGAAGATAGAGATGAGGAGAGAAGGAAGAGAAAGAGAGAGAAAGAGAGAAGAGAGAAAAAAGAAGAAATAAAAAGAGACAGAGAAAAGGAGGAGAGGGAAAGTTGCCCACTAGAAGCGTACTGGCCCTTTTCTTCTCTCTCCTCTCTCTCTCTCTCTCCAAGATGTGCTCACAGGCTCAAGCAAGGAATCTTCAAACCTTCAACTTAAGGCCGAGGGGTCTTGTTTACAGTGTGGTAGTGCCTGTTTATATAGATTTGTGCCCAAACATGGGTGGATTGATCAAAATTAGACCTAATTGCTGAAAATTATAATTTTATTGAATTAAAAGAAATTCTAAAAGTGGGTGCAAAAGGACTATTTTGCCCCTTCCTAACAATATATGAAATTCCATAACAGTCCTTAATGCTGCTCGAGAACTTGTGTGATCTTCTGTGGTTGACCCGGGGTTGCTTTGATGCCCGTTTGATCAAAATATTTTTGTTTTCTTGTAAGGCTCGACATGGCGATCGTTTTGATACCAACTTCATGCCATGAATCATGTTTTTAAGCCATGATCATGAGACTTGAAATTTGTTCAAATCTTGGAAATATTAGATCGATAGTGCGCTAGTTCCTTGATGTCTTTCTATAATTTTTTCATCGTAGTACACTAAGCATGTCATCACGATCGCGTGGTAACAAATGGGACGCGATTTGGAGCCCAGATGAAGATTTCGTAACTTTTGAGTTTTGACCAGAATCTAGAATTCGACAGCTGGAATTTTAGTTACTTTGTCGACTTCTTGCATGAAATCTGGCTATCCATCATGCACGAAGTTTAGACCGATGATAACCCTAGACCTTACGCACACATTGGAATTGTTTTCGCGTTGATCCGTTGTACGAACGCCGTGATTTGGTCCATCGAGCGAGGTGTGTCGCTGCTGACTTTTCAGTAATTTCTTCAAGGATCGGCAACTTCTCTCTAGCTTTTCTCCTTGCTCGAACATCGTCTCGGGGCGTGCCACATATCGAATTGTTCGTCTTGATGAGACGAATACGCTCACCAAATTTGGGAGCGATCCAACTTGGAATAAGTGAGTTACGGGCTCTAGAAGTTACTGCTTGTGACTGTAAAAACGGCCACCTTTAGTGGTGTTTCGGTGCGGTGAGGCCACATGGGAATAGTGTGCAGCCCTCCAATTTCAATGTTTTTCTCATATCTTTGTTTTGGAGTGTCTGATTAAACTGAAACGTGGCTCATAGGGGTTTTTGACCGTGCCAGATCTAATGGCAGTGGTCCCACAGTGATTTGAGACATTGACAATGTAGTTCCACTTGTAAGGTTCATTTCAAGGTGTGAGAGGCCATTTTTTTGAAAATTATTCTTTTATATTCACTGCTTTAGACATATCAGAATGCGACGAAACATGGAAGATGGTCTTTTGGTCTGAGGCTGTCAAGAATTTTCACTATTTTGTAAGCTTTATTGACCTGCTTTCTACCAAGGACAAAGGTGCTGAAAAATACGTTAAAAAAACTTGCCCTACTGAATGTTGTGCTTCAGTAGAAGCGAGAAGGACAATCATTCGAAAAGTTTCCCTCAGTTTTTGCTTTTTTCCTTTCAAGCCACAAGACTACCTGAACGTCACTAACATTCATGTAACAGTGTAACTAGGCTGCTCAGAAGTAGGGATGCATTGTTCATAGGGTCCGTCAGTGGAGACTTTAGGGGGAGAAGAGACTTGTTTTAGTGATATTGTCAAAGTCCTCACCCTCGTGCAGACTATTTGTGATTCTGAATCTGAGGATTTTGTACGGACCTCGTCAATCCGAATCAAGCCCATCTAGGAATTGAGTGTCATGGAAAAGGTCATTGTTCCCATTTGGTCTGGGTTTATTGGTTTTCTTTGATAGGAACTATTTACTGCTATACTAGGTTTGCTTTTGACGTTCAGAGTACCAATTTGGGTCTCGACTACCGAGTCCAGTCGGGGGCAGTGTTAGTCGGTTCCGAAGGTCTAGGCCTGTCAGCTTGGCGAGCTAAAGTATCTGGCAGGTTCTCCCCTTGCTTTGTCATTTTATTGCCTTTGTAATGTTTGTTTCTTAGAGTGTAATTTGACCTCGTGAGAATAATGCTCTTCCTCATGAGACTTGTCTTGCCGTCTTGGCGAGTCTTCTGTCTTTGAAGTCCTTTTGCAACTGGACTCAGATTGTAGGAATCTTTTCCTTGAAGCTCATGTTTTTAGGTTCCTGGTTTTTTATTTCACCAGGGATTTTCTTCTTCTAAGTGAGGATTGAAGCTACCTGTTGAGGCAAGTGCTGCAACAACCTGTTTATTGATCTAAGCGTCCTTTGTGGATTTTCACTTGGTCTTGCGAAGCGGTGCCGTAGAGACGGTTTTCGCGAACTTCTTTTTATGGGGTTCTTTAACCCATGACCTTCTGGTCATATGCACCCTTTTTTTTCATTCTTTCTCACGATTCCCCTTCTGGTTTTCACCGTGCCGTGCCCGATTTTTTATTCACGAAACTCTTTTATTCATGGTTTCGTGATCATGCCGTATGCCATTTTTACTCATACCATTCCCTTGTTTATGTATACACTATGCCTATTATTCTTCTCTCTTTTTCTTTGTGAAGGCGTGTTTAATGTCACGCCTCCGGAACCTGTGCGAAACAGTTTAACGTCATGTGGCCTAGATGTGCACTATGGTTTAAGGTCATACAGCTGGATCGTGATGGTGATGGATGGCCTTCTATGAAGGCTGCGGAGTGAGTATGGTGGTGGTTTGGCTCACTTGGGGCGATGGCTCGGGGCTACCTATGAGAGATGGACAATGTATGAAATGTGAGTGGACGATGGTGACTCACTAACTTACAATGAGTATGGATGGCGGGATGGTTCACTGTTTAGTGAGCATGGGTGAGACTCACTGGGGAATGTGGTATGGTGATAAAATGAATGAACTCACTAAAGAGGTAATGAAATTGGTGCGCGCACACTATCACATAGGTTTGGAAAGGCTTGTGTGAAAGTGAACGCAAAGGCATGTGCACGTATGTGGGGGCGAGTTTATTGTCATTCCTCTGTGACCTGGGCAAAGCAATTTATCGTCATGCTAGCATGACATGGACTATGGTTTAAGGTCATACAGCTGGACTATGGTTGCTGAGCCTTTTAACGTCATGCGGCTAGGATGAGTGTTATGGTTTAAGGTCACACAACTAGACTTTGGTTATGTAGGTTAAAGTCATACGACTAGGACCATGCAAGTTAAGGTCGTGCAACTAGACCTCCGCTATAGTTTAAAGTCATATAGTTTAGATCATGGTGTTATGCAGTTTAAGGTCATGCAGCACGGACCACGCTACAGTTTAAGGTCGCATTATTTGGAGCATAGTGCTATGCAATTAAAGGTCATGCAACACGAACCACTGCTACAGTTTAAGGTCATATAATTTGGACCATGAAATTTAAGGTCGTGCATCTAGATCGAGGCTGTGCAGTTTAGGGTCGTGTAGCATGGACCAAGGCAGTGTAGTTTAGGGTCGTGCAGCACCGACAGAGCCTGTGAATTTTAGGGTCGAGCAGCACGGATAGAGGCTGTGCAGTTTAGGGTCGCGCAACATGGACCGAGGCTCTGCAGTTTAGGGTCGTGCCGTATGGATCAAGGCTATGTAGTTTTGGGTCGTGCAGCACGGACTAAGATTGTGCAGTATAGGGTCACGCAGCATGGACTGAGACTGTGCAGTTTAGGGTCATGCACATGGACCAAGGCTATGCAGTTTAGAGTCATGCAGCATGGACCGAGGCTGTGCAGTTTAGGGTTGTGCAGAATGGACCAAGGCTGTGCAGTTTAGGGTCGTGCAGCATGGACCGAGGCTGTGTAGTTTAGGGTCGTGCAACATGGATCGAGGCTATGCAGTTTAGGGTCATGCAACACAGACAGAGGCCGTGCAGTTTAGGGTCGTGTAACAAGGATTGAGGCTGTGTAGTTTAGGGTCGTGCAGTATGGATGGAGGCTGTGCAGTTTAGGGTCGTGCAACATGGATCGAGGCTGGGTAGTTTAGGCTCGTGCAGCATGGACCGAGGCTATGCAGTTTAGGGTCATGCAGCATGGACCGAGGCTGTGGAGTCTATGGTCATGCAGGACGGATAGAGGCTATGTAGTTTAAGGTTATGTAGCATGGGTCGAGGCTATGCAATTTAGGGTAGTGCAACACGGACCGAGGCTGTGTAGTTAAGATTCGTGAAGCATGGATCGAGGCTGTGCAGTTTAGGGTCGTGTGGCACAAACCGAGGCTGTGCTGTTTTGGGTCATGCAGCCTGGACCTAGGCAGTGCAGTTTTGGGTCGTGCAGCATGGACCGAGGTTGTGCAGTTTAGGTTCATGCAGCCCTGACAGAGGCTATGCAGTTTAGGGTCGTGCAGCACAGACTGAGGCTATGCAGTTTAGTATCGTGCAGCACGGATCGAGGCTGTGCAGTTTAGGGTCATGAAGCACCGACCCAGGCCGGGTCGCCATGTAGGTCGAGCTCCATGGGAAATAGGTATGTGGATGGCGATCCGACTCCCTGTGGGTAATGGTTAAGGCCATTCACTAACTGAAGGCTTAGATAAGAATGATGACCTAATAAAGGCTGGTCAACAGAGGTAGACTTCACTAAGGGTTAATGGAGGTACGCATACGTTTTGGAGAATTAGCTTATGAAGATAACCCGACTCCCTAAGGATAAGATAGCTTGGTGTGAAACAGACCTACCTAGAATTGAAGAGGTAAGAATGACCCTAACCGCACTAGGGATAATGGGCTGCAGTATGGGTGTCACTACTACTGGGGGATGAGGGACAGCTCCTGACGTCATTTTCGAAGTCACTGTTTGGGTGCAACGACCCTTATGTAAGTCCACTGGGGATGACACATCATGGCTTGGGTGCAACTTCACTAAGGATAATGGTAGAGCATACATTGTTTGAAATACGGTCGGCACCATGTGTAACGCTAATGGTCTATTACGAATATTTAACCGGTGTTGAGTTCTCACAACATAACGGGAACTAGGTTGTTAAAGACCGACCCATGATGTTATGTGAAGTCAACTTGCGCTAAGTTAACCACCACTAGGGTCGTTTCTGGAAACACACCTGGCGTTAAGTCAACCGGTGCTAGGGTTTTATTTGGAAACTCACTCGGCGCTAGGGTTCTATTTGAAAACTCACCTGGGGCTAAGTCAACCAGCGCTTGGGTCGTCTTGAAATTTACACCTGGTGCTAAGTCAATCGGTGCTGGGGATGAGAGTTACCTCGAGCCTCATGTCAAGGCCCAACCAGGCTCATCATTACTTGGCTTCCCTTGGACACAAGTGGAATTTCGAGTATTTGAGGGGCATTTGAGGGTAGCGTAGTCTATATAAGGGGGTAAAATCTCGTTTTCCCTTATTTTTCACCAAGGGCAAAAACATAAGCAACAATTTTCTTTAACAATTAAAAGAGGGTGTGCCCGATTGAAGTTTCGGCAAGCAGTAAGACTTCAACAGGAGTTTTGCAGGGAAGATTCTTCTGCAAACAGCAGGATTCGGGTAAGGGTCTTGCAGAGAAAACCTTCGGCATGTGAACTTTGCATAGAATTGGTGAAGTTACAGAGAGAGTAGTAGGGAGAGGAGAATCCTCCGGGAAGTTTTCCACGAAAGAGAGGAGATTTCGGGTGCAATTTTCCTTCCTGGCAGGGATTTTTAGGGGTTTCTCGACGATTGTGGAAGTTTTTCGGCATTGCTCGTGGTGTTGCAGAAGTTTTCGGGAACTTAAGGGAAACTTGCAGGAGTTTTCCGATTAGGTTCTGGTGACACTCAAGCCAAAAACATGGGCGGGAAAGTTCTTCAGTGGGTCTCCAACTGTATAGGAAAAGTTCTGACAGGAGACGAACGGTAGCAGGAGGTGGGTCGTACAATTGTAGGAGGTGAACTGTCATGGGGAAGGCATACATTTGGTGACGGTTTGGCCTTCATCCTTGGAAATCGTATGGTTATCACTAGCTTATGTGTGAGGCGGCACCGAAATATGTGGAGGCAGTTGTCGGTGGGTGTAGCTAAGTTCGAGGTGTCACAACTATGATTCGTGGCACGTGCGAGAGATTCGATCATAGCCGGCGCTGGCCTTGGACAAGCTCAACCATCGCTGGGGTGTTGGCAACCTCAACCGGCACTGAGCGCTGAAAGACTCAACCAGCGCTAGTTAACCGGTGCTAAGCGCTGAAAGACTCAACCGATGCTAGTTTTTTGCACTCAACCGGCACTGATTGCTGAAAGACTTAACCGGTGCTAGTTGTTGATGCTCAATCGGCGCTAGGTATTGAGAAGCTTAACTGGTGCTGAGTGTTTGTCAAACTCACTCAGTGTTAATCGTTAATACGCAACCGGCGCTGAGCATTGAGAAGGTCACTCGGCGATAAGTGTTTGAGAGGCTCGACCAGAGCTATTCCAGTGCCTTAGCTGCTTTTGGGAGTGAACAACTAAGTCCATTTGCAATGGTTGGTTCTTCTTACCAAATACCTGATGTGCAGATGCTTCCAAGGGAAGGAGAGATCGGTGCCTGCGATTTTACCGGTGAAGTTTTATCAAGGGGTGAACCCATTTGGCTGACCTAGCCAGTGTGCGAACCAGAATGGCCCATTAGTGTTACATTCATTACTGACCCCGTATGCTTTGAAGTGCGAGAGGGCAATGATGGCAACGTCTGTATTGAAGAAAGGATGGCACTTCTTCATTGTATGCATCAAACCATGACTTCCGAGGAGAACTTGCCCACCTTGTGGAAGCAACTGGTCCAGGCGAAGGGATTACTTAGGTGGTCGGCAAAAGGCCTCCAGATTCAAGGAAAGCACCAATATCTGAGGGGATACACTTCCTGGACTGCCAAGGTATTGGCTTCATATGGAAGCACTCTTGAGCGCGCTTCACTATTAGCAGTAGTCTAGTGTCCAGGCAGCTACTGCAACCATTGATCCAATACAGTAAAGTTATTGCTAGAGACGTGAAGCCATGTAAGCAATACTTGGCTTCTTGGTCATGTTGAAGCGGGAATCTCTTTACTAGACCTTCACTTCATTGGAGGTATCCCGATGATCGGGGCTATGTATGATGAGTTTGTTCCCTCAAACTCAGTCGTCTTTAGTGGTGTTAACTTAGGGATGTGGAGCCGCCGGCCAGTCTTTCAAAAATCTTTATGGCCTTTCAATCGATTGTAGGCCGATCTACCAATGGCAAGGTCACCTTTACATAATGGGTGAAATTCTTTTGCAAGGATTATCTTAAGGGCGGTCAGGGCACTCTGAAGGGAAAAGGGAAGGCAGTTGTAAAAGAGACACCTCCCATATATCAACTCAAGATTGGCGATGACCGTGTCTTCTTGGCCTCTTACCTGGCCTTACTCTTGTGCAAATTTGTGTTCCCTGGCTGGGGGGACGACATTCGTTCAGGGCTACTATACGTGGCATGCGACCTGGCTAGAGGACATGAGTATGCCCTTGCTCAGCCAGTCCTATGGCACATATTCCATGGCTTGGGGGTCATCTCCGATGGAAAAGCCTATGAGGGTAAAGAGGGAGGGAACAACAACGTAGAAGGACAAGCTTTTCCTTGAGATTTTAAAACTCTGTTCCCTATGCATTATGTGTACGGGTGACTAGGGGCTTTTTTCCCTGATACCTAAGTCAAGCATCAGTGCTCAAGAAATAAATTGTGGCCCTTCCTGATGAAGATTGCGAACCAGAGGGCTATCTTCCATAACCCAGGGGAAGCTCTAGGTCTGTTCGAGAATGATTCTTTGAACATGAGGAGAGGCCCTTTTTCGATCGGGAGCACTTCACCGACAATGCTTTTGTTGATGAATTGAGGAAGGAACTGGATGGTGCCCCAACAACGATTAACGAACTCATGTTCATGCTGAGCATCAGAGGGGGAGTCTTACCTTATTGGGCTCCACACATGGCCCGACTGGAGAGGTATTTCCCCTACTTCTTCGCTTTTCAGCGCGGGCTTGACCAAGGCTGCCCCTTATCGGAATTCTTCAAGAAGCACCGGAGTAAGGTGTATAAGGGGAGGGCGGAAGAGTTTGGAACTTTCCCAGAGTGTTGGCTGCAAGAGCATATATGGACTGCTTGGTCCATGTGTCTTGAAATGACAGAGACCAGCAAATATGTGGTACCTCATTTTAGTTGGAGAGTTTGAAGTACCAGGGCATACGTTAACTATTGGAGGATCACCAATAAGGGCTATTAAGATAAGGGTCACCGTTGGAAAGGGGTGAACGGTAACTGGCGTCAGGACACCTGACAAAGGAGGCTGGCAAATGCTCCTGCTCTTGACAAGGTGTTTGCCTTGGATTATCCCTCTAACTGGCGAGCTTTGGGGCTTCCGCGTGAGATAGCTGTTGATGAGGCCTTGCTAGAGTTCCTTGCAATGAAGCTGATGACTGGGAGTGTCTTCGACAATCTTAGCTCGATATTCGAATGGGATGAGGGGCGACAAGTCCCTGGTTATGAGCAGCATCCACCACAGGACTTGAACGTCCTAATCGGGAGCGGTCCTCACAGAAAATTGGCTAGAGGGCCTTCTCAGGGAGGTGGATCTGAGGTAGCCGCTCCTACTCCAGGAGGGGGAAGGAAAGAAACACCCTCACAGCACCCTCAGCTAGTGGGCGTATTCGGAGGGGGAAGAGCAACAAGCTTCCTGTGGTGTCAAAAACTGGAGGTAGACCTTCCTCTTCTAATCTTTTAAGAATTATTCTATTATCAACCTTTGTACTTTCTGAACCATCTTCTGATTCTTCAAAAATATTTTCTTTTTCTTCAGAAACTAAGGCGAACGACTTTGACAGCTCTGAGCCTATTAACGTTGCTTCTGATCGAGAGGGGACTCTGGATCTTAGGGAGACACCCTTCAGTCCATGAGTAGTTCCTGAGTCTGAGGCGGCTTGGGTGGAGACTAAAGAGGATGAAAGCCCTGAAGCAACTGCTCCAAACAGGGGCTCTACTGTCGATGTGGCCCCCATGCATGAGGAGTTTAGTGCCTCGAACGAGGCAAGGGCTATGGCTCAAGGAGAAGAGCCAGAAGTTGATGACGTGCCCGAGCACGAAGAGGTTACTGCTCTCATGGTCTCGAGTCATGAAGATGGGGGGACTGAGCTCTTTGTGGCCGAGGTTCTAACCGTTGAAGGCAAAGGCCAAATGGAGGAAGCCATTGTCAGAGATGAGTCGGCTGAGGAAGGCCGAAGAGAAGAGGCAATTCCTGAACTTGGTGATGTTGAGGTGACAGTTCAGGAGGGTGAAGAGCAAGGGGAATCGGTTCCTCTACATCCTGTTGGAACAGCAGTAGAGGTCCCCATAAGAGAGGGTCAAGACAACAAAGATGGCATCGAAGAGCCCCTGCAAATTGAGGCTGGGGCCACCTAGGAGCCTGAAGGGCAAGAAGCTCTAGGTTTTGGCCTTGTTTCAGAGGAATTAGTGGCTCAGATGGCTATCGCTTCAACAAGCTCGATTCTTGGGGCCGATGAGTCTTCTGCAGTGGTGGCCTTAGTAGCACCATCCCGACCTGTTTTCGGTGGTGTTTCTAGCATGATTGAAGGCACTTTTAGAGCAAGCCTTCAAAGCTTGAGGGAGCTACTTTTCAACGAGCTGGGAGAAGTTTTCTTTAAGTTGAGGGAGTTTGTCGCGACTTCTGCGATTGGAATGGTGCCAGAGGTGCTTTCCCATTTGGATGCAACTCTAAACGAGTTGGAGAACTGGTGGTTGGGAGTGTTGCATCACGAGGAAGAAACTAGAAGGGTAGCCTCCTTGGAAAATTTGATCTTGCACAGTCATGAGAAGATAGATGCTTGTATTGAGAAGAAAGCCTCGATAACTAGGCACCAGCAGGGCCTCAAGAGAGAGGCACAATGAAGCTTCAAGGGAATGATCGAAGTCAAGGAGGCAATGCGAATACTGAAAGAAGAATCCACTAGCCTCAAGACTAACACGGCTCAAAGGAAGGCCATGGAGGCCTCTTTGGTTGCTGATTTGTCCAAACTCGATGGCACAATTGACTCGGAAACTGTGGTGATGACAAAGACAACTCAAACAGTGGCGGAGCTGAAGGAACATGTTTAAGGCACCGAGACTTCTCCTGAAGCACGCAGCGAAGAGATCAATAAGATGATTGATCATTTCTGATTCCCCCATTTTTCAGTACTTGTAAAAGTTTTGACTGATGAATAAAGCGCTTCTCTTTTTTATTGAATTTACTGCATGATTTCATTCTCTCTTACTTTTGTTGCGCTTCATGTGATTCTTCTGAATGCCTCTCGATGCTTTCATTATCCCAAGAGTACCTTAGGCCTTGTTTAGCCCCATGGTGGGTATTGCTCCTGAAATTTGAACCATGTGGCTAGCTTCCTAAGAATAGAACTGTGCCCTCTCGACTTTCTCAATCTCTGCTCGAAGTCAGGCTCATGGGGCTACTGGGGTTTCTTTGGCTTTAACTTCTTGTGTTTCTTTGCAGAAGGTGGCTCTACCTTGGCTTTAGCTGCCAAGGCATCAGCAATTGTTAAGAATCCTACTGCCTGCGCCAAAGTATTTCTCAATCGTTTCCGTTGCGTCTTTGTTATGTTTGATCCCTCAAGTTCTCTATCGAGAGAATCGAAGTCCGGACATATCAAGGTTGTACCTGCAGGAGACATAGACAAGGAAGAATGAGAAGCAGGAGGAGTAGGGTTAGAAGGTGTGAGACTTTTAAGGTCATTTCCCTCATCAAACCGATATGGGCAGCATTTTACGTCATCGCCATAGTTGGACGGGTGCAAGGGATCTTTTAGGTCTTTCCCTTGCTTAAACCGTTGGGCCGATCCAATAATCACAATTATATTTCACTATTAAATTTTAATGTTTTTTTCTAAAAATTCAAATCACTTGAAATTTAGAGTGCCTATTCTTCAAAAATATTGGAATCTAATAAAAATATCAAAAAAATAATTCACCAAAAATAAATTGACCAAAATACCCCTAAAATGTGAGGTATTTTGGTCAATTTATTTTATACGAATTATTTTTTTAATATTTTTATGAGGTACGACTTGATGAGAAGAGTTGATGCTCCATCCTGACATCAGTTGGTGGGCTGACCCTAGGCGAATTGCTACAGTGTTTAACCCCCATCACGAACATAGCATGTCGGTGATAGTTTTGCTTAAAAACCGCCATGGACCTACAGGAGCCGTGGTGGTCCCCCATATATTTTTTATGTCAATTTTGTGTAAAAAAATCCCATCATGGACATGTTATAATTGTGACAGATCGTGACGAACATGCGTGATGGTCTTTAATCCACACCGTCAGAAAAAATTGGGCGGCACCGAGCCTATGGGTGAAAATATTGCTCATTTTCACATGTAGGCATTTGTAGTCTCTTCCTATATATATATAGGGACTCACTGCTGTATGCCCATAAGCAAATGGCCCAGATTGAATATGTGCCACTATATAGCTGATCTGATGCTCACGGATGTTCGATAGTATTTGAATATCTATATATATATACATATATATATATAGGGAGTCACTGTTGTACAATCATACGTGAATGTCTAAGATTGAATCTAGGCCATCATGTGGCTGATCTGAGGCTCACGGATGTCCGATAGTGTTTGAATTTTATTTTTTTTTAATACAAATCCAAATCACTTGAAATATTAGGCATGTGTTTTTCTCATCAAGGCACACCTAATAAAAATACGAAAAGATAATTCGCGAAAAACAATTGATCAAAATACCCCCAAAACTTTCAAGGGTATTTTGGTTGATTTATTTCATGTAAACGTTTTTTTATATATATTTCGTTGATTCGCCTATTTTTTAAGAACACGCGCCTAAAATTTCAAATGATATAGATTTTTAGAAAACAAATTAAAATTTAAACACTATCTGACATCTGTGATCCTCAGACCGGGTCAGATTCAATCTGGGCCGTGGGCGTCTATTGTAGCTGTACGTACTTAAGCGCACAGTATCTTTTCCTATATATATATATATATATATATATATATATATATATATGGAAAAATATGGGATTAAGCCACTAGCTCATATGAACATACGAACCCAACGGCCAATATTGAATCTTGGCCGATTTGAAGATCACGGATGTCTGGTAGTAATTGAATTTTATTTATTTTTCTAAAAATCCAAATCATTTCAGATTTTTAATGTGCATTCTTCTCATCAAGGCGCACCTAATAAAAATATAAAAAAATTTATTCCCCAAAAAAAAATACATAGATACCCCCCGAAACCGTTCGGGGGTATTTTGGTCAATTTATTTTATATAAAATATTTTTTTGATATTTTTATAAGAATCGCCTATTTTTTATAAACACAAGCCTAAAATTTCAAGTGATTTGGATTTTTAGAAAAATAAAATAAAATTTAAACACTATCGGACATCCGTGACCGTCAGATTGACCCAGATTTAATCTGGGTCGTTGGACTCGTACGTTCATATGAGCTACTCCTGCTTCCCAAAAAAAAAAACAGTTCAATTTGAGTACTAGATATTGTCAAAATGAGTCCCTTCCAAAAACGAATCTAGACCATTCATTTTGTGAATTTCAAGATCTTAGCCTTTATAAACTCAAAATAATCTTTTTATTTTTTAACATTGTTCATTTAAAGATAATAAAGACATCCAAAAAAATTGAAAATGAAAAGATCCTTCTAAGGCCTAGATCTAAGCATCTCACTAAAATGAACGGCCTATGTTAATTGGGCTAAAACAAATACTTTCTAGGCTGTGTTTTCAAATTTTCCTTTTTTGTGATTGTTCATCAGAATGAAAAGAGTGTATATTTTAAATTTTGGATCAAACAAATGGCCATAAGATGGTTTTTTATAGTTGTTGCATCATATTACAATACAACGGTTGCATGAAATCGTCAATTATATATATATATATAGGAAGAATCTGGGATTAGCCCACTATCTCATATGAACATATGAGCCCAACAGTCCAGATTGAATCTGGGTCAATCTGACGACCATGGATGTCCAGTAGTGTTTGAATTTTTTTTTTTTCTCTACAAATCCAAATCACTTAAAATTTTAGACATGTGTTTATCCAAAATATGTGAATCTTCAAAAAATATCAAAAAAATATTTTACATGAAATAAATTGACTAAAACACCCTCAAAAATATTTGGGGGTATTTTGGTCATTTGTTTTCATAAATAATTTTTTTTTTATATTTTCATTAGGTGTTCCTTGATGAGAAGAACACACATCTAAAAGTTTAAATGATTTGGATTAGTAGAAAAAAAAACAAATTCAAGCACTACCGAACATATGTGATTGTCAAATAGGCCCAGATTCAATCTGACCCATTGGGTCATATGTTCATATGAGCTAGTGGGTTAATCCCAGATTTTTTCATATATATATATATATATATATGAAAAAGTCTTCCCAACGCCTATAGACGAAAATGAACAGTGATTTCCCCTACACGGGCAGTGTGTACAAGGCCCGAGAATGAATTCACCATCGTATGGCTGACCGGCGATTGCTAGCGATTCTGGCTTCATGCAGGCGAGTTGCAGCCTGCAATCCAAACTGAGGACGGGTTTTGGAGTTAGCTCACCCTCGTGGGATCACGACCCTTTGTCCCGACTAATCACCATCTAAAGTTCATGACACAGTCATGATTGTCTGGTAGTGTTTCATTTTCTTTTTTCTACAAATCAGAATAATCTGAAATTTGGAGTATGTATACATCTTAGTGAGGCGCACCTAATAAAAATATAAAAAAATAATTCGTAAAAATAAATTGATCAAAATACCCCTGAAACTTTTCGGGGGTATTTTGGACAGCGTATTTCATGTAAAATATTTTTTTGATATTTTTTGTAGATTGGCCTATTTTTTATGAACACAAGTTCCAAATTTCATATCATTCTGATTTGTAGAAAAACATGAAAAAGTAGTGGACAATCGTGACCGTGCGTTGAACTTTGGACAGTGATGAGGATAGGCGAAATCACTGTTCATTTTTGCCTATATGCATTTTGTAGTATCTTCTTACATATATATATATATATATATATATATATATATATATATATATATATATATATATATATATATATATATAGAGAGAGAGAGAGAGAGAGAGAGAGAGAGAGAGAGAGAGAGAAAGAGTAATGATCTAATGCCACGACACTTCTAGAAAACCATGTTTGTGGTATTTGTATGACCCCAAATTTTACGCACATTCTTTTCATCTCAATAATCAATGCCCCAAAAAAAAAAAATTCAATTTCAACCCTAGATATGGTCAAAATGAGTCCCCTCCAAAAACGAATCTAGACCTTTCATTTTGTGAATTTCAAGATCTCAGTCTTTATAAAATCAAAATAATTTTTTTCCGTTTTTAACATTATTTATCTAATGATAACAAATCCATCCAAAAAATTGGAAATGAAAAAGTCCTTCTAAGGCCTAGATCTATGCATCTCACCAAAATGAACGGCCTATGTTAATTGGGCTAAAAAAACACTTTTTAGGTTGTGTTTCAATTTTTTCTATTTTTGTGATTGTTCATTAGAATGAAAAGAGTGTATATTTCTAGATTTGGATCAAACAAATGGCCATAAAAAAAATTTTAAAGTTACTGCATCATATTAATATACAATGGTTGCTTAAAATCATTGCCCATATATATATATATATATATATATATATATATATATATATATATATAGTAAATCTTATAATAAATAGGAAAAGATTGCAGTATTATAGTGTATTAGTTGCTGAAGAATAGAAATATAATAAAGGAACACAAATAAAATGACAATTATTGGAAGTACAGAAATGTCAAAGATAATCCAGGAAGTATGAGTATAATCCAAAATTTTAAAAGTAAAGACAAATTTAAATTGCATAACTTACTGGTTACATATACAGAGACTTGCAAATTTCTTCCACTCAGAAGGATAAAAAGAAGGTAAAGAGGATAGATTACAATCACACATATTATACTAAAAAGTCATGGAGGTTACCGACTTTAGTGGTGTACTGACGTCGATGACCTATGATCTAATTACAGAGTGAAAAGAGAAGAAGGTAAGAAGAAGAAGAAAGAAAGTATGAGAGAAAATATGAGAAGAAATATGAGAAGCTTCGGAAGCTTATGCTGTTGCTGCTAGAAGAACTATCTCTGCTGAATGCTATCCTTGATGCTCTGCCTTCTTCACTTGATTACCTGGGTATTTATAGGCAAGGTCTTCTGGGATGAGTGGTTCAGGACGAAGCCTTGCTGGTGAAGGAATTTGCTGATTGGCTGGGAGAAGCTTGTGGCTCTCATTGCTTAATCGTGGTGATGAAGGATTGATGAAGGACGCGTGGCACTTTGCGACAAATAAGAAGATAAGAATATTGTACGTCCGTTGATGATGAAGATTCGATGAGGGACACGTGGTGAACTGTCAGGAGAGAAGGAGGTTGGTGATATGATGGGGAATCTTGCATAGTCGGGATACATGAGATCAACGGTGGTTGTGGCTTGTTTGTGCGACGGCTGATGGGTTGATGTGACTCCAGGTCATTCGTCGAGCAAATTACTATTGGGCCTTCTTGTCTTCTTCTGTTGAGGGGAATCTTTCTTCTTTTGTCGTTTCCTATTAGATGATTTGTCGTCTTCTGTCTTGCTGAGTGATTGCTGAGCGGGGTCCTATCGGTGGATAAAAAAGGAGATAGGGAATATTTTTGTCGGATTTTGGATTTGATGGGCCATGTTGATGGGTGAGAATCTATTTGGCGGGTCACTGCATCGGGCTGAGTTTATTCAGTGGGCCTTTGGCTAAAGTCTTCCAGTAGGGGATTTCCAGACTGGACTGTTTCTTCCGAGGTTGCTGGCCTGGTGGTGTCAGGAGCAAAAACGTGTAATAGTGTTTGCTCTATTTCTTCAATTGTGGCATTGGGATGTGACTGTTTCAGCTTTTTAAGATAGGCTGAAAAGGTAGGGAGACTTACAGTATTATCTGATACTGGTTTGAGGTTTCCAGGTTGAGGAGGTATTCTTTTTAATGGTAGAGTGGCAGGATTGGTGTTAAAGATATCCCACCATTTTACTTTCACGGTCTTACCAAGTTGGGGAATATATGTGTAATCATGAGTATTAATTTCAGAGATAGAATATTCCCATTTGAGAATCCAAGGGATTTGGTAAATGGCCATAAAATAGAGATGGTAGTCATCTAATTCGGTGCAAGTATTATATTCAACAAATTTAGTCTGTAAGGCTTGAAAGGTATCTGGCATTATTTGGGTTGAAGATCCCCATATTAAAAACCAATGGCGGAACCAACTAGGGAATCTTTCTAGGATAGGGAATTTGAATTGGATATACCAGGAGTGTGTATTATTTGGATTTTGGTAAGCAAAGACTTTATGCCATGCTTCAATATATTCACTATATTTATATGATTTGTATTGAAATCCTGGATTGAGCAGCCTTTCTTCCTAGATGGGATTACAGCCCCAATCTTCATATGAAAGTAATTTTTTGATTTGCAATTTAGAATATGCAAATATCTTAATGTTCTCTTGGTAGAAGTGAACTATGGAAACTGAACCAGTTTCCATGAGTATAGCCTCATACCATTCGCGAGTCTTGATACCATAGGATGAATTCATATGGTTGGACAAGTAAAGGGGGGCTATTTTATATGGGTCTAGTTCAGTATGATTATCTGAGATAATAACTTCTGGTAAGAAGGCGGTATCAGTATAAATTGATTTGGGAGAGTTTGAGGTCTGTTTATTTGGGTATGATGCTGGGGAAAATGCTGGACTTGGAGTGGCAAATGGACTTTGGGGAGGAGATTGTATTATATACTCTGGTACATTTGTAGATCTCAGAGGTGACATTGGAGTTAAGTCAAGAGGAGAATGGTTGGACATGAGAGGCCCATACCGATTGCTTGGGATGAGATCCATTGGTTGTTTTCCTTTGGAATGAGGATTCATATTTGTATTAGTATTTTTATTTGAAAGAAAGAGTTGCAAACCGTAAGAGGGAAAGCCGTAGGACGAGATGGTTTCGTCTTTAGGGTGTGGTATATGGTCCCCCCTGCAAAAATTCACGGGTTAAAAAGTCAGGAAGAGAATTGGAAGAGCCGTGCAGATGTTCAATGGAAAAATCAAAAGCAGATAATATGGCTTGCCAACGGGCAAATATTTGCTTAGATACAAGATTTTGGACATCTTTTTGCAGAATATCTTTAGCGGCTTTGCAATCAGTTCGTATTAAGAAATGTTGATTGAGAATGTCAGTTTGAAATTTGCAAACACAATGAATAATAGCAAGGAGTTCTTTTTTAACAGTAGAATAATTCTTTTGAGTAGGATTCCAAGCTTTGGAAGTAAAACGTATTAATTGTTCTTTAGAAGTATTAATGGATTGTTTTAATATTCCTCCTAGGCCTAGATCAGAAGCATCACATTCAATGATTTTAAATGCTTCCGGATCAACTAAATTTAAACATGGAAGTTCTTTAGCTTTAAGTTTAATCTTTTGTACAGTTAGAGTATGAATATTAGTCCATGGGGGAGGATACTTCTTTAAGCGATCATATAAAGGTTTAGCGTCTAAAGCTAGATTTTGGTAAAAATCACTTATATAATTAAGACATCCTAAAAAGCATTGTAATTCAGTTTTATCTAAGATTTTATCAGGAAATTTATCAGCAAAAAGTATTGAGCGATCAATTGGAATGATAGTTCCTTGATAGATATTATGTCCTAGGAATCTTATTTTTGTTTGGAATAAATTTAACTTTGTAGAAGAAACCACTAAACCAGATGTTTTTATTATATGAATAAAAGTATGCAAGTGTTTGAAATGTTGTTCTACTGATTCAGAAAAGACTAAAATATCATCAATATAAACAATCATAAATTTATAAAAGGGATTGAATATATCATTCATTATTTTTTGGAATTCAGATGGAGCATTTTTAAGGCCAAAAGGCATAACGTTCCACTCATATTGTCCAAAAGGAACATTGAAGGCTGTTTTGTATTTATCTTTTTCTTCTATTTGTATTTGCCAAAATCCAGATTTTAAATCGAATTTGGAGAAGATTATAGCATGCAATAATCTATCCTTTTTATTTGGAATAGGATACCTGATCCATTTTAAAACTTTATTAAGGGGTTTATAATTGATGACTAATCGAGGGACACCTCTTTCTTGTTCAGCATTTTTATTGACATAAAAGGCAGAACAACTCCAGGGAGAAGAACTGGGACGTATTAATTTCTTTTGGAGTAGGTTGTTTATTTCTTTTTGACATGTTTGTAATAATTCGGTATTCATTTGAATTGGTCTAGCTTTTGTTGGTATCTTTGTTTCATTAAAACTAGGCTCATATGGTAATCCTACGATATGTTGTTTTCTATGCCAAAAAGCATTAGGTAATTCATTACATATTTCTTTTTCAATAAAATTTTTGAGGTGTTGTATTTTTTGTATTACTTCAGGAAATTGGAGTTTTTCGCTGGTGAGTTTATGTTTGATTTCCAATTGTAAAGATCCTAAGAAGTTTTCTTTATTTTTTATATTTTGTTTAACAGTATTTATTTCTTTAATTTTTGGTTTATCAAGAAATTCAAATCTAATGGGTGTACCATGTGTATTTGTTTCAAGACCTGTTTGGGAAACTGTAACTGGGTATAATAAAGTAAGAAAAGGGACTCCTAAGATTACAGCTTGGCTGAGCCCTTTGACCATGATGAATGGAGTAGGGAAGCAATGTCCTTCCGTACATATTTTTGCATTTGAAAGTTTGTATTTGATAAATAGTCTACTACCATCAGCTGTATTAAGGATTTGAGTAGTTTTATCAAAATATTTGGTAGGGACTAGTCCCTCATTAAGACAATTTAAATCAGCGCCTGAATCTATTAATGCTAAGGATTGAAATTCAAATTCATCATTTATTACGATAGTTATTAAGACAAACCATTTTTGGGTTATTACCCTATTTATTATATTAACCGAATGCCTATTGGATGATGATTCGCCATAAGTCATTTGTTCTAAATAATCATTGGGATGATATGATTTGAGTAAATGATTGAATTCTACTATGTCTTCTTCAGTATGTACTTCGGAAGTATTATTATGAAGTTCAAGAATTTGAATTCTTGTTTTTAATTGGGATAATTCTATTTTTACAGTATTGACTTCAGCTTTGAGGTCAGCAATAGCGGGTTCCTTTTGGGTGGCTTCATGCTGACTGATTCTTTTCATAATATCAGAAAAATTGTAACTATCGGGAGGTTTAACCAATGGTATATGTTTTGTTTTTGTTTTGGTTAAATTGATAAACTGAGTAATTATTTCTCTTTTTTCATTGGGGTCGGATATTTTCTCTATTAAGTCTAGAATAAGATTATCTTCTTTTGTTAATGTATGAATATCAGATGAAATAGGGCATCTGCATATTTCATTATAATTTTCTATATCCGAGTTATTATCTGACCAATAAAAATCATCATTATGTATTGTTCCTATAAAAGAAGTATCACTACTAGAAGAAGTAGTATCCGAACTTGAACTATCTGATGAATCGTATAATTGAATAATATCGTAGATTTTATTTCTAATGGATTCATCTAAAGTAATAGAGTCTAATTTTTGTTTAACTTTGCATTGGCTTTTATAATGACCTACTTTCCCATATTTATAACAAACAGGTAATTTTTTCTTATTTTGAAATGATCTAGAAGCAAAGCGTTTTGTAAATTTCTTATATTTTTTCTGCTTAGTTGGAAAAGATTTATATGTTTTATCGGGTTTATCTCGATGTTTTTTCTTTTTATATACTTTATGGATTTTATGTGGTTTGGTTTTATCGATATGACTTTGATCCATATGATAGCCAAATTGTTGGCAAAAATCTCCTAATTCTTTTTTGCCACTTAGATTCTGTTTATCAAGTTGCCTTTTGAGTTTCAAATCTGTGCATAGGGCTAAGCCTTCAGCACAAATTTCTAAAGATAATTCTCCTAAAGTATATTGGAAATAGTTTATAATACCGCTATTTTTATTTTTGAGACGTTCTTTTACTTTTTCAGCAAAGAGGTAAGGTAGTCCTGCTACAAATTTCTCTTTCCAGTGATCAAGATGACTATCTTCGCGTATGAGTAGTCGGGAGAAAAAGACGTCTTTATACCATTTATAATGTGACAATGTTGGACATCGTAAATTAGATAAAAGATCAGCAGTTCTTGCTGCAAGTATTGATGTATTTCCTATGAAATGAAGAGCAATCGTATATATCAAAGAGTTGACAGCATCACTCTCGGAATATACCATATCTTGGTTATGTTCATTTTTTGCTGTCCATTGCCTAGTATTTGTTAATATTTGTTGTTTTGTTTGTTCATTTAAGTATGAATCCCACCATCCTCTTAGCCATCTAGTGAATCCTGAAACTGCGGCTTTAGCTATTTCTTGGTCGTGGCTTCCAGCCATTTTACAAGCAGATGCATACATAGTCATATGCTTCATTGTATCTAGGATTCTATGATCAGAGATACCGTCTATATTCCAATCTATAATGGTCCGTCCTGAATATGTAGAAGTATGACTTGTCAAGTCTTCTTCTAATTGTATATCAACGGGAGTTGGTCTTTTATAATATGGACGAGCATTTATTGGTTGCCAATTCTTATTATAATTGATTCGATTAATACTTTCTGGAGTTAGTTGTATTTCTGAAAATGCCTTTTGCATATTTTGTATTGTATTGGCAATTGATGGCCTTATAGATGGTTCTATGGTTTCATTGGTTTGGAAAAGCGTTTCTTCTTGTAGAGTCATATTATCATGTTCAGGGATTTTTGCTTTTCCCTTATCATTATCTGGGAGAATAGGAGTGGATATTACTATTGTTGGTTTGGGTTCTTTTATTTCTAATTTAGATAATTTAGAAATTAGTTGTCCCATAAGGGTTGTATTATCTTCTCCTATAAGAAATTTTTCTTTATTCAAATCAGGAGGTGGTTTGAAAAATAATTGTTTTTTCTCTTTGTGACTGGGCGGTTGTAATAAATTTTCTATTCTATTAGATTGTTTTCCAAGGGTATGAAGACAAAGATTTGTATAATTATTTTGTTCAATTATATGTGGAAGTAATTCTATACGAGGTATATTAGCATTATTCAGCTTATATGGTGTGGCTACTCTTTCATAAACAACTATTTGAGTAGATGGTAATCCTTCAGTTTGTTCTGAAGTTTTTGGTACTGTAGTTGCCATACCTTGTATTTTCAGACTTTGTTCTGGAGGGTGTATGGATTTAATAGTTTTTCCCTCTGTTGTATTGAATGTAGTATATTGGGTTTCTACTGTATTTAGTTCAAACTCAGGAATTGGGATATTATGTTGTTTAAGAGTATCTCTTAACCAATCAAAAAAGCATTTTCCTTTATTACCTTTTTGTCTCCATTTATTGAATTGAGAATGAAATAATTCCACTAATCTAGGTTTAAATTCCTTAACATACCATTTTCTAATATTATCATTTTCTGGGGATAGAAAATCATTTATAATATCATCCCTTGTGAATGTTTCTTCAAGCTGTAGTACTTGGATAAATTCGGGTTCAGCTTGTTCATATTGTGGTATAATAATATTGTCAGGTGTACGTAGGAATCCGTCTATCTGTGGCTTTGAAGCTGGTGAAGTAGTTAGTATAGGAGGGTTCCGAGTATAAGTTGTAATAGATTTTCGTGGGGGTTCTATATCTCTGAAAGAATGGTTGCTTATGGTTTCTGATATGGGTGCTTTATCTAGAATTCTATTATTAGTAGTAAATTGGATTTCAATATTTCCATCCGTATATTCTGTAATCCTGTCTGGGATGTTTTGAATAGGATTTTGTGATGATGGTTGGTTGTCATTGTGAATAGCCCAGGTATGGGGTAGGACTATATCTGACCATGATATTGTCTTTGGTATGATTGTATTTGATTTTTCTATATTAGTTTGGAAAAATATTGTTTGTCCCCTATTGTCTATTTGGAGTATATTTGGACATAATGTGTTCATTACCTTATAATATATTCTATAAACAATGGCTATGTTTTGAGAACCTGACATCATGTCAAAACCTTGCGTTTTGAGATTTAAAGACAAAACATTTAATATATTTGGGTCTGTTAATGATACAGAATAATTTGGAAAGCAATTGAAATATATTGGTCCACTACATAAACTAGTTTCAACCATTCCAAATAACGAATCTGAAAATTTGTTATGTCTAGTATCTCGTAAACAAACTAGAATAGAGTTATTTAATCCTAATCTAGTCAGGGGTTTAACTGCTACTTGTATTAAACCGATATGTAGATATTTATAGTTCTTATTTTGATGGACTTGTAATATTTTTTTAGATAATAATTGAAAATCTTCTTGATTACTAGTAACAGAGAGAGTCTCTTCTACTGTTTTTATGGCGTATCCGACTTTGAGGTCGAATGTACCTTTTTTGTAAATATCAGATATGGGAACCTTGGGTATGTTCCAATTCTGGATTTGATTTTCAATATCATTAATAACAAGTTCTTCTTTATTTTTGATTCTTAGAGTTCTATTAGTTTTACTAGTTGTGGTATCTGTTAGATTCTTAATAAATTTTTCCATTATTAGGTTGCGGATAATGACAACTCAGGACGACCAAAAGTCCAACGTTTTCCCTAGCGGCTCTTCCTCGGCCTTGGCGGTACTTTGCATAAGACTTTTTATACTCCTATATATATATATATATATATATATATATATATATAAATTCTTCCCAACGCCTATAGGTGAAAATGAACAGTGATTTTGCCTACCCTCATCACTGTCCAAAGTTCATCGCACGGTCACGATTGTCCAGTAGTGTTTTATTTTTATTTGTTTTTCTATAAATCAGATTAATCTGAAATTTCGAGCGTGCGTACATCTTAGTTAGGCGCACCTAATAAAATATAAAAAATAATTCACAAAACATAATTTGATAAAAATACCCTTGAAAAGTTTTGAGGGTATTTTGGTCAATTTATTTCATGTAAAATATTTTTTTGATATTTTTCATAGATTCACCTATTTTTTATGAACAAACTCTCTAAATTTCATATCATTCCAATTTGTAAAAAAAGTGAAAAATAAAACGTGACCACTCGTTGAACTTTGAACGGTGATGAAGGTAGGCATAATCACTGTTCATTTGGATCAATTATTTTTTTATGAATTATTTTTTTTATACTGTTTTTAGGTGCGCCTAACTAAGATGTACACACACTCTAATTTTCAGATCATTCCAGTTTGTAGAAAAAAAATGAAAAATAAAATACTACCAAACAATCGTGCCAGTGCGATGAACTTTTGGACGTTGATGAGGGCAGACGAAATCACTGTTCATTTTTGCCTATAGGTGTTGGGAAGACTTTTTCTATATATATATATATATATATATATATATATAATGCTGAGATTAGCCCACTAGCTCATATAAACATATGAGTCCATATGAACCCAATAGCCCAGATAGAATCTGGACCGATCTGAGGGTCACGGCCTCATTTTATATTTAAATTTTAAATTTTTTTTTAGAAATCTAAATAAAATAAAATTTTAGGTGTGTGTTCTTCAAAAATAGGATAATTTAATAAAAATATCAAAGAAAATAATTTACAAGAAATAAATTGATGAAAATCCCTTGAAATGTTTCGTGGGTATTTTGGTCAATTTATTTATTGTGAATTATTTTTTAAATATTTGTATTAGGTGCGCCTTGATAAGAAAAATGGTCGCCCAAAATTTTAAGTTATTTGGATTTTTATAAAAAGATATGAAAATTCAAACACGAAATGAAGTCATGACCATCAAATCGGCCCATATTCAATCTAGGCCATCTGGCTCATATATTCATATGAGCTAGTACGCTAATCTCAACAATTTTCTAATGAGGTCATGACCATCAAATCGGCCCAGATTCAATCTAGGCCATCTGGCTCATATATTCATATGAGCTAGTACGCTAATCTCAGCATTTTCCTAATGAGGTCATGACCATCAAATCGGCTCAGATTCAATCTGGGCCATCTGGCTCATATATTCATATGAGCTAGTGCACTAATCTCAGCATTTTCTTATATATATATATATATATATATATATATATATATATATATATATATATATATATATATATATATATATATATATATATATAAGATACTACAAAACGCCTATAGGACAAAATGAACAGTGATTTCACCTACCCTCATTACCGTCGCAAGTTCATCGCAGCATCACGACTGTCTAGTAGTGTTTCATTTTTCATTTTTTCTTCTACAAATCGGAATAACATGAAATTTGGAGTGTGTTCATAAAAAATAGGCGGATCTACGAAAAATATAAAAAAAATATTTTACATGAAAACAATTGATTAAAATACCCCCGAAATGTTTTGGGGGTATTTTGGTCAAATAGTTTTTACGAATTATTTTTTTATATTTTTATTAGGTGCACCTCAAGAAGATGTACACGCACTCCAATTTTCAGATCATTCCCGTTTGTAAAAAAAAAATGAAAAATGAAATACTATCAGACAATCGTGACCGTGCGATGAACTTTGGAAGGTGATAAAGGTAAACAAAATCACTGTTCATTTTTACTTATCGGTGTTGAGAAGACTTTTCCTATATATATATATATATATATATATATATGGAAAACATTTATGTAACGTTGCAACCTTAAAATGTAGAATTACAGATGCACCTCAAAAATCTATCGTAAATGTTGTTTTAATGTTAAAAAACCCTCCATTTGATCATCTCGATATGGAGATGTATGAAAATATAAAAAAAAGGTTCTTGAGCCTCAGAAATAGTGCATCTTGCAACACATTATCTAAACTGTCTATTTTCAAGATTTTCATATGCTTATTCTCCTTGATTTTAACTATTTTTGAAGTTTAAAATTTTCTAATTAGATATGAAAATAAATTTTAAGATAATTTTAAAAATGTTTTACAACAAAATTACATGTTATGATTGGAGATGCGCCTTAATTGGATTGTTTAAGGTTGCAACCTTGTAAAAACCGCATCCTATATATATATATATATATATATATCTTAATGCAAATTGATAGCAAAGTTGTAGAGGTTACAGCGAAAACCTTGAGGGCCAACTAATATTTTAGATTAAATTTCACCTGAGAGTGAATTGTGGAAACGCACCTAGCATTAGATTCTTGACTTTTAGGGTACGTTTGGTTGACCCGTGAGGCTTTTATAGGTTAGGCATTATAGAGGTTGAGGCTTTTATAGGTTAAGTAGAGATACTTATGGCAGGACTCAAGCATATACCACACAATATGTAGGGTAGGTTTGATAACTTTGTTTACAGTTTCGCTGGGATCCTCCCAGATACTAACTTTCCTGAAATTTGGAAAGAAAATGAAAATTGATAGCCAAAAAGTGGAAGCCGTGTTTAATAAACTGTGATGCTGCTATTTTCACACATGTTTAGTAGTGGGAAAGCCAAATTTCACCTGTTTAGCAGTGGGAAAGCCGAAAACATCATGTTTCAACCATTCATTATGTATTTCATTGAATTGATGTGCAAAATGTGTATTTTCAATAAGATTTTCTTTCTATTTTACCAACTTACTAGCATTTTAGGTTCCATAATTGATCTTAATGTTGCAATTGAACACCGGGTAAAATGATCCGGACCTCTTTATTAGCTACCATACACCCTCTCAAATATATGTTATTTCTAGCGTAACTGGAAGAGATAAATTGGGGTTCTACAACTGATCTCACTATTGCAATTGAAAGTGGGATAGTCATAATTAAATTTAAAAACAAAAAACAAAAAAAGTGGGGTAGTCATAATTTGACACCCCTTTGTGTTTAAGAATTCTAAAAAGCAATTTCACAATTAATACAATATTCAATTATACCCACTACTCGTGTCCTATGCAAAGCAACAAATAAAAATAGAGTGATAAAACAAGCAGGCAAATAGACCCAATAGTTTCAAGAAAGCACGATAACAGATATCCATAAAGAATACCAATGATCTTCCACTTTCTGATAGTATCTCAAGATGAGGGGTGAGATTACAAGAAAATTGAACTCCACTACTAAAAAGGATATGCAAAATAGAAAGTTGGGGAAATATTCAATCCAATGGTGACAAATCAGAAAAGAAAGAGATAAAATGGAGCAAATAATTTGACAAAGGGCACAGAAACACCAGGAACATAGAAAAACTTAACCAAGAAATGAGAAAGAAAGTAAATTACTATCGAGAGGAGCGTGCTAAAATGCGATAACAAAATATAAATACCTAAAGACAAATGAGTATAGATACGACCAACAAACATAAGAGAAAACAGCAAACAAAATATGGTAATAAAAGATTTTATATACTAAACCAAAAGAGTCAAACCTAAATAAAATAGAAAACTACCTGTCTTCACTAACAAGATTGAGAAAATTATGTTGGTTTTCTACAAACCAGCAGCAGATTCAATCTAGATTCCCATATAATTTGAAGTTAAAATGAATTAGAATTAATCCAATCACTTCAATAAACATAGATACTTATATTAGGAATAATTTGCAGCAGAAATAATAAAAAAAACGTGATTGTTTTATCACATTTTAGACTGATTTTGCTACTGCAAAATGCAGCAGTGCAAAACAAAGAATTTGATCAAAATGAATGTTGATTTGGTTATTTGATCAAATAATTAATTCACTGAAAATCCATATAAAATATTTTTAGTTCTTAAAAACTCATAAATAAATCCCAAATAGCCAACAAGAAAGATAAAATAAACTCGTATAACTAACAAGAGAATAAATAAATAAACCACATAACCCCATAATGAAAAAAAAATGAAAACATGAAAACCCCATAATGAACCAGGGAACCATTCACGATACACAAAAAAATCTCGCAACAATAAATAAATAAATTGTCGATCTTGCTACACTTACGGGCGTTTCCTTTCAACATATCTTTAGCGATGGAAATGAGTAGGCCAACTATCTGGCTAAGAACGGGTCTCTGTTGGATGCTTGACTTATTTGTGATGATGTAAATGCAATCTAGTAACATCTAGAGTTTGATCAATAAAATATCGAATATTGTCAAAAAAAATAAAAAATAAAAAATAAAAAATCATATAACCAGCAAGAAAATAGTAAAAATCGTGTAACGAGCAATCTAGAGAAATGGGGAAAAAGTGAGTTCCGACTTTCCACAATTTCATTATTTCCAATCTAGAGAAAGCTACAGTATGATGAGAGAAAGTATGGGACTTTCTACTGTATTCTCAGTTATCAAACGCACCCATATAGGACTTTCTCCTGCTTTCTCTGTTATCAAATGCACTGTAGGAAACTAGAACCTTTTACAGAGACAAAATTTCATGACTCAGACATGATAAATTTTTTTCGGAAGTCACATCCACAATTTCATGTTAAGAATTATGACCAATCACAAGCAAGTCCGCATTTGATAAACTTTGAAAACTTACTGAACAGTATACAGTTATGCCAGATGGATCATCAAACCAATCACATAATAGCAGTCTTAACCTTTTGAACAAATATAAGAAAACCAGCAAAGAACATTCACAAAAAATGACATTCAACTCACTTTGGGATTCAAGAAGATTACACTCGCTAGAAACCAATGCCAAAACCTGTACAGCTCACCAAGAAAATGCCGAAATGCCTAGTTAGCCCTCTTATGCTCACCACCAGTTACAAGGGAGATAGCGTTGATCCATTTTTGGAAGGGCAGATACGAATGGTGCCTTTCACCTGTTCACAATAGAATGATCATTTAGAACTCTTTAAATTCTGAGGAGCATGTTTCTTTCATTCCTATCCCCAGAGCGTTTGCTCGTGCATGTGCCATGTAAAAACCAAAAAACAAAAGGGATTTCCTCTGATAACGAGCCACTCAGCCTAATAAATAACCTTGTTAGTCCTTCCTTCTACCGGAACCACGAATCTTTTTGCCTAAAGCAGAAGTCAAAGACTCCATTAATTTCTCAAAAGAGCGTCACCACCAATCTGCTGACCCATGTTTCCTCTTTTGATGAGTCATTAGGTCTGTCTTTTAATTGCAAGTTGCATCAGCAACCAGGTAAGGAGTGGGCAGAGGCTAGAGGAGAGATGCTTGCAGCTGACCCACTGCAATACAACAGGGATGGAAGCCGTTCTGATGATGATTCCGCATACAGCGGAGAGGCATTGCTCGGGCTGGGGATATATGGGGATGCAAGTCTTGGGTCAAGAGGAGGGTAGCCCAAGGAATGGCGAGATCTCTGCGATGAAGATGGAAAATTCCTGATGTTGTAGGAGCTCCTGCTTATGCTTAGAGACGATGAGAAACTGTTAGATCTATGTGAATGAGGCATGTAAGAGGTGGCTGTCATCGAGAGGGAACTAGCACGAGAGGAGTTGGGAGACCTGAATGATCCACTTCTTCCTATTTGTATGGCAGGTGAAGCAGCAGAGGAAGATGGGACTGAGGAGGCCATTGAGGAGGAGGTAGGGGAAAGGAGAGGGGTGCATTCAGAAGCTGGGGGTTCACCGGTGCCTGTCCTTGCATCGCGCTTGCATACAGGGCAAAATGTTCTCCAGATTGTCAACCAGGAATCCACACACATGGCATGAAACTCTGTTTACAACCAAGAAAACACATCAGAAGGAATCAACCTTTTATCTTTTCGGCTTTTCCCATTTAAGAAGATACAACTTGGTCAAGGAAAATATCACATTTCCATTCTCAAAAAAAAAAGAAAAGGGGAAATATCACATTTCTTTTGTGATATGAAACCAAAATTTCTCATATTTTGAAGTCAAATATGGCAGTGTCTTTGAATTTCGAATTCAAACCACTCCATGAAGTCAGTTAGATAGCCATTTTCTCAGCATCTCAAGATTTCGGCTCATCCAAACAATAATGATAAAAAAGTGGGAAAATATATCCGTACACCCTATTTTGAGGTTTCATTTCCATCAGACCTAAGGTTTGAGAACATTTCTTGCGGCATAGAAATCCCATATAAAATACATCTTCTAACCCCCTGGACCAACTTTACCTCTTTCGACCGTCCCATTTTAGCCCAAATGAAAGCAAGAAAGACGCATGCGTCTATTCTTTTCTAAAACCCCCTCTCTCTCTCTATAACAGTCACTCTCTTTTTCTCTCGGTCTCTCTCCCTGCGTTTCTCCCCAAAACCTCTCTCTTTCTCTCCCCCATCTCTCTTTCAACCTTTTTCTAGAGAGAGAGAAACTCATTATAGAAAGAGAATGGGGTTTAGAAAGGAATACATACACAAGTCTTTATTACTTTTGTTTGGGCTAAAAAGGAGCGGCCAAAAAGGATAAAGTTGGTCTAAGGGGTTACAAGATATACTACATGGGTTCTCTATGCCACATGAAATGTTTCCAAACCTTGGGTCTATTAGGAAATAGAACCTTAAAATAGGGTGTACGAAGATATTTTCCCTAAAAAATTAGTAACACTTATTAACATTTGCATTCATCTCAAGATTAGTATCCACAAATGCTCGTCGGAAAATAGTGCCATTAACTGAAAAAGAAAAAGGTTGTAATTCAGCTAACACTGCTGGATTCAGGGCCAGAATGAAAATACGTTATGAAACGATTTCACAAAAAGAAAAAGAAATCACCATGGTACTAAAAAATAGGCAACACAAGGTAATCATGATGTGACTGGGGAAGAACAAACATACTGTGGCAACATGGCAACACTCTTAGCTTATCCCCTGGAGCATAGTCCTCTAGGCATATAGCACATGTTCCAGCTGTGCAGTTATCTTCTAGCACAGAAGTGAAAATGAGGCTTGGCAATGCCTTCACTAATCGGCTGCTCATCCCATGGAACTCACGAACATGAGGGGTCTGAGGCCTTTCTCGTCGTATGCGATGCCTACGAACAAAGAAACATGTTGCAAGCACAGCAGACAATGCAAGTAGCGATATGAAAGAGATGGCCATGATAGACCACGCAGAGTTTTCAAAATTAGGGATTATCCATAGCTCCAATCCTGATGTACCCGCAAAGGTTTTTAGTACTTCACCCGATGCCTTGGAAACAAATATTGCATGTATTTTCACACCTGCAGAATTCCCTGCCACTGTTTTTCCATTTATTTTAGGGTTACCATAATATCCAACATAAAAATCCACAAGAAATTGCATATATGTCAATTATCAGCGTGGTCAAGGAGCCACATATTGAGATAATCATTAAGAAATGATAGCAGAGACAACGCTATGTTTTTCTTTAAAAGGTTGATTGTTTAAATAAGGTAAGTGTACAAAAAATGTCTCATTCCTGGAATCTGGTAGCTATATGCAGCACAAGTGGCTGCCAACCAGGCTGGGAGAGCTATACCACAATGACCTTAGGTGGAGAAGAGAAGGACAAAAGGATTGCACATTTGGGAGAAGAGGGGGCAAGGACGCCCAAGAGAGTATGGACTGAGTCTTAAAAAATTCACTCAGCCACTAGCATTTGAAGCGCCTGCCTTTGCAAGACAGTCAGCCTCTGAGTTGCTTTTCCGTCAAATGTGACTCCAATAAACTGTTAGTCCCAAACTGAGATGAGAGCGTCAAAAGTTCAAATAAGAGACCAGGGGCAAGATGCCGATCCATTCGCCCAGGAAATGACATTGCTGGAGTCACCTTCAACGATCAAGGCTGATATCCAAGAGCGATTGAACTGTTTGAAACCTTCGAGAAGGGCGAGAGCCTCAGCTGTTTGGGAATTAGAGACGCCAGTGTACTCAGAAAAGGAGGTCAGAACCAAGCCCTTGTGGTCCCTAAATAGCCCTCCAATTCCCGCAGGTCCCGGGTTGTCTAGGGAGCAACCATCGAAATAAGTTTAACAAGATCAGGTTCCTGTGGTCTCCACCACAGGTCCGGAGCGACTCGATGCTGGCTGAGATTGAGCATAGCCAGCCAATCCAAGTCAAAGGCCGAAGCAGGGAAGCTGTTGAAGGTTTTGTGGTTTGATTCCCAGAATATGATCGACGATTTGATCCTTTTGGATAAGGTAGCGAGAAGGACCTCTTACCACGGAAGATCCCTCTATTACGCTCGTTCCAGACAGTCCAAAGGAACGCTTCCATGGATGCCTTCCACAGAGGAATGCCCGATTTGGCCCAAGGGAGAGAGTGGAGCAAGGTGAAAAGGAGGGGGATGGTGCAAGGTGTCACCCATTGCCAGTGAAGCAGCTGAAGAAGAGCTCCCAAAATGTAATGGGCCACAGAGCAGTGAATGACGAGATGGGTGTTTGTCTCCTCCGCGGCCAGGCACATGGCGCACAGGTTTGTAGCTCGTCGACTGTTAGGACTCTATCCGAGAGAGCTATCCAGTCAAAGACCTTGATCTTGGAGACTGGGTCACAGGGAAAAGTGGGGGCCTCGATGAGTTCCCTATAAAAGGAGGAGACCAACAAAGTCCCTGTTGGTGCTGGGCACCAAATGATTGTCGTCACAAAGGGTCAGAAGGAAAATCCAGCAAAGGAGGGAAGAAAGGTCGAGAAATTCCTAGAACTCAGCATCTGAGGGCGATCTCCTAAAGATGGGGATCCAGACTCTGGCAGACCACTGTGTGGTAAACAAATTTGCTACGGTAGCTTGGTGGTTAGGGGCTGAAAGAAAGAGAGAGGAGAAAAGGTATTTGAGATGAGTGTGACTTATCCAGATGTCGTACTAGAATCTCACTCAAGTTCACCTTCTTGATGGAAGTGAGTGTTGCCTTTGAAGAGGTAAAAAAAGCTGAAGAAAGATCTCCATACACCCGAGGACCTGCTGTTGGCTTGACAACTGGGTAACCATGAGGTTCGATCGAGGTGGTATTTGTTGCGGATGACCTGCTGCCAAAGGTGGTTCTCTTGGGCAGCATAACACCACCACTTCCCCAGAAGAGCCATATTGGCTTTCCTGAGACCACGGATTCCAAGACCACTGTGGTGGCAGGGTGGGCATATCTTGTCCCAGGAAATGAGATGGAATATGTAGTTGTTAATATCGCCAACCCACAAGAAGTTTCTCATGAGTTGCTCAAGACAGGAACTGACTGATGCAGGCACTTGGAAGAGAAACATTTGGCAGATGCCCACATTGGATAGAGTGGCATTGATAAGGGTTACTCAACCTGCCGAGGATAGAAAGCGGCCTTTCCAGATAGCGAATTTGCGATCAAATTTATCGATGACATGTACTATTGACTTTGTTTGGATTTTCCAATCCACAGCGGAAGGCCGAGGTAGCTGGAGGGAAGATTTTCGACATTGGGAAACAAGGCATCCCAGTCATCTTGGTCTTATTCATGTTTACGTTAACCTGTGGCCCACTTGAAACACTTTGAGGAAGAGAAGTAGGTTGTCAACCTCAAGAAGGGAGGCATTGCAAAAGACCAAAGTATCGTCCGCATACTGTAGGTGAGTTATAGTGGGTCCTTGGGATCCAATCATGAACCCAGATTGGAATAGTCTATGGATGGAATGGCTGAATACTTCGACCACTATAGCAAAAAGGAATGGGGCACGGGGGTCATCTTGACGAAGCCCCCTCAAGGAAGGGAAGTAACCTTTGGGAGATCAATTTATTAGGATTGAGAAATGAGGGTTGGAGATGCAGCCTTGGACCCATTTCCTCCACCAACTGCCAAAGCCCATATAAGCGTGTGTTTCATCAAGGATAACCTAGTCAACGTTGTCATAGGCCTTCTCCCAGTCGAGTTTGATGTCCATACCGGGGTTTTAGAGAGGTGCCTCGAGTGGATTCATTCATGGGCGATTAGGGCACCATCAAGGATTTGGCGGTCCTTTACAAAAGCACCTTTGCTGGGGGGATGGAGATAGCAGAGATAATGCTATATTTAGATCATCAAAAACTTCTTCGAAAATGACACTTCAATCCATGCTCAAGTAATTGGTATATTTGTCCATTTTGTAAGTGCTTTTTGCATGAGAATGCACAAATGTGTACACCAGTGTTCCCAAACATGGATCAGTGGGTGGATTGTCCACTTCACATATCCATGTTGGACTGCTGGATTGGTGATCGAAATGGGTCCAGATCGGTCCAAATCGATGATCTAGAAATATATTAAAAAAACAAAAACTAAAACAAAAATAGAATAGAGTTTATGGGGTGGGGAGTTAGCGAGGACTTAATAAAACATTAGATAAGCTCAAAAAAATATGGAAGCGATTAGTTGGGGAACTGTATTCGGTCCTTGCCAGTTCCCGGAATGGATCAATGATTCCTGATCCGGGTTGCCAGGCTTCAAAACACCGGTGTGTACCCATGCATGAACCTTGACATCCATATATGAGATTTCTAAACTTTTTTCTAATGTAACCCCAACACATTCCTACACAAGCAAACAAAAATTGTAATGCATATCGTCTGTGGTTTTGCTTCACCATTAGCTTTGTTCCATCTCGAGAGCGTAAGTGTTGCCCCCTTAAAACGAGGCTTCTGAATCCTTAAAGCTTTGAGAAGAGTATTCTCCGAGGGAAAAGAGAATAGAAACGTAGAAAGAATCCAGCAAGAGAGTTCAGCCACATCCCAAGTTTCCGCTGCCCATCTCTGGATACCTTTAACGTCATTTCTCGGAGGCAAGAATCTTCCCACGAGAGAAAGCCTCAGGGCATGTTCGAGAGCAGCAGAATGTTTTCCGCAAGGTTCCCTTTGAGGTTTGAGAAGTTGAGCATACGTTGCAGAAAGGAGTGGTGGAAGGCAAAGGTTTATGGAGGCCGACGTTGGTAAAGGAAGGTTGGCAAGAAGAAGCAGGGTGAGGTAGGTGAGCCTGATGGCGTGAGGAGGCAAGGTGATAAGGGTGGGGAGGCCGAAAGGTTGGGCGCGAGGTGCAGGATGAGTGGAGGGTAGGGAAGGGAGTCAATTATGGAGGGGCAAGTTGGTCTAAATACAAGACTCAAAAAGGGCAATGGGTAGGCCCCACGAGTGGCAAAATGAATTCATAGATTGGGAATGCTGTCTGACTAATATGACATAAAACTTGTTTGAATAATAAATTAGAAAACTGCAAAAAAAAAGTAAACTAATGTCTTTTACAGCTTTGAATGTGCAGAAGTATTGAATAAATGTTTGACAACAATATAGCAAGTGAAGTTAACTGTCGAGGAAACCCAGGCTGTAAGCACCATGGGGGGTGCTATAGATCACAAACCATGCATATCCATCCATAAAAGATGGCATTACACGAGGCGAGACTATTTGCACCCATGGGATTATAGAAAGACAAATTAGCAACAAATAGAAAATGAAGCAAATGATGCCCATAAAATTTAAATCGATTACTACTAGGATAATTGTTTAATCTCTCAGGTAACATAACAATATAATAACACAAGACAAGAATAACCGAGCACAAGATTATAGTCTTCATAAACATCACATGACAGTTGAACACATGTATAATAAATCAATCAAGAATGAAAGTGAGATGGAGATGACATAAAACTGAAACTAAGTTGCAAAATGAGCGAAAACTACATGGAGCAATAGCCTAATTAGCTATGTACTTACAAGGACATTGGTCACTGGCCACATGTATCCTACATATTTTCCTGTTATGTCTTTCTGGGCAACTTTATCGAGGTGAAAGGCACATGATGATCAAGGTCTTCTGAAATTCCTTTCATTATATCACAATCCTCAAGATTTCTACATGCCCACTCACAGTTACCAATATCATGACATAATTGGTAAATAGGTGCCAGATTCCAAGGAATTTTCAAGACAGGACATAACAATCAAATTGTTGCATCCCATTCTGAACTATGGACATGTAAATCAACACACCCTAACTTGTATCCACCTTCAATAAAGAATGTAGCATGACGGAAGACTAAATCATTACTACCATTCAGATTTATTATGATCATTTGCACACTAGAATGATCCAACTGATATTTTAGGGAACCATCTATGTCTAATCTCGCATCAAAAAAGGAAAAAAAAGGGAAAAAGGATGTCCACTCTCATGATAAAAGAGTTTAATATACTTTCTCAGCCATAAGGGAAAAGTAGATCTCTACTGATACAGTAAATACAACACAAAAAAAGCAAGAAAAAAACAACCCCTCAATAAAATATTGATAAAACATTATTTCCAAACCTAACCAAAGGGATATATTTAATTAAGTATATCACCGGATCCAACAAGTTGAACCTTATTAAAGTACATGACGTAGCACCAAGGGGCTCGGCTCCTACATGAGTGTGCCACATGAGGTTGGGCATAGAAAGAAAAGCCTTCTGTATGATTGGGAATTCTAGTTAGTTTTAGGATTTAGGAGTTCCAAAGGGCACTAGGTTCCCAAACAGATTAAAAAAGCAGGCTTTGGGCCTTATAAAGGTTTCGTAATAACGGTCACAAGGGACAATACAAGGTCCAAATGAAGTAGAACTAGGATTAGGGCAATGGGAAAGGGTTTAGTTAAGTTAGAGCCATTTTAGAATTTCTACAGGGTTCTGCTAGAATCTAACAGATCCAGCAAGACAGGAGGATTATGAGATAGAGTGTCAAATTAAGCCAATTTACAGTTTCAACTCAAGTTCAAAAGCTATGGACGGTAGACATGTGGTTAGGGTAGCTTTTAAGCTAGTTTACTTGGGGTTTGGAATGATTTGGCTAGTGTTTGTCGAAAGGTTTGAATGAGCGATGAATTTGGTTGTGGCGAACATTGGACGGGGATGTGCCGCACATGAAGGGAAAAAAAGTGGCCTGAGCCACATGCCAGGGTTTGGGACTATCTCCACCAAAAGAATATGAGGGGCTCTCATATTGGACAAGACTATCCCAAACCTATGATACAGTTTTAGAGCACTCGTTATACAACAAGAGTTGACGGATATCTCCTCTCAAGGTGGTCTCTCACCCGATTGAAAACTCAAATTATATTTCACAACTTGAATATGATTAGCCAAAGGCCTACATGGCTATTTATACGGAGTTCCAAGTTCTATTGCTCTATAACTCTTGAATAGGAAACGAACTCCTAAAGATTCGAGGGAAATATGGAACTCTAAGGTTCCTAATCCAACAAAGATTGGAACCTTACTTTCTAGAAACCGAGCATAACTTAAATAAGCTAAAATTAAAATCCAACTGCAATGATGACCAAATAACGAAAAGAAAGAAACCTAATACACTTTGCAAACATTCAACCATGATTTGAAGCCAAAACATCCAAAATACAAAACGCCCATAGAGATGCAGGTAATAGATCTTGAAGAGATTTTCAATTATGTTTCGGATCGCCCCAAATGGACATCCTTGTAAAAAATTATGCCTTCACGAAGAGGTCATCAATATAGCAATTGGAATCGAGATCCAAAAAAGTGGAATCAAGACTCCTAGAGCAGAAACAGGATTCTAAAGCAGAATCTCCACTTGGGGTGCGAGGTTCCAGTAACTATAGTTTCAATGACATTAGGCCTACATCAGGGGTCAGCGTTGAGCCCATATCTCTTTGCTTTGGTTGTGGACGAGTTAGCTAGACAGCTACAAGATGAGGATTTGCGGTTTATGTTGTTTGGGATCACATGGTTATAATTGATGAGCCTAGAGATAGCACAAACGCAAAGTTAGAACTTTGGAGGAACACTTCAAAATCTAAAGTTTTTAAAATTAGTCCGGCTAAGATAGAATATATGAATGCAAGTTTAGTGATAACAGGGGAAGAAACAAGGAATTAGTGATAACAGGAGCTGAAACAAGTTTAGTGATAACAAGAGCAACGATGTGCTTCTAGAGTCTTATGCGATCGTCGCATACCAATGAAGTTGAAGGGAAAGCACTATAGGACGGTTGTAAGACTATCCATGCCTTATGGAACGGATTGTCGGCCAATCAAGAACTAATATATAATAGAATGAGTGTAGCTGAGATCAGGATGTTTAGATAGATGAGTGGCATGACTAAAAAAGATGGAATTCGGAATGAATACATTCAAGGGAGCTTAAAAATAGCTCCAATAGGTGATAAAATGATGGAAAGTAGACTTAGGTGGATTGTTCATGTGCAAGGTCAACCTTCAACAACACTAGGTACAAAGGGTAATTTGGTTCAAGTGGAAAGCTCTAAAAGGGTAAGGCTAGAATGATAATACCTAGGATAGTAGCTACACTAATTTTATGAGAGAGGCATGCCATTTCCTTTTGACAGTTACAATTGTTTCTCTTCAATTTGTGCCCTACTAAGATTGAGGATAGCACACGAAATGTGTACTTGAACGAATTTAGTACAAGTGGAAATTCCCTTCAAGGGTTGATGCCCCAATTTAGAGATGAAGAAGTTTTCAGGTATCCTAGGATGCATGAGTTCACCCATGTTTTCACTTGATTTAGGTCTTGTAAATCTCCACCTTATAATCATGAATTTGGAGCTCCAAAAATAGTGCAGTTTTAATGATCTTTAAAGAACTGAAATGAACAATGCAAGACATTTTTAGGCTCAAAATTTGTTTTCTTTCCCCCCATAATCTTTAAGGCAGCAGAGGAGATGAAAAAGCTATCAAGTTTTGGATTCTCAATCCATCTCAAAGGTGGATTCTGGAAGGGTGAACTCACTAGAATAGTTGCGTCTGCATATGCACCCAAACCCACCCTTCAAAGATATATTCCACAATTGTAGCTAAAGCACATGCCTTTATTTGATATTATCCAATACTATTTGGAATAGTTCATGTGTATGCTAGATAACATGGGATAGGCTAAATGAGAAAGGTGGCAATGGTGATTAAGTGGCAATTTGTTATGTGATACATTTCAAATTGAAATACTTGCTAAATAGTCTTTTTGGTCTTCTAAATGAAGAGGAACTGGCCATGGTATAAATAAATTTCAGTCAAGAAGATAAAAGGCTAATATGACTTACTTGCAACCAATATACCGCTATCTTCATTGTCATAAATAATAGCTGCTTGGAATCCTGCTTTCTGAGCAGTCCTAACTTTATCCTCAAAAGTGCATCCTCCTCTAATAATCAATGCAAATCGCGAGTTAGCACCTTCAACTGAGATATTTTTGTCAGTCAATGGAGTGCACGCATCGAGAGGTTCAGCTACATATAAGGTCCCACATACTCCGGATCCTTTAATTGAAGGAACTGTAGAAATACAAATGCACAAAATGTCAAACTTTGAGTAATCCACCATATATGGTCACAGGAATATTACCCAATGCTATCATCATCCAAAAAAAATAGGTTAATATACTCAGAAAAGGAGTAATAAGAAAGCAGTAAAAATAATTTCATAAAGAAAATAACACAAAACATGCTAAAAGGGAACAAGAAGAAGAAAATATTGCCAATTTTGAATATGACAAGATTAGTGTTGAAAACATCAGGTATGTCCATTAGAAATCACCCAACCCACTTAGGCACAGCACCCTTATAAAGCCTCAAAACCCCCGAACTAGGATAGGGCGTGTATTGCCACAAACTCACCCAAGTTAGTATAGTAACTCGACCAAGTTGCCAGAAACTTTTGTTGGGGGGTGGGGGAGGTAGTGTAAGGTCACTTTCACATCCTCTAGCCTCTACCGATTAGAAACGTTTAGATTTGAACGAAAACAAAGGGTTTGGCTAGAGTTAAAAAACATGTGATCTCTTTGTAATTCTAGCTCGATATTGGTTGAAATTCGATACCTAAGCCTGTTTCTCACTTCTCCCCTGCGTCATAGGATTATTTTCCACAAAAAACCACTCAAGGTCTAAGATTTGCGAGATTTCTAGAAATTGAAATACTATTTTCCTGAAAATTTCAAGAACATGAATCAAAATCAAATCCAAAATCTAGTATACAGGCTTCTTGGGGTATTTGAGGATCCCATGAAAAATATTTTAGACAACTTTTGTACCAAGCACAAAGATTGGAGGATTAACTAAAACATTGTCTAGGTAAATTGGGTTTGATTTTTTCAATTTGAATTCAAATAAATTTTTATATTTTTATAAGTGAGTTTTAGGCAAACGAAATTTTTTATTAAGCTTCATGGTTTTTTCATAACTTTTTAAATTTTTTGGATTTGTTTTTTTTACAATTTTTCCAATTTCATTTCTCAAGGGCAAACAAGGAGAACTCGGCAAGTCAAGTGACTTGTCAGACCGACTCACTCTGGGCTCCAGTGAGTAATACTAGGCAATATATTCAATAGACATATGAGAAACAAGATCATTGAAGTTACAAATAGGTTTAGTAACTTATACTCAGCTCCAATAAAAAAACTATTCCAATCAGCCCCACCCAAACCCCTCAAATTAAATAAATACATATATAAGTCTTTGATCGAGTTTCTCAAATTGAATTGAGAAAATGGATAAGCCAGATGTGTCTGATGATAATGTAAGTGCAACATCACAACCAATTGCAACAATTATTATGAAGATTATAAGGAGAGTCAAATGATAAAAACTTTGACATTTCGTTAGTGACATACTCTCAAGATCATATTAGGATGCAAACTCAAAAACACTACCCAAAATTTGAAAGCAGGCCCTAATTTTTTCAAATTTTAGGAAGTTTTTATGCTCTGATAATTAAGAATTTGTTTCAACTACATATCCATAGGATGAGCATAGCTTAGATGAGGATGTTGAGATGCACGAGTAGCAAGATAATAAAGGACAGAATTCGGAATGAATACATACGAGGGAACTTAGTGTGACTTCAATAGGTGATAAGATGTGGGAAAGTAGACTTAGGTGAGCTGGCCATGTGAAGCATAGACCTAATATAGTAACAATTACGAGGTGCGATTTGGTTCAGGTGCAAGGCTTCACAATGGCAAGAGGAAGGCCTACAAAGACATGAATAGAAATTGTGAGCAAAGATACGGTGACTTTGGTCTTACTGAAGGTATGGCCCTTGATAGAAAAAAATGGAGGAACATTATTCAAGTAGTTAACCCCAAATAATTGGATAAAGCTCCGAAGATGATGATGATGATGAAAGATTTTGTTCCAACAATAAGATTGGAACTTGTGCCCAAATTTGGAAGGGAAAACAATTCTACTACAAAACTCTCAATCCTCTATATTAAATATAGAGACAAAAACTAGGTCCGAACCTGAGTTTTTAAGATGGCATGTGTCAGTTTCCAAACCAAGTTAACCAAAACAAGTCAAATCAACACAGATCAACTCTTAGAAGTTGCTCCAAATGTTATATAACATACTCTCGATTATTACTCCTATATTTCATTGACCTATGCGATAGAAAATTACAAATAAAAGGGACCTAGAAGTCCAACAAAGTGTAGCAACAAAAGCTAGTCAATGATATGTAAAAGCTACATCTAACCAACCCCTTTTCCCAATTATCTCTCCTTCCTCCACCTTCATTTTGTGAGCTGTATATCCTGAGATCATTAATATATTTGTACCCTTAAGGGCGTAATGGTCAATATAAATCGTAAGTTCATGTTAAGGATATGATTTCATAATAATTCATTTCTTTATTCAAAATATGAAAATAACATTTTAATAAATATGAAATATAACTTGTTTTGGATGATTCTAATAAATGCTTTAAAAGGCATGGGACCAAAGAGCCCCTAGGCTGCTTAGGCAGTTCTGGCAGCCTCAGATTTGAGGCGGCCAAAATAAACAGAAAAAAAAAAAGAGTTAGGGGGCTGCCTAGGCAAGCTTTCACCTAGGCGGCACCCTAGACAGGCCACATAGGCAGCAACCTATGCCACCCATGGATGCCTGCCTCAAGGAAGGCCGGCAACACGGCCGCCTTAGCCTAGGCAGAGTTGTTCCACCCAGTCTTGAGGAAGAGACAAAGCAGCCCAGATGGTCCACCTTTTAAAACACTGGGTTCATTTTCTCATATTGTCTTGTAATGGTATCAACATCCAACGATCTTGCTTCTCGTTATGAACTTCTCTATTTTTTATTTTTTTTCTATTTTTTTTGAAATTGTTGACGTTTATGAACTTTTCTAGTTTGAAGAATAACATAAAAAATTGTACAATATTAAAAATTATACTAGACTAATGAGTAGCACTTTGGTAGAGACTTCTTGATACCCCTTTCTATTGTTAAAAGACTCATTGGTACCCCTTATTATGGATGATTCGAAGCGTTAGAATAAAATAGACAGTGCCATTGAGGATTCTGATCATTGGAGGACATAGATGAGTAGACTAGCATACCATTACGTCCCACATCACACAATACTAACAGTGCTACTAATACTGCTAACGAAGGGGGGTTCAAAAAAAAATGTTTGGAAAACCAATACATCTCCCAAGAATTGTGAGTCATATGATTATTGTATCTCACTTTTTTTATAATCATTTTCACGTGTTAATGGAAGTTACTTTATCAAAAACATACCAGTTTTTCTTTTTAGAATTTCTTCATTTTTGTTATTTTTTAAAAGATACTTGCAAAAAGCTGACCAGAAAATATTTTTCTTTCCAAATCAAACTGAGTAACATTGTGTTTTGGAATCAAAACATGAGTCACATAATGGATGGATTAAAAAAAAACAACATGGGTGAACCCACAATAGACTTCGAAACATTTACAATACACTCAGAGTTACAGATGTTGGCCATCTCCATCCAGAATGCTAAAAGAATGTTAGGGAATCAAGTTCAATGATCACACTCTATTTTATAATAGCTAATAGGACAGACCCAATGCTACACATCATCATCATCCAAGCCTTAGACCCAATGCTACACATAAGAGCTATACTATCTTCACTTACTCATACTCACCCTGTAGAAAACCACAATAAGGACCCAAATAGCCTAGCAGCAGTATATAGAAGTTCAGCATATGATGCAAATTTGAAATATGCCAGTTTTCAGGCCGTTCACAAATTTTGAGAACTATTATTTTCTTTTTGAACCCTATATTCACTGAAGTAAGGATATATTCATATGTCCTATTTTCTAGTTTTCACCCTATCAAGTGAAAAATGCATGCATTCTGTATGTTTATTAGAAAGCCTTTACCCACCACAGCATTCATATGAGACTCAACTATTCCAGTTTTCCAAAACAGGTTCCCACGAGTTAACTACTCAACCAAGTTACTCTCTCCCCCTCCCCCCCTCCCACCCTCTTCCTTCTTTACTCTTCCTCTCAGGTTTCAACCAGAGTAACTGAGATTCTTCCTGATAATGCATGAAGCTAGATGATAAGATTCTATTGAGCATCGTAGCATGCTTATTACAAGGAGAAACATTAATAGCATACGCAGTAAAACTAATAAATCCAATACTTATAATACAGTAATCTGATTATCCAATGAGACAAGCATGAGAGCTGATAACTAAAACTAAAAGAGCTAGCAAATTAACTTCATATAGAAGGCACAGAGTTCTTGGTTTCTTACCAAAGTTTGCCTCAATGTCATCAAAAGACAAGGACACATTTTGGCCAATCAAAACTACACTTGCACTGGACATGCCCACCACCAGAGAGACAATTATACACAAAAGGGGAATATAAACAAACTCCCCTCTATCTCCCTTGAACAAATTGCTAGCCATGCCTGTACAACTAATGTCCAAATCGATCCCGCTATACTTGAATATAAGCAACCTCAGTCTCACTCATATATTGTACAAATAAATCAATTCACCATCAGCCCCAATATTAAATATCTGATTTCTTGATTCGTTTCCTTATTGATAGCCTGCTGATATCAAGCCTAAGAAGAAGAGGAAAAAAACAAAAGGAAACTTTCAGAATAAATTTTACAAGGTCAATTAATCATATAAAACTTCACATAGGGCCATAAACCCTAAGCACGAAGGAGGTAAAAAGCAGGCCAAATTTTTGATACGCACCAAAAAGCAGAAAGGTGGGGAAAAAGAAAAAGGGACACCATTTAGTCTAAATCAAGATCCATGAAAAAGACATTAATGAAGATCAGAAGTATATGCTCTGAAAGACCATGTAAAACGATGAGAATAAAACTCAGGAAACCTAGGATGAAAAAGTTAAGAGAAAAGCGGAATATAAAAATCACACCCCAGAAAACAACCCATGGAAGCGATTATTTTTCTGGAAAATTCGAATCGAGGGGAGATTGCAAGAAACCCAAAAAAGGAAAAGAGAAAAATAAGATGAAAAAGAAAATTGATGAGGGGATGAGAGAGAGATTGAGGTGAAACCTGAAGATCATCAGAGGAAGAGAGAGTTGCAACCGCAAAGACGAGTGAAAACCAAAAATGGTAACGTCGGAATGGAAACGTCGGCTTCCATAATGTTCGAAGGTACAAAAACCCCAAAACCTCGTCTTTACCCTTTTAATCCGAGGTGAGAGAGAGAGCAAGACGAATGGAGAGAAAGATGATACGGAATATCCCCCGCTGCTCGAAAGAGCGGCGATTATTAAAATATTGCAGTTTTCCATATTTCGCTTTTTATAATGCCATTGACTTAACAGCACGTGAGATGCGTTGCAAAACTCGGATAAGTGCTGGGATTGTTTATCCACATAGCCGTGTCGTGTCGAATTGCTAAATTAGGATCTGGACCGATCCGAATTAGTGATATAAAAAATAAAATTAAAATAAAGATTTATAGAATGGGGTTATTTATGGATCTAAAGTAAATATTAAATAATATATATATATATATATATAAGGGTGTTTTAATAGGAATTGGGTTGAGACCCCACCATCTCATAATTGGTTCGGTCGGAGCACTTCTCATCCAGATCAATGATGAAATCGATTTATTTTAAAACACTTTACCGAGATGCACATGGCAACAAACTACCTCTAAACTTCTTTTTTTTTTTTCTAAAAGCAAATCTAAGTGTTAAATAAAAGCCAAAAGATATGTTACTCTCACAAGAATAGAATGTTTTTTTATTCTTTCAGGTAAAACCCAATTAATTTTAGGACCCTAAATTTTGATGATGCAACTTCTTCAACCCATTTATTAACTTCAATGAAAAAGATTTCCTAAGTGTAGACCATCCACTTAGATGGTAAAATCTAAGTGTTAGAAGCTCAAATTTTAATTTTCTTTTCTAGAATAATCATCTAGTAACTCTTAAGTTTTTCCAAAATTTTCATATTCAAAAAATTTAAGTCATCTGACAGAGAGCATTGGAATCTATACTCCCAAGAGAGCATAGTATTCGTGCTCTAAATAAAACTCCAAATATCGGGCTATCTAGGCACCAGCTTGTTTTAGTAAACTCACTTACCTTTGTTCCATCCAAAAACATGAGTAGAATTAATTTTCCCTAGTAGAATAAGGAAAGAAAAAAAAAGTGACTACGTTAAAGCCCTTGAGTAACGAAAAACTTTTCTAAATGGAGAGGGGATAGCAAACGGGAAGAGGTATACATACATACTGTCGTGGAAAGTGGCCACTCTTTATCTATCTAAACCATTTATTGTGCTCTCTATAGAGTATAGACCTCTTTTAATCGGAGTATAGACCTCTTACCCTTTGCTTAACCGACACTGCAACTTACCAAAAAAAACCCGACACTTCACACTTAGTTGTCGCGGTAACACGTGAGCCGGCGCTTGGGCTACCAAAGCGCTAAGGGATAAGTCCCGCCAGCTATTATTTCCATCCCGTGCCACCTCTAATTACACTCTAATTCAAGGGTGCAGTTTGCATACGGATAGGCATACGGATGTATCCGTAGGTGTAGACCTAAGGTACACCTTTAAATTTTATCATGGTATATAATTTTAATATAAAATGTTCTTAGGATTATTTCAAAATCTATTTTTATATCTAATTATAAAATTTTAAATTTCAAAAGTAGTTAAAATCAAGTTATGTTGTAAAATGTACTATTTTTTAGACTTAAAATCTTTTTATTTTTCATAATCTTACATCTCGAGGTCGAGATAATCAATCAAAGGGTTTTTCAACATTAAAACTACCTTTTCTGATAGATTTTTTAGGGGCATATGTAGTTCTACGTTATAAAGTAGCATCCTTATATAAACTTTATCCCTAATTCAAAGACCAAAGTGTAGACTATCGCACATGTCATTACACTCTAATCCAAGGTCTAATTAGTAATTACACTCTATTCCAAAGATGGAAGTGCTGACTATGATACATGTAATTACACTCTAATCCAAAGATGAACGTGTAGACTATGATAAATGTGGTCCGTAATTACGTTATGCCCAGCTATAGTTTTTAGGAAAAATTATCTTCGTACCACTTTATTTTACAATATATAGTTTCGTATAATTTTATGTGAAATTTATAGTTCTATCACTCTTTTTTTTTGAAAAATTTGTAGTTTTTCTTTTTTTTGTCACTTAGTCCCATATTAGAAACCGGCTTGATTTTTTTTTTTTTTTGACAAATTTGTATTTTTTCTTTTTTTGTCACTTAGTCCCATATTAGAGACCGACTTGAATTTTTTGTTTTTTTTTTTTGCATTACGTAAGGTTCTCATGATTATGGGAAAGAATATATGGGATGATCTGATGTTCAAAACATCGGACAACCTAACTATGGGGCACACGGTCTTAAAAGTTTGATCTTTTTTACGAAGACAACGGTCTAGGATTTAGAATCTCAAAATGCTTGTTCTCGCACAAATATATCGTGAACAAGTTGTCTGAGATTTGCATTTTCAGACGAATTTATTTTCCAAATTTCTATTAATGTTAGTGGACCAATGTTACTCGATGATTCCTTATCCTACAAATCCCACAAAAGGTTCGGCAAGCTCATATTAAAAGAAAGAAAAAAAGGAGAAGAGAAAAAAAAAGGGAAAAGATATATGAGTGATGAAAGAGAAATCAAGAAAAGAAAAAAACTACAAAGAGAAAGAAAATTCCCAATATACAAACGACATATGAAAAATGTATAAGATGGTCAGGGGCAATTCCCTAGAAAAATTTGACCATACCATACTCATTTAGGGGGAAAATAAAAAATAAAAAAACCTCAAGTTTCAAAAAATCCAAGAGCTCCATAGTGCCACGAACATAAACTGCCTACCAATCCTCCCAAAAAGTTGAATCAAAATCCGAAAGGCTCCATGGTGGCATGAGCTAAAACTGCCTACCAATCCTCCCAAAAAGTTGTCGGTTATGTTTTTCTTGCACTTTAATTTTCATAGGCAGTTTTAGCTGCATCATTCTACCATCAATACTCTTGTATGTAGTAAAACAATCCCAATGAGGCCACATATGATAGGAACATCATGAATTAAGAAACCTTTACTGCCATATCGAAACCCTCATATGGATTGTTTTACCTCATACAAGAGTATTGATGGTAGAATGATGCAGCTTGCAAGACCATTGGTTTTGGGACAATTACTATCAAGATGTATAATGGAGTTATGAGAACCTTGATTGATGTTAAACATGTTCCAAATCTGTAGAAGAATCTTATTTCTTTGGGTGCCTTGAACTCTAATGGCCACAAATTTGCGGAGAAGGTGGAGTTTTGAAGGTTCTAAAGTGTGCTCTGGTTGTTATGAATGGCAAGAAGATCAAACCGAATTTAGATATTGCTGCTTAGGAATAATATCACATATAGGGCAGTAGTTTTTGTATCTGATGTTGGTGACTTTAACTTGACTTTATTGTGGCATATGTGGTTGGGCCACATGGGTGCGAGAGCTTTGACGAAACTTAGCAAATGTTAATTGATCAATAGCGTGAAGAAGTACAAGTAAGACTTATGTGAGTACTGTGTCTATGGTAAGCAGTGTAGGGTGCAGTTTTAGATGTCAAACCACAATAGTCATTCTGGACTATATTCATTCATATGTATGGGGGCCTGCATTGGTTGTCTCAAAAGGTGGATCTTTATATTTTGTTTCCTTCTGGACGCTCCGAAAAATGTGATGGTTAGATTGATTAGGATGTTTCAATAAATATTAGACTCCAAACAAATTATCAGAGAACATCATAATTGCGGCCAAATTATCCCATGCATTCCATATCATAGAAACCATGTTTTTCTATCATATACTTAGAACGAAATAATTCCAGAGGTTTAATCTTTTGTTACAATTTCCATCAAACTGGAGTAGGTCGAATACTCTTGATTCAAGTCTTGAAACCTATACATTCATTTCTAAGAAAGAAAATATACAGACATATGAAAGAAAGGAATAATACTAATAGGCATATCAACTAATATATCTTACTTTAAATGCATAAATGTTATTCCTTGAGTCTGTTCCTTCTCCGGGAATGGGCTTCAAGTGGATTAAAAGCAAAATAAAATAGATTTATCTCCCTCTATCTTAGATATGTCCCAGAGGACAATCATATTCATCTTTGCGGTGGTTTATTACCTTCATCCTTATCTTCTCACGTTGATGCGAATCCACACGCTGATCTTCATTTTGATAATCATGGATTGAAATGGATTAATTTGTACTCATAGGTGTTTTCTAATGATAATTATATATTCAGTCAATGCTTATCTTTAATTTGAATTTACGGATCCATTACTCAACATAATTATCACATGAGAAAAATCAAGGATTCTAGTATCTTCTATCATCCGACAGTTAAGCTTCTGAAATGTAGTTTGACATGTCTTCGTACGCTGATGCAAGTCCACGAGTTGATCTTCATTTTGATAATCATGGATTAATTTGTACCCGTTGGTGTTTTCTAATGATAATCATATATTCAGTCAATGCTCCTCTTTACTGAAATTTATGGACCCATTATTCAATAGAATTATTGCATGAGCAAAATCAGGGATTCAGGTATCTTTTATCATCCGACAGTTAAGCTTTTGCAACGCAACATATCTTTGTATTTCTTCAGCTGTTTCTTGATGGTAAGTCTTTTGATTACAAAAATTGGTGAGACTAAAGAGGCTCAAATATTAACACAAGGGTTCAAGTCTTGCCTTAAATGGACCACAGATGAGAGAGATCTTGTCTATTCAAGCTACTATGTTTATGTTGGAAGTTGCACAACAATACTAGTAAATTGTGGATGTACTAGCTTCCACCATATGAATCAAATAATACCACACCTTTTAAGGGTGATAAAGCAGCGAGTCAGAAATCCAATGGTCTTAGTCCCATGAGAAAATTCCTCATATAAAGAGAGAAATCCCAATTTTAGTGACTGAGGGTCATCTTAACTGTTACATATGGCTCATAAAGCTTTTAAGGCCTTAACTGCCAAGGAATACAGGCGATGGGTTAATTCACCTCTGGATGATATTAAACTTTAGAGTGAGGGATATGTTGCCTCAAATATGATTCCCTGAGGGTCTGGCTTAATCCTAAAACACGAAGTTCTAGGATGTCAGTCAAGGCATATCTTAACTGAAGGTGGATATGGTCATTAAGTTAAACTAATTACAAACATTCCCCAATTTATATCATTCTTGGACATAGAGGTATATATATATATATATCTTCAAGGATTGACCTCATTATATCATCATATGGCGAGGTTTTCCTTATAACCGTTTGTTAAGCCCAATATTCTTAACGGATGATGGATTAAAAGAATCATATCGCATCTCATCCAAAACTCCTCCAATATCTAGTGGAGAGGCATATACAGTCCATGGGAATTCGTATATATCCCAGAGTTTCGCCTCAAATTGAAACATCTTCATGATCTCTTATCATAGCTCATAAGTCACGATGCACATGTGTAACTGACGTTGGATTCGAAAAAATATCTATATCAAACTGCATCAGGTTCCTGTACATATCACATGGATAAGCATATCGGGGCCTTAGGAGTATAGGTATCCTAGAACCTATCTCACAATGAGATGGCTTTAATATCTTATATTATCAACCATAAGTGAAACTCGAACATGTTTGATTGACAAGCTATTGATATCATATCAGTCATAAGTCAGGACATATAAGGATAGACTAACGAATCAAGACTCTGACGGCATATTGGGGCCTTCGTATGGAGAATCTTGGGCATATCATATTTTTCATATCTTCATATCTTATTTGGGGCATATCTAAGTAGGTTTTATCAAAAACCATGCTCATATCTTATCCACCGTCTATTAAGATAGCTATCAAGTTGCGTCAGAAGACTTCGCATTGGTTATGGCATATGGTGACTAAGGATTCCTTCAAGCATATCTTCTAGGGCTACGCTTATCCATCTCACGTATCAGATCCAATGTCTGTTAAGACTCTATCCTACATTCGTCAAAGACTTGCGCTTTCATATTGATATCTTTATCAAGCATCGGTTAAGATATACTTCGTCTTATATGAAGACTAGAAGCAGAATCAATCAAGACATGTATTTAAGTGTATCAAGCTTATCCATGATTAAGGCATTTTATCTGATGTTCATCAGACCCTTATCTTATAATCACTTAAATCTTTATTGAGCATTTATCAGAATGTATCTAGTCTTGTATGTGACTAAAAATACACCCAACACCTTCATAGATGATATCTCAAAGAAGGTGTAGATTTACACATTAAAGAAAAATGCATATGTATGTAACACATTCAAGCATTGGAAAGCTACGGTCGAAAGCCAGATCAGAAAGAAGGTCAAGTGCTTGAGGGCTGTTAATGGTGGAGAGTACACTTCAGTGGAATTTATGAATTTTTGCAAGAGAAAAGGAATTGGTCGTAATTTCACTACATCGAAGATTCCGTAACAAAATGGAGCTATTGAGCACATGAACATGATATTTCTAGAGAAGACCCGAGCATGTTGAGATATACTGGTTTGTTAAAGGACTTTTGGGCAAAGACAGTGAATACGCGTGTTACCTCTTCAATAGGTCACCATATATAATAATAGACTGCAAAAAACCACAAGAGGTATTGTCCGGTTAACTTGTTGCTTATTCTCATTTAAGAATTTTTTGTTGTTATTCTTATGTTCATGTGAATGATGATAAGTTGAGTCCCAGATCAAAGAAGTGTATTTTCTTTGGTTATACGGATGGAGTTAAAGACTGTAGAATGTGGTGCCCAAATCCTAAGTCTCCTAAGTTTATTTTTGATGAGTATATCATGTTAAAGCAAATTCAGAAGCATATAGAAAAAGAAAACTGTAGCAACAGTGATGTAGTTGAGGTGGAGTTAACAAATCCATAAAATACTTCAAAATATGTACCAAAAAGTCCATACGAAAGAGTAGTGGAAGATGTCGACCATGAGGAGGTCGTTGAGGCTACTTTACATGAGGAAGAGCCTCAATTTGGAAAGGAAAAAAGAACAAGAAACTTAGTGGTGCAGTATGGTTTTGAGGATATGGTGGTTTATGCATTGGTTGCCACAAGCCACGAACTATCCACTTTTAAGGAAGCTGCACAAGATAGTGACAGTGGCAGGTAGAGTGATGTCACGGATGAAGAAATGGAGTCCCTTCAAAATAATCGTATTTGAGATATTATAAAGTTGTCTAAATGCAAGAGAACCATTGGATGTAAATGGGTTTATAAGAAGAATGATGGGCCACTTGAGATTAGTGGTGATCAGTTTAAAGCATGTCTGGTTGCTGTCTGGTTGGGAAAGGCTATACAAAAAAAGAATGTGTTGACTATAATGAGATTTTCTCTCTAATTGCAAAACATACTTTTATTTGGGTACTACTAGCCATGGTTGCATTGTTTGATTTGGAGTTAGAGCAGCTTGATGTAAGCATTGCATTCCTTCATGGAGAGTTAGAAGATATATTTATATGACTCAGTCAAAGTGGTTTGTTGTTAAAGGTAAGGAGTACCATGTCTGCAAGCTAAAGAAGTCATTATACGGCCTAAAGTAGTCTCTTAGGTAGTGGTACAAGCCCTTTGATACATTCATGATTGGGCATGAGTTTGTCAAAAGTAAGTATGATAATTGTATCTATTTTAAGAGATTTATTGATGGTTCATTCATCTATTTATTGCTCTATGTAGATGATATGCCTATTGCATTGAAGATTTCTTCAGAAATCACTAAATTGAAGATTCAGCTTGCTAGAGAATTTGAGATGAAAAATTTAAGTTTGGTAAATAAAATTTTAGGCACGGAGATACACAGAGATCAAAGATTAAATTAATTGTGGCTATCTCAGAAGGAGTACATTGAGAAGGTCCTCACTAGATTCGGGATGGAAAATTCAAATCTCATGGGTACTCCTCTTGCTGCACATTTCAGATTACCAAGAACATTATTTCCTAGTCGAGCTTAGATTTTCATCGCTCGGGCGCTCGGAGGTGCCCGGCTCCATAACCCTCTCTTAAACAACCATTGGACCCACATGCATGCGTGCCAAGTGTTGATAAGTACTAACAATGAGCAGATTTTAAAATGGAAAAGAGGTGGACTCGAACAACTACCTTGCATGTTGAGTTCGTGGGATGCGTCTGGGCCTTAGCCCACTTAGATCAATTCGAAGGCCCTCCGGTTGTCTTTGCAATGCAGTTTGAATTTGCCCCCTTCTCTCCTAGACACAACACTAGGACTCTCACTGAAAAATAGATCTTGGAATTCACCCCTTATTACCTCCTCTTAATGACTATTCTTGTGTGGATTGGGGATTCTACTTTACAGATTAGTGGTCAGGGCCTAGTTTTCCTAGGGAGAGAAAAGCCTCTCTCTAACAATTGCGAGGGGTGCATGCGCGGGACGTGTTTTAAGCGTGCGTGTGCACTCTTATTTATGTGGATATGAACTAACAACGAGATCGATTTTTTGACAAGGGTGAGGATAGGCGCTTACCTCGTCGTTCATGGGTTCACGGATACACATGGGCAGTTGCCCTTTTAGAACAGTTATGAAGCCCTCCAGCTGTCTTCCAGCATGGTTTGGACATGAAGTCTCCTCAAACTTTGACACATTGTCTCGTTCTTTTACTCCAAAGCTTACAATGCGAACTCAAAAGTACTCCATTATAATGATTCACTCGAATAGGGATTTACTGACAAATGAATGATGGAGGAGAAGTGATGACAGAGGTCCTTCTATCCATGCAAACTCTGTGAAACTTGACAATCAGAGTGACTAAAAAATCAAAACTCTCTTAACTACCAACTCAGGATGACTCCACTCGAGTGAGTGAGGGCAAGAGTGTGTATATCTCTTGCGAGTCAACTCCACTGTACAGAGAGGAAGTTAGAGTGATGATTTGAGTGTTAAAACTCTTGAGACTGCTCTGAGAGGTATCAAATTGAGCGTATGACGGATAACAGGAGACTATCAATACAGAAGAAGGAATGAAGAAAAAACGAAGGGAAGAAAGGGGTTGCGAGAAGCCGGGGTTGAACATTGTCGCAGCTCTGTATGAAACAGTGAGTGATATAAGAGAGAAGGAGCGAGACCACAGATCTACTATGTTCACACTCAAAGTAAGGATGGGAAGAGGAAAAGAGGAGAGAATGACGGGATCGCTGATTTGTTACGATTCTGAGTTGCTAAGAGGAGAAGAAGAACACAACGAGAGACGAGGTCCCAGGTGCTGCGCTTCGAAACTAATCATGCGGTAAAGAGGAGAAGGGCGCAGAGAGAGAGATATGGGGTCACAAGTGCTGCGGCTCCGAGACTTGTCGTGCAACACAGGGAGAATTACGCAAAGAGAGAGACAAGGTCACAGGTACTGCAGCTCCAAACTAATCACGCAATAGAGAGGAGAAAGGCGCATAGAGAGAGACAAGGTCGCAGGTGATGTGGCTTCAAAACTTATCTCGTAGTAAAAGAGAGAAAGATAGAACCGCATATTTGTTGCAACTTCGAGATCCATCGTGCAACAAAAGAGAGAAAGGTCTAGAGAGAAAGACAAGACCACAAGTTTGATGCGGTTCCGAGTTACTGCGCGAGGCAAGATGATGTAGAGAGAGGAAGAAAGATGAAAGAAGAGAAAGAGAGGAGAGAGAGTGGACTTGAGATGTGACCTAGCCAAAACACTCCCCTTTAGCCTCTTTGTTTACACACGAGAGAGAGCACGGTTAGCCTTGAGTCAAGGTTGGTGCGCGTGGACCATGGGAAAAGCTAGGGTATATAGGCTAAGGGAAATTTCTCTCTCTAAAGTTTTCTCTCTCCTTGCCACTGGATCCAAGAATTAGAAGCAAAGCCAAGTAAATCCAAGTTAATGCCTCAATTTCATTAACGAATAATCCAGCTTTTTTACAATTTACCTAAGCTTCTTTATATAGAGCAACCCCCAAACGTGAGTGAAACGCTCAAAACTAAGCTAGATTGCTGGAAATTACACATGAAATGAATTAAAATAAATCCCATTTTTGGGCTAATGACGAAACCATCCCTGCTCGAGGGGACTCTCGCCATTGCTAGACTTCTTGGACTCTTGTGGCAGTGGTTGGGATGATCCATTATCGTATAATTGATTCTTGATCTGTTCTGAACATTTTGACGTCCTTTGAATGCCTTGAAGCATACTTTTCTGGAAGGGTACAAATTCGATCAAGTTCATTGCCTTTGATCGCTGATGTAGTGCGATCCGTGATGTTTTGGATCCTATTTTTTAACTTAATTTGAAGAGGACATTGTCATGATTATTCTATGTTATTTTTTGTCTGATTTGATCTTCATTTGACTACATTCCAATTCTAGGAAGTCACCAAAAAATGGGATTCCGGCGATCAGGAAACTCTTGCCATATTCAATCTTGAAATTCAGGCTATCCGGTCTTCAATTGAGTGCAAACATTATACCAAACTGTACCCCTTTGCAATATGGTCGTAATGGACCTGTGTTTGCATCGATTCAATACCCGAATATCGGGTTTTGACCTCTCGAAGTGCGAGATGTCCTCTTTAAAAATTCTGATTTTTCATGCTTTATGGCCCACCTTCTCTCTAAATGTTCTCTCGTCTCGGGCCACATCATGATGCATGCCATATGTCAAAATGACCGGGCCGTCAAGGTTTATCCCATGACTAAATTTGAGCTTGTTCTGATTCCAAGCGAGCAAGATATGAGCACTTGAAAATCATTCCGATGCATGAAAACACAGTTTACAGATATGACAACTGGTTCATTGAGGCCACACCTGTTTGCAGTAATTTGGGCTCAGAATGGTCTTGGAAGGTCCGATTGAGCCAAACTTTGGTCCTTGGGGGTTTTCGATGCTCCAGATCTTATGACAGTGATTTGGCATTGTTTTGAAGCCCAGAATATTGGGTTGTGGTTATAAGGTCTCTTTTCAGCATGCAACGAGTTAGATTTGAGAATTGAGTTTTTCCATGTTCATGTCAAATCTCATCAGAATGTAAAAAAACTTTGTGAGCATAAGGTCTCAGGCCATCTCCAACCCGAACCTCATACATAATGAACGGTCGCATTCTACACACGAAGCCGAGAACAGACTGCAAATTCTGTTGTTGGAATCCTTGATTCCAGTCAAAATTCCAGACTTGCAAAATCTTTGTTCGGCCACGAAATCAAGCTACGTTTGGTGCCCCGTGAACGTAGCAGCATGCTCAGTGTGATTTAGCAAAGAAAACACAAAAAAAATCAGGGAACAAACACACTATGGATTCAAAGTTTCAAGATCTACTCAAAATTTAAGTCACATGTTCGTGCACTAAAAACACGATCCATGGCTCGAAGTTGGTATCAAATTGATCGCCATGCTGAGTTCTACAAGAAAACAAGCATCTCACGATGAACTGAGCATTAGAACTACCCCGGATCAGCCATGCAAGAACAAGAAAGTCCTAGGGCAACACAGGGACTGTTCTGGAATCCAAAAACTTGTTAGGAAGGGGCAAATTTATCATTTTTGCACCCTATTTTCTAATTTTTTTTAATTCAATTTAATCTTAATTTTCAGCAATTAGGGTTACTTTTGATCATCCACCCATGTTTGGGGCAGATTCTATATATACATACCATCATTGTATGTAAAAAAAAAAAAAAGAGAAGGCAGACACATACACACACAAGAGAGAGTTTTTACTTAATACAAGTTTCTCTTTCTTACCATTGGGGTGTTACGCTTGAGAGAGAGGGTGAGGTGAGAGAAACTTTCGACCGGTACCCCTAGGGTTGAGGTAAATCTTCTCTCTTCTTTTTCTTTTCTTCTTCTCTCTTCCTTCTTCCCTCTCTTCCCCCTCTTCTTCGTCTGAGTCCATCGCGGAGGTCGTGCACGGCAGTGGCAGTGTCGTGCATGCCCCTCCCTTGGTCTCACAAGCCGTGCATGCCAGTAGGAGCACCATGCGTGAGTCTCCCTCCCCTCCTTGTTTTTCTCTTTCTCTTAGTGAAGTTTGTAGATAGTGCCCATCGCTGCCCAGTGACGTAGCTTCAACGTCTCGGTGAAGAACCTAGACGGCGAGGTGTGTTGTCGCCTGCAGGAGTCTTCCTCTGCTGCGCACCGTGGAAACCATTGAGCTCCTCACCTTGATGCAAGACCCTGGTGAGTCGATTGATAAATTGATCACCCGATGGCGAGAGTTGGCGACATTTCATGCCACGCCCATGACCGAGAAGGAAGCAGTCTAGACGGAATAGGAAACACGCTTCTTGAGATCGCCCTACATGTTGAGGCATCCAATCCACCCTCCATGTCAGATCTCATCTCTAAGGCAGTCCGTATTGAGGGATTGTTCAAGCACGACAACACCCGTCAGCAACTTGCCGGCTCAAACTCATGCCTCAGCAATCAGAGAAATCAAAAGGCAGTAATCAGCGCGGTCGCCACCGTGGCCAACACCAAAGGCTTGGTTTCTCAAACCATGGGCCTCTCCAAGGCATAGGGGTCTCTGCCCAAGGGTAAGCAGCAGTCCTATAACAGCGTCCCGCCTCCCAAAAACTCTGGGGGAAGTGACTACTTGGCCCAGCACTAGAATAAGGTTTACCCCTTTGACACGGAGTGGGCACCTGCACTACTTCAACTGCTGCTATAATAGAACAAGATACAGTTGCTGGAGGCCAATACTGTGGAGTTGGCTGGGCAGGAGGAAAATGAGAAGTACTGCACCTATCACTGGAGGGTCTGCCACTCCACTCACGACTGCCATAAGCCCAACGACACTATCGAAGCCCTTATTAACAAGGGTCAAATAAATCTCGAAGAATTGAAAAGAGTTCGAGGCAGCCGAGTCATCTCACATAATCACAATCCAAGAAGATGACGGGGCACCCACTATCCTTCGTGCATTCTTCTCCATAATGCTCGAAGAAGGAATCGCCACCCCAAAGTAGACAAGGCAGCCTAAGTTCCTGCCTTCAGGGACAGAGAACCTCTGGTGTGCGTATCACCGAATACGAGGCCATGACGTCAGCGAGTGCACTGACTTCCATAAGCTCTTGGCTGAAAAGATGCAGTAGTGCCCGGAAGTTCAAGGCGACCCAGCAAGACACCCTCGAGTCCCTCTCCTGCCTACACAAGAAGACCTTCCGTTGCAAGCCCAGGGAAGCATCGAGCAAGACCCTCTCCAAGCCCTCTTTGAAGCAATGCTCCACCAGGGTCTCGTCACCCCCAAGTCTATCAGACAAACTAAGCATCTTACCCGAGGCACGAAAAAACTTTGGTGCCCCTATCACCAAGTGTGGGGCCATGAAGTCAATGAGTGCTTTGGGTTCGAGGCCATAGTCGTAGAGAAAGTACAACAAGGTCGCATCGACTGTGAGATTCTTTCAGAACACGTCCAAGCCGTTGCTCCCATTTAAGGAGAAGCCCGTTGTAGGCCCCTCATAAGTATGCACTAGACTCCTTAGGGCCTTCGACCTCTCAACCCTAGGAATTCTACCTTGGGCGAAGCAAGCTCAAGTCCTTGAGACACGAGGCAGTCAAGTCCTTGAGACCCGAGGCAGTCCGCCAGGCTATCACCTCTCGCCAACTTGATAGGGCAGTCCAAACACCCCCTCGGGGATCCCGCAGGAGACATCGAATACCTAGGTTGGTCTGCTGAAGGAAACATCTTCCTTAGCCACCAGTTGAGGAAGAATTCCTTAGACCCCTTCATCCACTGCCAACCTTGCGGGACTTCAAACCAGGCACAGCTCACCTCATCTTATTGTCCAATCAGGAAGACGGCCCTGAGTCATCAATATCTCAGGAGCTGGCTAAAATGGGCGATGACGTAAAAAGCACCCCACAATGGTCAAAGCAGGGGCAATACCTTAACTACCCCCTATAAACGTCGAACTCCGGTGATGACATTAAAAGCTGCCCGGAACGTTCTAACCCTTCTTCTCCTTCCCTCTCCTCTATACCTTCTAAAGGTACTACTCGACGATGCCCAGACTTTGACTCTCTAAACCGAGAGTTCGGAGACACCAGCCTCACCATGTCGCAGCAAGAACGCCTCAGAGAAATGCTGTCCAAGCGGCAGGATTCTCGACAGCCGCCGACGCCCTAGCAAACCAAGCCAAAACCAAACCATCTCTGAGCTCCTGCTCCCATGAAGCCTTCCACATGGTGCAAATCTTGAAAGTACCTGTCAGCACGGGGAAAATGGGTCTAATATTGGAAAAGAAGCTACATCCCACACCTCAAAAGTTCAAGGTTCGCAAATTTCCTGATCCTTCACTTTCCCCTAAGCCTAAACCTCAAACCTCTACATCCTTAGTACAAATTCCTATTACTACCCCATCAACCCAGACCACATCGGTTGAACAGCAAAGGCAGCCAATGTCACAAACCAAGACTCAACCAAAACCTGTTCCTAAGCCTACCCTAACACCTACACCAGTGACTAGATCAGGAACACAGAAGACAAATGAGGATAAAGTAAAATACGATGTAATTGGGCAATTGAGAAAGATTCTGGCCTTTTGAGTATCTATGATGCTCCCTTGCTCTCTAGAGATTACCGCATGGCTTTGGTCCAAGCACTCTCTAACCCAGAGGTGTATGAGACTGAGGTGGAACCCATCGAGGTCGACCCAACCATTCTAAATGGGTGCCTTACAATCTCCTTTTCTGAAGATGACCTAAAGTTGGGAGGAAAATTCCACAATTGGCCCCTCTTCGTGAATGGTGAACAACACGCTTACCCTCTCAATCGGATCATGCTAGACGGAGGGTCAACAATTAACCTGATCCCAAGAAGGATTCTCATCCAACTGGGATTAGGGTTTGATGACCTCACTCCTACCCACATCACTGTGCAAGGGTTCAACCAGTCAGGAGAAAAGCTAGCCGGCACAGTGTGCCTCAACCTCAAGATCGGTGACCTCAATGATTTATGCTCAGTTTCATGTAATCGACACCGATACCGCTCACAACATCCTGCTTGGTCGTCCTTAGCTTCACGATCAAGGGGTGGTTCCTTCCACGCTCCACCAATGTTTCAAGTATAGTCGAGATGGAAGACAACACCGGGTCTATGCTGACAAAAGACCGTTCCCCGTAGTTGAGACTCACTACGCCGACACCAAGTACTATTTCACAGACCTTCCCTCACCAAAAAAGTCAAAATATGATGATCGAAGTTTGTGAAAGAGATAGGACCTTCGTCTCATGATGACGCTGAGGATCTGGGGCGAATGATTGCAGACATGTTCAAAGAAGAGGAAAAACAAGGCAAAATCCTCCCTTGGACCCCTATCCACCTAAGTATAACTTGCCACCTCTTCGAGGTCATGGTATCCTCTCCCGAAGGTGAAGCTTCTCCCTCTACATCTAATTTGCCTGAACAAAACCACGAGTCAAAAGTAGCCTCAGAGGTGGACCTGTCAGCACCTAGCGTCACCTACACATCAGACCAGCAAAAGGTTATGCATGTCCCTGTCACCCTCCTAAAGACAATATTGGTGCACCAACCACCATGGAAGGTGCTCCAGGTTCCGTCCTCCCTGAACAAGGGGATAGCCGACATCCAAAAGAAGGTCTTGCACTTCTCCGGGGTTGTCGAAGAAGTATAGGCAGACAAGAGTCAACCCTCTAGCTCTCAGGAGCAAGACCCCATGATAGTGTTGAGAAGCGAGGTGTGTAGCCTCCAGAATCAATTGACGGGTATACGTGTCACTTCAAAACACTTAAGGGAGTTTTCCCCTGAGATCAAGACTTACGACGAGTTTAAAAGCAATGTACCTCGAATCAAAGCCAAAGCTCCCCCAGACTATAGCATTTACAACGAGCAGTCTCATCAAATCATGAGAACCATGAATTATGAGCCCCTCTCCAATCAAACACTCAGGGGTGAGGAAGCAACTGCTCCCCCGTTCGAGGTCATTGAAGCCACAGCAGGCTGCCACAAAATGAAGCAAGGAGTGGGCTATTCTTCTTCATCTCAAACCATGAAAGGGTGGGAGCAATGAAATAGAAAGAAAAGTTAAAAGAATTGTTTCATTCACGAATCAAGACAGTGTTACAAGCTTCTTTTATTTACAATGAAAATAAGAACTAAAAAGAGGGCATCATCAAAATTGATCGATTGCTTCATCGATCTTTCCTTTTTACGCTGCAGCCGATGTCTTCGCCCGCTCGATATCATTCTTCAGCCCTGCCTCTAGCCCCGCCTCATGCCCCCTCAAAGGGGTCACTTCTTTCAAGGAACACTAGAGGGCCAAAGCATCATCAAGAAGCGCCTTGTCCTTCGCTTCCCAATCTACAGTCTCCTTCTTCAGCTTGTCAAGCTTTTACGTTAGCTCTAATATCTTCGCCTTCAGAGCCACCACCTTATGGTGGCAAGCAATGGCCCCCACATCAAGTTCTATTCTTCGAGAGTCTACGACATCCAACTGCTGCGATTGAGCATTTATCAATTCACAGTAGCACAGAAGAGAAGAATCAAAAGGCGGCAAGTATGAGGTTTCCAGTTGCTGCACAGTCGCATCTTCTCATAGGGCCTTCGCCCTCCATCCTTCTAGCTCGTTGGTAATGCTATCAAAATAGGGGACCGCCTCAGGCACATTTCCTACGGCGACCCCCCTCAATTGCAAAAGCGTTGTGCTCATCTCTTCAAAGGGCAGCTCTTTCATCTTCTGGAAACTCGCTCGCAACATCTCAAAGAAGACGCTTGGCATTCCACTAAAAGTGAGCCTGAGTAGCATGACAGGAGCAACTGTAGCAGGAGAGCTCCGGTTGTGGCCAAAACCTCAGGCTCCCCTAATTCAGGAGCAACCTCATGTCGCTCTGGCACCTTGGCAACGGTTTTCTCACTCTGGCCCCCGGTCATGACTGCGTCAGGCTCGATTCTTTCAAGGCCAGACATCGTCACCTCGACCTCTACAAGCTCAGCAATCGCAATAGGTGCGTGGTCAGCTTCCTTGCCTGGTGCCATGACCCCATTATCATGATGCCCCACAATAGCTTCCTCCTTTAAGGTGACGACCACTCCCCACGGTCCCTCTTATCGGACCGTCCCCACCTCGGGAGATTCGACACCTTCTCCCTCTCCTTCCTCGCCCTTGTCTTTCGAGGCAATCATTTCAGCAGCAGGCTCCTCCATGACACTTGCCTCCTCTACGGTCACGGGTGCCATCCCCAGACCCTTCAAGCATAGCCCCTCAAAGCATCCTACTTTTGCACTCCTCGCAGATGCACCGCTCGAGGCAGTCGCCTCTTACTGCCTTGATGACCCTTCTTTGATTCCTGGGGGTCCGTCTCTTTTATTACCACAAGCTTTATCGAGATTTCCCTTTCCTTGGTAGGCTTGGCAACTGTTGGCACTCCAAGGGCCCTCTTTGCCTCCACCGCCTCTGTCACACCCCATGAATTTACAATACTGTTATCCTTGAGATGTGACAGACAAAACATATATACATCTATTGATACGACAAATTTACAGTGGCAAGGTCTTACAAAGTAAATAAAGAAAGCTAGCACAACAACAGTATCTTCCAAGGTTGATCTTGATTATCACTCAAAATGAATCCGCAGTTATCCTGAAAAAATGTTTACCATAGTTTGATGAGTTTGGCTACTCAGTAAGTGATCATCATAATCCTAAAAATAATCATGATTGAAAGATATCAATATTTTCCAAAATGAGATCTATTAACAGAAATGCATCAACAGTTTCACTTTCAATAAATGCATAATTAAGTATGATTCGAGTAATTGAAATGCCTATAACACTCTTAACGGCAGTGCATAATTCAAAGGATTTCACAAAATACCGTACTGGCGTCCCAAGTAGGTCACCTATATACCCCATCAGTATCCTGATGGGTCCACTTAATCCCTATCGACGTCCCAGATAAGTCCACTTAATCCCTACAGGTCCACTTATACCTCACTGGCGTACCGGATGAGTCCACTTAATCCCTACCGGCGTCCCAGATAGGTCCACTTATACCTCACCGGCGAACCAGATGAGTCCACTTGCATACTTAAATTATTTCTAAATCTCTTTAAACATTCGAAAGCAGCAATATCATGTACTCAACATATCACTGAAATCATCAATATGAATTTCACTTAAACTATTAATAACAGTCACTCTCTATAACATTTCAAAAATAACCAATCAAATATTTTGGGCTCAAATTTAGAAAGGTAGCAGTTTGTAAAGGCATTCTAGCATAATTGCCGATTTAATATGTATAGAAAAACTCTTATAGAAATTCAAGAATACGGAATTATCACAATTTATGGGATATCAATCCACAAATAAACATTTCACAATAATACTATAATCAATTGCAAAAATGTCAATAATAAGGCAGTCATTTGCATATGAATTTTACAATGTCTAAATATTCAAAACAGTAGAAAGAAATATCACAATTTTATTAAAAGCAGAAATATCACATTTATTTCTAATAATTTGATAGTATCTAAAATTTTCTAACAATAGCCAAGAAAAATAAATAAATTTATTTTTCTAGGAATTTACAGCATTTAAAATTTCTAACATAGATAAAATATCACAATTTTTATTAAAAAGTTCATTTTTCAAGATAATGAGGTCGTGTGCGCATAAAATTTATCGCACCTAAAATTCATGATAATAAGCAGAAATAATTAGTTCATTTTATTTTTAAAAAGAATGGATTATTTTTCGAGACAATGAGGTCACTTACACATAAAACTGATAAAATAAAGATCCTAGACGGAAATATCACTATTTATTAAAAATAGACTATTTTTCAGGAAGGAGATGTCACTTACCCACAAATATTTGAGAGGGAGCTTCCGATAAAAAATTCGGTTCGAGAGAGGAGTTCACTGTGTTTCGACCAGAGAGAGAGAGAGAGATCTCAAAATTTTCTAGGGTGGGAGTGCTCACCTCCCCTATTTAAATTCTTATAACGTATTATTATATTATTTTATTAGGCTCTACCTCATACCTGAGGTGTCGCGTTAAGAGTCTGTTTTTTAACATATGAAAACCACGTCCACTAAAGGACGTGGCAAGCAGCAAGCAAAAGTTTAAACCAAGTAAAAAATTTTGAAAATAGTGATGGTCCCCAAGGACCATCATACTCAAACAGACCATCACCTATTTAAAAGTATCTTTTCTCTTTTTTTTTATCTCTTTTTTTTTTTTTTTTTTTTTTTGAAATTTTAGGATTGTTACATTCTTCCCCCTTAAAGAAATTTAGTCCTCTAAATTTGTGTACTTGATTACTGAAAAAGATAGGGGTATTTTTCTCTGATTTCGTCTTCTCGTTCCCAAGTCGACTCTTCTTATGAATGGTACTAGCATAATACACGGACCAAAGGAATCTCCTTGTTACGCAACAGTTGCACCCTTCTATCCAGTATCAAAATTGGCTGCTCAATGAAGGATAGGTCCTTCGTGATCGGTAACGGTTCATATTTCAAGATATGGGATGGGTCGGGCTGATATTTTCGTAGTGAAGATACATGAAAGACATTATGGACGTTTGCCAATTCGGGTGGTAAGGCAAGTCTATAAGCGACACCTCCGATTCTTTCCAGGATTTCAAATGGTCCGATGTAACGTGGGCTCAACTTTCCTTTCTTGCCGAATCTCATAATGCCCTTTATTGGTGAGATTTTTAAGAAAACTCGATCACCTTCCTCAAATTCAAGATCTCTCCTTCGGTTATCGGCATAACTCTTTTGCCGACATTGAGTTGTCCTGAGCCTTTCACTAATTAATGCTATTTTATCTGTGGTTATCTGGACAATTTCTGGCCCCAAAAGCTTTCTTTCACCAACCTCGTCCCAACATATGGGTGACCTGCATTTCATTCCATACAGGGCTTCATATGGTGCCATCTGAATACTGGCTTAGAAGCTATTATTATAAGAAAACTCAATCAGGGGTAAATGGTCATCCCAGCTTCCTGTAAGGTCAATAACACAGGCCCTCAGCATATCTTCCAAGGTTTGGATGGTCCTCTCCGATTGTCCATCAGTTTGGGGGTGAAAGGCAGTACTAAAGGTGAGTCTCGTCCCCATGGCTGACTGTAGTCTAGCCCAAAATTTAGAAGTAAACTGAGTATCCCTGTCCGATATAATACTGACAGGAACTCCATGCAACCGCACTATTTCCTTAATGTACAAATGAGCCAGTCGATCCAAAGTGTACGTCGTGCGAATCGGTAGAAAGTGGGCAGCTTTGGTCAACCGGTCCACAATGACCCAAATGCTATCATGTCCTGAATTTGTTCTAGGCAAGCCAGAGACAAAATCCATAGAGATGTGCTCCCACTTCCATTCTGGCACGGGTAAAGGCTGCAACAACCCAGCGGGCCTTTGATGTTCAGCTTTTACTTGCTGGCATGTTAGGCATTTAGACACAAATAGTGCTACCTCTTTTTTCATATTATTCCACCAAAAGGTTTTCTTCAGGTCCTGATACATTTTAATACTTCCAGGATGTATCGTATAACGAGAATGATGTGCTTCTTCTAAGATAGCTTTCTTTACACTCTCATCATTCGGGACACAAACCCGACCTTTGAATCTTAGCAAATCTTTACTACATATAGAGAATTCATCTCTCTTTCCTTGCTTCACCTCTTCTATAATTGTTATAAGCTGAGGGTCTTTCTTTTGTGCCAATCGAATCTGTTGGATTAATTGGGGTTCCGCCTTAATGTTGGCAATCATACTTACCACACCATTAATGGACGGAGTTGGATGCCAATCCACTATTTCCTCTAACAATCGCATTTCTTGGATCATTAGATGAGCTAAGACTCCCGTAGATTTTTTACTTAGAGCGTTGGCCACAACGTTAGCTTTTCCTGAATGATAATGGATTGTACAATCATAATCTTTTAAGAAATCCATCCATCTTATGTGCCGCATATTTAAATCCTTCTGAGAGAAAAGGTATTTCAAACTCTTATGATCCGTGTATATTACGAATTGCTCACCATATAGATAATGCCTCCATATTTTCAAAGCGAATACTATTGCAGCTAGCTCCAAATCATGAATTGGATATTTTTTCTCATATTCTTTCAACTGTCTGGATGCATATGCCACTACTTTCCCATATTGCATTAATACACAGCCCAAACCTTTATGTGAAGCATCACTATAAATCACAAATCCCCCACTCCCCTCAGGAATAGTTAAAATAGGTGCTGAAGTTAATCGAACTTTTAGTTCTTGAAAACTCTCATCACATTCACTTGTCCACTCAAATTTGACATTTTTCTATGTCAATCGAGTCAATGGGGTTGCGATTTGAGAAAATCCTTCTACAAATTTTCTGTAATATCCTGCCAATCCCAAAAAGATTCGAACTTCAGTCACATTACTTGGTTGTTTCCAATTAACAACGGCTTCAACCTTTGAAGGATCAACTGATAGACCTTCCTTTGATATAACATGTCCTAAAAATGTCACTTGTTCAAGCCAAAATTCACATTTACTAAGTTTGGCATACAATTTCTTTTCTCTTAATATTTGCAATACCATTCTTACATGCTGCTCATGTTCTTTCTGATTCTTGGAATAAATTAAAATATCATCAATGAATACCACAAAAAATTTATCCAAAAAGGGCCTAAAGATTCGATTCATCAAATCCATAAATGCAGCCGGTGCATTAGTTAATTCAAAAGGCATGACTAAAAATTCATAATGGCCATCCCTTGTTCTGAAAGCTGTCTTGAGTACATCTTCACTTTTAATCTTAAGCTGATGGTATCCAAATCTAAGATCAATTTTTGAAAACACTTGTGATCCTTGTAATTGATCAAATAAATCATCAATTCTAGGTAATGGATACTTATTTTTCACTGTCACTTGGTTCAACTGTCTATAATCAATACACAATCTCATAGTCCCATCTCTCTTTTTGACAAACAGTAGTGGAGCACCCCAACACACTGGGCCTGATAAAACCTTTATCTAATAATTCTTCCAATTGTTGTTTCAGTTCCTTAAGTTTTGCAGGAGCCATTCTGTAAGGTGCCTTAAAAATTGGTGCTACCCTTGGCAATAATTCAATGGAGAATTCAATTTCCCTGTCAGGCGGTAATCCTGGCAATTCTTCTGGAAAAACGTCGGGAAATTCTCGGATAACCGGAGTGGTATCCAAATTTATTTCTTCCTTCCTATCTTCTTTGATATAGGCAAAAAAGCCTTGACACCCTTTTCGAAGGAGGCGATTAGCTCGAATACAAGAGATTAAGTATGATGGGGAGTCTTCTTTGACACCATTGAAGTAAAATACTGGTTGATTCGGAATACTAAAGGTAACAATTTTCTTATAACAATCAATACTTGCATGGTATGCAGAAAGCCAATCCATGCCTAAGATTACATCAAAATCTTGAATTTCCAGGAGTATTAAATCAACCAACAGTTCCTTTTCTTCTATCTTTATTACACCTGATTTGTACACTATATTGGTGTCAATTGAATCTCCCATCGGTGTGGCTACCTCTAGAATGTATTCTAATTGTTCTGGTTCTACCTTTAAGTGGCATGCAAAGTGTTGTAACACAAATGAATGAGTAGATCCAGGATCAATCAAAACATGAGCTACTTTTTGGAAGATAGTAAGAGTACCTTGGACCACTGATTTTGAGGCTTGAGCATCTTACTCGGTAATCGTAAATACTCCTCCCTTCATCTGAGGCTTTGGAGCTATCTCTCCCTGCTTTGGAAGCTGTTGTGTCTGTAAGCTAGAACATTGTCTAATCTAGTGTCCCAATTTTTTACACTTAAAACAGGCTCCGGTATTCCAATAACAAGGACTTGATCCATGATTTTTCCCACATTTTCTACATGGTTTATTGGGTTTTGAAATGGTGAGGGCCTTGGCTTCTTGTTTGGCCTTTCAAACTGTTGTCGATTAGATGATGTAGGTCTAACATGACTGTTCTGATTTTTCGTCTTTTGGTAATCTTCAAAATCTTTTTCGACAATTTGGGCTCGATCCACTATCTCAGCATAAGTTCTTAATTTCAAGACTGATATTCTGCTTCTAATAGCTGGCTTGAGACCCCTTTCAAATTTCTTCACCTTTCTTGCCTCATTGTTAATCATATGTGGTGCAAACCTGGCCAATTCAGTAAACTTGGCCTCGTACTGTGCTACCGTCCTATTTCCTTGGATTAATTCTAGAAATTCCATTTCTTTTTGGTCTCGAATAAAATCTGGGAAATACTTTTCATTAAATGCCTCTAGAAATACTTCCCAAGTCAAGGGTTTATTTTCTTTGACCAATACTCCTTTTGCCATTCGCCACCAGTGTTGTGCCTCACCTTCTAACATAAAGACTGCCAAGGCCACCTTCCTATCATCAGGACATTCCATAACCTCGAATATTTTTTCCAATTGCATAATCCATCCCTAGGCTTCCAGTGGGTTTACATCACCCTTAAAAGAAGGTGGGTTTAATTTCTTAAATTGTTTGATATTACTCCCACCATTTCCTGTAACTGACTGCCTAGGTGGATTGTTGTTTTCCATCTGATGTTGCATTGGAGTAACCATATTTTCCAAGGCTTTGTAAATTCCTTCCATATTAGCCTCAGCTATTCTGGATCTTGACTTTGTCACGGTCTGTACACACAATAAATGTGATTTTAAGTACATTCTTTTTAAATTTCCATTCCTAAGAATCTTAAACCTATTGCTCTGATACCATAATTGTCACTCCCCATGAATTTACAATACTGTTATTCCTGAGATGTGACAGACAAAACATATATACATCTATTGATAGGATAAATTTACAGTGGCGAGGTCTTACAAAGTAAATAAAGAAAGCTAGCACAACAACAGTATCTTCCAAGGTTGATCTTGACTATCACTCAAAATGAATCCGCAGTTATCCTGAAAAAATGTTTACCATAGTTTGATGAGTTTGGCTACTCAGTAAGTGATCATCATAATCCTAAAAATAATCATGATTGAAAGATATCAATATTTTCCAAAATGAGATCTATTAACAGAAATGCATCAACAGTTTCACTTTCAATAAATGCATAATTAAGTATGATTCGAGTAATTGAAATGCTTATAACACTCTTAACGGCAGTGCATAATTCAAAGGATTTCACAAAATACCCTACTGGCGTCCCAAGTAGGTCACCTATATACCCCATCAGCATCCTGATGGGTCCACTTAATCCCTATCGGCGTCCCAGATAAGTCCACTTAATCCCTACAGGTCCACTTATACCTCACCGGCGTACCGGATGAGTCCACTTAATCCCTACCGGCGTCCCAGATAGGTCCACTTATACCTAACCGGCGAACCGGATGAGTCCACTTGCATACTTAAATTATTTCTAAATCTCTTTAAACATTCGAAAGCAGCAATATCATGTACTCAACATATCACTGAAATCATCAATATGAATTTCACTTAAACCATTAATAACAGTCACTCTCTATAACATTTCAAAAATAACCAATAAAATATTTTGGGCTCAAATTTAGAAAGGTAGCAGTTTGTAAAGGCATCCTAGCATAATTGCCAATTTAATATGTATAGAAAAACTCTTATAGAAATTCAAGAATACGGAATTATCACAATTTATGGGATATCAATCCACAAATAAACATTTCACAACAATACTATAATCAATTGCAAAAATGTCAATAATAAGGCAGTCATTTGCACATGAATTTTACAATGTCTAAATATTCAAAACAGTAGAAAGAAATATCACAATTTTACTAAAAGCAGAAATATCACATTTATTTCTAGTAATTTGATAGTATCTAAAATTTTCTAACAATAGCCAAGAAAAATAAATAAATTTATTTTTCTAAGAATTTACAGCATTTAAAATTTCTAACATAGATAAAATATCACAATTTGTATTAAAAAGTTTATTTTTCAAGATAATGAGGTCGTGTGCGCATAAAATTTATTGCACCTAAAATTCATGATAATAAGCAGAAATAATTATTTCATTTTATTTTTAAAAAGAATGGATTATTTTTCGAAACAATGAGGTCACTTACACATAAAACTGATAAAATAAAGATCCTAGACGGAAATATCACTATTTATTAAAAATAGACTATTTTTCAGGAAGACGATGTCACTTACCCACAAATATTTGAGAGGGAGCTTCCGATAAAAAATTCGGTTTGAGAGAGGAGTTCACTGTGTTTCGACCAGAGAGAGAGAGAGATCTCAAAATTTTCTAGGGTGGGAGTGCTCACCTCCCTTATTTAAATTCTTATAACGTATTATTATATTATTTTATTAGGCTCTACCTCATACCTGAGGTGTCGCATTAAGAGTCTGTTTTTTAACATATGAAAACCACGTCCACTAAAGGACGTGGCAAGCAGCAAGCAAAAGTTTAAACCAAGTAAAAACTTTTGAAAATAGTGATGGTCCCCAAGGACCATCATACTCAAACAGACCATCACCTATTTAAAAGTATCTTTTCTCTTTTTTTTTCTCTTTTTTTTTTTTTTTTGTTGAAATTTTAGGATTGTTACAGCTTCGCTAGGAGCAGTCCCACCATTCCCCCCCTTCAGGCTCAGGTGTCGATTCTCGATCTGAAGCAATTTCAATTAAGGCAATAGGCTCTGAGGCATCAGCTCGAGTCTCGGAGGAGTCAGGAGAAGATTCGGGCGAAGGAGAAGGTGAGGCCTCGAGTAGAAGGCGATGAGAGTGAAGAGCCATCTTTTGACTCACGAGTCACTGGGACTCTGTGCCCTTTGAGCCCCGAAGTCTTGATTCCCTTCTTGGCTGGGGCACGAGGAATCTCTCAGGCAGCCTGCCTTTCCTTCTCCCCCCTTCGCCTGCTTGGACTCAGCAGCCTGCCCTTCCTTCTTCTCCTTCGTCGGCTCAAGTGCGGTAACTGGCTTCCTCTTCTTCCCTTACGCCGGCTCGGGCTCAGTAGTCTGCCTTTTCTTTTTCACTGGTTCGGGCTCGGCAGCCTGCTCTTCCTTCCTTCCTTCCGCTGGCTCAAGCGCAGCAACTTGCCTCTTCTTCTTCGTCGACTCGGGTACAATAGCTAGCTTTATCTTCTTCCCTTTCGCTTGCTTAGACGCACCACCCTTTGAGGTCCCAGACTTGGAGGAACTAGTGGCTAGCTTACTATGAGAGCTGCTCCTTATCAGTTCACTTAAATCATGGACCGGACGCCTTTCATACCCCGAGACTTTATGGCCTTCTTTCCATTTGACAATAGCAGAGAGTTGGTCAAAAATACTCTCTAACCCCCTCTCCATATTGAGAAACCACGGCAAAGACTTGTCCACGGTAATTTGGTGAGGCCACCCGAGTATGCGTTAGTCATAAGGGAAGCCCAGGGTAAAGATTTTATCTAAGGGAGGGGTCTTAGTCAGTTTTCATTGCCTGGTATCTTGGCTCTAGCGGTTATCCTCCCCTTTCCAGGGGTGGTCTGCATCCCAGTACGCCTTGTTCATAATTGTCCACCAATTCTCTTAGGCCTTGGTTGTCCGTGCCATTCTGTCGAAATGGGGCAGCACATACTTATTGACTGTGGTGGCCTCCAAGCATGTCGCCCAAGCAGTATGGACGTGCCTCGGATGCCAAATCTCCTTGCGGGTTCCCAACTCGTCCGTCTTCCAATGGGTGGCCTTGCTATGCCATTTCTTGAAGAACACCGAGAACAGATAGCCCTGATCCAACCCATGTTGCCAGGCGAACCGGTGAGGAAAATAACCCTCAAGCTTCACAACATGGATAGTGCAATAGGTAAGAATGCCACCTCTGACACTTAGCATATACATCAATTCTTTTGGGCTGGTGAAGTCACCATCTAGGTGGTGGCGCAGCTCGTCGACATATGTGCGGTCTGTGAGGCTTCCAACGGGAAATGCCACCTGGGTCATTTGGAGGTGATCGTTGAAAACAGGCTGTGCGCATGGCTCGGGGGATGAAAAATTACCTTATGACCGCTAATCTTCATAAAAAACGGACACATGCAGTCCTCCAGCTCTCTGGTTCTGCGGTATGTATCCCGAAAGTAAGCTCCAAGTCAGTCGTACACGTAATGAACTGGGAAAGCGGTCTTGAAATCTCTTTGGAAGACCTCACCATCTCTTATGCCATTCCCTCCTTCCTCCCCTTTATATGGTCTTCCCTTGGAGATGGCCCCCAGGCCTTGATAAATTCAGCACAGTACAGGCTGTGTGAGCGCATATTCTCTCCCCTGCGCCATGTCTCAAGCCACGTAAAGGGTTCCGGGACGAATGACATCTGACCCCCCGAGAAGGGCAAATTTACAAAGGAAGAGTGCCAAGTAAGCCACCAGGAAGACGTGCCCATTCTTCCTTCGCAGCTCGAAAACTAGCGGGGTTTCCTTTTCCTCCTCCGACGACTGGCCATCCTCATTTACACAGGTGTCGAAGAAGAATTTTATAACTCGCCCCTTGATGGGCTCGTCATAGAGCCGCTGATAGACCTCGAGCAATTCCTGAAGCCTGGCCGATGGGGCTTCGTTACACACTTTCTCCCCTCCAAAAATGACAAAGTTTGGGGGAATAAACTCATCATACATGGCACTGAGGAGCGGCAGCCCATCGACAAAGTGCAGTTTCATCAGCGAAATCTCTGCCTCTCGATGACTAAGTAGCCATGTGTTGCTAGCATGCTTCAGGTCTCCAATAACACTTTGACCGTGTTTGAACAGCGGTCGTAATAGCTCACCAAGCACTGGAGGGCAGTCGGCAGAGAAGCCAGCCTCAAAATATCCCTGAAGTCTCGCAACACTTTCAGGGTCCATGAGGAATAGCCCTTTAGGAACTGGTGCTCCCCTTGCGCCCGCAAACCGGAAGAGGACCATTTCATGCCCGGGGTTTCCACCATTCTCTAGCTTAGAGTTGGCAAGTTCGTGTTAGAATGCAGAAGGCCTACCCCATCCTCTATGCTCACATGTCCATCATTATCTTCCCTCGTCACCAACTGGAGTCAAGCTTTTGCTGGTGAATGCATCAGAATCGGGATCCCCTTCTCACGGGAGGTTCATCATGTTTGGAATGGCCCCAAATGACTCGGCCATCAAAACAAAAGCAAAGGGTGCTAGACGACCATAAAGAAACTGCACTCACCAGGGCACGACTATCGCTGTCTGCCCACTAAGATGGTATCACCATCTCGCAGTCAAGGGCAGGTCCATCGCCATATGCCACCAGAAGGGAATCGCCATCTCGCGAACAATCAGGGAGCATCGACATCCCACAAAGCAAGGCGTATTAATGCCTCGCTCTAGCCATCAACACGTGCCGCACGTGCATTCCTTGAAATCTAGACATGCCGCCAGATACTTGCAGTGTGGCCTGTCACCACGTGTGCGGAGGGCGACCGATCGTCGTCCCACGACTCCTCACCTCCTCCACCGTTATGGTCTCCCAACCCTTCTGTTTCCCACCGGCGCTTTCTTCTGCTCGTCGGGAATCCACTTCTGTCCACCGGGAAAACCCTCTCCTGCCTTTTGCTCGTTATCAGAGTTAGAAAAAACCACCGAAAGTCCCCAGAAGACTTCCCTGAGACCCGACGGATTGCCGTTCACCTCGGTTTTTCCCACTTTAGCAGTCCACCAAAGCTCATCGAAATTTCGCTAAATTTTCGGTGACGTCAATACAACCCCTTATCCTTCTCCTCCGACAACTAGAGAGCTGACAAAGCCCTCTGAGCTCTCTACGACCTCCCTTTCAGTAGCAGAACAATCGAAGAAGCACTTGAACTATGGCAGCGCACCCCTGCAAATTCTGCCAAGGCCCAGAGAGATACTCGTCGTTGCTCAGAAAGCTTCGATGTTCACAAGCACGCTGCAAAACTTCACACCTCTTGAAGTTTGTCAAAAAAATCCCTAAGGACCTTTCTCTGCAAGTTTTGGTCGGGAAGTGCTCATCGAAAAACCCTCGACAGGAGCTTTGGCTCTCTCCCTCTCTCTAAGAAGCCATTATACTATTTTACCCTTTTGTAAAATAGTAATGTGGGGTTTCTCCCCCTTTTATACCCCACAGTAGTGGAGATTGCCCTTGAGAAACTCAGAATGATGCTCCAGTCCCCAGCTCTTGATAGCGATTAGGCCAAGCCGGGGCAGACCAACCTCGACACCCGAAGCAACATCACCACGCGCCTCGTTAAGGCTTCATCAAAGGGACTAGCGCAGCGTGCTTCGTTCAGAAGGTTGTCGCTACGCATCTCATCCAGAGACTACCACTGAGCATTTCATCAAGAGGCTATTGCCGTGCGCCCCGTCAAGGAGTTATCTCCCTGTGTCTGGCCAAGGGCTACTGCACGCTTCACCAAGGGACCTGACGCCATCTTCCGGGTCTAATGCTGCACTTAGCATCATATGCAGGCCTTGGCGCTCCCCTTCGGACCATCAATCCATACCCTCAGGAAGTTCATTCCCTACACCACAATCTTGCCCCTCAACGAGCCCAATATCTGGTAATGACTCTATTCCCCACGGAGTCGCTTCCCTCATGGTCCGCACTGCATGACCTTAAACTGTACCGCCATGGTTCGTGCTGCATGACCTTAAACTGCACCGCCATGGTTCATGTTGCATGACCTTGAGCTATACCGCCATGGTCTGCACTGGATGACCTTAAACTACACCGCCATGGTCTGTGCTGCATGACCTTAAACTGCACAGCCACGGTCCATGTTGCATGATCCTAAACTGCATAGCCATAGTCCTTGTCGCACGACTTAAAACTGTATGACCACGGTCCAAACTATATGACCTTAAACTATAACAAAGGTCTAGTTGCATGACCTCAAACTACAAAGTCCTTGTCACATGACTTTAAACTTATGACCATGGTTTAGCTGTGTGACCTTAAACCATAATGCACGTCTTGACCGCACAATGTTAAAAGGCTTAGGACCACGGTCCAAACTATATGACCCTAAACTGTAGTGGAGGTCTAGTTGCACAACCACAAACTGCATGGTCCTAGCTGTATGACTTTAAACTCCACAGCCATGGTCCGAGCTACAAGACCCTAAAGCTGTAACGCGCAGCGTGCTGAATGGTCCATATGCATAACTCCAACTAGACCCCCAACGAAGTTAGATGCATGTATAGGTCGTACTCATCCCATCACCTCCAGAGAGTTAGAGACATCCTTCCTTCAACCCATGGTGGGGTTCATCCGTGCTCTGACCTCTAGGAGTTCCATACACGTCGATATTCATTATCCCCATGGAGTCACACTGGCCCTCCTTAACCCCAGTGAAGCCTTTCCCATTAACTACCCCTCGTAAGGTCACCACCTTCATCTACATCTTTTCACATGTGGATAGCCTTAACTATCTTTATCCCCAGGGAGTAAAATTGCTATCCACATACCTACCCCCCCATGCAGCCCTATTGACATGGAGACTCATACACAGTCCATGCTGCATGACCTTGAACTACATAGCCACGGTCCAAACTATATGACCCTAAACTATAGCGGAGGTCTAGTTGCACGACCACAAACTCCATGGTCCTAGCTGTGTGACTTTAAACTACATAGGACCTTAATCTGTACGGTCCTAGTTGCATGACTTTAAACTGCGTAACTGCAGTCCAAGCTATATGACCTTAAACCATAGTGCACATCCTGGCCGCATGATGTTAAACTGCTTCACCTAGGTCTAGGAGGCACGACCATAAGGACGCCCCATGTGCGCCCATAGCTCCCTTTGTGTGTGCATATTCATGCATGTCTTCCCTAACCGGCCCATTGGTGTGCGCATACCCTCTTCTTCTTCTCTCCAGTGAGCCTACCTAGGCTCAACACCCTTTACAAAGGACATCTTCCCCAACCGCCCCATTCATGTGCATGGGCCACCTACACACTTCCATTGGTTTCCCAGTGAGTCTACACCCTTTAAGTGCAGTGGTACTCACATCTTCCCCAGCCGGTCCATTCTTATGCTTGGGCCACCCACACCACTTCCATTGCCTCCTCAGTGAGTCTACGTACGTGCGCTCACCCTTTACATGCATTACCACACACGTCTTCCGTAGCTGGCCCATTCGTGTGCGTGGGCCACCTTCACCATCTTTCATCTCATTCCCTAGTAAGTCTTACCCATGCTCACCAAACGGCAAGATATCTCGCCTCCAGCTAGTGGGTCACCACACCTACCATCCAATCAACTCTCTACAGGCAACTTCATGCCACCTTCCCAAGTGAGTCAAAGTCACCCCTAGACTCACCTTATGACCTCTACAGACTGTCATTCCTTATCACCATGGTCCAATTGTATGACCTTAAAACTATAGTGCACGTCCTGACAACATGACGTTAAAAGGCTTCGCATAGGTCTCGAAGGCACGACCCTAAAACCCGCCTTCTCTAAAAGGCATGGTGTACACCTCGACAAGGGAACGCCATGAGTAAAAATGGTGGACGGGCATGGTCATGAAACCATGAGTAGCCCAGGCACGATGAAAACCATGAAAGGGCACCGTGAGCAAAAATGGATGAAAAGGGTGGACATGACCACAAGGTCATGGGTAAAAGAGCCTAGAAAATAACAGAAGTTGGTGACAACCATCTTCACAGCGCCACTTCCCCTGTTTAAGTGAAATCTCGTGAAAGGGCACTTGGACTGACAAAACAGGTTGACGCACTTCCACAGTCTCAGCCGACACTCTAGTTTTTGTGGCTCGTCAGGGAGTGAGAGCCTCATAATAACTCCCCAGTTTCCATGGCTCGTCAGGGAGTGAGTGCCTTATAAGATCTCCTCAGTTTCCACGGCTCTTCAAGGAGTGAGAGCTCATAAAATCTCCCCAGTTTCCATGGCTGGTCAAGGAGTGAGAGCCTCATAAGATCTCCCAAGCTTTCATAGCTCATCAGGAAGTGAGAGCCTCATAATATCTCCCCAGTTTCCATGGCTCGTCAAGGAGTAAGAGCCTCATAAGATCTCCCCAATTTTCATAGCTCGTCAAGGAGTAAGATCCTCATAAGATCTCCCCAGTTTCCATGTCTCATTAGGGAGTAAGAGCCTCATAAGATCTCCCAAGTTTCTACAGCTCATCAGGGAGTGAGAACCTCATTCGATCTCACCAGTTTCCATGGCTCGTTAGGGAGTGAGAGCCTCATAAGATCTCCCTGGTTTCCATGGTTCGTCAGGGAGTGAGAGCCCCACAAGATCTCCCCAGTTTCAATTGCTCGTCAGGGAATGAGAGCCTCATAAGATCTCCCCAGTTTCCATGGATCGTTAGGGAGTGAGAGCCTCATAAGATCTCCGCTGTTTCCATGCTTCGTCAGGGAGTGAGAGCCCCACAAGATCTCCCCAGTTTCAATGGCTCGTCAGGGAGTGAGAGCCTCATAAGGTCTCCCCAGTTCAACAACAGCAAGAGTCCTTGAGGGTGAGGATGATGCTAAAAAGATCCCTCCAAAAATGCTAAGGATCGTCACGAAGGCAAGAAACTGACAAGGCCAGGGTTTCGACAGGATTTAGGGTGTGTCACACCAAAACCCTTTAGCCAGCATGGGGCTAGACTTTCGGGACGGGCAAGAAGCCCTCGACTAGACTCCACTAGACGGGACCTAAAAGGATACCCTGAATATCAAAGGTAAACATGGTATAGCAGCAAATAGTGCCAGCCAGAGGTTCGTAGCATTTGGCCTTAAAAAAGGCCTAGTTTTGTATGAAGAGGTCATGACAAAGGCCTCATGCTCTAGAACCACGGATTGTCCCTTGAGGGTGAGGACTTCGACAAGATCCCTCAAAATTCCTATATGATTGCACTTCTTGAGTCTCTTGAAGCACAACATTTGGCGGGACATGTTGTTGGAAGGTATTTTTCATCATCATGAGGCCCCCGCTCAATAAAGGCCTAGCAAGTAGTGGAAATTTTGATAGTCTCAGAACATCCCCAGGACTGGTCAAGATCTTTATGAGATCTCTCAAAAGTCTCCTACCAAGTTTCGTCGCATTTTGACATGTCTAAGGCAGTGCAGACTGAGAAACAGTTCTAGCAGAATCGACCTCTAGCACCTTGAAACGCCCAATAACTAGAGCTACATTTTTAGCATCCCAAACTTCAGGAAGAAGTTATAGGTGAAAGAGTGAAGCAGGAGGAGCCACATGCTATTCCCATGCGGCAACCCTGCAACACTACACCATTAAAGGGGCAGTCACGACTAGTGACTTTCGACACTCATATCTCGACTGTCACATGTTTGAGCATGCTCAAATTTGGTGGGCATGTACGTCTAATTAAGACGAACGATTCGATCTGTGGCACGCTCTGTGACAATACCCGAGCATGAAGAAAAGCTAGAGAGAAGTTGCAGATCCGTGAAGAAAGTGCAGGAAATTTAGCAGCGTCATGCCTCGTTTCAGTGGCCAAATCACGCCGCTCGCAAGCCCGATCGACACGACACTAATTCCATTGCGGGTGTAAGGTCTCGAGCCATCTTTGACGCAAACCCTGTACATGATGAACGGTCGGATTTTACACACGAAGCTGACGAACAAACTGCAAATTCTATGACCGGATCCTTGATTCAGGCCAAAATTCCAAACTTGGAAAATCTTCGTTCAGCCATGGAATCAAGCTGCGTTTGGTTCCCTGTGATCATAGCAGCATGCTCAGTGTGATTCAATGAAGAAAAAAAAAAAAAAATAATCAAGGAACGAACATACTATTGATTCGAAGTTTCAAGATCTACTCAAAATTCAAGTCACATGATCGTGCACCAAATACACGATCTATGACTCGAAGTTGGTATCAAATTGATCGCCATGCTGAGCCCTACAAGAAAACAATCATCTCATGATCAATCGGGCAACAAAATGACCCCGGATCTGCCATGAAAGAATATGCAAGTCTTAGGGCAACACACTGACTATTATGGAATTCCACAACTTGTTTGGACGTCGCAAAATCTGTCTTTTTGCACCCTATTTTCTAATTTCTTTTAATTCAATTTAATCTTAATTTTCAGCAAGTAGGGTTACTTTTGATCATCCACCCATGTTTGCGGCACACTTCTATATATACGTACCATCATTGTACACAAAACAAAAAGAGTGAAGGCAAACATATACATACATAAGAGAGAGTTTTCACTTAATATAAGTTTCTCTTTCTTACCATTACTGTGTTACGCTTGAGAGAGAGGGTGAGGTGGGAGAAACATTTGACCAGTACCCTTAGGGTTGAGGTAAATCTTCTCTCTCTTCTTTTTTTTCTTCTTCTCTCTTCCTTCTCCTCTCTCTTCTCCCTCTTATTAGTCTAAGTCCCTCGTGGAGGTCGTGCATGATAGTGGCAGTGTCGTGCATGTCCCTTCCTTGGTCTCGAAGGCCATGCATGCTAGTAGCAGCACCACGCGCGAGTCTCCCTCCCCTCCTCGTTTTTCTCTTTCTTTCAGTGAAGTCTGTAGATGGCACTGCCCATCGCTGTCCATAGACGTAGCGTCAATGTCTCGGTGAAGAACCCAGACGGCGAGGTGTGTTGTCGCCTGCCGGAGTCTTCCTCTGCTGTACACCTAACTCAAACGACGATACTTATTGCCACCCGCTAGAGGCTTTGACAACACCCATCGCTGTCCGTGAGATTCCTTTGTGCGTCCGGTGCCCATCACCGTTCTCCCTGCATCCCACGCTTATTGCCATGCGACCTAGGAGAAATCATCGCTGTGTGCCTCATTAGGAGTTAACGCCGTCCACAAGGGATGCGTCGCCTCCTTGCATTGCCCACTGTGATGTTTATCAATGTCCAGATCTCCCCTTCTCTTTGTTGTCTCGTTCTTTCCTCTTCACCTCTTTCTCTTCTCTCATGAGTGAGGGTAGCTCTAGCTTAGCACCAACGCGCTTACCTTGGTTTTGAGTAGTACTGCCGCTGTAATGGTCATGTGAACCATGTCTGTCTTGCTACCACTCCGAGTCGGTGGCTTTCGGTTGTCATGTCAGCCTAACCTCTCCGTCAAGTTCTCTTCTCCTTTCGATCTTTCATCTAACCTTGCACTTCATCGCCTTTCTCCCATGAACATGCATTGCCCTAAGACAAGGGTGGGTCCTTTTCGACCCACTTGTCTTATAAATTAACCATAGAAGTATTGTGGAGAAAAAAAAGAGGAATACAAGTCAAGGGAGGCGATTCCAAACCAACTCAAGTAGCTGGGGGGCTTTCTTCGTGATCTAAGAGGGCGCCCACGTGAGTCAGCCCGAGTAAGTCCCGAACCCACCTAAAATTTTTCTCTCATTGGTTGGTATACCTGCCCTTTCCCTTGAGCAAGGTTCTGAGAGAGTGTTTTCAAATCTCGGGTCCTCTAGAGACCCGAGACACGTGCCACCATATCACTTAGCTCCGGTTGGCGAGATCGAGGCACCTAACCACTGATGTCAACACAATCCTTGAGGAGGAAATCATGCCAAGCTTCGTCCTGAATTTGTGACCGAAGTGGATTCTAGTGATTAGGGACCTTGCTTAAGGCTTCTTTCCTAATTCCACTGGATTCCATTTGTTTTTGGAGAGTGTGCTGATAGGGTGCCTTGTGGAAGGGCTTACCATTTTTCCTAACAACAACTCTTAATGAACCAACTAGTGGGTTCCCTTGGTGGGCGTTTTGCCCCAATCTAGTTGCTTTGTTTGTAACAGCCGAGGGTCCTTAGTGGACTTGATCCTAGTGCTGTAAGAACTTTGTTTTAGCTCTGGGGCCGGCTAGTGGGTGCCTTGGTGGGCATTTTTCCCCAATCTAGTTGCTTTATCTATAACAATTGAGGGTCCTTGACGGACTTGATCCTCGTGTTGCAGGAACTTCAATTTGGCTCTTGGGCCGGCTAGTGGGTGCCATTAGGGGGCGTTTTTCCCTAATCTAGTTGCTTTATTTGTAGCAGTTAAGGGTCCTTGGCAGACTTGTAGACACCCCGTTTTAAATTTGGCAAATTATGTGGTTTCCTGAACCCTTAAGACCACATTATCATAATAAACCCAAAATCCGTAGTCCACACTACCCTGTGGCCTGGAACCAATTTGCTTACTCGGAACCCTGTTTTGACCCGAAATCTTGCAGATGCCATGTTTTATCAAAAAAGCCTTAAAAATAGTAAAAAGACTCCATTTTGACCAAAATTTGCTTTGAGAGCTTCAAAAGAGGCTAAGGAACACATCCAAGTTGGAATTTTTTAATTTGAACAAAATTTGATGTGGGCGACACTAACAATGTCGCCCGAGCAACACGAGTGGTGTCGCCCTGACTTGGGCGACACTACAAGTGCTGCCCGGGCGACACCACTAGTGTTGCCCAACCCTTCTTTTCCCAAAATGAAAATTTTCATTTATGAGTGATTTTCTTACCCATCGCTGTCCGTGAGATTCCTTTGTGTGTCCGGTGCCCATCGTCATTCTCCCAGCATCCCACGCCTATCGCCATGCGACCTAAGAGAAACCATCGCTGTGTGCCTCGTCAGGAGTTAACGCCGTCCACAAGGGATGCGCCGCCTCCTTGCATTGCCCACCGCGATGTCTATCAATGTCCAGATCTCCCCTTCTCTTCCTCGTCTTGTTCTTTCCTCTTCACCTCTTTCTCTTCTCTCTTGATTGAGGGTAAGTCTAGCCTAGCACCAACACGCCGACCTTGGTTTCGAGGAGTACTTCTGCTGTGCTGGTCCTATGAACCATGTCTATCTTGCAACGACTCCGAGTCGGTGGCTTTCGTTGTCATGTCAGCCTCACCTCTCCATCAAGTTCTCTTCTCCTTTCGATCTTTCATCTAACCTTGCACTTCATTGCCTTCTCTCTTGAACGTGCATTGCCCTAAGACAAGGGTGGGTCCTTTTCGACTCACTTGTCTTACAAATTAACCATAGAAGTATTGTGCAGAAAAAAAGAGGGATACAAGTCAAGGGAGGTGATTCCGAACTAGCTCAAGTAGCTGGGGGTTCGTGATCTAAGAGGGCGCCCACGTGAGCCAGCTCGAGTAAGTCCCGAACCCACCTAAAATTCCTCTCTCATTGGTTGGTATACCTGCCCTTGCCCTTGAGCAAGGTTTTGAGAGAGTGATTTCAAATCCCTGGTCCTCTAGAGACCCGAGACACGTGCCATCAGATCACCTAGATCCGGCGGGCGAGATCGAGGCACCTAACCACTGGTGTCAACACAATCCTTGAGGAGGAAATCATGCCAAGCTTCTACTTGAATTTGTGACCGAAGTGGATTCTAGTGATTAGGGACCTTGCTTAAGGCTTCCTTCTCAATTCCACTGAATTCCATTTTTTTTTGGAGAGTGTGCTGATAGGGTGCCTTGTGGAAGGGCTTACCGTTTTGCCTTAACAACACCTCTTAATGAACCAACTAGTGGGTTCCCTTGGTGGGCGTTTTGTCCCAATCTAGTTGCTTTATTTGTAACAGCCGAGGGTCCTTAGTGGACTTGATTCTAGTGTTGTAAGAACTTTGTTTTGGCTTTGGGGCCGGCTAGTGGGTGACTTGGTGGGCATTTTCCCCCAATCTAGTTGCTTTATCTATAACATTTGAGGGTCTTTGACGGACTTGATCCCAGTGTTGCGGGAACTTCATTTTGGCTCTTGGGCCAGCTAGTGGGGGCCATTGGGGGGCGTTTTGCCCCAATCTAATTGCTTTATTTGTAGCAGCTAAGGGTCCTTGGCAGACTTGTAGACACCCCATTTTAAATTTAGCAAATTATGTGGTTTTCTTAACCCTTAGGACCACATTATCATAATAAACTCAAAATCCATAGTGCACACAGCCTACCCTTTGGCCCGAAACCAATCTACGTACCCGGAACCCTGTTTTGATCTGGAATCCTGCAGATGCCCTGTTTTATCAAAGAATCTGAGAGATCTTCATCGGAAGATCTATAAGATTTTCATCGTAAACAGTTTAGCGCCCGTCGTGGAGCATTTCGAGCTTGATCTAAGCGCCAAAATACGGTTTTTATTTACTATTTTTTCACTGAGTTTAGTCACAAAAGGTCCCAATAGTCGGCTATGACCAGGATCCAGGTTTCGGTGCTGCGAAACCCTATTTTTTCTAGGCGAAACCAGCAGTGTCGCCTAGGCGTCAGCACTAGTGCCGCCCAAATCCAGGGCGACACTCCCCGTGTCGCCCAAATTTAAAAGTTTTAGAATCTTCTGAAACTTTGCAGATCTTCTCTAGGGTCTGTCTTGTGATTGCTCAAAAACTTTCAGATCAAAATAAAATTTTTAAAAATACCAAAAAAGTTTTACTTGATACAGATCTATTATGTCTACACTGTTCTGTTTTACTCTGTTTTAATTTATTTCATCGTAAATATTATTTTCTCTACTTTTGCAATACTATTGTGGCCTTATTTCATCAAGAACAACAAGATAAATGAAAAAATTATTATTATTATTATTTTTTGGTGACGCTAGTAATGTCGCCCAATCTGCAAGGGCGACACTAGTAGTGCCACCCGAGCGACACCAGTAGTGCCACCCGAGTGACACCACCCGTGTCGCCCAACTGCAAGTGTCCCAAAATTTTTTTGCCACATGCCTATTCCAGGGACTTTTTTCCCCATGTTGACCAAGTTTTGACCTAAAATAAAATTTTAAAAAATATAAAAAAAATATTTTTCTTTAGATGGGTCTATTATATTTCTAGCTTTTTGACTTTATTTTAGTTTGTTAATGTTGATTGAAATCATGTTTTCCCTGCTTTCACCATTCTTATTTTAACTCTGTTACATCAAATTTAAAAATATAAAAAATTAAAAAAAAACAAATACAGTGAGTGTTGCTTCCACCTTCTTTGAACTATGTCCCATTCGAGTCATCCTCAACTCGGGCAGCGCTCGACTTAGCATGGATTGTGCCTGGTCTTACTGTTTTGACTATACCTTCTTAGGGGTTACTTACCCCTCCATCTATACTGTGCTTCGAGCGAGTTTCGCCTCGAAGCGCTAATCATTAGGCATGATCAGTGTCGAGCGCTCACTTATAGTAAGCCAAAGAGGCTTTGAGGTGGACCCATCCAAAATATGAGTCATCACTAAAATTCCTCATCCCAAAAACATGAGAAATCCGTGGGCTTAAAGGTCTCATACAAGCCATAAGGCATTTTATCTCACAACTGACAGACAAGTGCGCACCATTCAATAGACTCCTTAAGAAAGTTACCCTATTCATATGGGATAATGAATTCCAAGAAGTGTTCGATCAAATCAAGGAGTACTTCGCAAAACCTCCCCTCCTTAGTCCTCCTAGTTCAGATAAACCCCTATTCCTATACATATCTGTGAAAGACAAGACCATGGGGGCAATGCTCGGACAATACAACGACCATGGAAAAGAACAAACGATATACTACATCAGCAAAACCATGGTCGACTATGAGACAAAATACACGGATGTGGAGAAGCACTGTTGACACTTGTGTGGGCCACGCAGAATTTAAGACACTATGTCTTATCTCATATAGTCAATATCATCTCAAAAATTGACCCACTTAAGTACCTATTGGAGAGACCCGTCTTTAACGGACGTTTGACAAAGTGGAGAACGCTATTGAGCTAGTGAGAGATCGAATATGTCACTCAACAATCGGTCAAAGGACAAGCCATTGCTGACCACTTGGATTAACACGCACTGCCAGATAATACTCCCATCAACACGGATCTCCCTGATGAGAACCTCTTCACAATTGAGGGCTCAATTTGGGAGCTATACTTTTACAGTGTAAGGAATGAATACGGGTCTGGTATAAGAGTCATAATATGCTCACTTGACAAGATTATAATGCCAATAGCCATCAGATTGAATTTCCCATGTACCAATAACATTGTTGAATATGAAGCCTTGATAGCCGGGCTCGAGAACATTATGGGAATGAAAATCTAGAAGATACGAGTGATTGGTGACTGGTTGGTGCCTTGATCTCGCCCTTTGGATCTAGATCAGGGGAACCCGAGACTTGAGATCGCTCTTCTCAAGAACAAAGGCAAGTGGACCAACCGATGAGAGAGGAGTTCAAGGTGGGTTCGGGACTTACTCGGGATGGCTCGCATCGGCTCCCTCTTAGATCATGAAGAAAGCCCCTCAGTCGTAAAACTGGTTCGGAATCGCCTCCCTTGACCTGTATTTTCCTGTTTCTGCAATCACACTTGTATGGCAAATGTTATAAGACAAATAAGCCAAGGGACCCCACCTTGCCTTTGGGCGAATGTACATAGGCGTGCACATTCAAAGAGAGGAAGAGAAGAATGAGAGGATTAAGATTAGGATGCGAGGAATTTGACCAGTCTGTGAGACCGACAAGTGACTAAACAAGAAAGTAATTGACCTGGCGTGGCAGTAAAATGGGCTCAGTAACTCAGACCGGCTCGACAGAATTACTACTAGATGACAATACCAATACCGACTAGCTAGACGTAATGGCTCGTCTGTTATGGCGATAAAGCAAGCACAATAACTTTAACCGGCACAACGACATTATTGCTAAACAATAGGGCTATCATAGAAGGCTAATCTCAACCCATCTTAATCAGATAAAAGAGTAAGAGAAGGAAAGAAAGAAAAAGAGAAAGAGAGAGAGAAGAGAAGAAGAAGAAGAAAAGAAGAGAACAGAGAAGAAGAAGTAGAGTAGGAGAGAAAATCATGAGAGAAGAAGAAGAGAGAGAAGGGAAGGAAAGGAGTAGAACATAAATGGGAATGATAGGAGAGAGAAAACCCATACGGTAATTGCTCCTACCGACTGTGAAATAACGAGAGAAGAGAGAGAGAACACAGGTGACAATGGGCTTGTGTCGTCTACGACAGAAGGGGGAGAGAAGGAACACATGCGGCAATGTTCTTGCACCATCTATGATGAAAGAACAGGGATGAATACACTGACAGTGTTAGGCTTGTGCCGGCTCTGATAGAAGAGAGGAAAGAGAAGGAACACCAGCGGCGATAGGACAACATCGTCTGCAACATGAGAGAAGAGAAAGAGAAAGAAAGTACAAGCGGTGATAGGCCAGTGCCGTCTGTGGCAGAAGAGAAGAGAGAGAAAGAAAGAGAGAGAAAGCACATGAGACGATAGGCTTGCACCATCTGTGACATAAGAGAATAGAGAGAAAGGAAGAGAGAGAAAACACAGGTGATGCTAGACTTGCACCGTCTATGACAAAAGAGAAAAGAGAGAGAGGAAGAGAATTTTGACAAAGGCCCAGCCCACCGCTCGGGTTAAGGCCCGACTCACTGTTCATGTCTCAGGAACATGAAGGTATCACACCAGACGATGGGCCTGTCATGAGTGAATAGAGAAAGAGAAGAAGGGAAAGAAAGACATGATAGACCAGAGGAGGAAGAGAGAGAAAGAGATAAAGGTGAAAGCTGGAAAGAGAAAGGAAGAGATGAGAGAGAAAAGAAGAGATCGAGATGAGAGAGAAAGAGAGATAAAGATGAGAAAAGAGGAGAGAAAAAATTTAGATAGAATTGAGAAAAGAGGAGAGAAAGAGGGAAGGAGAGAGAGTGAGATAGAGAGGAGAAAAGAGAAAAGAGAAAAGAGGAGAGAGAAGAGGGGAGGAGAGAAAGTTATCTTATCGAGGGGTACCGACCCTTTTCTTCTCTCTCCTCTCTCTCTCTCTCCAAGATGTAGCTGCAAACTCAAGCAAAAATGAAGTCTTTATTAAATATTGAAGAATTGTGTATGTGTTTTTACAATTTGGCTTTGCATGTTTATATAAAATTGGGCCCAACATGGGTGGATGCTAAAAAACTACCTAAAATTGAAGATAAGTACAATTTAATTGAATTAAAAGAAATTCTAAAAATGGATGCAAACGAACTATTTTTCCCTTGCCTAACAACTGTTGTTGCTTGAGAACTTGTGTGATCTTCCATGATTGATCCTAGGTTGCTTTGATATACGTTTGATCGAAAGATGATTCTTTTCTTGTAGGGGTCGGTATAGTGATCGATTTGATACCAATTTTGAGCCATGAATCATGTTTTTAAGCCATGATAATGAGACTTGAATTTTGGATGCATCTTGAAAACTTCGGATAGATAATGCGCTTGTTCCTTGATGTTTTTCTGTGATTTCTTCACTGAATCATACTGAGCATGCCGTCACATTCACGTTGCAACAAACACAACTCGAGTTTGTGTTTAAATGGAGATTTTGTCATCTTGATCTTTTGGCCGAAATATTGAAACCCGGTGGATGGAATTTATAGCGGCTTCGATGCCTCTGTGTGTTAAATCCAATCATTCATCGTACAGGGATAGCCTTGGACCCTACGCACATAATGCAATTGGTTTCGCGTCGATCAGGTATGTGAGCGCCATGATTTGATCACTCGAGTGAGGTGTGCTGCTGCTGAATTTTCTGTAATTTTCTTCACAGATCAGCAACTTCTCTCATGTTTTTCTCCCTGCTCGGGCATCGTCACGGGGCATACCACCGATCGAAATGCTCGTCTTGTTGAGATAAACATGCTCACAAATTTTAGCGCAATCTGACTTTGAACAAGTGAGATATAGGCCCCGAAAGTCACTGCCCATGACTGTGAAAACAACCACCTTTAATGGTGTTTTGGTGCAAGGTGGCCACATGGGAATAGTGTGCGGCCTACCCCTTTTCTATATTTTATCGATAACTTGGTCCTAGGGTGTCCGCTTAAGTCGAAACTTAACCGATCGAGTTTTTCTATCTTGTCGGATCCAATGGTGGTGGTCCCATAGCTGTTTGACACACTGAAAAATATAGTTATAGTTACATGGTCCATTCAGGGTGCTAGAGGCCTATTTTACCAAATTTGTTTCTTTGTGTTCATTGCCTTAGATATGTCTGATTATAATGAAACTTGGCAGGTGGCCTTTTGGAGTACTTATGAAGATATTGACCAGTTCAGGGGCCATTCTGAGACTATCAAAATTTCCACTGTATGTTGAGGCTTTATTGACTTGCTTCCTCTTTATTCCGCATCAGGGACCGAGGTGCTAAAACATGTGTTCAAACAGCTTGCCCCGCCGAATGTTGTGCTTCGAGGGAAGAGAGAAGGATGTCATTCAAAAAATTTCCTTTGGCTTAATTACTTTTTTCTTCCTAGCCTCAAGACCACGTGAACGTCGAGGAGATTCACGCAGTGCTGTAACTAGGATGCTCAGACGTAGGGATGCAATGTTCGCAGGTCCATTCGTGGAGACTTCAGGGGGAGAAGAGACTTTTTTTAAGGATCTTGTCGAAGTCTTCACCCTCGTATGGAATGTTTGTGATTCTGAAGCTAAGGATTTTGTACAGACCTCGTCAGTCAAAATCAGGCCCGTCTGGCAATTGAGTGGCGTGTCGAAGGGCATTGTTCCCATGTGGTCTGAGTTTATTTGTATCCTCTGGTGTTGAGCCACATTTCAAGGATTTTGTTTGTGGTGTGTTGAAGGGCCTTCCGTCGGTGCCGTTTGCTTTGTGCACCAAGTATTCCTTGGCGAGTAGGGTACCTCAGTTTATCGAGGTGACCAGCTTTGGGTATAACCCGTACCCACTGCTTTGCAGTTTTGACAATCAAGATACCTCTCTTCTTTTTCTGAGGTGGGCCCAGAGGACTCAATCCTGATTACCACACCAAAGTCGTGGCTGACTTTGCTTTCTTGGGGTGTCTTCAACATTTTGGAAATGTGTTAGCGACCTCTTGAAAATGCTGCTCTTTTTCATGAGACTTGTCTTTCCTTGTTGGAAAATCTTATGTTCTTCAAGTCCTTTTCGCAAGTGAACTCAGGCTGTCGATATCTTTTCCTTGAAGCTCGTGTTTTTGGGTCTTAGTATCGTGTCACCAGGGATTTTTCTCTTTGAGTGTAGGCTGAAGCTGCCTATTGAGGCGAGAGCTGCATCAACTTGTTTATTGGTCTGAGTGTCCTTTGTGGATTTTCACTTGGACTTGGGAAGCGGTGCCGTAGAGATGGTTTTGACCAACTTCTTTTTTATTTGGGGCTCTTTTACCCATGACCTTTCAGCCACATGCAACCCCCCATTTTTTATTTTTTTCTCCTGGTGCCCTTTTGGTGTTTTACCTTGCTTGGGTTTTTATTCAAGGAACTCTCTTACTCATGGTGTCGTGACTATGCCCGTCCGTCATTTTTACTCATGGTGTTCCCTTATCCCGGTGTACACCATGCACATTGTTTCTTTTTTTTCTCTTTTTTTTGTGAAGGCATGTTTAAGGTCATGCCTCAGGGACCTGTGCGAAGCCTTTGATCGTCATGCGGCCAAGATGTACACTGTAGTTTACGATAATACAGCTGGACCATGGTGGTGGATGACAGTCTATAGAGGCCATGGGGTGAGTATGGTGATGGTTTTAGCTCACTTTGGGGAGATGTCACGAGGCTACCTGTGAAAGATGGATGATGTATGAAAGGTGGGTGAAAAATGGTGACCCACTAGCTTACGATAAGTATGGGTGGCGAAATGGTTCGCCATTTTGTGAGCACGAGTGAGACACACTGGGGAATGATGAAAAATGATGAAATAAATGGATCACTGGGGAGGTAATGAAGGTGGGGCGCGCACACGAAAGGGTCGGTTAAGGAAGACGTGCATGAAAATGCATGTAAAAGGTGTGTGCACGTATGTGAGGGCGAGTTTAAGGTCATGCCTCCTGGACCTGTGCAAAGCAGTTTAACATCATGCGGCCAGGACGTGCACTATGGTTTAAAGTCATACAGTTGGACCGTGGTTATACAGTTTAGAGTCAAGCAACTAGGACCGTGCAGTTTAGGGTCATTTAGCTAGACCTTTGCTAGAGTTTATGGTCGTATAGTTTGGACCGTGGTGCAAGCCTTTTATCGTCATGCAGCTAGGACGTACACTATGGTTTAAGTTCATATAATTTGGACTGTGCAGTTTATGTCATGCAGCTAGACCTCCGCTACAGTTTTGGTCATATAGTTTGGACCATGCAATTTAGGGTCGTGCACCTAGATCAAAGCTGTGCAATTTAAGGTCATGCAGCCAAGACCAAAGCTATGCAATTTAAGGTCAAGCAGCTAGGATCAGAGCTGTGCAATTTAAGGTCATGCTGCCAAGCCAGAGCTATGCAGTTTAAGGTCATGCAGCCAAGACCACGGTGTGGGTCGCCATGTAAGTGAAGCTGCATGGGAATAAGTCTGTAGATGGAAATCTGACTCCCTGGGGATAAAATGGTTAATTCCAACAAGGGGTTCAGATGAGAAGGCCGACTTCATTGGGGATAACGGGAACAAGTGTGAGTCCCTTGAAGATGAAAAATTGGTACTCAAATTCATTGAAGATAACCCAGCTAGGTGCGAAGCAGACCCATTGAGGTTGTAGTAATAAGAATGACCCTAACACCACTAGGGATAACTAGCTACAGTACGAATATGACTCCTACTGGGGATGAGAAGTTATTGCCTGAGTTGAACGACCTGGGTACCACTTAGTTGGGAAGAGTAGGTCACGGTCGAGGTGCAACTTCACAGGAGATAACAGTAGTAGGACACGCGTGGCTTTAACATAAGGTGACTGACAATGAACTGCTGAGAACGTAATTGGCGCTAGGCACAACCAACATCACTTCTTGAACACTTAGCCGGCGCTGAGCCTTTGAAAATGCAATCAGTGTTGAGAACAGCCAACACTGCTTCTTGAACACTCAACCGATGCTGGGTTATTGTAAATGCAGCCGGTGCTAAGGACAACCTGTGTTATCCCTTGAACATAGCCGGCGCTGGATTGCTGAGAATGCAGCCGGCGCTGGGGTTACTGAAAACACATCAGCGTTAGGGTTACTGAAAACACAGCCAGCGCTGGGGTTACTGAAAACACAGCTGACATTGTTTGTGGGTTAGTGTTCGGGCCCTGACCTAGTCATGGTCTCTGTTTGCATGGGATTTTACAAGTTGTGGTAAAAATTTTGTCTCAAGCTTCGGCTCAGACCTGACCCAATCCGACCCATAGATGTTTTGCCTCCTCGAACATAGTTGGGATTCCCATTTTTCAAGGGGAATTTGAGGGAAGGATCCACCTATATAAAGGGGGTAGCCCCCATTTTCACTTTTTCACCGAAGGTAAAAAAAAAAGCTTAACGGTGAGAAGGTGGTTTTCACCAGGAGTTTTGGTAAACACGCTGGAGATTTCGGTAAGAGCAATCAGGGAAGACTGTGCCATGCAGGAGTTGCGAGTCAGTGCAGTGAAGCAACTAGGGAGTTTGCCGATGTGTCGTCGGGGTTACAAGAGCTTGTAGTGAGTTCATCGGAAAGCAAGGGAACTTTGGTTGTGGTTTTGCGGGTTCTAGCGAAGGGAGGAAGAGGTAGGAGTTGCAGCAGTAGGCTGTCCAGGGTGTTTTCTGCTAGTTTTCGTAGTTTTCTGACGAGCGTAAGTGGCTTCCTGATGTATTGGTGAGAAGTTGCATAGGTTTCCCGGCAGTGAAGAGAGTTTCTGGAGTGAATTCGAAGGGTGTAAGGAGGTGGACCGTCATTGAAGCTTGACGGTTGTAGGCTGGTGAGCGGTTACTGTTCACACGTGTGAAATGCACATCAAGTCGGGACGTGGCGATGATTGTCATTGGAAATCGTGCAATCATCGGGGAGGCAAAGCATCTTAAGCCAGAAATTGGGAGGTCTCGGGAACCGATGAGGTGTGAAAACGAAGAGTCACCAAGAGGTGAACAGTCACAACACAACCGGTGCTAACTTAGAATACACAGCAGGCGCTGAATTTTTTTTTATGAAAAAACATAGCCAGCGCTGACCCTCAAAAGATAGTCGAAGCTGAGGGTTAAAAGCACAGCTGACACTTAGCCTTCAGAAGACAGCCGATGCTAAGAGTTAGCAACACAGTCAGCTCTAGCCTTTGGAGTACACATCTGACGCTACCCTCAGATGACGCTTACTAGTAAATGGTGGGCATCATGACGTGCACCATGTTGCTCGCATGTGGCAGTGAGCCACATGTATGAGTTGTTGCACACGGCTATGAGCCATGTGCTGTGATGTCCACGCACGACGCTGACTTGGTTAGGCAAACGGTGGTGACGAGTGGTAAAGCCTGACTTATGATGCCCATTGGAAGCCGAGTCCTCCAGCACAATAGAGAACTCCATGTTGTTCTGTGGAAGGGCATCCACTGTGAACAGGGAGTGCTCTCCATCATAGGCTAGTTCCTTGTCAGAGAAGTCTGCTTTCTATATTTTATATACTCGTCAGATGAATTGAAGCTGACTCGGAAATGGTTGGCTTCTTCTTTTGGCATGTACCCATCCTCTTTGAAGGCGCTCGCAAGATGAATTGAAGCTGACTCTCCAAGTGGTTTTGCTTCTTCTTCATGAGGAGAGCAATTCTTTTAGTGGGTTTGCTTCTTCTTCATGAGGAGAGCAATTCTTTGGTGGGTTTGGTTCTTCTTCATGAGGAAAGCATTTCTTTTGGCCTGTAACCATCCTCTTATCCTCATATGCAAGAGCAATACCATGGGTTTTGGTTTGTAACAGTCATCTTATCCTCAGATGCAAGAGCAACACTGCGGGTGTCAACTGTTCTCTTTTCCTCAGATGCAAGATACTTGTAGCCTCCTTAGTAATGAGCATTTTAGCTTGTAATACCGCAATACAATAGTTAGACTTTGTTCGAATTATCTTGCTTTGTGTCAAGTCTCTTTTCTTGAATATGCATCAAGGAAAGTATTTCTTTAAGTATCGCCCATTGATAGGGGGCATTGCCTCCTTTTCATTAGGATGTGCTAGAATGTAAGCTCCATTTGACGAGACCTTTTTGACTAAAAGGGACCCTCCCACTTGGGTTCAAAATTCCCCTTACGCGGACCATGCATAACAATAGGCCTCTTGATGGTTAGAACTAGGTCCCCACGGGAAAATGAGTAGATCTTGACTGACTTGTCAAAAGCCCTCTTCATTCTCCCTTGGTTGAGTTCATGGTTCTGCTAAGCCTCTAGCCTCCTTTCATCGAGCGCATCCAATTCTTGATATCGAAGTTTGACTCTCTCATCTTCGGTTAGTCCTTGATGTATAACGATATGTAATGAAGGAATTTGAATTTCAAGGGGTAAAACTGCTTCACCCCCAGAGAATAAGAAGTGGAATCAATAGCATTTCGTGTAGTAGTAAGATAGGCCCATAGTGCTTTGGGAAGCTTCTCGTGTCAGTTCTTCTTTGTCTTTGGTACTGATTTTCGTAAAACATTGCACAGAGTTATATTGAAAGCCTCAGCTAATCTGTTCGCTCGAGGATGATACATAGTTGAGTACCTCCATTCGAAGCCAAATTGGTTAACGAAGCGATCAATGTGATGACTTCTGAACTGAGGGCCATTGTCAGATATAATCCAGTTAGGCACTCCAAACCGGTATATGATGTGTTGTCTAATGAAGTTGGCCACTGTTGTCCCAGGAACTTGCTTAAGGGGGACTGCTTCAGCGCACTTAGAGAAATAATCTGTCGCAATTAGAATAAAGACATGACCCATTTTTGAAGGACAGTCAATGGGTCCTATAATGTCCATGCCCCATTGTGAAAAGGGCCATGATGCCACTGTAGGGTGTAAGGGCTCTAGAGGTTGTTGAACAAGGCTTGAACGTATCTGGCACGGTTAGGTGCCTCGATCTTACCTTCTGGATCTAGATGATCTGACGACACGTACCTCGGGTATCTGGTGAACCCTGGGTTTGAGATTGCTCTCTCAGAACTTTGCTCAAGAGCAAGGGCAGGTATGCCATTCGATGGGAGAGGAATTTTAGGTGGGTTCGAGACTTACTCAGGCTGGCTTGCATGGGAATCCTCTTAGATCACGAAGAAAGCCTGGTTCGGAATCACATCTCTTGACCTGCAATCCTCTTGTTTCTTGCACAACACTTATATGGTTAATTTGTAAGACAAGTGGGTCAAGGAGACCCACCCTTGTCTTACGGCAACGTATGTTGAAACGTAAATTTTTAGATTAAGATAGAAAAGAGAAGAAAAACTTGATGGAGAGGAGAAGCTAGCATGACATCTGGACAATTATCAACTTGGAGTGGTAGCAAAACGGGCATGGTCCTCAGGACCAGCAGGGCTGTAATACTACACAAAATCGAGACTGAGATGGCGGTGCTAAGCTGGATCTACCCTCAGTCAAGTTAGAAGAGAAAAAGGATGAAGTGAAGAGAGAGATATGGTGAGGGAGAAAGAATCTAGACGACAATGGGCATCGCCGTTAGCAACACGAGGAGGCAACATGTCCTTAGTAAACAGTGATGTTTCCTAACGAGTTGCACGTTGATAACTTCTCATAAGTCTGCGATTACTTCTTGTAAGGTGCACGATGATGGGCACAAGGAAGCGCGGAAGAAGCCAGCGCGCGGCGACGAGTATTGCCTCGACCCTTTGTGGACGGTGATGGATATTGCCGTATGCGATGGTCACACGACAGGGTGAAGCCCCTGTGGGTGGCGATAGGCTTCGTTACGCACATTCTTCGTTGAGGTGCTTAAGATACATTTGCAGACGGTGATGAGCAGCGCCGTCTGTAGGCCTCGCAAAAGAGATAGAACATAAGGAGAAAGAGACACGCACATGGAACTACCATCGCCATGCGTGACCTGTTAGGCTACTAGAGAGGCATGCACGACACTACCATTGCCGTGCATGGCCTCTGAGAAGAGCTCAGATGGGGAAGAAGAAGAAGAAGAAAGAGAAGAAGAGAGAAAATAGGAGAGAGAGAAGAAAAGAAAAAGAAGAGAGAGAAGGTTTACCTCGAAATCAGGGGTACTGGTCAAAAGTTTCTCTCACCTCACTCTCTCTCAAGCGTGACACAATAGTGGGAACAAAGAAAAACTATATTTAGTAAAAGCTCTCTCTTTTGCAAGGAGATGGATCCTGTGTGTGTGTCCTTTTCAGCATACAATGGTGGTACGTATATATAGACTTTGCCCCAAACATGGGTGGATGATATGATCAAAAGTAACTCTTATTGCTGGAAATTAAGATTAAATTAAATTAAAAGAAATTGGAAAATAGGGTTTACAATGATAGATTTTCCCCTTCCTAATAATTTCTCGAATTTCAGAACAGTCCCTGTGTTGCCCTAGAACTTGTGTGATGTTACATGGATGATTCGGGCTCGTTCTGATGCCTGGTTGATCGTAAGATGATTGTTTTCTTGTAGGGATCTACATGGCAATCAATTTGATTCTAACTTCGAGCGATGGATTGTATTTTTAGTGCATGATCATGTGACTTGAAATTTGAGTGGATCTTGAAATTTTGGATCTATAGTGTACCTGTTCCTTGATGCTTCTCGGTGATTTCTTCAATGAACTACATAGAGCATGCAGTTACCATCGTGGGGCAACAAACGCAGCTCGATTCCATGCCCGAATAAAGATTTCACAACTTTGGAATTTTGGCCAGAATCTGGAATTCCGATGATGAAATTTACAGTTGCTTCATCAGCTTTGTGTGCAGAATCCGACCATTCATCTTGTACGGGGTTCGGGTCAAAGATAGCCCAAGACCTTACACCCACAATGGAATTGGTCTCATGTCGATCGGGCTCTAGAGCAGTGTGATCCGACCTCTTGAGCGAGACATGACGCTATTGAATTTCCTGCACGTTCTTCATGGATCAGCAACTTTTCTCTAGCTTTTCTTCGTGCTCGGTTGTCGTCATGGGGCTTGCTCACTAAATTTGAGGACGATCCAACTTGGGATGGGTGAGATATGAGCGATGAAAGTCACTGGTCGTGACTGTCCCTTCCATGACATGGAGTTGCAGGGTGGCCCATGGGAATAGCGTACGACCCCTCCTATTTCAGTCTTTTGTCTATAGCGTCTTCTTGAAGTGTCTGTTCGAGCTGGAATTTGACCCCTAGGGGTTTTTAACTGTGCTGGTTCCAATGGTGGTAGTCCCACAACAAATTGATACACTGAAAATGTAGCTCTAGTTATAGGGTTCATTTCAGGGTGTTAGAGACCGATTTTGTTGGAACTGTTTCTCAGTCTACACTGCCTTAGACATGCCGAAATATGACGTAACTTGACAAAGGACTTTTGAGAGACCTCATGAAGATCTTGGCCAGTTCTGGGGCTATTTTGAGACTGTCAGAATTTCTAGTGTTTGCTAGGCCTTTATTGAGCGAGGGCCCCATGTTGATAAAAATACCTTCCAGCAGCATGCCCCACAGAATGTTGTGCTTCAAGATAATCGAGAAGTGCAGTCATTTAGGAATTTTGAGGGATCTTGTTGAAGTCCTAACCCTCAAGGGACTATTGGCCTTTTTTTGAAGGCCAAATGCTACGAACCTTTGGTCGAAATTGTTCGCTGCTACACCAAGTTTGCTTTTGATGCTTAGGGTATCTCTATAGGTCCCATCTAATGGGGTGGTCCAGCCGGGGGCTTCTGACCCTTCCCGAACATCTAGTCTCATGTAGGCTAGGGGGTTTTGGCGAGATGTACCCTAATGCCTGTGGCAAGTTAGACCCTGACTTCATCAATTTCTTTCCTTCTTGATGGTCCTTAGCATTTTTGGAGGGATCTTTTAGTCATCGTCCGCACCCTCGAGGTCTCTTATTATTATTGAACTGGGGAGATCTTATGTGGCTCTCACTCCCTGATGAGCCATGTTGAAACGTGGGGGATCTTATGCGGCTCTCACCCCCTGATGAGCCATGATTGCTGGGAGATCTAATGAGGCTCTCACTCCCTGATGAGCCATGTTGAAACTTGGGGGATCTTATGTGGCTCTTACCCCCTGATGAGCCATGATTGCTGGGAGATCATATGCGGCTCTCACTCCCTAATGAGCCATGCTATTAAGAGATCTTACACAGCTCTCACTCCCTGACGAGCCATCTGATGTTGCGATTAGATGCTGACTTTTGAGGATTTTAGGCAGACCTCATTAGCCAGGATCCTGACTATTTGAAAACTGGATGTCAGCTGAGGCGACAGCCGTGCGTCATCCTGTCTTGTCAGTCCAAGTGCCTTTTTATGGGTTTTCACTTGAACAGGGGAAGTGGTGTCGTGACGACGGTTTTAACCAACTCCTGTTATTTCTGGGCTCTTTTACTCATGACTTGTGGTCATGTCTACCCTTTTCATCCTTTTTTTCTCATGATGCCCTTTTGGGGTTTTCACCATGCCTGGATTTTGTTTTCGATGGAACTCTCTTACTCATGGTTTCGTGACTATGCCCATTCGTCATTTTTACTCATGGTGTTCCCTTGTCTAGGTGTACACCATGCCCCTTTTTTTTGAGAAGGTCTCTAGGGTCGTGCCTTCGAGACCTGTGCGAAGCCTTTTAATGTCATGCAGCCAGGACGTGCACTATAGTTTAGGGCCATATAGTTGGATTGTAGTGGTTATGAATGACAGTTTGTGGAGGCCATAGAGTGAGTTTAATGATGACTTTTGTCTCACTTGGGAAGATGGCATGAAGTTGCCTTGTGAAGAGTTGATGATGGCTGAATGGTAGGTGAGCAATGGTGATTCACTAGCTAACGGAAAATATAGCTTGCGGAAGGGTTCTCCATTTAGTGAACATGGGTAAGACTCACTGGGAGAAAGGATGGTGAAGGTGGTGTGCGCACACGAATGGGCTGGCTAGGGAAGAAGTGAGTGAAGATGCGCGTAAAGGGCATGTGTGCGAGTATGTAGACTCACCGAAGAGGAAATGGAGGTGGAGTGTGCACACAGACAGGTCGGTTAGGGAAGACGTGCTCGAAGATGTGCGTAAAAGGTGTGTGTGCGTATGTGGGGGTGTCTTTAAGGTTATGCCTCCTGGACTTGGGTAAAGCAGTTTAACATCATGCGGTCAGGACGAGCACTATGGTTTAAGGTTATATAGCTTGGACCGTGGTTATGAAGTTTAAAGTCATGCAACTAGGACCATACAATTTAAGGTCATGCAACGAGACTATGGCTGTACAGTTTAAGGTCATGCAGTACAGTTTAAGGTCATATAGTTTGGCCGATGGCTGTGCAGTTTAAGGTCATGCAGCACGAATTATAGCTGTGCAGTTTAAGGTCATGCAGCATGGACCAGTGTGTGGGTCGTCATGTAGGTAAAGCTACATGGGGGATGACATGAGCCCTTGGGTGTGTGCAAGGGGTGGCGATCTCAGGACCTTCGCCTCTATGTGCCGATTCTCCAGGTGTGGAAGTTCGGGGTGATGAAGGAGCATAAGGGGTTGCCTTTAGGCGAACCTCAGGAGCGACAAAAACTTGCTTGCCTTTCGCGAGAGTGATGGGGGTAGTCTTACGGCGTGCCTCAACAATATGACTGGTAGTAGACTTTCTAGTGGAAGGGTGTGCGGCAGCAGGTGTGCTTCCCATGCAAGGGCCTTCGTGGAGAGTCCACCAGGGCGAAAAAGCGAGGAGGCAGGGACCTTTAAGTCCCCTCTCTCACTGATCCAGGTGAGAACCTGGGAGCCGGGCTGTGAGTCCCAACTTAAGAGGAGGGTGGGGAAGGAGGCTCGAGCAGCTCGCTTCCCCTGAAATGCCATGAGTGCGGGGATAAGGAAATCCTTGATCCGAATAAACAGGTTGAACAACTTAGATTCCATAGAAATAAGTGCAGAAAGTAAAAGATGATACTGGTCAAACAAGAGCGAACCTCCTAAGGGGTAATAAGTCCCCAGTGGAGTCGCCAAGCTGGTTAGGTGCCTCGATCTTACTTTCCTAATCTAGATGATCTGGTGGTACGTACCTTTAGTTTCTAGCGAACCCAGGGTTTGATATCGCTCTCTCAAAACCTTGCTCGAGAGCAAGGGCAGGTATACTAACAGATGGTAGAGGCGTTTTAGGTGCGTTCGGGACTTACTCGGGCTGGCTCGCGTGGACACTCACTTAGATCATGAAGAAAGCCCCCCAGCTGCTTTAGCTGGTTCAAAATCGCTTCCTTCGACCTACAACGCTCTTTTTTTCTCCACAACACTTCTATGGTTAATTTGTAATACAAGTGGGTCAAGGAGACCCACCCTTATCGTAGGGCAACGTACGTTCATGTGAGAGCATGATGAAATGTAAAGTTTTAGATAAAGATAGAAAAGAGAAGAAAAAATCGACGGAGAGGTGAGGCTCGCATGAAATCCAGACAATTAACGACTCGGAGTGGTAGCAAGACGAGGCATGGTCCTCAGGACCAATTGTTGGAAGGTATTTTTCATCAACATGAGGGCCTCGCTCAATAAAGGCCAAGCAACTAGTGGAAATTTTGACAGTCTTAGAATAGCCACAGAATTAGGTAAGATCTTCATGAGGTCTATAAAAAATCTCCTGCCAAGTTTCGTCGCATTCCGACATATCTAACGTAATTTAAACTGAGAAACAATTATGGCAGAATCAACCTCTAGCACCCTGTAATAGACCCCTATAACTTGAACAACATTTTCAGCATCCCAAACTACTATGAACCACCATCTGACATGGTTAAAAACATGAAGGGGTCAAGTTTCAGCCCAAATAGACACTTCAGGAAGAAGTTATAGGCGAAAGAGTGAAACAAGAGGAGCTACACAACATTCATGAGCGACCACCTTGCAACACTACACCATTAGAGGGACAGTCACGACCAACGAATTTCAACACTCATATCCAGGCTGTCCCACATCAGAGTGTGATCAAATTTGGTGAGCATGTTCATCTAGGCAAGACGAGCGATTCGATATGTGGAACGCCTCGTGATGATACCCGAGCGCGAAGAAAAGCTAGAGAGAAGTTGTTGATCCGTGAAGAAAGTGCAAGAAATTCAGCAGCATCGTGCCTCCCTCGAGCCGCCAAATCACGGCAGTCGCGAGGTCGATCGATGTGAGACCAATTCCATTGCAGGCGTAAGGTCTCGGGCCATCTCTGACCCAAACCCCATACATGATGAACGGTCAGATTCTACACATGAAGTTGACAAACAGACTGTAAAGTTTATTACAGGAATCCTTGATTCCGGCCAAAATTCCAAACTTGCCAAATCTTCATTCGGCCACAGAATGGAGCTGCGTTAGGTGCCCCGTAATCTTTGCGGCATTATTAGTGTGATTCAATGATGAAAACATAGAAAAAGATCAAGGAACGAACACATTGTCGATTTGAAGTTTCAAGATCTACTCAACATTCAAGTGGCATGATCGTGCACTAAAAACACTATCAATAGCTCGAAGTTGGTATCAAATTGATCGCCATGTGAAGCCCTACAAGAAAATAATCATCTTATGATCAATCGGGCATCAAAATGACCCCAGATTAGCCATGCAAGAACACGCAAGTCCTAGGGCAACACATGGACTGTTATGGATTTCTATAACTTGTTAGAAAGGGGCAAATCTGTCATGTTTCATCCTATTTTCTAATTTCTTTTAATTCATTAAGGTTACTTTTGATCATCCACCCATAATTGGGGCACACTTCTACATATACGTACCATCATTGTACACAAAAAAAGAGAGAAGGAAGACACATACACACACAAGACAGAGTTTTCACTTAATACAAGTTTCTCTTTCTTATCATTGGGGTATTACGCTTGAGAGAGAGGGTGAGGTGAGAGAAATTTTTGACCGATACCCTAGGGTTGAAGTAAATATTCTCTCTCTTCTTTTTCTTTTCTTCTTCTCTCTCCCTTCTCCCCTCTCTTCTCTTCTCCCTCTTCTTCGTCTGAGTCCCTCGCGGAGGTCGTGCACGGCAGTGGCAGTGTCGTGCATGCCCTTCCTTTGGTCTTACTGGCCGTGCATGTCAGTAGTAGCCCCATGCACGAGTCTCCCTTCCCTCCTTCTCGTTTGTCTCTTTCTCTCAGTGATGTCTGTAGATGGCACTGCCTATCGTCACCCACAGATGTAGCTTTGACGTCTTAGTGAAGAACCTAGACGGTGAAGTGTGTTGCCACCTGCAGGACTCTTCCTCTGTTGCGCACCTAACGTAGATGGCGATACCTATCGCCGCTCGCTAGAGGCCATGACAATACCCATCGCCATTCATGGGATTCCTCTATGCGTCTAGTGCCTATCACTGTTCTCCTTATGTCCCACGCCTATCGCTGCGCGACCTAGGAGAAAGCATCATTATGTGCCTCATCAGGAGCTAACGCCATCCAGTAGGGATGCGTCGCCTCCTTGCATTACTCATTGCGATGTCTATCGAAGCCCAGATTTTCCCTTCTCTTCGCCGTCTCGTTCTTTCCTCTCCACCTCTTTCTCTTCTCACTTAATTAAGGGTAGACCTATCCTAGCACCGATGCGCTGACCTTGGTTTCGAGTAGTACTGCCGTCGTGCTGGTCTTGTGAACCATGCCCGTCTTCCTACCACTCAGAGACGGTGTCTTTCAGTTGTCATGCCAGCCTCGCCTCTCCGTCAAGTTCTCTTCTCCTTTCCATTGTTCATTTGACCTTGTACTTCATTGCCTTCTTCCATGAACGTGCATTGCCTTAAGAGAAGGGTGGGTCCTTTTGAACTCACTTGTCTTACAAATTAACCATAGAAGTGTTGTGCATAAAAACAAGAGGGTTATAAGTCAAGGGAGACGACTCCGAACCAGCTCAAGCAGCTGGGGGGCTTTCTTCATGATCTAAGAGGGTGCCCACGTGAGCCAGCCTGAGTAAGTCCATAACCCACTTAAAATTCCTCTCTCATTGGTTGGTGTACTTGCCCTTGCCCTAGAGCGAGGTTCCGAGAAAGCGATCTCAATTCTTGGGTCCACCTGAGACCCGAGACCCGAGACATGTGCCACCATGTCACTTAGGTCTAAGGGTGAGATCGAGGCACCTAACCAGTTTGGCGACTCCACGGGGAACTTACTACCCCTTAGTCGGTTCGCTCTTATTTGACCAGTTTCCTTCTTTACTTTCTGCACTCATTTCTATGGCATCTGGGTTGTTCAACCAGTTCATTCGGGTCGAGGATTTCCTTATCCCTGCACTGGTGGCTGTCCCAGGGAAGCGAGCCGCTCAAGCCTCCTTCCCTACTCTTCTTCTGAGTTAGGACCCACGGTCTGGCTCCCAAGTTTTCACCTGGGTCGGTGCGAGAGAGGATTTAAAGGTACCTACCTCCCTGCTTTCTTGCTTTGGTGGACTCTCCACCAAGGCCCCTTGCATGGGTAGCATTTCTGCCGCCATGCACCCAGTTACTTACATATCTCCTGCCAGTCATACTGTTGCGGTACACTGGAAGGCTTCCCAATCCATCCCTGTGAAAGGCAATCAAACTGCCGTCGCTCCTGAGGTTCACCGCAAGGAAAACCCCCGTGCTACTTCACTACTCTGAGCCTTCACACTCGGGGGGTCGGTACATGGACGCGGAGGTCCAGAGGTCTTCACCTCTCGCACACACTCAAGGGCTTGTGGTCTATCCACTCGAGCCACACCTCAGAGCGACCCTCATGTTGCCTTGAGTTTTCATCCAGGACTAGGCCTTCTCGGGCCAAACCTTGCATGCGCCATGCATTAGCTTTTCACAGCTCGGGGTAGCGCTATCTTTATGTCACCTCGAGCACCGGAGGATCGACTGCTCCGTCTTCCCTCCCGGCACACACAGCTTCACCTTGTGAGTGACAAGCTCCCGTCTCATCCCTCACGAAACAAGCTTGTGGGTCTCGGCCTCCACAGGTCACCCATTGATCGTGCCCGGGTTGACCCCCAAGTCACCTGTACGGCTAAACCTAAACGTGCACATGCACCATCTTCGTAGGTTCCTTTTGGAGCTAGACTCAGGCGGAGTCATGAGCCGGCCCCTCTTTCCTCTGATGCTCTCTTAACGCCAAGCAGGCACTACGAGCCCTGTTACTCAAAGTTCTCCTCTAAGAGTACCATCTTGAGCCAGCCCTAGGTTGTGACGACCTAAAATTTTCCCAGCCAGTTAGAAGGCATGGCAGGATAGGGAGGCCCAGCGCCGGTTGGAGAAAAGACTAACTTCGGGTGAGTTGGAGAAGAGGCCAGCGTTGGTTGGAAGAGCCAGCGTTGGGTGGATTTGAGTGAAGAAGCCAGCGTCAAGTGGATTTGTGTGAGAGGCTAGCGCTGGTTGGAGAAGAGACCAACATCGGGTGAGTTGGATAAGAGGCCAGTGCCGGTTGGAAGAGCCAGTGCCTGTTAGATTTGTGTGAAGGAGCCAACGTCTATTGAAAGAGCTAGCACCGAGTGGATTTGTGTGGAGAGGCCAGTGCCGGTTAGAGAAGAGACCAACGTCAGGTGAGTTGGAGAAGCGGCCAGTGCCTGTTGGAAGAGCCAGTGCCGGGTGGATTTGTGTGAAGAAGCCAGCGCCAGTTGGAAGAGCCAACATCGGGTGCAGAGCCAGCGCCAGGTGGATTTGTGTGAAGAATCCAGTGCCGATTGGAAGAGCCACCGCCGGGTGAAGAGCCAGCGGTTGGTGAGGAGGCCAGCACCGGGTTGATTTGTGTGCAACGCCGGCGGGGTCTCTGACATGCATGAGTTGTGTATGCCACTTGTTATATGCATGCTGATTGAGTGCCACATGTCCAGATTTTGTAGTCTTTTGGTGACACTTGGCCTGCCACCTCAACCCAAGAGTACCTAAGCCCCCTTCCTCACCTGTGCCACTCATTCTTACTCTCTCTCTCTCTCTAAGACACAAGGTAGGAAGAAGTGACTGCAGGTGGGCAGCCACTGTTGGGCGGGTGAGAGCTGTGAAGAAAGGAGTGGAGAAGACACCATTGTTGTTTAGGTAAGTGCATCCATCACCATTGCATGATAGTCATAAGGATGCATGGAATTTGTGTATATAAAATGAGAATGAAAGTGTATGTGATGTAAGAAAATCCTTACGCCTTTTTATTTAGAAATTGGGGCTCTTGTTCTATGATAATGGTTAACGTCAAGAATGAATGCATGATTTTTAGATTATGTAAGAAATGCATACTATGCAGGATTATGTGTGTGTTCACATTGTGAGAGAATGGTTGTTATCATGTGCCTCACCATGAAATGAAGATCATGGAATGTATGTTTGAGACATGTTGTATGCCATTCTGAAATTCCAGAAGTTTGCATGTTCTTTTAGGAGGCTTTTGAACAATCAAATGGGGTCCGATTGACCTCAAACTACCCCCATTGGAAAGATATACGAGTCTAATAAAATGTTTGTTTTTACCCATTTCTAAAATTATTTACAAAAATGAAGTTATGTTTCAAAATGGGAAAATATATCATTATTGACTGTTTTCCTGGATTTTTCATTTATACCACTGTAGCCACTGATTTTAGCTACCCAAACGAAGTTCATTCTCGACCAAACCATAGCCATTTGAAAGATATTTGAATGGGGTAAAACTTACATGTTGGAAACTATTTTGAAAAGTTTCCCAGATTAAAATTTATACCTTGCTTTATGAAGGTATGTCACTGTCGGCAGTATTGATGAAAATCAGAACTATCATCTTGTTTTCCACGAACCTTTGAACTACCAAATGGAATCCAAATGCTTTTAAACTTGATTTTTTAGAAATATATACTCCTTGGACTAAAATTTTATTTTGTATCATCACAATTTTCTTTACGGTTTGAATGTTATAATGATTTGAAGCAGGGTACGTTGCTGTCCACTGTACACAGCAGGGGGCAGTTAGTTAACCCTCATTTCTTTGAACCTTTAAGAAGTCAAACGGGACCCTGTTGTCTTTAATCCACTCCCAAGTGAGGGATAGGTGTGTTTGGTATGAAATTGATTTCGGAACCATCTTCAGACTCTACATGGTCCAAAAGTTAGGACCCCAATTGTGAGTGCATGTATGCATGCATCATAATGAACTTATGTTATATATGTATGAATACCTACTGTATAAATGATGGTGTCATGATGCTTATGTTATATGTATGGATACCTACTGTGTGAATGATGGTATCATGCTGCTTATACTATATGTATGGATACCTACTGTGTGAATGATGGTATCATGATGCTTATGCTATATATGTATGGATAGCTACTGTGTGAATGATGGTATCATGATGCTTATGCTATATGTATGGATACCTACTGTGTGAATGATGGTGTCATGATGCTTATGATATATGTATGGATACCTATTGTGTGAATGATGGTATTATGATGCTTATGCTATATGTATGGATGCCTACTGTGTGAATGATGGTATCATGATGCATATGCCATATGTGAATGGATACTTACTATGTGAGTGATGGTATCATGATGCTTATGCTATATGTGAATGGACACCTACTGTATGAATGATGGTATCATGATGCTTGTGCTATATGTGAATAAATACTTGCTGTGTGAATGATGGCATCATGATGCTTATGTTATGTGAATGGGTACCAACTGTGTGAATGATGGTACCAGCAGCTGCGATGCTATTATGTTATGTGAAAGGGCACCTATTATGTGAATGATGGTGCTGACAGCTGTGATTTTTCCCTAGCTCTTCATGATAGGACGGGACTCAGGATGTGAGTAGTTGGGAGGGTCGTTCCCCCCAGATCTATGTGGGCATTACACATTGGGTTACCTAATAGTAGTGTAAGGCTCTCTTACCAAAAGGGCACAAGGAGAGGGTAGTGTCATGCAAGGTCTTTGCCTATTGAAAACCTCAAAGCGTGCTGGGGATGTGTGCTGGTATGAGGGCCTTACGATGTAGGTCTTCCACTTGTCATGGTCCACCCTTCTGAGTGAGGGTAGAAGCCTCAAGTTCAGGATTCACTTAGCCTGACCAATGTGGCTTCTACTTTAGGAGTAGATAGATCTGTTTGCCTGACTTATTTATGCTTCTGCATGAGCTTTTAACTGAAGCTGTGATCTGTTGTCTTATTACTCTACTTTAATAAAGGTGATTGTGATTTATGCATTATATATATATATATATATATATATATATATATATATATATTGAACTGCCTTTCTCACATTTCTGTTAGAGTGTTGAGAAGCAAGTTGAGGGACTTTATTTGATACATGCGTACATGTACATATAGGTGTGTCATGTATTTGTTATCACTATCATCCTAGTTGGAATGCAATGGTGTAGATCTGCTTACTGGTCTGTTAGCTCATTCCATCTTATTTTCATAACCGTAGAGTGAAGAGTTTTAACAGCTATGCTTAAGGTGGGTGACCATTGGGGATTTGAAGCTCGAAGTCGAGAGGTTAAAAAGCCATCCTTTGAAGACTTTCATTGTATGTTTTGAATGTCTCAGTAGTGTGTGGTGTACCTCATTTTGTGTATTTTGGGCCAGTAGTGCCTTCAAGGAATTGTAAAGACTTTTTAATTTTAGATGAATGAGATGGCTATACTTTGGAATTGTTATTGATTTTGATGAATGGTTTTATTCTAGTTTTCTTTCTTGTTTTGCTCCTGATTCCTCATTTTCATGCATTGAGTCGCTCCCACCTGAGTGATGTTCACGAATTCCGGTAGCGATCCCGCACTCTGTCACCCTCCAACAAGGGTCAGGGGGCGGGGTCATGACACGGGTCATCCGAACACCCTGGCCCCACAAAGGAATTCGAGGCAACGGCTTGATGTCGGACAGAGGCCTCTAGCCTCCAAAACAAGAACTCAAGCTGTGCTCCATACTTGAGCCCCACTCCTTGCTCCAGCTCATAGACATGGCCCTCGTCTATTCAAAGAAAATCGGGTAGTCCAGGTCTCAAGCTAGGTTTTGGAATGAGGTCCACAACCGCCTCAAGATCAAGCAGAAGAGAGGCCTACAAATCCTGACAAGGGAAGCCTCCAAGGCAGTCGAAGTCGCTACCCCTGAGGGCCTCCTACCTTGTAATCCATTTTTCCCTCTTCAAACTCTGGAGCCTGAGCAAGTCCAGGAGTACTATTTGGTGATCACCACATAGAAGCTACGGTCTCAAGACCATCAAGAACCAGTCCTCACAAGATTGGCATACAAAGCCTGAGTTCAGTTGGGGAAAGCTAGGCCCCTTCAGACTTACTTGCTGTGCGTGACTCTCCAACCTTGGTAGTCCACTGCGTCACCTGACTCTGACCTCCCAGAAGAAACGTTCAGTGTCATGGTGATCAATGACCCGAATGGTTCTCAGGAGGAGCGGATGGACAAGTTCGAGGACATGATGCAAGCCATCCCCGGAAAGATGGAGCGCTTAGAGGCCTCCGATGAGGACACAGCTCGTAGGCACGTTCCTCTTCTCGCGGGGTCTCCCAAACTGACATAGATGCTATGGTGGCCCATAGCCTCTAGAACAAGGTCCCGGGCATGCAGAGACGCCACTCTACCAAAAGCCGTATCCTTCGTACATTGACCAGGCGTCGTTTCCCCCAAACTAATAAAAAGGGAAACTCCCCCTATTCAATGGTACCATGTCTCCTCACCAGGCCAACTTCCAAGTGGCCTGCCAAGAGACAACAACTAACGGAGTCTTCTCCTCTATTCGTCGAAACTCTTGAAGGACCAACCTTCCAGTGGTATGCTCGGTTGCCGCCCAACTCGGTGAACACTTGGAGCAATTGTTCTACCAACGCTTCTACGAAGTCCAAAGAAACGTGGAAGCATCGAGCTCCTCACCTTGATGCAAGACCTTGATGAGCCGGTTGATAAATTCATCACCCGATGGAGAGAGTTGGCAACCTTTCACGCTAATCCCATGACCAAGAAGGTAGCAGTCCAAGCCTGCATATGGAACATGCTTCCTAAGATCGCCCTACATGTTGAGGCATCCAATCCACCCTCCATGCCAGAGCTCATCTTTAAGGCAGTCCATATTGAGGGAGTGTTCAAGCACGACAACACCCGTCAGCAACCTGCCAGCTCAAACTCATGCCCCAGTAGTCAGGGCAATCAAAAGGTAATAATCAGCATGGCCGTCACCGTGGTTGAAACCAAAGGCTCGATGTCTCAAACCCTGGACCTCTCCAAGGCACAGGCATCTCCAGCCAGGGGCAAGCAGCAGTCCTACAACAACATCCCGCCTCCTAAAAACTCAAGGCAAAGCGACTACTTAGCACAGCACCAAAATAATGTTGACCCCTTCGACATGGAGTGGACAACTGCACTACTTCGATTGCTGCTAGAATATAACATGATACAGTTGCTGGAGGCCAATACTACGGAGTTGATTGGGCATGAGGCAAATGAGAATTACTGCACCTATCATTGGAGGGTCTACCACCTCACTCACAACTGCTAAAAGCTCAATGATATTATCGAAGCCCTTATGAACAAGGGTCAAATAAGGCCTGTATTCTCTTGTTTCTAGAATCACACACATTGGCAAGCGTTATAAGACAAGTGGGTCAAGGGACCCCACCTTTCCTTTGGGCGAATGTACATAAGCATACACATTCAAAAAGAGGAAGAGAATGAGAGGGTGAAGATTGGGGTGAGAAGAATTTGATCGCGTGGTGAGACTGACACAGTGAATTAACTAGCAGGTAATTGACCTGTCGTGGTAGTAAAATGGGTTCGATAGCTCAGACCGGCTCAATAGAGTTACTACTAGACGACTAAACCAATACCGACTAGCTAGACACAATGACTTCTTTGTCGTGGCAATAAAGCGGGCATAGTAACTATGACCGGCAGAACAACATTACAGTTTAACGACAGGACTACCATTGAAGGCCAATCTCAACCCTTCTTGATCAAATGAGAGAGTAAAAGAAAGAGGAGAGATTAGATAGAGAAAGAAAAGAAGAGAGAGAGATAAGGAAATAGAAGAGATGAAGATAAAAGAGAAAAAGAAAGAGTGTAGGATAGAAAACCATGAGAGAAGAAGAAGAGAGAGAAGGGAAGGAGAGGAGGAGGAGGACACAGACATCGATGACTTCCACCTGTGAAATAAAGAAAGAAGAGAGAAAAAGAGTGTAGGCAGCAATGGGCTTACATCGATAGTCAGAAGAAAGAGGAGAAGGAAAACTCAGAGGATGATGGCTTCCGCCGGCTGTGAAAGAAGGGAAGAAAGAGAGAGAAACACAAGCGATGATAAGCTCGAACTGGCTGTGTAAGAAGAAAAGAATTAAAGAGAACCCAAGTGGCTCTAGGCTTGCATCATCTGTGACAGAAAAGAAGAAAGAAAGAGAACCCAGGTGGCACTAGGATTGCGCCGGCTATGAGAGAAGAGAAGAAAGAAAGAGAACCCAAGCAACGCTAGGCTTGCGCCGGCTATGACAGAAGAGGAGAAAGAAAGAAAACCTAGGCGATGCTAGGCTTGCGCCGACTATGACAAAAGAGGATAAAGAAAGAAAACCCAAGCGGAGCTAGTCTTGCGCCAATTGGGCTAAGGCCTGACTCACTATTCATGTCTTTGGAGCAAGAAGGCATCACACCAGACGATAGGTCCGCCACGCATGAATGGAGAAAGTTTGGGGAAAGAAAGATATGATAGACCAGAGGAGGAAGAGAGAGAAAAAGATAACAATGACAGCAAGAAAGAGAGGGAGAGATGAGAGAGAAAAGAATAGATAGAGATGGGAAATAGGCTGAGAGAGAAACGAGGAGGAAGAGAGAAAAGAGGAGAGAGAAAAATGAGAGGAGAGAGAAAGAGGAGAGAAGCGAGAATGAGTGCTAGAGAAGAGAAAAGAGAAGAGAGAAAAGAGGAGAGAGAAAGAGGGGAGGAGAGAGAAAATTCTCTTATCGAGGGGTACCAACCCTTTTCTTCTCCCTCCTCTCTCTCTCTAAGGTGCACCCATGAGCTTAAGCAAGAATTGAAAACTTTATTGAATCGATGAAGAATGAATTCTTGTTTTTTACAATTTGGCTTTGCATGTTTATATAGAATTGGGCCCAAACATGGGTGGATACCCAAAAACTACCTAAAATTGAAGATAATTACAATTTAATTGAATTAAAAGAAATTCTAAAAATGGGTGCAAAAAGACTATTTTGCCCCTGCCTAACAATGTGTGGAATTTCAAAACAGTCCTTGCTGCTGCTCGAAACCTTGCGTGATCTTCCATGACTGATCTGGGTTGCTTTGATGCCTATTTGATCGAAATATGATTGCTTTCTTGTAGGGCTCAGCATGACGATTGATTTGATACCAACTTCGAGCCATGAATCATATTTTTAAGTCATGATCGTGAGACTTGAATTTTGAATAAATCTTGGAAACTTCGGATCAATAGTGCACTCATTCCTTAAATTTTTTTCTTTTGTTTCTTCACTAAATCACACTGAGCATTCCGTCACGATCATGTTGCAACAAACGCAACTCGATTTCATATCCAAACGAAGATTTCGCCGTCTGGAGTTTTTGGTCGGAATCTTGAAATTCGGCGATTAGAATTTACAGCAGCTTCGACGCCTTCATGTATGAAATCCAGCCATTCATCGTACGTGAGGTTTGGACCAGAGATAGCCTCGGACCCTATGTACATAATACAATTTGTTTCACATTGATCGGGTATGCGAGTGTCGTGATTTGGCTGCCAGAGTGAGGTGTGCTGCTGCTGAATTTATGCAACTTTCTTCACGGATCAACAACTTCTATCTTGTTTTTCTCTTGCTCAGGCATCATCATGGGGCGTACCACCTATCGAAAGCAGCCACCTTTAATGGCGTTTTGGTGCAGGGTGGCCTCACGGGAATAGTGTGCGACCTACCCCTTTTCGGTATTTTACCCATAACTTTGTCCTGGAGTGCCTGATTAAGTCCAAACTTGACCCATAGGGGTTTTCGACCACGTCAGATCTAATTATGATGGTCCCACAGATTTTTGACACACCAAAAATATAGTTATAGTTCCAGGGTCCATTTTAGGCTACTAGAGGTTGATTTTGTCGAAATTGATTTTTTACGTTCACTGCCTTAGATATGTCTGATTGAAATGAAACTTGACAGATGGCCTTTTGGAGTGCTTATGAAGATTTTGAACAGTTTTGGGGCCATTTTGAGACTGTCAAAATTTCCACTGTTTTGTAGGCTTTATTGACCTGCTTCGTCTTTATTCTGCATTAGGGAACAAGGTGATGAAAAATGTGTTCAAACACCTGGGCCAGGGTCTTTTTCAACCACTTATGTTGTGTCTTGCTTATGTTGATTCCTTCAAATTCTCTGTCGAGAGCCTCAAAGTCTGGATGTTTCAAGGTTGTACCTGCAGGAGACATTGGGGAAGAAGGATTAGAAGTAGAAGAAGAATGAGAAGGGTCAGAATGTAGGGGAATTTTAAGGTCGTTCCCCTAATCAGACCGATTTGGGTAGCTTTTTACATCATTACCAGGGTTAGACATGTGTAGGGAATCTTTTAGGTCTTTCCCTTGCTTAGACCGTTGGGGAGTGCTTTTAACGTTGTCATCCTCATTGGACATGATTTGAGGAGAAGGGATGTTCTCTTGTTGAGATGACGAATGAATGAGGATCGTGCCAGGGATGAAGTCCAATAAGGTTGGCAGTGGAGGAAGAGGCCTGAGAAATTCTTGCTCGATTAGCGGTTGAGTCGTCTTGTTTCTCTGACAAGCAGCCCTTGGTGCTCGTCTCCTTCTGGTTTTCTTTAATGGTGATTGATTCATCTCTCTAGGTTTGTGAACAGTCCTAGCTTGGTGAACTACTTCTCTCCTTAAAGACTTGAGTCTACTTTTCTCATGGTGGACTATCCATAGCTGGGAAGCCAAGGGTTCAGCAGGCTCTGAATCATTATTACGTCAATCTTGTGTTGGGAGACCCTCTTGTACTAGTGGAGCAATGACTTGCAGAGTACTTACTGGGATGTTCTAAGACTCTTGACATTCCTGTATTTTCTTTACGCATATATTATGACAACTGGTGCATTCCCTCAGGTAATGACCCCATATCTTGTGGTATGGGCACCAATGGTCTTCAGTTCCTCAAGTAAGGCGTTGGGGCTGTCTTGCCGGTTTTGGTGTGATTAGGCCTTCCTTCCTGAAGCATTATAACATAAAAGGTGTGAAGGATACCAGGGGCTTCGTCTTCTTCTTGGATTCTTACTACATGGGAGGCTTCTGCTGCCCCGAATGCCTTCTTTAGGTCCTCAAGACACTTCCGAATTAGGGCCTCGATAATGTCCTTTAGTGTGAAGTAGTCATCTGTGGGGTGATTGATCCTTCGATGGTAAGCACAGTAATTCGCCTGAGTATCGAGCCTAGCTTGCTCAGGGAAATTGGTCTCTGAAATCTCAATCATGTTTTGTTCCAACAATAATCGAAATAGTACAGGGATTCATTCCTTCTCAAAGGGGTAGACCTTGTTCTTATGCTTGGCCCAATACAATTAAGAATTGCAAGTGGGGGTACTTGGTTGTACGACTGTTGTTGCATGCCAGCCCGAGGTGTTGACTTTGCTGCGCTCACCCCTTTGGAGAGGTCCAAAGTTTGGGAGGGAGCCTTCTTTGGATCAGCAATTGTGACAGCCACACTAATCACTCCTTTTTGTTGGTTGCCCTGGGTGTTATTTCGTGAGCTACCATTGTCCTAGTTGTTCCCTAGGCTTGCAGGTTGTTGTTGTGACACGCCGTGGTGGCATGAAAGGGTTTCTATGCGGGCTGATTTAGAGATCAGTTCTGACATGGAAGTCAGATTGGAGGCCTCGACATTTAGAGCAATCTCAGGTTGCATGTTGTACACACAAGTTTGAACTACTTCCTTCTCAGGCATGGGATTGGGATGACAAGCAACTAAATTTCTCCACCTTGATATGAACTGGTCCACAGGTTCATCTAGATCTTGGGTAGGGTGAGAAGTTTGATGGTTTGAAGCTCTCTCTCGACCTTATAGAAATGCTAGTGGAACAGTTTCTCCATTTCCTCCCAAGCATGCATTGAGTTTGGGGGAAGTCGAGCGTATCACTGAAAAGCTGGGCCGTCAAGCGTTTCAACAAACTTTCGGAGAAGGAGTATCTCATCAGCCGTTGTTTCTCGGCACGCTGCATGGAAATGGGCGATATGTTGGTTCGGGGATGTGGTTTCATTAAATTGGGGAAACTTCCCTTTCTTATAATTTGAGGGAAATGAGACCTGATCAATGTAAGAGGGGTAGGGCCTTTGATGAGGCGTTGCACCCTGCATCCCCGTAATTTGTCTGTTCTTTAAGCAATGGGTTACCATAGCATCAATGTCTACATGTGAGATGGGGTGAGGGACAAAATTGTCCTGTGCGGTAGAGGAAAGGAGCTGCCTTGGAGGTTCACCATCTGAGTAGTGGGAATTGACCTCATGGTTAGCTGATTGTCCCTTGGTGTCTATGGGATAAATATTCTCCGTCATTATGCGCACCATATCTTCGAACTTGTTCCTATGGTCTTCCTGAGAGTCAGGTTCGTTTATAACCATTATGCTGACTGTTTCTCCCAGGAGGTCAGCCTTAATTACAGTTGAGGGCTTACAAACTTGACGGGTCACATGTGGCAGATCGATCAGCATGCACCGACTGGACTCGACTCTTGTATGCAGATCGCGTGAGGACTTGTTCTCGACGATCTTGGGACCGTGGCTACTGAGTGGCTGGGTCATTTTTTATAACATTTACTACAGTGCAGGGTTTATGGACTTCTTCTTCAGGCTTCGTCTTCTCAAGAGGGTAGAAGGGATGCAAGTGAGGAGGGTCATCAGAGTTGGTTGCCCAGACCGCCGTAGTCACTTCCTTGGTCAGAATTCGTAGACCCCTATCGTGTTTAGCTTTGAGGTTTTGATGGACCTCACGTCAAAACTGTAATCGGGACTGCGGCTGGTTGGCTCTTCTTACATAAGACAGGGCTGTCTCCATCAAGTGTCACAAAGGATGAGGGCCAAGGACTGGAGTTAACCTGGGGCAGCGAAGAAGAAGGACACGATCTTCCATCATGTCTTTGCCCTGAGCTCTCCTATGAGCTTCGGAGACATGACCAAAATGATGGGTCTGGTTCAAGATGGTACTCTTGGGGAAGATCTTGGAGTATCAAGGCTGGAGGAGCTTTCATGAAGAAGGAGGAGATGGCAAGAGCAGGGTTGACTCATGAGGACAACTGAGTCAAGGGCGAGGGGTTGCCTGTGATGGCGACATGTGCACACCTCTTGAAGAAGGATCATGGGTGACTTGGGGGTCAGCCCAGGCTCAAGCAAGTGGTCTGTCCTTAAGAGGCTGAGAACTACGAGCAAGTGTCTGTTAAAGAACAGGTGGGAGCCTGCCCCTTACAGGGTGTGCTAATGTGTGTTGAGTAGGAGGACGAGAAGGTCGTCTCTTGTGTACTCGGGTTAGTGGGATGCATATGAATAACATATGTAGGACCCAGCCTTGGGAGGTTTGATCCTGGATGTTGACTCGAGGTAATATAAGGGTTGGACTAAGGTATGGCTTGAGTGGATGACCCATGAGCCTTATGGTGTGTGCATGAGGTGGAGGCCCAAGGGTTATCGCCTCAATGTCTCGAGCCTCTAAGGATAGAGACTCGTGGTGGTGTAAGAATGTGGGGGGTAGCCTTGTGACAACCCATAGAAGTAATGGAAACTTGTTGGACTTTTGCAGAGAGGGACTGGGTAGCCTTCCGGCGTACCTCAACAATACGATCGACAAGCGACTTGCTGGTGGCAGGGTGCATGCTGTGTGCGGCAATAAAAGTGTTATCGATGCAAGGGGCCTTGGTGGAAGTTCCACCAGAGCTAGGAGATGGGGAGTTCGGGACTTTTAATTCCTTGCTCACACCAATCCAGGTTAAGACCTGGGAGTTAGACCTGAGTGTTGGAAGATATTTTTTCATCATCATGGAGCCTTCGCTCAAAACAAGCCTAGTAAACAGTGGAAATTCCCACTGTCTCAGAATAGCCCCAGAACTGGACAAGATCTTCATGTGGACTATCAAAAGTCTCCTATCAACTTTCGTCACAATCTGACATGTCCAAGGCAGTGCGAACCGAGAAATAGTTCCGATAGAATCAGCATTTAGTAACCTCAAATAGACCCTATAACTAGAGCTACATTTTCGGTGTCTTAATTTTCTATAGGACCATTGCCATTGGATCTAACATGGTTGAAAACCCCCAGGGATCAAATTTTAGCTTAAACAAACACTTCAGGAAAAAGTTATAGGCGAAAGAGAGAAACAGGAGGAGCCGCACGCCATTCCCGTGCGCCCACCCTGCAACTCTACACCATTAAAGGGACAATCACGAATAGTGACTTGCAACGCACATATCTTGCTTGTACCAAGTCGGATCACACTCAAATTTGGTGAGCATGTTCGTTCCGTTAGAACGAGCGTTTCGATATGTGGCACACCCCGCGACGACGCTTGAACGCGAATAAAAGCTAGAGAGAAGTTGCTGATCCGTGAAGAAAGTGCAGGAAATTCAATAGCATCGTGCCTTGCTCAAATGGCCAAATGACGCCGTTCACGAGCTTGATCAACGCAAGACTAATTCCATCGTGTGCATAAGGTCTCAGGCTATCTCTGACTCGAACCTTGTACATGATGAACGGTCGGAGTTTGCACATGAAGCTGACAAAGTGACTGCATATTCCGTCATAGGAATTCGAAATTCCGGCCAAAATTCCAAAGTTGAAAAGTCTTTGTCCAGGCATGGAATCGAGCTGTGTTTGCTACCCCACGATCGTGATGCCATAATCTGTGTGATCCAGTGCAGAAATCACAGTAAAACATCAAGGAACAAGCAAACTAATGATCAAACGTTTCAATATTCAACCAAAATTCAAGTCACATGATCGTGCCCCAAAAACACGATCCATGGCTCGAAGTTGGTATCAAATCGATCGTCATGTCGAGCCCTATAAGAAAAAAATCATATTTCGACCAAACGGGCATCAGAATGATGCCAGATCATCCATGAAAAATCATGCACGTTCTAGGGCAACACAGGGACTGTTATGGAACTCCAAAAATGGTTAGGAAGGGGCAAATTTGTCTTTTTGCATTGCATTTTCTTTTAAGTCAATTAAATCTTAATTTCTAGCAATTAGGTTTAATATTGATCAATCCACCCATGTTTGGGCGTCATTTTATGCAAGAGGACTCAACCCTTTGCAAAAGAGAGAGTTTTTATTGAATAAAGTTTCTCTTTCTTCTCATTGTTGGATCACGTTTGAAGAGAGAGAGTAAGGTGAGAGAAACTTTTTAACCGATACGCCTAAGCTCAAGGTAAATCTTCTCTCTCTCCTTTTTCTTTTCTTCTTCTCTCTCTTCCTCAAGTTCTTCTTTCTCTTCTCTATCTGAGCTCATCTTAGAGGCCATGCACGACAGTGGCAGTGCCGCGTATGCCTCTCTTATGGTCTCACATGTCACGCATGGCTATGGTTGTGCCATGTGTGAGCCTCCTTCTCCTTCTATTCGTCCATCTTTATCCCCCAACGAGGTTTTCAGATGGTGTTGCTCGTCGCCATTTGAAGACATATCCTCGACGAGAGTGAAGAGCGCAGATGGCGAAACTCTCTGCTGCCTGCAGGGGTCTTCACTTGTTGCGCACCTATCGCAGATGGCGATGTTTATTGCCATCCATGAGAGGTATCGGCAATACCTATTGTCATCTGTGAGCTTGCTTCTTGCGCACGGTGCCTATCATTGTTTGCAAGCTTCCTTCGCGTGCTCTGTGCCCATAGCCGTCCGCAAGCCTCCTTTGTGCGTTCGGTGCTCATAGTTGTTCCTCCTGCGTCCCACGCCTATCGCTGTGGGCCTCATGAGAACTATCGTCGCACGCTTCGCAAATGGCGATCGCTGCATGCTTCACGAGAAGCTATCACCGCCCGTGCAGAAGGCACACTACCTTCTTGTGTTGCCAAAGGCGATGCCTAGCGCCGTCTGTAGTTCCCTGCTCCCACTCAAGCCATGAGCAGTAGTGTCTAGTGTCGTGCAAGGGCCGTGACACTGCTACTCCACGGTCATGGGTGGCAACACCTAGCATCAACGACAATCTATCCCTCCGTCGTCTCGTGCCTTCTCTTCATTCTCTCCTCTTCTCATCTAATCGAGGGTTGACCTAGCCTAGCACTGCCATATCGACCTCGATTTCGAGTAGTATTATCATCGTGCTGGTCTTGAGTACCATTCTCGTCTTGCTACCGCTCTCAGTCGGTCACTATCCGGCTATCAAGCTAGTCTCATCTCTCATTTAAGTATTCCTCTATCTTCGACCTTTCTTCAAACCTTTCACTTTATCACTCTAACTCCTTACATTCCTAGCCACATAAATGTGCATTGCCCTAAGACGAGGGTGGGCCCTTCGACCCACTTTTCTTGTAATTTCAGGTCAAGGGAGATGATTCCGAGCCAGCTAAAGTAGCTGGGGGGACTTTCCGTCGTGATCTAAGAGGGAGCCGATGCGAGTCAATCCTAGTAAGTCATGGACCCAAGTGAGGTTGGTCCCCACCTCACATCCAAAATTCCTCTCTCTCTATTTAGATACCTGCCCTTGTTCTTAAACAAGGTCTCGAGAGAGCGATCTCAAGTCCCTGGTTTTCCAAACCCGAGACATTATCACCTGACCACCTAGATCCAAGGAGGCGAGATTGAGGTACCTAACCACCGGGATCTTTGCTCAAAATGAGGGTTGGGAATGAAGTTCGAGGAACTTGTTGCCTGGGGACAGTCGCGAATGCGGGGATAAGAAAATCCCGGATCCAGATGAATGGGTTACAGAACCTGAAAGCCATAAGTGCAGATGCAGAAAACAAAAGGAGAAATTTAGCCAAACAAGCACGATCCGACTAAGGGGTAGTAATTCCTCAGGGAAGTCGCCAAGCTAGTTAGATGCCTCGATCTCGCCCTCCGGATCTGGATGATAGGGCGACACACAACTTGGGCTTTAGGGGAACCCGGGACTTGAGATTGCTCTCTCAGAAACCTTGCTAAAAAATAAGGGCAGGTGCACCAACTGATGAGAGAGGAATTTAAGGTGGGTTCGGGACTTACTAGGGCTGGCTCCCGTGGGCGCCTTCTTAGATCACGAAGAAAGCCCCTAGTCGTAAAAATGGTTTGGAATTGTCGCTCTTGGCTTGTATTCTCATGCTTATGCAATCACACACATATGGAAAATGTTATAAGACAAGTGGGTCAAGGGACCTCACCTTACCTTTGGGTGTATGTACACAGGCATGCACATTCAAAAGAGAAGAAGAGAAGAATGAGAGGATTAAGATTAGGATGAGAGGAATTTGACCAGACGGTGAGACAAACAAGTGACTAAACTAGTAAGTAATTGACCTGATGTGGGAGTAAAATGGGCTCGGTAACTCAGACCGACTCGACAGAATTACTACTAGACGACAGTACCAATACCGAATCGCTAGACACGATGGCTCGTTTGTCATGTCATTAAAGCGGGCACAGTTACTTTGACCGGCACAACAACATTATTACTAAACGATAGGGCTTTTATATAAGGCTAATCTCGACCCATCTTAATCAGGTGAAAGAGTAAGAGAAGGAACAAAAGAAAAAGAGAAAGAGAGAGAGAAGAGAAGAAGAAGAAAAGGAGAGAAAAGAGAAGAAGAAGACGAGTAGGAGAAAATCATGAGAGAAGAAAAAGAGAGAGAAGGGTAGGAACGGAGTAGGACACGGATGGCAATGAGAGAAGGAGAGAGAAAACCCATACAGTGATTTGCTCCCACCGACTGTTAAATAAAGAGAGAGGAGAGAGAATGCAGGCGGCAATGGGCTTGCATCGTCTGCGACAGAAGGGGGAGAGAAGGAACACGGGCGGCAATGTGCACGCGCCGTCTGTGATGGAAGAACATGGATGAATACACAGGTGGCGCTAGGCATGTGTTGGTTGTGACAAAAGAGAGGAAAGAGAAGGAACACATGCGACGATAGGCTAGCACTGTTTGTGACAGAAGAGAAAGAAAGCACAGGCAGAGATAGGCCAACGCCGTCTGTGGCAAAAGAGAAGAGAGAGAAAGAAAGAGAGAGAAGGCATAGGCTACGATAACCTTGCATCATTTGTAACATCAAAGTCTTGGAATCTAACAATATCAAATCTATATGCAGCTCACACACTTCAAGTAAAACCCCGCAATGTTTATAAACAATATCAGTTTTTATAAATCCCCCCATAGGTGTGCATACCACCAATATTCAGTAAAGCAAAGAAGGTCTAGCATTTATGTGGCATGAAAAGTGAGTTGCAACAAAAGAGTGTGTGGATCTAAGATCAACTAAGATTTTTTCTTCATTGCCACAAATGGGGAGCCTACCTCTGATAACTAAAGTCGATGCATTAGCTTCCTGCTTAGTGAGAGCAAACACTCGACCTAGAGTCTTTGGTCGGTTCTCAAGTCCCTTTACTCAGCAGTCTCTAATCTGGTGGCTCAGCTTGCCACACCTGAAACACGCCCTAGTCTTCCTTCGACAATCACCCAGCAAGTGATTATCCAACTCGCAATGTCGACACGTTAAGCACCGATTCTCTCCTACTTCACCCGATAACATCCTCTGAATGTTCTTGCCCCTTTGATGTTTTCTTCCCCGAAAGTTCCTCTTCAGTGGTGGTCGAGCCTTTCTCCCCGAGTTTCCAAACTAGGCTGGTCTCATCTTTCAGTTTCCTCCAACCCAGGACTCTTCTTCTTCCCTTTCTATCTTCATAGCCAAATCCACTAAAGGGGAAAAGGCCTTTAAATTGGCTAATATTACCCCCCTCCTAATTTCTGGCTTGATACCTCTTTCGAACTTATTAGTCTTCTGCACCTCAGTATTAATCATGTGTGACGCATACCTTGACAACTCAGCAAATTTGGCTACATAGTGTTCCATAGTGAAATTCTCTTGCTGCAGCTCGATAAACTCTACTTCCTTTCATTACCTTACTGAATCAAGAAAGTACTTTTCTTTTAAGGCTTCTCGAAAATTCTCCCAAGTCATTTATGTCCCTGACCTTTCCCAAGATTGTTCTCAGCGTCCCCTTCAAGCATGAAAGTGCCTAGCCTTACTCTCTGCTCATCAATGCAATTTAAAACTTTAAATATCTTCTCCACCTGTCTCCTCCATCTCTCAGCCTTTTCTACTCCCCCAAGCCCTAAGAAGGTCAAAGGAGTCGACCTCTTAAACTTCTCTATTTAGCTACTATCATTCGAGTCAGGGGCATAGGAAGATGGGGTTGGCATAACTTCCTTCATCATTTGCATCATAGCCCATAAAGTCTTGATGAATTCACAGAGGGCCATGGTGTTTTCACTACTGAAGCTTCAATTATTGGCCGTTGTTCTTGGCATCTCCAACCTAAGACACAAACACTCAGTTACTAATATATCTAAACTATTCTAAAGACACTTCTAAACTCCCTAGGGTAATAATTCTATTCTGGCTGCTCTGATATCATAAATGTCATGACTCCGCTCCCTGGGCCTAATCAGAGGGCGATAGAGTGCCGGATCGTGACCGGAGCTCACGAAACATCACTCAGGTGGGAGTGGCACAACACTTGAAAACATGGAATCAAGAGCAAGCCACGAAAGAAAACTAGAATAAATCCATTGCTTAAACTATCAATCCAAAAGGTATAGCCAGTTCATTCATTCAATATCAAAAGTCTTTACAATTTCTTAGAGACACTACTGACCAAAAAATACACGAAATGAAGTATACATCATGCTGCTGAAATCACCAAGACATACTGTGAAAGTCTTCGGAAGATGGCTTCTCAAACTTCTTAATTGCGAGCTTCAAGCCCTCAAATTGACACCCACCATGGTAGAGCTTCCACCACCCTTTCCTCTACAGTTATGAGATTAAAATGGAATGAGCTAAAGGCCCAATAAGAATATCACTACCCTTGCATTCTTGACTAATAGTATATACATACATGATAACATGCCCACAGTTCATCAGAAATCGCATTTGTCTTACAGAGTGTAGTCACATATCAGAGTACCCATGAATGCTATATAATGAGGGTAAGAATCAGTTAACAAAGCATTACCTGTCCTCAAGGGGACATTTACCAGTTACAGTCGGATAGTCTTATAGAATATAAGATTCAGATAAGCAGAACAAATTAATTACTCCTGAAGTAGAAACCACATTGATCTGTCTATGCCAATCCTGCAACTTAGGACTTCTACCGTCATTCAGGATGGAGGATAATGACAAATGGATGACCCACTTCGTAATATTCTCACTCACACACACATCCCCAGCATGCTTTGGGGCTTTCAATAGGCTGAGGCCTTACAAGACACGATCCTTACTTGTGCCTTAGGTGAGAGGGCGTTACACTACCATTGGAGGACCCAATGCGTAGTGCCCATGACATTTTGGGAGATGCGACTCTCCAAGTTATATACAGTGACATCCCGACTCCACTCCTATCATAGGAGTCGAGGTACAGAATACCCAACTACCTATGGAGGACCCATTGCGAAGTGGTCATAGAATCAGGATATCCACTACCAATCGAGGACCCATTGCATAGTGGCCAAAAATCACATATAACAGAATAAGAGTTACAGAATCAAAATATCCACTACCAATGGAGGACCCATTGCGTAGTGGCCAGAAATCACATATAATAGAATTCGTATAACAGAATGAAAATATCAACTACCAATGAAGGACCCATTGCGTAATGGTCAGAAATAACAGAATATCAGTTTCCATATAACAAGATCAGAATATTCACTACCAATGGAGGACCCATTGCATAGCAGTCAAGGCATATAATCGAATCAGTATGACAGAATCATAGTTTCCACTACCAATGGAAGACCCATTTTATATTGGCCAGAAATCCGTATTCATATAGCAGAATCAGACATTTTCAGTATCACATTTTTAACAGGATTAGATCCATATTATATCATCATCAACATTACATGATCACATTATCAGAGTCGTAGAATCTTAGTGTCGTTGCCACATTTCCTGCAATTTTAAGCAGAGACATTTGGTTAAAACACGGTTCCACAATGAGTTTTGCATTAGAAACTCATACCTTTCAAATGGGAGTGATTTGAAGACAAATGGGCCTCGTTTGACCTCTTAAAGGTTCCACGAGGTGAGGCTAACTAGCTGTACCCTGCTATGTATAGTGGACAACGAGGTACCCTACTTCATATCACTATAACATTCAAACCGTGCGGTAAATTGTGATGGTTTCAAAATCAAAGTTTAATCCAAGACGTATTTCTTTCTAACAAGGTAAATTTGAAATCCTTTGGATTCCATTTGTTGGTTTAAAATTTCGTGGAAAGCAGGGTGATCTTTCTGAATTTTATCAATGCTGCCCACAGTGACCTACCTTCATAGGTTGGAGAATAACTTTCAATATAAAACTATTTCAAAATATTTTCTTCATGAAAATTTTAGCCCATTCAAATATCCTTCAAATGGCTGTGGCTTGGCTGAGAATGGACTTGATTGGGTTAGTTAAAATTAGTGCCCACTGCAAAATTAGTAGAAAATCTGGGAAAATAGTTAACTGTGATATAGTCCCTCATTTTGAATCATAACTTCATTTTTATAAAGAATTTAAACAGTAGAAAAATATGAAAATTTTACTAGACTCGTACATCTATCCAATGGAAGAAATTTGAGGTCAATTGAACCCCATTTGATAGTTCAAAAGCCGCATTCAAGAACACACATAATTATGGAATTTCATAGTGACATATAACAGTTTCAAGAACATATTCCATAACCTTCTTTTCATGGTGAGAAACATGATAGCAACCATTCTCTCAGAAAGCACACACATAACCTGCAGTTATTACATAATATAAGAATCATTCATTAATTTTCAACATCCATCATTATCATAGAACAAAAGCCCCAATTTCTCGTGAAAAAAGCGGATGGATTTTATACATCACATACACTTCTATTGCTCATTTCACATGCATAAATTCCCATGCATCCTTATGACTATAATGCAATGGTGGTGGATCTACTTACCTAAATAACAATGGGGCCTTCTCCAATCCTCTGCTCACAGCTCTCACCTTCCCAACAATGGCTGCCCTCCAATAGTCACTTCTTCAAACCTTGGGTCTTAGAGAGAGGAGAAATGAGGGAAGAGTGGGTGGCGTAGGTGAGAGGAGAGGCTTAAGTACTCTTATGTTTGGGGTGGTGGTCTAAGTGTCATCAAAAGACTTAAAATTTGGACAAGTGGCACTCCCATCAGCATGCATCCAACAAGTGGCACTCAAAATCCATACAAATTAGTAACGCAGCCGGTGGTGGTCCCCTTCTCCTACATAGTCGATGCTAGCCTCTGCATATAGCACAGCAGGCGCTGGTCACTACTTAGCCGGCGCTGACACTTCTTCTCTTCACAGCCGGTGTTGCTCATAACTAAGCCGCTGTTAGAACTTCATCTCTTCACAGCCGGCGCTGCTCATAACTCAGCTGGCACTGACACTTCTTTTCTTCACATCCGACACTGGTCATAACTCAACCTGCACTGACACTTCTTCTCTTCAGAGCCGGCGCTGCTCATAACTTAGCCGGTGCTGACACTTCTTCTCTTCACAGTTGGTGCTGCTCATAACTCAGCCGGCGCTGACACTTCTTCGCTTCACTAGTGACGCTGCTCATAACTCAGCCGGTGTTGAAACTTCTTTTATTCACAGTCGGCAATGCTCATAACACCGATGCTGACACTTCTTCTCTTCCTCCCTATCCCACCATGCATTCTAACTGGTAGGAACAGTTTGGGCCCTCACACATTTCGAGTAATTTGGTCATCACATGGTACAGGAATGTCTGATCAAGCTGAAACTTGGTCCCTAGGGCTTTTTGGATTTTTTGGATCCAATCGTGGTGGTCCTATAGTCATTTGATGCTACGGTGATAGGGCTGTAGTTATAAGTTCCATTTCGGGACGATAGATGTTGACTTTCCCAGAACTATTTCTATGTCTGTATTGCCTTAAACTCATAGGATTGTGATGAAAATCGGTAGGTGTTATTAGAAGACCTTTGTGAACATTCTTGAAACTTTTTGGGCCATTATGAGACTGTTGGAAATTTCGCTCATGGATCAGGGTAGCATATTGATTTTTGATAGCTGCGAACCTAGGTCGCATATTGATTTTCTATTTATTTATAACGGGGATACAAGTGTTAAAAAATACCCTTAAACAACCTCCAATGGTAATACACTTCTCAGTCTTGTGACCAAGTATATTATGATATTGGCAATAATCGGGTTGATCATCCCTCTGGACTTCCTCCGATCTTTTTAGTGTAGGTAGTTTGAACATAACCTTAGATAAGAGAGTTTCAAGCAACTTGGGGATCATGCATTTGTCAAAGGAATAAACCTTGCGCCGACTTCTTCTTGAGAAATGCATGGTATTTAGCATGGTGGTTGCTGACTGCTTATCATCATTGCCCGATGCGAAAGACCGAGATATGTTTCCATGGTGCTTGAGTGAGCTTTTGATCTGTATTGCCTTCTTGACCCTCTTGGTGAATGTGGTGGGCCATGCTGTGGTGAATAGAGTTTCATCAACATAATCTGGGTGAGGCTTCTGGTAGCGATTCATCTTTACTGTCACTGATATATCGCATCTTTTTGGTGCTTCGGCTATAATGCATTTCACTGGTCCTCCATTCCCTATCTGAAGAAAAGATGGAGAAAGGACTAATAATGAGGAAGGTGAGGGTGGGAGTAGCTATTCTCTTGATGGCCTTGTTTCGATGACTAGATTTGGTGCTAGAGAGATAATAAAGAGGGCTTAGTGCCCTAAGGGGGTCCTCTCAAGCTTATGAGGCATCAATACCTCTTGGCGCAAGATTTCTATCATTTCATCTTTTGACCTCATCTCTGCTTGTAACTGTCTTAATGTGGCCTTAAGTTGTGCAATCTCGTCTTCATAGGATTGTGGTACTTCACTAATCGCCATAGCTTCAATGACAACCATACTTGAGGGCTTTTCTTCTATTGAAGGAACAGAGGCTTTAGGGCTGATTGCCTCAAAAGCTTCCTTTACATTTGGGGCGATACACTCCATGATGTTGGTGGGGTCCTAGTTTCCCTCCATGCGGGGGTGAGGAAACCCTCTCTCAAACAGCCGCAGAGGTCCGGCATCTGTTGGACACGTGGAGCCTCTTACTTGTAGATAGGAAGCCAACGATGAGAGAGATTTTTGCGACTAGAGCACGAATCGCTTTTACGCCACTTGAGGGTTCGTGGACGATCCCAGGAGGATGGCCCTATTATAGCAATTACGAAGCCCTCCGGCTACTTGTCAGCACAGTTTGGATGGGGGCCGTCCTCAGGTTCTCAATCTCTCTCCCTCTCTCTCTCTCTCTGTGTCTCTCTTTTCACTCTCTCCATGCTATAGGGACGGGATCTTGATGTCCCTCCTCCCTGGATGCCCTTCTCGAAAGGGTTTTCTGACCACTAAAACAGGGTGTGGATAGAAGTCGAGGGCAGAGTCCCGCTGGTTAGGACATGTCCACGGGCTCGCGGATGAACGGGGTCATGCGCGCAAAAGTGGGAGGAAGAGAGAGAGAGAGAGAAGGAGTGACTAGGCTTGAGGGAATGGGATGACCCACGTGACTGGGTTGTCCACGGTACCGCACACTCAGGGGTACCCTCCCACTCAAAGTTTTCTCTCCCTTACTCTCTTCCCTCCCGAATGGGCTCGAGGCTCATAGAATAAGACAAAGAAAGAATGAACTAGCCTCGATTCTTCCCAGCCTTTGGGGTATTGGAGCTTCCAAAAAGGGAACCCTTTTTAGCGTTTTTCTAGACCTTTACAAATGAGCTAAGCTTGCATATATAGAGGATTCACCAAACATGGGTGAATGCTCAAAAGTCAATCATAATTGCAATTAATATAATTGAAAACAAATCCAAAATTAGATGCAAATGACCAAAATGCCCCTACAATCTTTTGCTCAAATGATGAGACCATCCCTGCATGCAGGCTGCTCTGTCATGGAAAGACCTTGGAAGCTGGTTCTATAACATGCGACAATTGTTCAGCTTTTTCAGCAACATATCTTCGTTCTTCTATTGATTGCGAGCATTTTGATACCCTTCAATCGTGCTGTGATGGCCTTCTTCCCTGGAGTGAAAGTTCGACTAGTTTTGTGAACTTTGTTTGCTGACGCATCTCCGAGCTGCATCATTTTAGCTCCTAGCTCTGCTTGCAAGTCAGAGAGGAAGTCGTTGCAGTCATTTTGCAACAAGTTGGGGCCGATTTGGTGCCGATTTGCGTCTTCGGTTATTTTGAAAGGTTACCAAAGAAAGGGATTTTGGTAACCGACTAGATTTGCTCTTTGGTGACCTGAGGACTCGCATTCATCTAACAAGGGATTGAATGCAAGATTCATACTAGCATGTTGCTGTGTGGGAGGAGGTTCTCTTGAACTCTTCCTCGCGTGAATCCATTGCCTGAATTTCGAGCTATGCTTCACTGAATCCTGAGCCTGCTGGACCTTTTTTTTGGTTTTGATTTCTCTGACTGCTTTTCTCTTCCGAGCAATAGGGTGCCACAATGAGTGCCTTAGGTTAAAATGATGAGGTTAGTGTGATCTAGAACATGTCAACATTTGAGCTCAGTCTGATTTCAGAGAAAGGCGTCGTGGGTTGGAGAAGTTGCTGACAAAAACTCTTGACAGAGCCCCATTTTTTAGACTAATTTAGTGAAGCCGCATCACGCTAATGTAAAACCCATGAGTTGCGAGACTGCATGAGCGTAGATCCTTTTACAGGGGTCTGATTAAGCCGAAATTTGGTCCTCGAGGGTTTTTTTGATGTTTTGAGCACAATGGAGATGGTCTGGTGCCCTGCTGTAGCCTCTCTCATAGGGCTACAATGGAGGGTCTTTCTTTGCTTCAATAGCACCACACCCAAGTCACAAGGCCGAAGGCATTATTTCTCGGCACAATCCTAGCCTGTGGTGTTTTGTGAACCCGAGAGACCAGACTGTCACATGCTCTCTACTTATTCACACTTGCTCATGGAAGTACCCGGCCGGATGTTGCTCTTCGAGAGAAACGAGAAGTGCAAAATTTGAAAAACTTTTACGTCATAGGGTTTGAAGACATTTTTCAACACCTGGGTCCTCGATGCAGAATAAAGAGAGAAGTTGGTCAATAAAGCCTAAATTACAGTGGAATTGTTGATAGTCTTAAAATTGCCCCAAAAACGTGGTAATGTTCATAAGGACTTCAAAAGGCCACCTGCCAAGTTTCGTCGCACTCTGACATGCCTAAGGCAGTGTAGACAAAGAAACAATTTCGAAAAAATCAGTCTCTAGCACCTTTAAACAAAATGCTTTTAGTGTGTCAAACCGCTGTGGGACCACCGCCATTAGATCCGACATCGTCGAGTAAAAGTCATGAGTAAAAGACCGAAAAGCAGTACGTCGCACACTATTCACTGCGCCCTCCCTACACCAAACCACCATTAATGGTGACTGTTTTTACAGTATCTAGCAATGACGTTCGGGATCCATATCTCACTTGTCCAGAGTCGGATCATGCTCAAACTTTGTGAGCGTGTTCATCTTGTCAAGACGAGCATTTCGATATATGACACGTCCAGTGACGACACCCAAGCAGGGAGAAAAGCTAGAGATAAATCGATAATTCGTGAAGGAAGTTGTAGAAAATTCAACGACACGTCCCGCTCGAGCGGCCATATCATGGTGCTCGCGCAATGAATTAACATGAGACTAGCTCCATCGCATGCGTATGGTCTAGGGCTATCATTGGTCTGAACCCTGTGCATGATGAACAGTCGAATTTCATGCTCGAAGCTGATAAAGTTGCTGTAAATTCCGGCCACCGGAATTTAGATTCCGGCCAAAAACCCAAGACTACAAAATCATTGTCCGGGCATGAAATTGAGTTGCGTTTGTTGCCACACAATCATGGCGGCATGTTAAGTGTAATACAATGAAGAAATAATGGAAAAACATTAAGAAAAGAGCACACTATCGATCCAAAGTTTTCTAGAGTCATTTAAATTTCAAGTCGCATGATCATGGCTTAAAAACACGATCCTTGGCTCGAAGTTAGTAACAAATCGATGGCCATGAAGAGCTCTCTAAGAAAGTAATCATCGTTTTGTCAAACGGGCACCGGATCAACCCCGAATCATCCATGGAAGATCAAGCACATTCTAGGGCAGTAGCAAGGGACTGTTTTTGAATTCCATGTATTGTTAGGCAAGGGCAAAACAATAGATTTGCACCCATTTTTAGATTTTCTTTTAATTCAAATAAATTATAATTATCATCAATTAAGATAGCTTTTGGGCATCCACACATATTTAGGGCCCACTTGTATAAATATATGCTAAACGTAATTGTAAAGGATTCCCCTAATACTTTCAATTCATCAATAAAAGTTTGAGTTTTTACATTGAGATGGATAGGCACATCTTGGAGAGAGTGAGAGGAGAGAGAAGAATTAAGTCGGTACCTCTTTTCCCTAAGTAAATTCCCTCTCGTCCTTTCTTGTCTCTCCTCCTTTTTCTCTCTCCTTCCTCATTCTTTTATTTCCTCTTTTTTTTCTCTGATTCTCTCTCTTCCTCTCTGTGAACATGCACGGTTGTGCAGAGCTGTGCATCTCTCTCTCTTCTCCTTCTTCCTATTCTGCTTCTTTATTTATTCTCTCTCTGCCCTATCTTTCCCTCTGCTTCTCTCTATTTGAAGGTGCATGGAGACGGCAGCGCCATGTATGAACTTCTCTTTATTTTGTTCTCTCTTTAACACACACTGCGATGGTAGCGCCGTGTGTGTCTCCTTCCCTCTCTTCTCCTTCTTCTTATTCTCCTTCTTTATTTATTCTCTTTCTGCTCTTATCTTTCTCTCTACTTCTCTGTGTCAGAAGGTGCTCGACGATGGCAATGTCATACATGAACTTCTCTCTATATTTTTTTCTCTCTCTAACACATACGACGATGGCAGCATCATGTGTGTTTCCTTCTTTCTCTTTCCTCCTTTCTCCTCTGGCACTTTCTTAATCTCTTTCCTTCTCTTTCCTTCTTACTCTTTTGGCTCTTTCCTAATCTCCTTCCATCTCTTTCCTTCTTCGTCCTCTGACTCTTTCCCAATCTCTCTCCTCACTTTCCTTTTCTCACTCTTCTTTCCTTTCATCTCTCATTATTCACCTTACTTCCCTCTAGACTTTCCTTTTTTCTTTCTCTTCCCTAAACCCTCTTTCTTCCTCTCTGTCTTTCTTCCTCTCACCCTGTTATTTATTTTCTTTCTCCTCTCCAGTCATGCACAGTGATACCCATCATTGGGCATGACATTCACATTCTTCGCTTATCCTTTGAAAACATGCACAGTGCGCCGGGCAATAACCCGAGTGGCAAGCTGGGCCTCGGTCCAAGTTTCCCCTTATCGATATTGTGCACAACGATGCTCATCACCGTGCATGACATTCCTTTTCCTCATTCTTTGACAACGACACTGAACCGGGCCCTTTCTCGAGTGACGGGTCGGGTCGTGTTTGAGTCCCTTACGACACGAGCTGCGATGCTTAACGTCGTGTGTGTCTTTCTCTTTCTCGTTCTACTCTTTCGTCATTGATGGAAGAAACCCATCACCGTTCATGTTCTTTCTCTCTCCTCTCTCCTCAGTCCTCTGTCATGGGCAGTAGAACCCATCATCATCTATGTTCTTTCTCTCTCCTCTCTCCTCTATCATGAGCAGCTGAACCCATTATCGTCCATGTTCTTTCTCTCTCCTCTCTCCTCTGTCATGGGCGGTATAACTCATCGCCATCCATGTCCTTTCCCACTTCTCTTTTCTCTGTCATGAGCGACGGAACCCATTGCCGTCCATGTTTTTCTCTCCACTTTCCTCTGTCATGAGCAGCGGAACCCATAACCATCCATGTTCTTTCTCTCTCCACTTTCCTCTGTCATGATCACGAGAACCCATCTTCATCCATATTCTTTCTCTCTCCTCTTTCCTCTATCATGAGTGGTAGAACCCATTGTTATCCTTACTTTTCTCTCTCCTCTTTCCTCTATCATGGGTGATGGAACCCATCATTGTCCATGTTCTTTCTCTTTCCTCTTTCTTCTTTCATCTGCCATGGGCAGCAGAACCCTTCGTCATCCATGTTATTTATCTCTCCTTTTTCTTTCTTCTTTTTTTCTCACTTTTCTTCTTCTCTCCCTTCTCTTCTCTCACTCACTTCTTCTCTCTCCCCTTCCTTCTATCTCTCCTTTCTTTTCTCTTCTCCCTTCTCTCCCTTTTCTCCTTTCTCTTCTCTCTCTCCACATTCCTCTCTTCTCTTTTCTTCTCTCTTCTTATCTTCTCTCTCCTTGCTCTTCAATCTCTTGTCTTTCTTTTCTTTTCCTTTTCCTTCTCTTTTCTCCTCTCTTTTTTTCTCTCTCTTTCTCTCTCTGCTTTTCTTATCTCTCCTCGTTCTCTTTCTTTTTCTTCGTCCTCTCTCATTTGACCAAGGGACAAGTTTAGCACTATCATGGTAGTCTCGTCGTCGAGCAGTATTGCCTCCGTGTCTGTCTAAGTTATCATGCCCATCTTGCGACCACGTCGAACTCGCTGTTGTGTCAGGCTGGTTTGTGTTGGTGTTCTGTCGTTGAGTAGTATTGTCGTCGTGCTGGTCGGTGTTACTGTGCACGTCTTGCTACCATGTTCGGTTAATCATCATGCAAATCTAGCCACTGTGCTAGGCTAGCCATCCGGTCAAATGTCTCTTTCTTTTCTTTTCTTTTCTCTTCTTCCATCTTCCAATGCTCATCTCATCATTTCTTCTCTTTTCTCCTTCGAATGTGCACGTGTTTGCATGCATTCACCAAAAGACAAGATGGGATCCCTCGGCCCACTTGTCCTGTAAAATTAACCATGTGTGTGTGTGATTACAAAAATAGGAGAATACATGCCAAAGGAGGCGATTCTGAACCAAATGCACGACTGGGGAGCTTTCCGACGTGATCTAAGAGGGTGCCAACAAGAGCCATCTCGAGTGTGTCACGGACCCAAGCGAGGTGTGTCCTGCTTCACAGCAAATTCCTCTCTCATTGGTTGGTATATTTGCCCTTGTTCTTGAGCAAGGTTCCCGAGAGAGCAATCTCATGTCCTGGGTTCCCTTTGAGACCCGAGACACATGTCACTAGATCATCCAGATCTAGGGGCGAGATCGGGGCACCTAACCAGCGTGGCGACTCCATTGGGGACTTACTATCCCTTCATTGAATTGTACTTGTTTTGCTAGTTTGTCCTTTGTTTTTCTATTTTCACACATCACATGGCTTCCGGGTTCCTTAACCCATTCATTTGGATCCAGGAGTTTCTCATCCCAGCATTCGTGGGCTTCCCCTAAGAACAAGTTTCTCGAAGTTTGTTCCCAACTTTTCTTTTGAGCAAAGACCTAGTATCTAGCTCCCAGGTCTTAACCTGGATTGGCGCGAGGAGGTACTTAAAGGTCCCTAAACCCCCATCTCCCTGCCCTGGTGGAATTTTCACCAAGGCACCCTGCACAGGTAGCACATCTGTTACCACTCACAGCATGCACACTATCACTGACAAGTCGCTTATCGGTCCTATTGTTGAGGTATGTCGGAAGGCTGCCCAATCCCTTTCTGCAGAGAGCAAAGAAGTTGTCGTCGCTTCTGTGGGTCGCCGCAAGGCCACCCGCCACATTCCTGCACCACCTCGGGTCTCTATGTTTAGAGACTCAACACATCGAGGAGGAGACCCTGGGGCCTCCATCTTAGGCACACACACTGAGGATCATGGGTCATTCACTCGAGCCACACCTCAGGGTAACCCTCGTGTTACCTTGAGGCATTGCCGCGCTAACTTGAGTACACAAGAGGCAACCCCCTTGTCCTCCCTCTCAGCACACACTAGTTCACCTTGTAAGGGGCAGGCCCTCATCTGTTCCCATGCAGACACCTGCTCGCAGTTCTCGACCTCCTAAGGCCTGACAACCTGTTTGAGCCCGAGTTGACCCCCAAATCACCCGGAATGCTACTTCAAGGGGCATACACGTGCCACCTTCCCAGGCCACTGCTTGCTCCTGACCTAGTCATCGTCGGGAGCTGGTGCCCTCTTCTCCCGCCCTTTCTCCTCCAAGCAAATATCTCAAGATCTAGTACTCAAAGTTTTTCCTAAGAGTACCATTCTCAACCAGCCCCGTCAGGGCAGCTATGCCTCTGGATCCCACAAAGGAATTCGGGGCAAAGGCCTGATGATTGATAAAGTTCTACGAATTCCAAGGAAGCAACCCAAGCCGGCCCTTGTCCATGGTCCACATTCGCTGCCCCATCTTATGGACACGGCCCTCTCATGCTCTAAGAAGGTGGGTCAACCTCGATCTCAGTCTCAGTTCTGGAGAGAAGTCTACCTCAAGCTCAAAGATAAGCAAAACAGAGGACTGCGGACCCTGATTAAGGAATCAATCAGAAAAGTCGAGGCACCCAGTTCAAAGGATCTCCTTCCTGAAAATCCCTTCTACCCTCTTCAAATCACAGAGACTGAAGAAGAAGTGCGAGAATCTTGCACTGTGGCCAACATCATAGAAGATGACTCGACCACCCAGTAGCCACGGTCCCAAGACCATCAAGAACCGGTCCTCACACGGTAGGCATATAAGACTCAAGTCCAGTCGGGGCATGCTGACCCCTTACTGATTGATCTGCCACGTGCGACCTGCCAAGCTCGGAAGTCCTCAACTGCACCAAAGGCTGACCTCCCTAGAGAAACAGTCAGGGTAATGGTTGTGAAAGAACTTGACGACTCTCAAGAAGAGCGCATGTGTTCGCAATGATGAAGAAGATTTACCGCATGGAAACCATGCGACACTCGGCTAATCATGAGGCCAACTCCCATAACTCAGATGATGTAGCTCCAAGGCAGCCTCCTCCCCCTATCTCACAGGACAATTCTGTCCCTCACTCTCTCTCACAGCCGGATATCAACGATATGGTAACCCACAACTTAAAAGCAGACAAATTTTGGGTATTTAGGGTACAAAACTCTATCAAAAACCATACCCCTCTTACATTGATCAGATCTTGTTTCCCTCAAACCACAAGAAAGGGAAGTTTCCCTTGTTCAGTGGTACAACATCCCCACACCAGCACATCGCTTATTTCCAAACAGCATGTCGAGAGGCAGCAGATGATGGGAAAATCCTCCTCCGCCAGTTTGTTGAAACTCTTGATGGCCCTGCCTTTCAGTGGTATGCTCGACTTCCCCCAAATTCAGTACATACTTGGGGGGAAATGGAGAAACTGTTCCACTAGTGTTTCTATTAGGTCGAGAGAGAGGTTCAAACCATCGAGCTTCTCACCTTGACCCAGGAACCAGATGAACCCTTGGATCAATTCATAGCAAGGTGGAAAGGCCGCTCGCCATCCCAATCCCATGCTCGAGAAGGAGGCAATTCAGACCTGTGTGCGGAACATGCATCCTGAGATTCTCTACATGTTGAGGTCTCCAATCCGACCTCCATGTTAGAGCTGATCTCTAAGTCAGTTCTCATAGAGAATTTGTCATGCCACCATGGCGGGTCACGACAACAGTCTTCAAGATTGGTAAACAATTGGGGCAATGGTAATTCTCGGACCAATGCCTGGGGCAACCAACAAAAAGGGGTAATCAATGAGGCCGTTACCATCAGTGATCCAAAGAAGTCTCCCTCTCAAACTTTGGACCTCTCCAAAGAGGTAGGTATAGTAACAACCCAGACAGCGCCTTAGGGAGGCAAGTAACATTCATACAACTGGGTACCCCCACCTACGAGCCTTAATCAAAGTGATTATTGGACTAACCATCAGAACAAGGTTTATCCTTTTGAAAAGGAATGGGTTCCTGCACTGCTCCGATTATTGTTGGAACAGAACATGATTGAGCTGCCCGAGATCAAGTTTCCCGATCAAGCTGGTCTCAATACGCATGCAAGATACTGTGCTTATCATTGAATGGTAAACCAGTCCACAGAAGAGTGCTACACACTTAAAGACCTCATCGAGGCTTTGATCTAGATCAGATCATGATCGAAGAACTCAAGAAAGCATTAGGGGAAACTGAGGCTTCCCACATGGTAATAGTATAAGAGAAAGACAAAAGCCTGCGCCCTTCTAATGAGCTGTCAACATATCTTCTCCACGCTTTGTTTGATATGATGCTCCAACAAGGACTCATCACACCAAAGCCAGCGAAGCAACCAAAGAACCTTGCCAAGGGGACCAAGAATCACTGGTTCCCATACCATCAGTTATGGGGCCATAAACTGAACGAATGTTATGGATTCGAAGCTATGATTGCATAAAAGGTCCAAAGAAGTTACATTGCTTACACCGAAAACCCTCAAGGCACTATCCCCATCCAGGAGGGCATTTCAACGCAAGACTCTCAGAAGGATGTCTTTGATCCCACTGAACCCTTGACTTCCCATCCATAGAAAGTCCATCACGGGCGAAGCAGACTGAAGTCTTTAAAGCGAGAAGTGATTCGTCAAGCTAGGGATGTTCACAAACCTAGAAAGAAGAACCAAGCACCTCCAAAGCTGACCAAAAGAAGACGAGCACCAAGGGCTACTCGCCGGAAGAACAAGGTTCCTCAGCCACCGGTCGAGCCAGAATTTCTCAAGCCTCTTCCTCCCTTGCCAACCTTGCAAGACTTCATACTGGCTGCTGTCAACCTTATTCCCTCGTCTCATCAAGAGGATACCCCTATGTCATCTCTTACTCGGGGCATTAAAAGCACCCCCCAACGGTCTAAGCAGGGAAAAGATATAAAAGGCCCCCTGCACATGTCCAACTTTGGTGATGACATAAAAAGCTGCCCAAATCTGTTTGATGAGGAAAACAACCTTAAAAGTCCCTCACCTACTAACCCTTCTTCCTCTTCTTCTTCTTCTTCTTCTTCTTATCCTTCCTCTTCTATGTCTCCTGCAGGTACAACCTTGAAATGTTCGGACTTCGAGGCTCTTGATAGAGAACTTGAAGGAAGCAAGATAAGTAGGACGCACTCGAGACAACTGAAAAAGATGCTAACCCAGGCGGCTGGATTCTTGACAGTTGTTGATGCTCTGGCAGTGCTAGCTCGGGTAGAGCCATCGTCTTCCACCAAGAAGCACAATAGGTCAAAGCCAAAGAAACCCCTGTGGCACCTGAGCCCTACTTTGAGCTGAGGTTAACAGAATCAAGAGGGCAGAGCTTCTATTCTCAGGAAGCTTGCCACATGGTACAAGTCTATGAAGTATCAACTAGCACGGGGGAAACACTGCAGACACCCATGCAAAGATCGAGCAATTCATATGATGGTTCCTCTGGTCCCATAATTGCTGAATCTCAACCTCACTGTAACTTTCAAATCAAATTCCTATAGCCTGATATGTTGTCCATGTTTGAGGTCGACCCTTCTGTTCCTCAGTTCGAGAAAAGTGTAGAAATCATGACTTACCTTGGAGCTCTATTGGAAGCAGAGATGTCAGGATCATGGATCTCTGCACTTGAGGTTAATGAGAAGACCTCTAAAGCCAACGATGAGGAGTTACAGGAGGCCCCAAAAGAATGTGAAGAAGGCTGTCAAGCCACATCAGAGGAACTCGAAGAGATAAATGTAGATGATGAGGCTGATCCCAGACCCACTTTCATCTCGACAAATATGTCTTCAGAGGAGAAAGAGAATTTCACCACCTTCTTGCGAGCAAACCGAGATGTCTTTGTCTGACATTACGGTGAGATGCCTGGTTTAGATCCTCAAGTCGCGGTTCACCGTCTTGGATCGATACCTCGGTTAAGCCTGTCAAGCAGAAATCAAGAAGGTCCAGGCCTGATCTCAAAATGCAAATGGATGCTGAGGTGACCAAACTCAGGCAAGCAACCTTCATTCATGAAGTCAAGTACCCAAAGTGGCAAGCAAATGTTGTTCCAGTCAAGAAGAAAAACAGATAAATTTGGGTCGGCATTGACTTCCGCAACTTGAATACCGCTTGCCCAAAGGATGAATTCCCGTTGGCATTTATGGAAATGCTCATTAACTCCACAGCTCATTGCCAGATCTTCTCCTTCATGGACTGATACTTCAGGTACAATCTGAAACAGATGGCACTAGAAGACGAAGAGTCATCGCGTTCATAACTCCAAAAGGGGTCTTCTGTTACACAATGATGCCTTTCAGATTGATGAATGCTGGTGCCACGTACCAGAGAGCAATGACGACCATCTTCAAAGACATGATGCACAAAGAGGTGGAATGTTATGTAGATGACTTGGTGTTTATGATGAAAATTAGACAGATCTTCAGATGAAGATCTCTCGGATCTGACACCTTAAAATAAATGAAAATGCAAGAAATAAAATGGCAAAGAAAGTGGGACAAATCAAATTCATATATGAGGCAATATTTGCCCGGAAACGAGCAGATCTACTCTTAGAGCTGTGGTAGGGCCAACATGATCTAGATAATCCAAAACATGATTTTAAAGTGAATAAGCAGATCAAAATGAAAGTAAAATAGTAAAGAATAGTAAAAAGAAAGAAGAAAGGAAAATGATACCAAACCGAGCTAGATGGCCAGAGACTCCCGAGCCTTCTAAGGCTCTCCCATATCAGAACCGGTCCTCCTTTCTCTCTTTGAGTCGGATGTTTATCAACAAATCTTGATTGAGTAGAGTGGTTGTGCCCTAAAAAATGGCTTAGAACTAGGGATCTCAGGCTTAGGTTAGATAGGGTTTTCTCTCTGAGTTTTTCTCTCAGATCTCAATCTTCGGCAGCACTCTAGGGTTTTTATCTCTATCCCAAGTATCAATCTCTCTCCTAGGGTTTCTATCTTTGAAGTATCTCCCGTTTCTATCTCCATCCCCCTCTAAATAGTCTCGAAAAGATGCTAAAAAGGGGGCAAAATTTGTTGGGAAGGATATCCTCCCACAATAAACAAATCCCCCCAATCAAAGATACCATTTTGGGGAGGCAGATTTGGGTGGCACGAGGCGTGCCGCCCAAGTAAATGACAAAAATAAATAAAAAATTGATTTGGGGCTGATCGGAACTGGGGGGCACGGGTCGTGTCACCTGGGCAGCACGTCTCGTGTCGCCTGGGCGGCACTCCCCTTGTCTCCTGCGCGGCACGCTCCGTGTTACACATACCAATTTTTGTCCAAATTGATATTTTTCATTTCTTGTGTGTTCCTCAACCTCTTGTGAAGCTCTCAGAGAAACTTTGAGTAAAAAATGGTTTTTTTTCATTTTTTTAATGATTTTTTTCGTAAAACAGGGCATTTACAGGAATCTAGGTCAAAACCTTGCATCTGCAGGATTCTGGGCAAGCCAACTGGTTACAAATCAGGAGGTAGGCTATGTAAACTGTGGATTTGGGTTTGTTAGGTTAGGTGTGGTCCTAAGGGTTCAAGAAACCACAGAATTAGCCAATTTTAAAATGGATTGTCTATAGTTGTCCGTCTTTGGCACTCCCTGTCCTTCGAGGGACAAGCGAGTGGCAAAGAAGTAGACACTATGGCATTCCCTGTCCTTCGAGGGCCAGGTGAATGTCAGATATAAAGCAGACATTTTAAATTTCGTCCTAACGTTACGTGGTTAGAGGGCACACCAACTGATCCCTCCAAGTCATTACGCTCATCGAGCTCTCCCACCTACGGCATTTTTCCTCCTAGGGTTTTCGTCGTGAGATATCGATGAGTTACACAAGCTTGAAACTCGAGTTGGATTTTCCAGCCATGCCACTTAACTCAGGGGTGTTCACAATTTGAATTTTTAACCCTGGCCTTTTCTTTGATCTCCTTAGGGTTTCTTTCCGAAGGCTGTCTATAGGGAAAGGCTTTCTATAGGAAGAGACTTGTCTGATCGAATTTGAAATCAGAGATGAGGCAGCAACACGAAAATCAAGGCAAACACGGTAATCATCATATACAGGTGTCCAAGCTCCTTCGTTTTAAACTACTTTTTGGAAATTTTGAATGTAGGGAGAGATTTGAAATAGAACCTGGAGCATGAACAAGCTACGATTTTAACAAAGAAATTAAAGTTTTTGAAAAAACAAGACATAGAGTGAAAATTTTGAAAAGAGGAAGATATTTCGAAACGAAGGTCAGTTAGTAGTTTTAATTCCTACAACCATAGAACCCTCTAACCAGTTTAGCATCATTTAGCGATGGACCATACACGCGATCCTTTTACGTCATACGAGGATAGACATAATACAACCGACCCTTTTACGTCATACGGGGATAGACAGAATACACCCGACCCTTTTACGTCATACGGGGATAAAAATGTTTCGTTGAACAAGGTGGTTGTGCCTTGTACACACCCAACCTTTTACGTCATACGGGGATAGATGCTACCTGTCTCAGCTCTTTTACGTCGCACAAGTTTGACGTTGAACTGGATAATCCCGACCTTTATGCTAGATGATTTTCATTGAACAGGGTGGTTGTGCCCTGAACACACCCGACCTTTTGCGTTACACGGGGATAGACGTTACCTTTCTCAGTTATTTTATGTTGAACGAGTTTGATGTTTGAATTGAATTTCCTTTGGTTGGCAGTTTAAGCTCATACCACTGAGGAGCATTTTCTTCTTCTTTTTTTTTTTTTTTTGACGGGTTGGACGATACGGACAGTGTCGCCAAGGCGGCATGAGGCGTGCAGCCAAGCAAATTTTTGTTTTCTTATATATATATATATATATATATATATATATATATATGTATGTATATATGGGGTTGGCAGCACGGGTCATGTTGCCCAAGCGGCATAGGGCTAAACGAAATACCCCCGACCCTTTTGCGTCATACGGGGATAGACGTTACCTGTCTCTGCTCTTTTACGTCGCATGAGTTTGACGTTGAACTGGATACGCCCGACCTTTAGCGTCATACGAGGCCAGACGTTTTCCATTGAACAGGGTGGTTGTGCCCTAAACACACCCGACCTTTTGTGTCATACGGGAATAGACATTACCTGTCTCGGCTCTTTTACGTCGCACGAGTTTGACGTTTGAACTGAATTGGCTTTGGTTGGCAGTTTAGGCTCATCCAACCAAGGAGCATTTTCTTCTTCCTTTTTTTTTTTTTAGATTAATAGGTCGGGCGACACGGGCCGTGTTGCTCGAGCGGCACGAGGCGTGCCACCAAGCAATTTGTTATATATATATATATATATATATATCTGGGGTGGGCGGCACGGGGCGTGTCGCACAGGCAGCACAGGGTGTGCTACCAACCCAAATATATATATATATATATATTTTATGATATTTCTCGGTTTTAGGGTTATCTAAACCCACTCTTAGCCGAAGTGGATGACTATATGACTTGTGTTGGGTCGGGTTTCTTTTTTCTTTTCTCTTTTTCTATAAAAATCATCCCTCTCCCATTATTTTCTCCTTTTTCAAACTCAATCTTCTTCCTCTCAACTGCATCCTCTTCCTTCTTCATCATTTTCCCCCTGTTTTTATCATTTGCACCCATCCTTAGTTTTTCATGGCTTCTAAGAAAGACAACGCGGTCTCCAAGGGCAAGGGGAAGGCTCTTGAGTGAGTTGACGACGGAAGAGAGGAGGAGGACTCCCCTATTTTTCCTAGGGTTAGGCACTTCCCTAAAATTTTGCCCTCTCATATTTCTCAAGGTCTTCGGTCTGGTGAAGTTCCCCGACACGTCAATGGCTTTCTTATCATCGGACCCTGATTCCGAGATTGGTTTCTTTTTGCTCAGCAGTGGCCAGAGCTCATGGCCCTTCTGGCTTCTATTTCGATGATAGGCATCTTGAGCATGGCCTCTTGCCATGTGAACTTTCCACTCCTTAAAGCTCCTGCTGAGAGGTTCAACTATCAGACGAACACTTTCTTTCTTCCTATAGGTGAGACAACGCCAACTTTGGAGGAAGTTGTCAGGATTTCTGGCCTAAACTTGGGCGGGATTGCATATCAACCCTCCACTGCCATTGATGATAATTCTATCATGGATGCGCGACTGTTGGGGGCTGCTTATTCTTCTCATGGTCAGTGGGTTGATATGGAGTTGCTGGTCGGAAATCGAGAGCAATCTCAAGCTACCAAACATATCCATATTTTTTTGTTTGTATTGTTGGGCTCTATTCTCTTTCCGAGTGGTTGTAAGACGGTTCGCAATTCCCTTATTCCTTTAGTCAATGCCTTTTGGGAACGAGCGGGTTACACCATTGTTCCGACTGTGTTGGTGGGCATATACCGGGGTCTTCACAATAGGGTCACGCGAGGTTATCGATTTATTGAGGACAATATCATGATTTTGCAAGCATATTTTTTAACATGATTTTTTTTTTATGTTGCCCCTGAAACTCAATTTTTTTTATTTTTTTATTTTTATTTTTTGAGCTTTGGAAACAATATTTTGTCACAAGAATTAATCGCAAAAAGCCTGACTCGATCTGGGAGTGTCTCAGTTGGACTTTTATTGAGTGATCTTTTGAGATGCTTTTGACTCCTGTTTTCTGCAGATTTGGGCCTACGAACACATTGCTGTTGTCCGCCCTCCTCGATCAACAACAGCTGTATCTGTTGCTCTAGGACTAGCATATGTCAACGATAACACTTGCTCCGGGATGTCAATTATTAGTGGAGGATTCTTGACGAGTTGTCGTCATTCGATTGGGTGATCAGGGGTCTCGAAAACGTATCCTTATTGTTGCCCGCTATAGGGCACTCATGTCTTATTCATGTGGGGCAGCACTTCACAAAGGGGTATTTCCCTCAAGGGTGCATGGACGTGCCGCCAAGCAAATGGTTTTTTTTTATTATTAACGGGTTGCGTGACACGAGGCGTGTCACCTGGGCGGCACAAGACGTGGTGCAAAAAAAAAAAAAATACAATTTTCTGCTATTTTTGTTTTTTTTTATTAACGGGTTGGGTGACACTGACTGTGTCGCCCGAGAAGCACGAGGCGTGCCGCCAAGCCTTTTTTTTTTTTTTCTGGGCGGCATGAGGTGTGATGCCAATAAATTTTTTTTTGTTTTTTTTTTGCTTTTCGGTATCAGGTTGGGCGACACCGACCGTGTCGCCTCGGCAGCGCGTGATGTGCCGCCTGGGCGGCACGAGGCCAAGCAAATTTTTTATTATTATTTATTTATTTATTACCAATTTTGGGAGACACGGACCGTGTCATTCGGGCGGCACGAGGCGTGGCGCCCTGCCCTGGTGAGATTTTAACATAAAATGTGGTGTACTCCTCCCTCATTTTCCTCTCACTTGTTTTCCTACTCTTTTTTTTTTTTTTTTTGAGATTTTAAACTTTTCAACCCTACTCCACTTGGGTTTTTCTTGGAAAAATTCCATTTTATCGGAATGATTGTCGAGGATGGATGGCGAGGAGTGCCAATGGACACTCGGATGGGGTCATATTTCGAGAACAAAGGGGCAAGAAAGCCTTTAGCGTTTGAAATGTTTGATGAAATGCTCTAATGAATGTTGGCTTGTTCGTTTATTTCTTTTTTTTTGAAGATTGCACACCACTTGCTTCGGCTTGCGAGAGAGAAAAAGGTCTTCTTTTCCAATTTCCGAAATACATGATAACTTGTAAAAATTTCATGAAATACTTTTGTTGTGATCAATTTTTTTTCAAACAAAATGCACATACTTGCCTAGAATCTTCATTTGGGAATGCTTTTTGACATGCTCGTGAACTGTTTGGTTAAAAGCCCAGATCATTGGGAGCTAGGTTGAGATGGTTTGAGATAGCCTTGATGGAGGATGGTTAACCCAGACTATGAACAAGTCCATAATAGATTGGGATTGAGAATGACCAAAATGCCCCTGAGCGCAAACTCTACTTTTTGGGATAATTTTAGGTAACTATTGCTGCCTTTATGATTGAAGGATGGCATACTTCCCTTCGAGTGCAAAAATGACTGAAAACACCCCTAAGTGTAAAATGACCAAAATACCCTTGAGTGTAAACTCTACTTTTTCAGGGGTAATTTTGAATGACTATCTCTACCCCCATAGTTTAGGGATGGCAGGATGATCATACTCCCCCTTTGGGTGTAAAATGACAAAAATACCCTAGATGACAAATGACAAAAATACCCTCGAATGACAAATGACCAAAATACCCCTGAGTGAAAACTCTACCTTTCGGGGTAATTTTAAGAATGGTAGGATGACCATACTACCCCTTTGGGTGTAAAATGACCAAAATAGCCCCAAGTGTAAAGCGACCAAAATACCCTCGAGTGTAAAATCTACCTTTTGGGGGTAATTTTGAATGATTGTCTTTGTCCCTATAATCTTGGGATGGTAGGATGACCATACTGCCCCTTTAGGTGTAAAATGACCAAAATACCCCTGAGAGCAAAAAGACCAAAATACCCTTGAGTGTAAACTCTACCTTTTGGGGGTAATTTTGAATGATTGTTTCTACCCTCATAATCTAGGGATAATAGAATGACCATACTACCCCTTTGGGTGTAAAATTACCAAAATACCCTTGAGTGAAAAATGACCATACTACCCCTTTTGGGTGTAAAATTACCAAAATACCCATGAGTGAAAAATGACCAAAATACCCTTGAGTGTGAACTTTACCTTTTGGGGGTAATTTAGAATGATTTTTTCTGCCCGTGTAATCTAGGGATAATAGAATGCCCATACTGCCCTTCTGGGTGTAAAATACTCTCAACTGCAGAATGAACAAAATACCCATGTATGCAAATCCCCTTATTGTGAGGTGATTTTATTTTTTTTTTTTTCTTCTTTTTTTGTATTTTTATGAAGCATGAGAGTTTGATGGCTCGAGCTTGGTGACTCCCCTCCCCCCCCCCCCCCCCCCCCCCGGCTTTTTTTTTTTTTTCTCGTTTTACATATATATATATATATATATATATATATATATATAAATTCTTACAAGGGTTCTTCGTTGACTGTAGATCTCACCTATTTGTTATTCGCCAATGGGCGGAGTTGTTGACTTCTAGGTAGAGGCAGGTTCTTGCCTGGATTGGTTTATGAAAGGCCTGCCTGATCAAGCCTTTTAGCATAGATCGTGCCTTGATTACCGAGTTATGTCTCTGATATAGACTGGGGATCTGTTCAATTCCGCTGCGATGTGGCAAGATTGCCCCTACCCTTGAGGATGTTACCCGGATTCTTGGGGTTCGGAGTGAGGGCAGGCCTTTCTTGAGTATTCCCCCAACGATGTCTACAAGTTATGCCTCTGACTGCAAGGAATTACTCAATATTCCTTTTGAAAAGTTTAGGGGTAGGCATGATTCAGAGATCCACCTTGGGAAGCAATGGTGGGAATTTACTGGAGTACCCCACCATGCAAAGAGGATGATAGGTGGTCGTGCTCCCCACGTTTCAGTTTCTGTGGGTAGGAGACCATCCCATAGGGGAAAGGCCACTGTGGAGGAGGATGGTCCTGGGGTGAGTGAGTCGGTGCAGCGTGAGTCTAGTCACCCTTCTACCGGAGGTGCTGGTCGATCATCAGGGGATGCAGAGAGAGTTGAGCATGACACTCCCAATCTTGGTGATGGGAGCGCATTTTCTGATGAGGATACAGTTCCTCCTCAGCTGTATCTTACTGATGAGGAGTGGCGAGAGCAAGAGAGAGAGAGGATCCGGGATGCACATGAGCGGGCTATGATCGAGGATGAGCTGAAGGTGTTTCGATAGGAGGTGGATCTGACCAATGATCATGGTCCTCTTTCAAATAGTGAGATATATTCCCTGTGGGCCTTCCTTGAGTACTTGTTTGGGGAGTTTCTATTTGTGGATCGATCCAAGGGTCGAGCCCATTTGTCAGTGGTTTCGGCGACCAGGCAGTTAGACTACTTGGAGCAAGTGGCATGGGCCCAGCAATCGTGGACTGGCTGCATCATCACCTTTGTAGTGTGGCCAGAGGAGCCTGCTTCTTGGGGGGTTATTCAATCTTCCTCCAGGTCTGGGCATGGGAGCACATCACCATTCATCGCCCTCTTCCCGGTCAATCGATGCCATCATTCCCGATGATTCATTGCTGGTCGTACGAAGTGTGGGATTCTGAGAGGATCCCTTTGCGGTTGTATTACTCGTTGTTCTTGGACACTCAGGTCGTAAGGGAGGTGAGTTATGTGCTTTGTCTTTTCCTTCTTCATTTTCTTCTTCTTCTTCCTCGCCCCTTTCTCCCTCTTCTTTAAAATATCTTTTTTTTTTTTTTTTTTTGATTGACTGGACTCCCATGAGAGTTGATCCCGTCCCTGCTGTTTATGCGTCTTCTTCTCAAGCTTTCAGAATGACAGTTCACCTGAATTGCATGTTTCTGGTGATTCCCACTTACCTTGGTCGAGTCCGCCATCAGCTTGGCCTTCCTCAGACGTCCCATGAGATTACCTCGCCTTGGACTCCCATTATGGCTAGCACCACCGATGAGGGTGCCTATCTGAGAGAGATGGCTCCTTGGATAGAGGAATGGAGGAGTAGGCCTGCCTGAGTTATTAGTGAGGAGGAGGAGGAAGGTATCTCCCTGCCTCAGTATGAGGATAGATTTAGGGCTATCTTGAGATATATAGCAACTCTGGTCGATCATGGTGAGGGGGTGATGCGGGAGCTGAGGACTACTTATCTTGATGAGGGCTGATCATCTACTGATGAAGTCGCTTCCCTTCGTATTGAGCATGATTCAGCGATTGAGGAGCGGGATTCCATAGCAGAGGATTTCGAGCATCTGCGCCAGAATTTTGATTGGGTGGTGGCGGGGTGTGACTTCATGAGGGACGAGTTGGAGAGGGTTCGGGCTGAGTTGGAGAGAGTACAATCAGTATAATCCTCCTCTTTTGTTGCTCCTACCTTTCCTAGATCATCTCCCGACTGCATTAGAGATTTAAAGGGATGCGTAGACCGCTAAAGATCGGAGAGGGTATGCTTTGCTGTTATATCTCTTATATATATATATATATATATATATATATATATATATATATATATATATATATCTATATATATATATATATATATATTACAACCTCCCTCATTTCATGTTGTTGTTTCAATAGAATTCGGCCACAGATGAATGTCATGAGCATAAGGAGGATGTGAAGGGTCTTATGGACAGGTGTGGCAGACTGTCAGGACTCCTATTGGCTACAGGTGGCAACCCTTCTTTAGCAGATGTGAATCCTTATGTGAGGGTGCCATTACCATCTTCTGTTCGGAGTCAGTCACAATCTTGGGTATATACTCAGATGACGAGGGGTCCGAGGCAGGTTCGACTGAGGTTGGAGGGAGAGGCGAGCAGTCGTACAGCAGCGGTCGAATACGATTCCGTATCAAAGATGTGATCTTCGTCTCTTTTTTTCTTTCTGTGTGTAGGGACTACTCTGGAACTTCATATGTACACAGGGATAAGTTTTCCTCAGGGGATCCTGTCGAGAGAAAAACGCTCCCAGACTAACCAATTTCGTCATTGGCGAGGTTCACCCATCTCTGATACGTGGTAGTTGGTAGTTATACTTGTACAACCATGGAGTTCCTAACTAGTTTTAAGCCTTCATAATGGGCGTAGAAAGTTGGCTTCGAGAACGAGGCCAGATTGACTAATAGTTTAGCCTCTTGTAGTGATGGAGGAAGTCCTTTTTTCTTATTAGGAGGAGTGTTCATCCTTAGGGTCAGCTTGTGAAGTATTGTTGAAACATGCAAGTACTTGTCTGTACTTGAGTGTTTTGAATTGAAAGCTCCTTCTTAGAGATTTTTTTTATTCTTTTTACCCATGATGCCTTTTCAGGTTTTCACCACGTCGAATTTTTTTTTCTTTTTTTTTAATTCTTTCATTTTTTTTTCTTTTATGATGCCTTTTCAGGTTTTCACCACGCTTTTGAGCCTGTTATGAGTAATATTTTTTGGGGTACATCACATTAGTGGGGTCATTGAGTTCATACCCCTCCTAATTTTTTATCTTGTAAGAGTTGCCTATGTGCACTCTAGTGACCATGAATGCCCCTCCCAATTAGGTTTGAACTTGCCTAAAGGGTGTGGATTTATAGGAGTGTAGAAGATTTTCTTGAGTACCATGTCTTCTTCTTTGAATAGTCAAGGAACAACTTTTCTTTGGTATGCCCTCTCGACCGTATGTTGTTACGCAATGGTATTTTGTGTCACTGGTAGTCGTCTTTCATCCAAATTAATGAGAGCAGCGATTCGAGCTTGGATCTTTAGTTCCTCATCTAAATTTCTATGAATGAGCACTCGGAGAGATGGTAACTCAACTTTAATGGGTAGCACTGATTCTGTACCATACACTAATGAGTATGGGATCATACTAATAGGAGTCTTCTCAGTTGTTCGGTAGGCCCATAGGGTGTCGTTTAGCGTTTTGTGCCAATCTTTGCCACCTTCTATTATTCTATCTATTATTCTGAGCAGTCCTTTGTTTGTGGCCTCCGCATGTCCATGTCCTTGAGGGTAGTAAGGTGTGGAGAATTTTTGCGTTATCCCGAACTTTTTACACACCCTTTCATTTTGAAATTGGATCCATTGTCAGTAATGATTGACTCAGGGACACCAAATCTGAATACAACGTTGTACTTTATGAAACGGGCAACATGTTTTTCATCTCTTTTGACAAATGATGCGGCCTCTACCCATTTTGTGAAGTACTCTGTAGCAGTTAATATAAAACGGCGGTTGTTTGAGGCTTTTGGTGATATCATTTCGATGATATCAAGACCCCACATGGTAAATGGCCATACGGGAGGTGTTGAATTGAGTGGTACAGACGGAGCATGGATGAGGTCTCCATAAAGTTGACATTTGGGACACCTCTTCACGCACTTCCAACAATCTTCAGCCATAGTGGTCCTTGGCACTTGATTTTCTAAGCTAAGGTGGCTGCCCCAGAAATGACCTCCTTCATTATGTAACTCTGCTAAAACTTGGTTGATTTTTGGCTAATTGAGACACCGTAGAATGATGCTATCGAAGGATTTCTTGAATAGGAGGTCACCTCTTACTAAGAATCCCATAGAAATTCTTCAAAACGCGTCTTTATCCTTTTTGGTGGCTCCTTCGGGGTAAAACCCATCTTTCAGTAGGGATAGAACATCGTTGAACCATGGTTTTGCATTTAATTATCGCATCTGAAGCCACGAGAGACACTTCCCCATCATTCTCCTTTTCTTGCTCCATTTCTTTTGCGATCCTTGGTGGGGAAGGGTCATGTTTGAACTTGAGGTAGAATGGCAGCATGGGGATTTTTGAAGGATTATCAACCATTGAAGCAAGGGACGCAAGAGTATCGATGAACCGATTATTTTCCCTAGTTACGTGCTGAAAGGTGATTTTTTTAAAGTATGGAATCATCTTTTCCACCATTTCTTGATAGGGTTTGAGCTTTTCTTCTTTCACTCTCCAAATCCCTTGAACTTGGTTTATGACAAGTAAGGAGTCACCAATCACTCGTATTTGCTGGATTTTCATTCCCATGGCATTCTTAAGCCTAGTTATCAAGGCTTCGTATTCAGAAATATTATTGGTACATGGGAAATTCAATCTGATGGTTGTTGGCATTAAAATCCTCTCGGGTGAGCATAATATGACTCCTATATCTGACTTGTATTCATTCTTTGCACTGTCGAAGTATAGCTCTCAATTCGAGTCCTCAATTATGAAGAGGTTCTCATCAGGACGATCCGTGTTAACGGGAATATTGTCTGGCAGTGCGTGTTTAGCTAAGTGACATACTCGATGTAGAACTCGCTCAATAGTATTCTCCAATTCACCAAACATTCGTTGAGGACTGGCCTCTCCAATAGGTACTTGAGAGGGTTAATTTTTGATATGAGCTTGACTGAATGAGATAAGACATAATGTCTTAGTTTCTGCATGGCCCACATAAGTGTTAAGCAGTGTTTCTCCACATCCGTGTATCTTGTCTCATGGGCGACCATGGTTTTACTGATATAGTATATAGTTTGCTCTTTTCCATTGTCATTATATTGTTCTAACATCCTCCCCATGGTCTTGTCTTTCACTGAGATGTATAGGATAGGGGTTTATCTATATTAGGAGGACTAAGGATGGGAGGTTTGGTGAGGTACTCCTTGTTTTGATCGCATGCTTCTTGGCATTCATTGTCACATATGAGTGGGGTTTCCTTCTTAAGGAGTCTATTGAATGGTGCACACTTATCCGCCAGTTGTGAAATGAAATGCCTTATGGCATGTATGCGACCTTGAAGCCCACGGATTTCTCTGATGCTCCGGGGAGGTGGCATTTCAGTGATGGCTCGTATTTTCGATGGGTCCACCTCAATGTCTCTTTGGCTTACTATAAAGCTTAGTAATTTGCCGAATTCAACTCCAAAGGCCCATTTTTGTGGATTGTGTTTGAGTTGATGTTTCCGGAGTCTTTCGAAAATGATTCTCAGGTTGGTGAGATGATCAAACCTGGTCTTTGACTTGACCAGAATGTCGTCGACATAGTCTTCCATAATGGTATCCATTAGATCGTCAAAGATACTAGTCATTGCCCGTTGATAAGTTGCTCCTACATTTTTGAGACGGAAGGGTATGACTTTGTAACAGTAGGCTCTCCATTGCATTATTAATGATGTCTTGGTTTGGTCTTCTTCTTCTGTGAGGATTTAGTTGTAACTCGCTCGTGACCCGCAGTGTTGTCGACCAAGGCATCTATGTTTGGTATCAAAAAATTGTCTTTGGGACATGCCTTATTGAGGTCTCTGTAATCGACACACACTCGAATGATTGTGTTGTTCTTGGGTACGACCACTATGTTGGCCAACCATTCTAAATAATCGATGGGAGTAATGAACCTCTCCTTGAGAAGTTTGTTGACTTCTTCTTTGATTTTGAGCTCGAGGTGGGTCTTTTGACGTCGAAGTTTTTGCCTTATAGGCTTCGCCCCTTCATTGAATATTAGGTGATATTGCACCAATGTGGGATCTAGCCCTGGCATATCATCGTATGACCAAGCAAAGACATCGTGATATTCCTTGAGAAAGGAAATCAGATTTTCCCACTCCTCAGAAGATAAGGAGGTTCCAATCTTGGATAACCTTGGGTCCTTCTTAGTTCCTACGTTTACGTCAATCATCTCTTCAATGATAGCTATTGGGTCACCATCGAACCTCTTCTTGAATTGCTCAACATGGGAAGTAAGTTCCTCAGGTTGAGAGATTTCTTCAGACTCTTGACTCTCTTGATCTTCATCTTGGTCGTTCAATTCATCGTCTTGGGTATTATGCATCGTTATTGGGCTATCTTGAGTGAGCACTGTTTTTGAAATTCTTTTTCATTATTATCAGCTTCATCATGGTTTGAATTTTCCATGATTTTTGAAATGTTGAAAGAGGTGTCCCATATGGGACTCGTGAGAGAAATATTGAGGATCAGACGTGCAGGACAGTTAGATGGCCACCCTGTGCCTATCCGTTTTCTAGCACTGGGACTTGGAGGTGCAACTGGTATGCTCCCAATGATTCTTGAGATAGAAGTGTGATCGACCAATTCCATTTCTGAGTTTGAGTAGGTGGATGAGCTGAGCAGTGGAAAAAGAGTAATCCCCTGTTTGAGAATCAAGGATCACCTTTAGCCATTTTGAAGGACGGGCATCGAGAGGATTGAGGCTTTGAATGCCTCGGGATACAAAGCCTGGATAGCTTGAAGGCTTCATCTGGCTTTGAAATGAAGTGAGAGAACACCCGAGTCCTCTTCGATCCCCATTTTCAATTTTGGCTTGGGGTTATTCAGAAATCGCCTCCATTACTTCTTGCCCTTGACTCCTCAAGCCTTAGCTTGGTTGGAAGCCTTGGGAGACGGGCATGTACTAAGCTTTAAAAGACCCGAAACCGTATCGATGTTAACATTGGATAATGTCCTCCAACGATGCAGATGTTTGCAAAATTTGAGGAACAGGGTTGCCGGCCTCTAGGCGTAAGTTGGCACAATCAGCTTGCTCGAAGGAAGCGAGTCCGATTTCTCCTAGCTTGACCCCTACAACTAGCTTCCCGTTATGTATGCTAGGATTGAGAAAAGCAGGGGGTTCGGTGCATACCTTCGCGACACCATTTTTAGTTGGAAATTTGAGGCATTGATGGAGCGTAGAGGTGACAACGAGGTTTTCGTGCAGCCACGATCTTCCTAGAAGCATTTTGAATGAAGGCTTTATGTTTAAGACATATAACTTTATGACTTGGATGATGGGCTGATCTTAAGTGTGAGAGGCAGTATGTTTTCAACTTGTCTCTTGGTCCCATCGTACACAGCGATAGTTACTTGACACGGCTCGAAGTCATCCGGGCTTTTGCCTATCTACTTTACTGTTTTCATAGGGCATATGTTTAGGGATGCCCCATTATCAACAAACACTCTCTGTATTTCATATCATGGCATGAAAACAGTGATGTGCAGAGGTTGGACATGGAAGCGGTTGAAGCTAGTCGGGATGTCATCGTCAGTGAACACGATTGGCATTGGTGCCATCAGTTGGTTGATCATTCCACACAATTCATCCGGCTGTGTGTTGCTCGAGCTGTGTGTCTCAGTAAGAACCCTTGCGATCTAGGCTCTAGATGATGGTGAGTTGGCGAGTAGCTCCAAGATTGAGATTTCACCCTGGATCTTCCCGAGATGAGCTAGTAGATCGTAGGTGGTTGCAGATCCTTGAGTTTCTTTATTCGACTCATGATCTACGGCCCCTGTTGGTTGTTTGGCTTTTGAGGTGTTTCTCGATCTTTCATCGAGAGTATCGGCCATCAGTTGAATGGGTTTAAGCACTCGGCCTCTTCGGGTCAAGGAATCAACCTCGCCAGCCTGAAGCTCGATAAGGTCGGCCCTAGCAAGAGTAATGGGAGACTTTGGGGTGTTAACCTGTTGTTTGGAAGTTGACGCCTTGTCATTGGTCTTGACCATATCGATTTCTATAGTATCATCTTCGCCATATTGATCTCATTTGGGCAGGTTGTCGAGATTCAGAGATGAAGGGCTTCCTCTTAAAAGGCTCAAAAGATATTTGGGCTTTTGAAAGCGATGATCGCGTGCAAATATGAATTGCCTGGGATCATCTTCTTCTTCTCCACTCTTAATCATGTGAATGACAATGTTCTCTTTTGCGTTGTCTTGAGCTCCCAATTTTTCGGTCGTTGTGACCATATTCGTAGGGAGAGGGTCTGTGAAGGTACCAATCTTTTGATTAGGCACTTTGATGGGTTGATTTCTAGGAGCGATAGTGATGTCGCCCCGATTGATTAACCCTTGAATTAACCGTTTCAAGTACATGCAGTTTTAGGTATCACGGGCATGGTTTTGATGCCATTTGCACCACTTGCTCTTATCTGTGACCTGAAATGGTCGTTCAGTTGGTGGTGGGAGATAAACCACGTTTCTGGCCAGGAGCAATTCCAGCACCTTTTCCAGTGGGACTTTGAGAGGAGTGAAATTATCCTCTCGCCTTTGGTTATTATTTCGAGTGTCGGCTCTATACTGACCCCTTCGGTTTTGGTTTTGATTGATGTGTTGAGTGGCTGAACCTTGAGTCGGTCTATTAACGACAATCTCATTAAAGATTTCCCCTTGTTATTGTTTTTATCTTAGTTTGGGGAGTCTTTAATGGTTTATTGTCGGGCCTGACACTGAGAGTTGTCCCTCTTGCCCTTTCATGTCGCGCCACTTTCTCGATTATGGAGTCGAAGGAGTGGGGGGATAAGACCTTGGCAGAAAAAGGTCCTGTATTCGGGAGCGGCATTCTCCAAGGCCATAGAGATTTTGATTGGGTCTATCAATGGGAATTCTACAACCCTAATTGCCATGTCGCGGAATCGACCGATGAAATCCTCGAAGGATTCTCCTAGATTTTGCTTCGTTGCATTGAGCTCGCCCAGGGAGACGGTGTCGACCCGTGGTAATGAGAGACAAAGAGATTGAACATTTCGTTTGGAATGATGTGCAGATTAGTACACATCATTCTTCGATGACAGTTTAGAGCCTCGCTAGACAATGTTTGGAAAAATATGGCCTTCAGTTGATTTGGCCTTTCTCGCAAAGCTCTCACGAAGAGGAGATACGTGTTGACATGAGTATCTGGATCGCTCTTCCCATTAAACTTATTCTTAAATTCTGGAACAACAAATCCCAAGGGAAGGTCTTCCATGCCTCCAAGGGTCTCTTGAACATAGCACTTTTGGGGTAGAATATCATGCATGTCCATTCTTATGAGCATATCCTGCATCACTTTTAAAGTGCCTTCTTGTTGAGTTTTTTGCATGATAGTAGGCCCACCGGTCGGTGGATTCCCAAGTGTAGTTTGGTAAGTTGAGATTTGGGGTAGATGTGGGCCTGTATGGGCCTGAGGTTGATGGGCTGTGGTCACCGGGACAGTTTGATACATTTGTGCTTGAGGGCGTACTGACCCATAGGTGTCGCCACTAGTTACGGAAATGGCAAGGTTTATTGGAGGGGGTGAACTAAGGAGGACTGATTGGAGAATTGGCTAACTCAGTTGTGCTAGGGGTTGCCCTATACCACCAAGTTGGTTGGGCATCGGCCCATGAGCTGGGGAATGGATAGTGTAACCTAGGTCAATCAGCCTTTTAAGGGCAGCATGGATGCCCATCTCGCCTAAGGGTTGGTCTGTAATGATGCCTTTGCTCCGTACAATGTTAAGAACGCCATGAGCAGTACTACGACTGTTCGAGGTTGGGTTGGATCCCCTAGACCTAGGTGGGTCTTCGTTTTGAGATCGCTGCACTTCGAGATTATCTTGGTTCGAGTTGTGGGAATTGGCATTAGATGTTGCATGAATTTCTTCCCTCACTCGACATTTACTTTGGCTACCTAAAATCTCCTGTAGGACGACGTCTGGTAGGACACCCTGACTACTCAGAGTTTTGCAAGCTGAATTAGCTTTTCAAATCACACCGATTTCAGGACTAGGAGTGGACCCTTGGGACTCTGCCTTCAACTGAAGACCTAGGCGTTAGATAATGGATTGGCTTGAGGTCTGTTGGTAGTTCCAAGTGATTGCAACATAATGGTCCCTAGGTTTAGGAAGGTTTAGTTTAGAGTTAGCTTTGGAGCAATCATCTTGGTCATCTTGAGTAACCGACATGGTGATTCTCTTTGGTTGCTAGAATCTAGACCTAAGTAAGGGCTGGACTCGATGGCTTAGGGCAGACCTAACCTGACTCTAAGGGAGAAACTTTAACTGAGACCTAGGCTAATACTAGACTAGAACCTAGACTTGCTAAACTCAATGGGTTTTGGTTCAGACCCTGAACTAGGGTAACCCTAGATCTAGAGGCAACTTTAAGCTTAGACCTTTGCTAGAACCTAGACTAAGATCTAGATTAGATGGGTGTGAGTCACGACTTGGCCCAAGAGTGGGTCTAGGTTCGGATCTGGGTGTGAGCTTGGATCGGACCTGGACTAAGCTGGGTGTAAGCCTAGGCTTGGACCTAGAGGGTTGTGATAATTAGACCTAGTATGGACCCGAACTAGATCAAGGATGAACTAGGAACGAGCCTTCGGCATGGACCAAGAGGGGGCCTAGGTTCAGACTTGGGTATTAACCTAGTTCGGACCTAAGCTAGGTTGGGTATAAGCCTAAACTTGGACCCAGAGAATTTCAATGATCAGAGCAGTCGTGGACCTGAAATGGATCGCAAATGAGCCAGGAATGTGTTTCACCTCGGACCAAGAGGGGGCTTAGGTTTAGACCTGGGTGTGAACCTGGTTTGGACCTAGGCTAGGCTGAGTACAAGCCTGGATTTAGACCTAGAGAGTTTTAATGATCAGACCAAGCGTGGACCTGGACTGGATCAAAGATGAGCTAGGATTGAGCCTTCGGCTCAGATCAAGAGGGGGCCTAGGATCAGACCAAGGCAAAACCTGGTTCTAACCTGGGCTAGGCTGAGTATAAGCCTAAACTTGGGCTTAGAAGTTCCAGCATGGACCAAAAGCTGGGTCCGGACTGGAATCTAAGATTAACCGATCAGAAATAAGCAAGCAAACACACGAAAATTCTTGACCTAGTCTGATTATGGGTGGGCTTGGCTTGGGAGTGGGTTCCTAACTATTGAAATGCGGCAAGGATAATATAGGTCCCCACATAGGTCCTGGCCTCCTATTATAGAATGTTCACTAGGTCCTACTATACGCAAAGTTTCTTTAAGGCAAAAGATTATAGAGGGGCGCTTAAAGTTAAAGTTATGTGAATCCCAACCGTCTTTGCTCTCAAAGTTAAGTTCACCTCATTCCGTTAATGTAGATTTTGGGGTTTTCGAAATATTTGTTTGTTGGTTTCCTGGCCACTCCCGGTCCGGTGTGTGCTGGAGTGTGTAAAGAAGCATGCAATTAAAATAAAGTAAAGCACACAATGCACACAAGAAAAGATAGGAAATAAGTGAGAGCTTGACACTGATCATGCTTAACGATGCGCGCTTCAAGGTAAAACTCGCTCGAAGCACAATATATATGGAGGGGTAAGCAACCCCTAAGAAGGTCAAGTCAAAACAATGGGACCAGGCACATTCCGCGCTAAGTCGAGCGTGGCCCGGGTCGAGGGGGACCCGAACGGGACACGGTTCAGGTTATTTTTTATGCCAAAAAACATTTAAATTTTTTTTTTTAAGCCAAACATTGGTGGACAAGAAGCCAAAAGGCTCTGGAATAGGCCTATGGGGTTCTAGGAATTTTCTGGGACCAATGTGATAGGGAGGCATGGGGCGTGTGGCACAGGTGGCATGAGTCATGTCACACCTATAGGTTGGGCAGCACAGGTCGTGTTGCCCAAACAAAAATATATATATTTTTTTCTTTCAACCTTGAAGAAATAAGGCTACGGAAACTTGTAGAAGCAGAAAAATCAGAATTTTTGATGAAATAAAATTAAAACAATGTGAAATAGAAGAAGAGAATAAAGAACAGACCTATATAAAGAAAAATATTTTTTTGGTATTTTTAAAAATTTTATTTTGCACCAAATATTTTTGAGTAGTCACAAGAAAGTCCTAGGACCGAGCCTGAAAATTTCAAAAAAATCTGACTTGGATGACGGGGGGCACCAAAGGTCGTGTTTCTCTGAACGTGGGCAGCACGACCCGTGTCGCCCAGGAGGAACAGAATCACCCAAAATATTTTATTTTTTTATTTGTTTTATATTTTTATATTGTTAATATTTATGAAATAAGACTACTTTTAACTTGGAAGAAGTATGAAAAAAATATATTTTTGATGAAATAAATTAAATTAGAGTAAACAGACAAAAGCAGATAGGATGAATCTCTATCAAGTAAAATATTATTTTGGTATTTTTAGAAATTTTATTTTTCTATGAAACGTTTTGACATGCAATAAAAATGGCCCTAGAATATGTTTGCAAAGTTTTAGAAAATTCTGAAACATTCAAAATTTGGGCGACACTGGGAGTGTCGCCCTGGATCTGAGCAGCACTGGTGGTTTCACTCAGAAAAATCAGGATTTCGCAACACAAAAACCTTGGATCCCAGTTAATGTCAACTTTTGGGACCATTTGTGACTGAAAACAGTTAAAAATGATGAATAAAAGTTGTAATTTTGTGCTTGGATCAAGCTCGAAGTGCCCCATGGTGGGTGCCAAATTATTTATGATGAAAATCAAACAAATCTTCAGATGAAGATATCTCGAATCTGACACCTTAAACTAAATGAAAATGCAAGGAATAAAATGGTAAATAAAGTTGGACAAATCGAAGAAAGGAAAATGACACCAAATCAAGCCGGATGGCCCGAGACTCCCGAGCCTTATGCGGCTTGCCCGTATCAGAACAGGTCCTCTTTCCCCTCTTTGAGTAAGATGTTTATCAAAAAATATTGATTGCCTAGGGTCGTTGTGCCATAGGATATGTCTTAGAACTAGGGTTCTTAGGCTTAGGATAAATAGGGTTTTCTCTCTAAACTCTATCTTCTGCAGCACTCTAGGGTTTTTATCTCTATCCCAGGTTTCAATCTCTCTACTAAGGATTCCATCTCTGAAGTATCCATCATTTTTCTCTCTGTCCCCCTCTAAATAGTCCAAAAAATATGCTAAAATGGGGGCAAAAATTGTTGGGAAGGATATCGTCCCGCAACAAACAAATCCCCCCAATCAAAGATACCATTTTGGGGAGGCGGATTTGGGCGGCACGAGGAATGTTGCTCAAGTAAATTACAAAAAAAAATTGACATTTGATTTGGGGCTGATTGGAACTGGGCGAAACGGGTCGTTTCACCTGGGCGGCATGGGTCGTATCACCTGGGCAGCACGGGTTGTGTCACCTTGGCGGCACTCCCCATGTCTCCTGGGCGGCATGCCCCATGCCGCACGTACCATTTTTTATCAAAATTGAGATTTTTCAATTTGGTGTGTTCCTCATCCTCTTGTTAAGATCTCAGGAAAATTTGGGTCAAAACATATCTTTTTACTATTTTTTTTGGTAAAACAAGGCATTTAAAAGAATCTGGGTCAAAACAGTGCATCTACAGGGTTCTGGGAAGGCCAACTAGTTCCGGACAACGAGGTAGGCTATGTGAATTATGGATTTGGGTTTACTTGGTTAAGTGTGGTCCTAAGGGTTCAAGAAACCACAAAATTTACAAGTTTTAAAATGGGGTGTCTACACTTGGTGGTGAAATCCAAAGAGAAAGATGTTCATATGAGAGATCTTGAAAAGGTGTTCGAGGGATTACACCTTTATCAGCTCAAAATGAACCCCCTGAAATGCGCTTTTGGCATGCATTTAGGAAACTTCTTGGGCCATTCTTAGACGTTGAGGGCTGGAAGTTGTGCCAGTCAAGATCATTGCGATCCAGGAAATGCCATCCCCGACAACATTACCAGAGCTGTGATCCATCCAAGAGCAGCTGACTTATATCCGCAGGTTCTTCTCAAACCTCTTAGATCATTGTAAGCCTTTTGCGCACCTGTCAAAGAAGGATACTCCATTCATTCGGGATGATGCATGTCAAGCAGCCCATGATGACATGAAGCATTATTTACTCAACCCTCCAGTACTCTCTACACCGGTGCTGGGAAAAACTCCCATCCTGTATGTGACCGCTCTAAACGAGTCACTTAGGGCATTATTGGTGCAGAACAATGACAAAGGGAAAGAGATCGCACAATACTATCTCAACCGCAGGATGCAAGGGGCTAAGAAGAATTATCCCCTGTTGAGAAGATGTGCTTGGCGCTAATCTTCGCAGTATAAAAGCTCCATCACTACTTGGTCGGTCATGAAGTAAAACTTATATCAAAAGCAGATCCTGTAAAGTTCCTCATGACATTCCCATGCTTGTCGGGACGTCCTGCTAAGTGGTCATTATTGCTAATGCAATTCGACATCACATAGGTACCACAAAAGGACATCAAGGGCCAAGCTTTGGCTGATTTTCTCGCAGCACACCCTGTACTGAAAAAATCTCCCTTATCAAGTGACCTCCCGATAAAGAAGTCTTCTGTACAGAACTCGTGCAAGCATGGGAGATGTACTTTGATGGAGCCTTCCAATCTGATGGCGGAGGCATCGGGGTGGTAGTCATGACCTCAAAAGGACGAGTGCTTCCTCTATCCTTCTCTCTCACCGAAGCCAATTCCCATAATGAGGCAGAATATTAGGCCCTTATAATTGGGTTGGAGATAGCCTTTGATCTAGACTTCGAGCAGCTCAATATCTATGGAGATTTTGAGTTGGTTATTCGACAGCTTAAGGGGATCTATGACGCGGTAAAGGACACTCTCATGCCCTATCACGATACTGCAAAGTCGTATATGGCTCATCTTGAGGATGTTTCTCTAAGTCACATCCCCAGGAGATTAAACTCCTAGGCTGATGCACTCGCAAAGCTCATCGCTACAATTCAACTGTCTTCACCAGGGCGTACGCCTGTTTCGGTCTCATATCGATGACACATTGAATTGAGAACCGAAGTGGACACAGGTGATGAGAGAATTCTCTTTCCGGAGTGTCCGCCTTATCCATTTGGGGCACTTCTGATAGCCAAATATGCCATTAAAGCTGAGCAGAAAATGGCACGGAGTCAAAGTGCTGGAGCCGAAAGGCCAGAACCAGAGTTCTTCGATCCAATGTGTGCAAAAATTGAACAAGTAGAAGATTGGAGAGAGCCCATCATCAATTTCATAAAGCACGGTTGACTATTTGAAGATCGTACTGAGTGCAATAATGTATGCAGAATGTCTACCAAGTACACCTTCCTTGAAGGGGGTGCTCTTTTCCATCGATCTTTTAATAGAATTCTCCTCAAATGTATAGATGCACAAGAAGAAACTAAGGTGTTGGAAGAAGTGCATTCAGGTGTATGTGGACTGCATCAGTCTGGTCCTAAGCTTTATGAGCTGATACGCATGCTGGGGTATTATTAGCCTTCAATGATTACTGACTCCCTAAATTATGCCAAAAGATGCTAGGTACGCTAGATGAATTGAAGTCTTATTCATCTGCCTATAGATCCCTTACACCCTACAGTGGCATCATGGCCCTTTTCACAATCGGGTGTGGACATTGTAGGACCTATTGATCCTCCTTCAACAATGGGCCATGTCTTCATTTTGACAGCTACAAATTATTTCTCCAAGTGGCCTGAAGCAGTCCCTCTCAAGCACGTTCAGGGGGCTGCGGTGGCCAACTTTTTGTGACATCATATCATATACCAATTTGGAGTGCCTGATTGGATAATATCAGACAATGGCCCTCAATTTAGAAGTCAACATATTGATCACTTGGCTAATCAATTCGGTTTCAAGTGGAAATACTCAATTATGTACCACTCTCAGGTGAAGGGCTTAGCTGAGGCCTTCAATAAGACTCTATCTGCTATCTTGAGGTAGCCAGTATCAAAAACAAGGAAACATTGACATGAAAAACTTTCGGAAGATAAGAAATGCCAATGATTCTACTCCTTATTCCTTGGTCTATGGGGGTGAAGCAGTCTTACCCCTCGAGATTCAACTGCCCTCGCTTCATGTTGCCATACATCAAGGACTGGCTTAAGATGAGAGGGTTAAGCTTCATTACCAAGAGTTGGATGCACTTGGTGAAAAGAGATTGGAAGCTCAGTTGAATCTTGAGCTCAACCAGGGGAGAATGAAGAGGGCCTTTGCCAAGTCAGTCAAGGTCAGGTCATTTACCCATGGAGATCTGGCTTTAGCTGTTCAAAGGCCAATTGTTATGCATAGACGACATAAAGGACAGTTTGAACCTAAGTGGGAAGGCCCTTTTATAGTCAAGAAGGTCTCACCAAATGGTGTTTACATACTAGCACATCTTGAAGGAGGAGAAGTGATAAGACTCAACGTGCGAAGGAGTTAAGGATAGAAGAAAGGAACGACGATGAGAAGGAAAATAAGCAAGTCAACTATATAGAGCTTAATTTTTTTATTGAAGAAATTACAAGTTACAATCAGAAACCCATTATTAAGGAAGTTAGCGATATATTATCAAGTGCTGCTCTTGCATCTTAGGAAAAGAGAATGGCTGACCCCAGCATTGCTCTTGCATCTGAGGAAAAGAGAACGACTGACCCCAGCGTTGCTCTTGCATTTGAGGAAAAGAGAACAACTGACCTCAGCGTTGCTCTTGCATCTAAGGAAAAGAGAATGGTTGACCCCATCATTGCTCTTGCATCTGAGGAGAGGACGGTTACATGCTAAAAAATTGCACTCGCATCAGAAGCATTGCTTTTTCATATGAGGAAAAGAGGACGGTTACAGGCCAAAAGTTGTTCCCACATTAGGAGAAGGTGGAAGCGCTTTGATCGAGAATATCAAACATACAAAACAAACTTCTTTGACAAGGAACTGGCCTATGATGGAGAGCATACCCTATCCATAGTGAGGGGCCTTCCACAAAAGAACATGGAGTTCACAATTGTGCTAGGCGACTTGGCTTCCAAAAGGCTTCATAAGTCAGGCCTCACCATTGGTTACCACCCTTTGCCAACCCAAGTCGTCACTATGCACAATCACAGCAGAACACGATTCACCACCGTTCATGAAAGGATCACTGAGGGAGCAGCTACTGCCACGCACGACTAACGCCATGTGCGTCATGGCGATGACCATGTCGACTAGTGCTGTGCAAGACTGATGTTGAGCATCTTCAAAAAGACTAACCCTGGTTGCGTTACCAAGGGTTAACCTCCGCTGTGTTTTCAAAAGACTAACGCCAGCTGTGGCTTCGAGGAGTAACGCCAGCTGTGTTCTCTATTACCACGGGTGCTCGCTCGTGACGCTTCGATTTCTAGCAACAATGACTATTCAGCTTCCTTAAAACCCTTCGTCACATTGTGACCGTTCAGATGCCCAGCGACTGTTCAATTCATGTGACCCTTCAGCTCTCGCGACTGTTCAATTCTTGCGACCCTTCGATTCCCGTGACTCTTCAGTTCTTGAGACCATTCAGTTCTCGAGACCCTTCGGCTGCTTGTGCCCCTTCGTCTCCCAGGCAAGCATCCACCTTCTAGTAGTTGTTTATTCCCCTTCAACCTCTCGGCTCCATGCTAGGAAACCCTTCTCACTCGTCAAAAAACTCACTGACAGACCTTCCCTTCTTCTTCCTGATGGTGAATAACCACTGAAAAACTCCTGAAAACTAGAGAAAGTTCAATGACCGCTCCTTGCTACCACTTGGATCCATGTCCCCTTCTCTGGTACTTCCAGAACCACTACCAAAATCCCTACGGACTCCGGCCAACTCCCTCTTTTGATCGCACTGCCTGCTTTTCAACTCCATCAACAGTGAAGCTCGCGAAGCCCCCTACGCAACTTTATTAGTTCATTCTGGATGACATGCTAGCCGACAAACTCTCACCTGTAAGCTTTGTGTCCTTGCCGAAATTCCCATCAGGAGGTCTCTCACTCTTACTGTTAAAAGCCTTAGTTGTTTTTACCTCCGGTAAAATGGTAAAAATGAGGTTTACCCCCTTATATAGAAGATGCTTCCTTGAAGTGCCCCTCACAAAGCAAGAATACTAGATAGGTCCCTGAAGGCCAAAAGGCAATGGACCGAACCGGGCCCGGCTCAGATCCGAGACTCGAACAGAGGGTTACCACCGACAATGCAATGGCAAGCGTCAAACGGTAATGAACCAGGTCCGGGCTGGGCCCAGGCCTGAGGCCCGATCTCAGACCAATGCCACTCGCAGCTAATGATGAGTGTGAAAGGTCGTGACTAATGCTGAACGTGAAATCTCACGACTAACGCCGCACGTGAAACTCCCCAATGAATGCCGCTTGTGACTAACACCACGTGCCAGGGGCTGCTCAACACCGCTCATTCAACTCGTGACTCCATGCTAGTTCGGCGCATGTTTGAATTTGGTCACCGATGTGAGTGTTCTACCATCATCCCTAGTAGGAGTTGCACAGGTGCCGCAGCCCATCATCCTCGGTGGACTTAGGTGTATAGAAAAACGTTCATGCTTACCCCTTCAATCCCCAGTGGGTGAGTCTCGCACCAAGCTATCTTATCCCCAAGGAGTTGGGTTACCTTCCATAAGCCTATTCCTCATGGAATTTCATCTTTCAACTTAGAAAGATGTACTTGCCCTTTAATCCCTAGTGAAGTCTGCTTCTGTTTGCCATCCCTCGTCAGGCCACCATCTCCATCTAAGCTCTCTTATTGTGTATAGCCTTAATATTTTATCCCCAAGGAGTCAGATTGATATCCACAGACCTATCCCCCATGGATCTTTACCTATATGACGACGTACACAATGATCTGTGCTGCATGACCTTAAATTACATAGCCTTGGTCTAGGTGCACGACCCTAAACTGCAGGGTCCAAACTATACGACCTTAAACTGTAGCGAAGATCTAGTTACATGACCTTAAACTGCATGGTCCTAGCTACATGGCTTTAAAATTGCATAGCCATGGTCCAAGCTATATGACCTTAAACCATTGTGCACGTCCTGGTCGCATGACGTTAAAAGGCTTAGCACTATGGTCGAATTTATATGACTTTAAACTATAGCGGAGGTCTAGTTGCATGAGCTTAAAATGCATGGTCCTCGTTGCATGACTCTAAACTGCATAACCATGGTCCACGCTATATGACCTTAAACTATAGTCGGTGTCCTGACCGTACGACGTTAAACTACTTTGCATAGGTCCAGGAGGCATGGCCTTAAACTCGCCCCCACACATGCACACAAGCTCTTTATGTGCGTTTTTATGCACGTCTTCCCTAGTGTGCACATCACCTTCATTAACACCCCAATGAATCCCTTCATTACCATTCACCACTCCCCAGTGAGTCTCACTTGTGCTTACAAAACGGTGAACCATCCCGCCATCCATACTAGTCGTTAGCTAGTTGATCACCACTTTTCACCCACCTTTCATACATCATCCATCTTGCATAGGTAGCCTTGTGCCATCTCCCCAAAGTGAGTCAAAAGCACCACCATACTCACTCCATGGCCTCAACAGACTGCCATCCATGCCCACTATGGTCCAGCTGTATGACCTTAAAACTATAGTGCACGTCCTTGCCGCATGACGTTAAAATGCTTCTCACAGGTCTCGAAGGCATGACCTTAAACATGCCTTCAAAAATATAATAATAATGGGCATGGTGTTTACCTGGACAAGGGAACACCATGAGTAAAAATGACGGATAGGCATGGTCACGAAACCATGAGTAAAAGAGTTCCGTAAAATAAAAACCCAAGCACGATAAAATACCCGAAAAGGGCACTGTGAGTAAAATGGAAGAATAAGGGTGGACATGGCCGAAAGGTCATGGGTAAAATAGCCTCGAATAAAAGGAAGTTGGTGAAAACCATCTCTACGGTGCCACTTCCCACGTCCAAGTGAAAACACACAAAGGGTGCTTGGATCAATAAACTGGTTGATGCAGCACTTGCCTCTACAGGCGGCTTCAGCCCACATTCTAAAGAGAAAAATCCATGGTGTCACAATGCCAAGACCCAAACATACGAGAATCAAGCAAGATTCTGATAGCCTGAGTCCATTTACCAAAGGACTCGAAGGACAAAAGACTCACCAAGAAGGCAATAAAAGTCTCATGAAGAAGAGCACCATTCCCAATAGGTCATTAAATACACTCCAAGATGCTCAAGAAGTCCCAAGAAAGCCAAGTCAGCCAGACTTTGGACCTGTTATGCAGCAACAGGATTGAGCCCTTTGGGGTCACCTCGAACAAAGAAGAGAGGTATCCTGGATTTTAAAACTACTAGCAATAAGCAGGGGTTATACCCAAACTGAGGTACCAAACTGAGGTCCATTTACCAAACTGAGGTACCCTGCCCACCAAGCAAAATTTGGTGCATAACACAAATGGACACCAACCAAAGGCCCTTCAGTTGACCATCCAAAACTAACAATAAAAACAGGAAAATTATTGTGACAAACCAAAGACTCATCAAAAAGCAAGAAACTGACAAAGCTAGGGCAAAACCTGCCAGAAACTTCAGGGTGATGCCTCGCCAAAATCCCTCCCTAGCCGACAGGCCCAAACTTTCTGGACAGGTCAACAAAAACCCTCAACTAGACCCTACAGGATGGGTCCCACAGAGGTACCCTTCATGTCAAAAGCAAACCTGGTGCAGCAAACAATGCCAACTAAAGGCTCTTTGGCAGTCAATCCAAAACAAAGAAACCAAGAACAAATGGGAAGAAGTGCTCTAAAGCATGGCACTTGGACACCAGACAGGCCTAATTCTGACCAACGGGGTCTATAAAAAATCCTCAACTGTCAGAATCATAAATAGTCCCTTGTGGGTGAGGACTTCGACAGGATCCCTCAAAAAAGTCTCTTCTCCGCCTAAAGTCTTTGTGGATGCACCAATACATTGCATCAAAATGGCTGAGCATCTTAGTTACATAAAAAAAGTCTCTTCTCCCCCTCAGCGTTCACATGATCCAATGGCTAGGAAGAAAAAAGTAATAAAGCCGAAGGAAATTTTTCAAATGTTGTCCTTCTCGCTTCCCTCAAAGCACAACAATCGATGGGGCCAGCTATTTGAAGATATTTTTTAGCACTTTGGGTCCCGAAGGGGAATAAAGAGAGAAGTCAGTCAATAAAGCCTAAATTACTGTGGAGTTATCGACAGTTTTAGAATTTCCCCAGAATAAGTGGTATTGTTCATAAGGACTTTAAAAGTCCACCTGCCAAGTTTTGTCACAATCCGACATGTCTAAGGCAGTGCTTACAAAGAAACAATTTCGAAAAAATTAGTCTCAAGCATCCTCAAATGGACCTCATAACTAGAAATTTATTTTTGTTACGTCAAACAGTTGTGGTAACACCACCATTGGATCTGTCACGATCGAAAACCCTTATGGGTCATGTTTTGGCTTAATCGGATGCTCAATAACAAAGTTTTGGGTAAAAGATCGAAAAGGGGTAAGCCGCATACTATTCCCGTACGCCGTCCCTACCCAAATCAGCATTAATGATGACTGTTTTTACAGTCACTGATAGTGACTTTCGGGAGCCATATCTCACTCGTCCCAAGTTGGATCACGTTCAAATTTTGTGAGCATATTCGTCTTGTCAAGACGAGCGTTTCGACATGTGGTACACCCTGTGACAACGCCCGAGCAAGGAGAAAAACTAGAGAGAAGTCGATGATTCATGAAGGAAGTTGCAAGAAATTCAGCAACGACACATCCCTCTCGAGCGGCCATATCACAGTGCTCGCATATCAGATTGACACGAGACCACTTCCATCGCATGCGTTAGGTCCAAGGATACCATTGGTTTGATCTCCGCGTGTTATGAAAGGTCGGATTTCATGCCCAAAGCCAATAAATTTGTTGTAAATTTCATCCACCGAAATTTAGATTTCAGCTAAAAACTCAAGACTGCAAAATCTTCGTCTGGGCACGAAAACGAGCTGTGTTTGTTACCACACGATCATGACAGAATGCTCAGTATAATACAATGAATAAATCACGGAAAAACATCAAGAAACAAGCATACTATGGATTCGAAGTTTTCAATATTCATCTGAATTTCAAGTCTCATGATCATGGCTTAAAAACACTATTTGTGGCTCGAAGTTGGTATAAAATCGATTACCATGATGAGCTCTAGAAGAAAGCTATCATATTTTTGTCAAATGGGCACCACAGAAACCCTGGATCATCCATGGAAGATCACGAGCGTTCTAGGCCAGCAGCAGGGACTGTTTTTTAATTCCAAGTATTGTTTGACAGGGGTAAAATAATATTTTTGCACCTAGTTTTAAAATTTATTTTAATTCAAATAAATTATAATTATCATCAATTAGGATATTTTTTGGGCATCCACTCATGTTTAGGGCCCAATTTTTTAAATACATGGTAAATCTAATTGTAAAGGATTTCCCTCATACTTTCAATTCATCAATAAAATTTGAGTTTTTACATTGAGTTGGATACACATGAGAGAAGAATTAAGCCGGTACCCCTCTTCCTTAAGGTAATTCTCTCTCTTCCTTTCTTCTCTCTCCTCCTTTTTCTCTCTCCTTCCTCTCTCTGTTCTTTCCTCTTTTTTTCTTTGCTTATCTCTCTTCCTCTCTTTGAACATGCACGACTGTGGTAGAGTCATGCATGTTTCTCTCTTCTCTCTCGGCCCAATCGTTCTCTTTGTTTCTCTCTGTCTGAATGTGCATGGCGATAGTAGTGCCACGTATGAACTTCTCTCTCTATTTTGTTTTCTCTCTCTAACACACACGATGATGGCAATGCCGTGCATGTCTCTTTCTCTCGCTTCTCGTTCTTCCTCTTCTCCTCCTTTATTTATTCTCTCTCTTTCTCTCTGCTTCTCTGTGTCAGAACGTGCTCGGTGTGGCAATGCCAAGCATGAACTTCTCTCTCTCTTTTGTTTTATCTTTAACCACACGACAATGGTAATGCCGTGCGTGTTTCATTCTTTCTCCTCAGGCTCTTACCTAATCGCTTTCCTTCTCTTTCCTACTTTCTCCTCTAGCTCTTTCTTAATCCCTTTCCATCTCTTTCCTTCTTTCTCTCTGACTCTTTCCTAACCTCTCGCCTCACTTTCCTTTCTCTCTTCTCTCTTTTCATCTCTCACTGTTCACCTCCTCTCTCTACTCTCCTTTTTTATTTCTCTTCCTTAAACCCTCTTTCTTCCTCTTTGTCTTTTTTTCTCTCACCTTGTTATTTCTTTTCTCTCTCCTCTCTAGTCATGCACGGTAATACCCATCGCCATGCATGACATTCTCATTCTTCCCTTATCCTTTAAAAACATGCACAGTGAGTTGGGCATTAATTAGAGTGGTAGGCCGGGCCTATGTCCGAGTTTTCCTTTCCCCATGTTGTGCACGGTGATGCTCATCATCACGTAAGACATTCGTTTTCCTCTTCTTTAACAAGGAACACTGAACCGGGCCCTTTCCCGATTGGCGGTTCGGGTGGTGTTTAAGTCCCTTACGACATGAGCGGTGATGCTTAGCGTCGTGCCTGTCTTTCTCTTTCTCATTCCTCTCTCTCTCTTTTCATGGACAGCAGAAACCCATCGCCATCCATGTTCTTTCTCTCTCCTCTCTCCTCTCTCCTCTATCATGGGTGACAAGACCCATCACCATCCATGTTCTTTCTCTCTCCTCTCTCCTCTATCCTCTATCATGGGTGATAGAACCCATCACCCTCCATGTTTTTTCTCTCTCCTCTCTCCTCTATCATGAGTGATATAACCCATCTTCATCTATGTTCTTTCTCTCTCCTCTCTTCTCTATCATGAGCGACAAAACCCATCACCATCCATGTCCTTTCCCTCTCCTCTTTCCTTTGTCATGGGTAATGGAACCCAACATCAGCTATGTCCTTTCTTTCTCCTCTTACCTCTGTCATGGACGGTGAAACCCATCGCCATCCATGTTCTTTCTCTCTCCTCTTTCCATTGTCATGGGGGCAGAACCCATCGCCATCCATGTCCTTCTCTATCCTCTTTTCTCTATCATGAGCAACGGAACCCATCACCATCCACGTTCTTTCTCTCTCCTCTTTCCTCTATCATGAGCGATGGAACCCATCATCATCCATGTTCCTTCTCTCTCCTCTTTCCTCTGTCATGGGCAGTAGGAATCCATTGCCATCCATGTTCTTTCTCTCTCCTCTTTCCTCTACCATGACGACGAAACCCATCACCGTTCATGTTATTTTTCTTTCCTTTTTTTCTCTTCTTCTTCTCTCTCTTCTCTTCGCTCACTCACTTCTTCTCTCTCCCCTTCCTTTTGTCTCTCCTTTCTTTTCTTTTCTCCCTTCTCTCCCTTTTCTCCTTTCTCTTCTCTCTCTCCACATTCCCCTCTTCTCTTTTCTTCTCTCTTCTTCTCTTCTCTCTCGTTGCTCTTTTATTTCTTCTCTTTCTTTTCTTCTCATTTCCTTCTCTTTTCTCTTATCTCTTTTCTTCTCTCTCTCTTTCTCTCTTTGCTTTTCTTATCTCTCCTCTTTCTCTTTCTTTTTTTTCTACCTCTCTCATTTGACCAAGGGACAAGTCTAGCATTATCACGGTAGTCTCGTCGTTGAGCAGTATCATCGTCATGTCGATTTAAGTTACTGTTCCCATCTTGCTGCCACGCTGAACTCACCGTTGTGCTAGGCTGGTTGGTGTTGGTGTTCTACCATCGAGTAGTATTGCCACCATGCCGGTCCGTGTTACCGTGCCCTTCTTGCTATCGCGTCCGGTCAATCATCATGCCAAGCTAGCCACTGTGCAAGGCTAGCCACCGATAAACAGTATACTTCTTGTATTTTCTTCTCTCTTCTGCCTTCTCCCAACCCTCATCTTATCATTTCTTCTCTTTTCTCCTATAAATGTGCACGCCTCTGTGCATTCGCCCAAAGACAAGGTTGGGTCCCTCGACCCACTGGTCTTTTAAAATTAACCATGTGTGTGTGATTGTAGAAACAAGAGAATACATGCCAAGGTTGGTGAAGAAACCCCCAGTCACGCCAGTAGGACGTAAGCTGAGGAGGTACCTTGTCTGCCTTTTCTTCCTCCACCAACTTTCAAGCATCCAGGGTGAAGTCACTTAAAATGGGTGTGATAGGAAGATGGCCTTAAAGGCATTCTCAGTTTAGGGGACTTCACCTTGGATGCTGGAGTTTGATTTGAAGAACAACAATCAAGGTACCTCTTTGGCTTACGTCCTACTGACATGGCTGGGGGTTTCTCGGTGCATCCCGACTATCCAGGCATGATAAGAGGATGGCTTCAAAAGCGATCCCACTTTAGGGGACTTCACCCTGGCTGTAAAAGTTTGATGGAAAAGAAGAGGAGTAGAGGATGGTTTTTTGTGTTGGCGGCACTATGGGACCAGGATAAAAGGGTGGCATTAGAGCATTAAGGCTCCAGTACCGAAAACAGGAAGGCAGCACTAAGGCTCGAGATAAAGGAAAGGAGACACCAGAATAATAATGCTCCGGTGCCGAAATTGAGAAGGCTGCACTAAGGCCCGAGACAAAGAAAACATGGCACTGGGGTCATAGTTTTTTTGGAAGGCACTGAGGCTGTAGTTTTTTTTGGAAGGCACTCGGGATGTGGTTTTTTTTGAAGGTAATGGGGCAGAAAAATTATGAAGGCACTGGGCCATAGTTTTTTTTTTGGGAAGGCACTGGGGCTGTAGTTTTTTTGGAAGGCACAGGGGCCATGGTTGTTTTGGAAGGCACTGGGACCATGGTTGTTTTGGAAGGCATTGGGGCTATAGTTTTTTTAGCAAGCACTGGGACCGTAGCTTTTTTTTTTTGAAAGGCACTAGGGCCGTGTTGGGGAGGTTTTTAGAAGGCGGGTAGCAGGAGGTTCGGTCTAAGCGCCCATTGCGGGTTTTCACTGGGCCCGAGGAGATATGGTGTCAGTGAAGTGGTTTTCACCAAACCCTTTGTTGGGGTGTTTTTAGCCGTGACTTCGAGGTCACGTCCACCTGTTAACTTTCGCTTTTACTCATGGCACCGTTTGCAGGTTTTTTCCATGCCCGGATTTTTTTTTAGGACTCTTTTACTCATGGCTTTGCCCGCCTGTCATTTTTACTCATGGCGCCCATTGTGGGTTTTCACCATGCCCTTGTTTTTTTTTTATTGGAAGATTTTATCCATAGCCCCTTCTTTTTTTTTGGGGGGGGGGCTATGTCTGCCCGAAGCTCTTTTTCTTTTACTTACGATAATTGCCTCGTGCTCGTCTTCTTTGTTTTCTTTTTTGGGAGAAAGAGGCCACCAATGTGGTGAAGCTTGACGGACGGGTCTTGAGAGTCTTGAGAGCCTTGAGCAAAGCGTATCTGCTTTTTTTTAGGGGGGGGGGGGGGGGGGGGGGTTGCTCCGAAGAGTAGCTTTATAGTGACCCAAGAGGTTTTGTGTCAGCACAAGGTCAATGATGGGGGTGTCAGCGGGAGGGTGTTGGGATGGTGCCCACTAGTCGGTGAAGTGCTGAGACCTGGGGGGGGGGGGGGAATGGAGATGGGACTCGTGGGGGGGTCAATGAAGATGGGACCTGAGGGGGATGAATGAAGATGGGACCTGTGGGGGGTGAATGGAGATGGGACCTGTTGGGGGTGAATGAAGATGGGACCTGCGGGGGTGAATGGAGATGGCACTCGTGGGGGGTGATCGAATATGGTACCCGCTGGGGGTGAGTGAAGATGGGACCTGTGCGGGGGGGGGGGGGGGGGGGAGTGGAGATGGTACCCGCATGGGGTGAATGGAGATGGGACATGTGGGGGGTGAATGGAGATGGGACCCGTGGGGGGTGAGTGAAGATGGGACCAGTGAGGGCTGAATGAAGATGGGACCCATGGGGGGGTTAATGGAGATGGGAACCACAGGGGGTAAGTGAAGATAGTACCCACAGGGGGTGAATGAAGTTGATATCCGTGGGAGGTGATTGGAGATGGCACCCATGGGCGGTGAATGGAGATGGTACCCACGGGAAGTGAAGGGAGATGATACCCAAGGGAGGTGAGTGAAGATGGTACCCACGAGGGGTGAATGAAGATAGGACCCACGGGGGAGTGAATGAAGATGGGACCTATGGGGGGTGAGAGAAGATGGGACCCATCGGGGGTGGATGAAGATGGACATGCCCCGAGGGGGCAAGCTTGTAGAGGCAGCGTTCGGCTGACGAGACGCCCTCATGCTAAGCGAGGTCAGATGAAGTATACCATGTGGTGGCAAGGCCTCGGCGTAAGATCCTCTTGAGTGATCTGTTGACACACCAAGTTGGCAGTGTGGTGGCACGAGATTTGATTGTGACACTTCATGAGTAACACCTGGTAGGTACGGTGTGCGAAGGTTTAAATGTCGTGGTCAACAAGGTGCCATTGTGGTGACACATGGCTAAGCAAGTGGGCGGTGTGGCGCTCGGGAAGCAGCAAGATTTGATGAGCCTTGGTCTTTCAAAAGGGGCTAGGCAGGAGAGCATGATTGCAGCTTTTCCCCTTTGCGATGAAGTTCCATTTTGGATGCTCCTTTATGTGGAGGCCGTATGGAGACTTTGTTTTCTTTAAAGAGCTTGGTCAGTGAGTGATGCCCGTAGCTGGGGCTGACTACTTGACAATGACCTTTGGGGTGCGCGTGGGTGTTGAATGTCCTTGTGAAGATGTCTACCCGTGCAGAGGTGACAATGGACCCATGATAGAGGGCGAGCTTGTTGCTGCAGACCTCCTCTATTTGTGCGGAACCCATGGCGTGAGGCCCAAGGCCATGTATGCGGCGCTGAGAGCTCATCATCTTCACTAGAGGATGAGTTGAAGGAAACGACACTCCCCATGTTCTTCAAGTCTTGGTTGAAGAGATGGATGAAACCACTTGAAGGCACCACCACTGCGGGGGGTGGTTGGCCATTTGAAGGGAGGAGACCCACTTCATAATGGATGTACACATTTTTGTGTCACAAAGGGCATTGTAACAAACATGTAATCCTTTTTTTTATTCATGAAATGGAATCCCCTTTTATGCTGAATTCCCCTTCTTTGCCTTGTGTCGTCATGTGCTGCTCTCCTTCCATTTTTTCTTGAGGGCCGGCGTAGTCCTTAGCCCTGCTGATGGTGGAGAAAAGGAATGCACGTGGGGCAGTTGCTGCTTGCTGCGAGAAGTGCGGGTTTTCATCCCAACCCTTAGGGACTGTAGGGGGTCCCATATGTGGGCGAGAAAAGGAATGAGGTTTGCTTGTCCATGACTTCCGCTCATGGGTAGTATTTCTTTAGGTATCTGTCGTTGATCGGAGGCATGGCCTCCACTCATTCGGCATTAACTAGCAGGTATGCACTCGTTAGGTGCCTCGATCTCGCTCTCCAGATGTTGATGATCTAGCGGCATGTGTCTCGGGTTTTTAGTGAACTCAGGATTTGAGATCGCTCTCTCGGAACATTGCTCTATGTTAAGGGTATGTATACCAACCAATGAGAGAAGAATTTTAGGTGGGTTCGAGACTTACTCGGGATGGCTCGCGTGGGCACCCTCTTAAATCACGAAGAAAGCTCTTTAGCTGCTTGAGCTGGTTCAGAATCACCTCCCTTAACCTGTAATGCTCTTGTTTTTCTACACAACACTTCTACGGTTAATTTGTAAGACAAGTGGGTTGACGGGACCGACCCATGTCTTAGGGTAATGCACGTTCACATGAGAAGGCGATGAAGTGCAAGGTTCGGTGAAAGATAGAAAAGAGAACAGACCTTGATGTAGGGGTGAAACTAGCATAACCACCAGAAATTACTGACTCGAAGTGGTAGCAAGACAAGCATGGTTCTCAGGACTAGCACAATAGTAATACTACTCGAAATTGAGGTCGGTGCGTTGGTGATAGGCTAGGTTTACCCTTAGTCAAGTGAGAGGAGAAAGAGGTGAAGAGGGAAGGACGAGATGGTGAAGAAAAGGGGAAATTCAGACGCCAATAAGCATCATGATAGGCAATGCAAGGAGACGGTGCATCCCTTGTTGACATCGCTAGCTCTTGACAAGGCACACGACGATACGCACGAGATGCAGGGAGAATGGCGACTAGCACTGGGCATGTGGACGAGGCTCATGACGATAGTTTCTCCTAGGTAACACGGTGATAGGCGCGAGACCCAGAGAGAAGAGCGACGATCAATGAGCACGTGGAGCAGGCTCATGGATGGCGATAGGTGCTGCCAGGGTCCTTAGCGGGTGGTGATAGGGATCGCAATCTACACTAGACGTGAGATGCGGCAATAAACCTTGTTGTCTGGTCTTCACTGACGTCAAAGCTATGTCTATGGGCTGCGATGGGCACCGCTGTCGACAGACCTCGCTTGAAGGAAGCAACATATGAGTAGGGGGAAGGAGGCTTGCGCATGGCACTGCCATCACCATGCACGCCCTGTGAGACCAAGGGAGAGGCATGCACGACACTGCCACTACCGTGCATGATCCCTGTGAGGACTCAGACGAAGAAGAAGGAGAAGAGAGGGGAGAAGAGAGAGAGAGAAGAAAAGAAATAAAAGAGAGAGAAGGTTTACCTCAGGCCTAGGGGTATGAGTCAAAAGTTTCTCTCACCTCACTCCCTATCTCAAGCATGACCCAACAATGGTAAGAAAGAGAAACTTTTATTAAGTGAAGACTCTTTGTTGTGTGTGTATGCCTCCGGCTCTCTCTTTTTTTTCTCATACAATGATGGTATGTATATATAGAAGTGTGCCCCAAACATGGGTGGATGATCAAAAGTAACCCTAATTGCTAGAAATTAAGATTAAATTGAATTAAAAGAAATTTGAAAATAGGGTGCAAAATGATAGATTTGCCCCTTCCTAACAAGTTGTGGAATTCTAGAATGGTCCCTGTGTTGCCCTAGGACTTGCGTGATCTTGCAAGACTAATCCGAGGTCGTTCTGATGTATGGTTGATCATATTTTCTTATAAGGATTGGTATGACGATCGATTTGATACCAACTTCGAGGCATGGATTGTGTTTTTAGTGCACGATCATGTGACTTGAAATTTGAGTAGATCTTGAAAATTGGGTTCGATAGTGTGTTCATTCCATCATGTTTTTCTATGTTTTCTTCACTGAACCACACGGAGAATGCTACTACAATCACGGGGCACCAAACGCCTCTCGATTCCATGGTCAAATGAAGATTTTGCAAGTTTGGAATTTTGGTCAGAATCAGGAATCCGGTGACAGAATTTGCACTCAGTTCGTCAGCTTCGTGTACATTATTCCACCGGCAATCATGTACGGGGTTCGAGTCAGAGATGGCTTGAGACCTTGCGCCCGTAATGGAATTGGTCTCGCATCGATCAGGGTCGCGAACGACATGATACTCGAGTGAACCACGACGTTGTTGAGTTTCAAGCACTTTCTTCAGGGATCAACAAGTTCTCTCTAGCATTTCTTCGCACTCAGATATCGTCACGGGGCACCACATATCAAATCGCTTGTCTTGGTTAGACAAACATGCTCACTAAACTTGAGCCTGATCTGACTTGAGACGAGTGAGATATGAGCGTCGAAAGTCACTTATCGTGACTGTCCTTTCAATGGTGTAGTGTTGCAAGGTGGCCGCACGGGAATAGCGTGTGACTTCACCTGTTTCACTCTCTCACCTATAACGTCTTCCTGGAGTGTCCATTTGGGATGAAATTTGACCCCTGGGGGTTTTCAACCATGTTGGATCCAAAGAGAGTGGTCCCACAACAATTTGAGATGCTGAAAAATGTAACTCTAGTAATAAGGGTCAGTTTCAAGTCCTAAAGGCGGATCTGCCGTAACTATTTCTCAGTCATAACTACTTTAGATATGTCGGAATGAGAAAAACCTTGGTACGAGACTCTTGAGAGGCCTGATAAAGAACTTGGCCAGTTCTGGGGTTGTTCTGAGACTGTCCAAATTTCCACTACATACCTTTATTAACAGGGGCTCCATGTTGATGAAAAATACCTTCCAACAGCATGCCCCACCGAATGTTGTGCTTCAAGAGAATCGAGAAGTGCAATCATTCTAGAAATTTGAGGAATCTTTGTCAAAGTTCGCACGTTCAATAGACTATTTGTGATTCTGAAGCATAAGGCCTTTGTCAAGACCGCCTCGTACAGAACTAAGCCTTTTTTGAAGGCCAAATGCTACGAACCTTTGATCGGCATTGGTTTGTGCTACACCAGGTTTACTTTTGATGCTCAAGGTATCTCCTGTAGGTCCCATTTAGAGGGGTCCAAACGGGGGCTTCTGACTCAACTCGAAAGTCTAGTCCCATGTAGGCCAGGGGATTTGGAGAAGATGTACTCTGAAGCCTGTGGCAGGTTTGACCCTAGCTTCATCGGTTTCTTACCTTTGCGATGGCTCTTAGTATTTTCTGAGGGATATTTTGGTCATCGTCCTCACCCTCAAGGGCTCTTGTTGTTGTTGAACTGGGGAAATCTTATGCAGCTCTCACTTCCTGAAGATCCATGAAACTGAGGAGATCTTATGCGGCTCTCACTCCTTAATGAGCCATGAAACCAGGGAGATCTTATGCGGCTCTCACTCCTTGATGAGCCATGAAACCAGGGTGATCTTATGTGGCTCTCACTCCCTGATGAGCCATGAAATCGGGGAGATCTTATGTGGCTCTCACTCTTGATGAGCCATGAAGCTAGGGAGATCTTATGAGGTTCTCACACTTTGATGATCCATGAAAGTGGGGAAATCTTATGTGGCTCTCACTTCCTGATGACCCATGAAACTGGGGAGATCTTATGCGCCTATTACTCCCTGATGAGCCATGAAGCCGGGGAGATCTTATGCGGTTCTCACTCCCTGATGAGCCATAAAATCGGGGAGATCTTATGTAGCTCTCACTCCCTGATGAGCCATGAAACCGGGGAGATCTTATGTGGCTCTCACTCCCTGCTGAGCCATGAGACTGGGGAGTCGGCTGAGACTGTGGAAGTGCGTCAACCTCCTTTGTCGGTTCAAGCACCCTTTGAGGGTTTTCACTTGAACAGGGGAAGTGGTGCCGTGAGGATGGTTTTCACCAACTTCTGTTATTTTTGGGCTTTTTTACCCATGAATTTGTCGTCATGTCCACCCTTTTCATCCATTTTTGCTCACAATGCCCTCTTAGGTTTTTTACCGTGCTTGGGTTTCTTTTTCCATGGAACTCTTTTACTCATGGTTTTGTGTCCATGCCCGTCCGTCATTTTTACTCATGGCGTTCTCGTGTCCACGTGTACACCATGCCCCTTTTTTTTTAGAAGGCGTGTTTTAGGGTCATGCCTTCGAGACCTATGCGAAGCCTTTTAACGTCATGCGGTCAGGATGCACACTATAGTTTAAGGTCATACAGCTGGACCGTAGCAGTAAGGAATGACAGTCTGTAGAGGCCACAGAGTGAGTCTGGTGATAACTTTGACTCACTTGGGAGGATGGCATGAAGTTGCATGTGGAGAGTTGATTGGATGGTGGGTGAAAGGTGGTGCGCCACTAGCTGACGGCGAATATGGGTTCCAAGATGGCTTGTGGTTTGGTGAGCATGGGTAAGACTCATTGGGGGATGATGAAAGACGGTGAAGGTGGCAAGTACACATGAATGGGCTGGCTAGGGAGGACATGCGTGGAGATGCGCGTAAAGGGCGTGTGCACCTAAGTAGGCTCATTGAGGAGAAGAAGAGGGTACGCACACACAAAGCATGCACCAATATGCACATGAAAAGGGTGTACGGTTAACGGGGGCATGTTTTAAGGTTGCGCCTCCCAGACTTGGGCAAAGAATTTTAACTTCATGCGGCCAGCACGTTCACTATGGTTTAAAGTCATATAGCTTGGATTGTTGTTATGCAGTTTTAGGTCATGCAATCGGACTATGCAGTTTAAGGTCGTGCAACTAGACCTCCACTATAGTTTAAGGTCATATGGTTTGGAACATGGCTATGCAGTTTAAGGTCATGCAGTATGGACCGCATGAATCGCCATGTCAGTAGGGCTGCATGGGAGGTGGGGGGGTAGGTATGTGGATAGCAATCTGACTCCTGTGGATAATGTTAGTTAAGGCTATACACATGCGAAGAGATGTAGATGAAGGTACCCTATGAGGAGTAGTAAACGGGAGAGGCTTCACTGGGGATTAGGAGGGCCAGTGTGACTCTACGGGGATAATGAATATCAGTGTGCATGGAACACTGGCAGGCCAGAGCACAGATGAACCTCACAGTGGGTTGAAGGGGTAAGAATGGCCTTAACTTCTCTAGAGTTGACGGGGCGAGTACGACCCTTGCATAAATCTAACTCCGCTGGGGTTTTAGTTGGAGTTGTGTGTATGGACTATTCGTCACACGGTGCATTACAGTTTTAGGGTATTGTAGATCGGACCATGGCTATGCAGTTTAAAGTCATATAGCTAGGACTATGCAGTTTGTTTTTGTTCAACTAGACCTCTCCTACAACTTAGGGTCATATCGTTTGGACCATGGTGTTAAGCCTTTTATCGTCATGCGGGTCATATAGTTCGGACCATGGTCGTATAGTTTTGAGTCATGTGACAAGGACTTTGCAGTTTAAGGTCGTACAAGTAGATCTCTGCTATAGTTTAAAGTCATATACTTGGACCATGGTCGTACAATTTTGAGTCATGTGACAAGGACCATGGCTGTGTAGTTAGGATCATGCAGCATGGATTCTGGCAGTGCAGTTTAAGGTCATGCACGTGCGGACCGTGGCAGTGCAATGTAAAGTCATGTAACCAGGACCTTGCAGTTTAAGGTCATGCGGCTAGACCTCCACGATAGTTTTAGGTCATATAGTTTAGAGCATGGCTATGCAGTTTAGGGTCGTACAGCATGGACCATGGTGTTAGCGGTGAGGGGATGTGACTCCATGGGGGAATAGAGCCGTCACCAGAGACTGGGCTCCCTGAGGATGAGAGATGATGGTTTAAAGGGGAGTGGCAAGGCCTGTGCGTGACACTAGGTGTGAAGTCACACATTCATCATTAAGCCTAGGTGATGCACTAAGTCCCTTAGTGAAGCACGTGGGAGTAGCCCCTGACGTTCCGTGCAGCGGTGATCCGTGGACAAGAGGCACGACGAAGACCCCTGGACGAGACGCACAGTGATAATCTCTAGACAAGATGCGCAGCGATAGTCTCTGGTCTAAGTGAGGCGATAGTCTCTGGTTGAGACGCTCGGTAAAAGTCTTGATGGGGCACGCGACGCTTGCCTTCCGATGAGGCACGTGACGCAAGTCTTGACAAGGCATGTGACGATGATGCTTCAGATCTCAGACTTGGCCCGCCCCGGCCTGGTCCTATCGCCATCAAGAGCTGAGGATTGGAGCATCCTTTTGAGTTTTTAGGGGGCACTTCATGATACTGTGGTTATAAAAAGGGGAGAAACCCCAGTTTACTGCTTTACCGAAGGGTAAAACCGTAGAAAGCTTTTGGAGAGAGAAAGAGAGCCAAAGATTTCTGACGAGGGTTTTTCAGTGAGCACTTCTCAGCCAAATCTTGCAGAGATAGGTCCTAAAGGATTTTTCTTACGAGCTTCATGAGGTGCGAAGCTTGGCAACGTGATTGCAAAGACTTTTTAGCAAGTGTCTAGGCTTTTTGAGTAAGGAAGAGGGTCCCTCGGGGCTTTAACAAAATTTGCATAGGTGCCCTACCGGGGTTCGAGTACTGCTACGGCCGTTCAGCTGCTAAAGTGGAGATCGTAGAGACTTTCTAGGGCTTTATTAGGTCTCTGGTTGTTGGAGGAGAAGGAGAAGGAGAAGGGGCTGCATTCGGTTTACCAAACACTTATCAACACTCCGATGAGCTTTGTTGAACTGCTGAGGTGGGAACCTAGGGAGAAGGGCAATCCGTAGGGTTGCAGGGACTTAGGGAGCTTTTTCTGGGGACTTTCGGTGGTTTTTCACTAACACCAGCAATTAGAAGATGGTGGGAAGGATTTTTCCGGTCCGCAAGAGTGAATTCCTGGCAAACTCGAAGGGTTGCGGGGAAGGAAAAAGGTCACAGGAAGGTGGATTGTCATCGAGGAGTGACTATTGGGGGTGCCGAAGAGGCGTCATGCATGACCCCGCCCCTTGTCGAAGAGCGAAAGAGTGTGGGATCGCGTCCGGAGGTCGCGAACATCACTCAGGTGGGAGTGGCTCAACACATAATACTATGAAATCGAGAGCAAACCACGAAAGAAAACTTAAAATAAATACATCCATCAAGCCCAAAAATCAAACCAAAAGATACAACCATTTCATTTCTTCAACATCAAAAGTCTTTACAATTCTTGAAGGGACTACTGGCCCCAAAAAAAAAAACAAAATGAAGCATTCATCATGCTGCTAAAAACCAAAACCTACTATAGAAGTCCTCGAAAGACGGCTTCTCACTTCTTGATTTCAAGCTTCTCACTCTAAAACTGCTACCCCCCTCCCCCCCTTGACTCTGCTGCCACCACCCTTCAATCTACAGTTATGAAATTAAGATGGAATGAGCTAAAAGCCAAGTAAGTGGATTACTACCCTTGCATACTGAATTGTCAGTATACATATAATGTCATGCTTAGGATTTAACAGGAAAACTTTATCTCACAAAATACGGTCACGTAGCATAATGCATATAAATGTTGTCTGGTAAAACTCAGGGGTTAGGGCATTACTTGTTCTCAAGGTGACATCTACCTTTACGCAGATCACAGTTATAGTCAGATGTTCTTACAGAGTATAGAATTCAAACAAATAGAACAGATTAATAGTGATCTCAAAGTAGAAGCCACAGTGATCAAGCTAAGCCAGTTCTGAACTTAGGATTTCGACCCCCATTCAGGAGGGAGGACAATGATAAGTACAGGCCCAACTTCGTAATGTCCTCACTCACGCACACAATCCCCAGCGCGCTTTGCAGTTTTCGATAGGCTGTGGCCTTGCAAGACGCGACCCTCATTTAGGCCTTAGATGAGAGGGCATTGAAATACAATTGGACGACCAAATGCGTAGTGGCTATGAAAGTTGGGGGGCACGAACCACCCTATTGTTTATAATTACCTCTCGACTCTACTTCTATCATAGGATTCGAGTTATAGAGGACCCATTGTGTAGCGGTCACAGGATTCACAGAATAACAGAATTCAAATAACAAAATCAGAATATCCGCTACCAATGGAGGACCCATTGCATGGTGGCCAGAAGTCACGTATAACATAATACATATGACAAAATTCAAAATATCCACTACCAATGGAGAACCCATTTCATAGTGGTCATGGAATGTATAATAGTATTAATATAAGAGAATCATAGTATCTACTACCAATGGAGGAACCATTGCGTAGTGGCTAGAAATCAAAGATTAATAGTTCTCATTTAACAAAGTCGGAATTATACATATATCAGAATCCCATAGTCATATTTATCACAGAATGATAGTATTAGTATCACATAATAACAATATCAGTATCACCGTCTCAATGTCACGGAATATCTATATCAGTTTCACAGTGTAACAGAGTATCACAGAGTAATAGTACCAGTGTCATACATTATGACAGTCACAAGTGGCACTTACATCAGCATGCATATAACAAGTGGCACTTACATCAACATGCATATAACAAGTGGCACTCTCAAACCATGCATGTAGAACTCAGCTGACGCTGAACTCTCATCTCAATCGACGCTGGGCTTTCTATTCCCCAACCGGTGCTGAGTTCTCTTCTTCCCAACCGGCGCTGGGCTCTCTTCTTCCCAACTGGGGCTGAGTTCTCTTGTTGTCCCAGCCCATGCTGGGTTCTCTTCTTCCCAACCGACACTGGGTTCTCTTCTTCCCAACCGGCGATGGGTTCTCTTCTTCCCAACCAGTGCTGGGTTCTCTTCCTGTCCCAGCCCACATTGGGTTCTCTTCTTCCCAACCGAAGCTGGGTTCTCTTCTTCCCTACCGGCCCAGATTCTCTTCTTCCCAACCGGCACTGGGTTTTCTTCTTCCCAACCGGGGATGGGTTCTATTCTTGTCCCACCGGGTGTTGAGTTCTCTTCTTCCCAACTGGCCCTAGGTTCTCTTCTTCCCAACCGGCACTGGGTTTTCTTCTTCCCAACCGGGAATGGGTTCTGTTCTTGTCCCACCCGGTGTTGAGTTCTCTTCTTCCCAACCAGCGTTGGGTTCTCTTGTTGTCCCAGCAGGTGCTGGGTTCTCTTCTTCCCAACCGATGCTAGGTTCTCCTCTTGTCCCAGCCGGTGCTGGCTTCTATTCTTCCCAATTAATGCTGAGTTCTCTTCTTCCCAACCGGCGCTGCTCCTTCTAGGTCCTAGTCGACAGTACTTGGTCCTTACATTGCCCCCCCCGCCCCCTCCCCCCAAAAACAAAAAGGATTTTGTCGTCAAAATCTTTAATCGAACAAATGGGGGTACTTAGCCTGAATTTCATCTGTTAACTCCCATGTTGATTCTTCTCATGAATGATACTATCATAAAACAAGGACCAAGGGAATCTCGTTGTTGCCCAAAAATTGAATCCTTTTGTCCAGAATCTCAATTGGCTGTTCAACATAAGTTAAGTCTTCCTTGATCGGGATCGACTTATACTTTAGAACATGGGATGGATCATCATAATACTTCCTTAATAATGAAACATGAAAAACACCATGAAAATTGGCCTACTCGGTCGGTAAGGCCAGTCAGTATGTCATGACTCCTATTCTTTCTAAAATCTCAAAGGGTCCAATGAATCGCGGACTTAGTTTCCCTTTCTTTCCAAATCTCATAATTCCCTTCGTTTGTGACACCTTTAAGAACACTCGATCACCCACTTCAAATTCAAGGTCCCTTTGGCGAATATCGGCATAACTCTTTTGCCAACTCTAAGCTATTTTGATCCTTTCTTAAATTCGGGCAATCTTCTCTTATGTTACTTGAAAAAATTTTGACCGTAAAAGTTTCCTTTCGCTGACTTCATCCCAACAAATGGGCGATTTGCACTTCCTCCCATATAAAGCCCAAAAGGTGCCATCTAAATACATGCCAGGAAACTGTTGTTGTACGCAAATTCTACTAAAGGTAAGTGATCATCCCAATTTCCTTTGAAGTCCATAACACAGGCCCTCAACATATCTTCTAGGGTCTGAATAGTCATCTCTGACTGTCCGTCAATCTGGGGATGACAAGCAGTACTGAAGGTAGGTCTTATCCCCAAAGATGATTGTAGACTATTCTAAAATCTTGAAGTAAAACTAAAGTCCCAGTTGGACACAATACTGATAGATACTCCATGCAGCCTTACTATTTCCTTAACATATAACTGAGCGAGTTTATCTAGGGTATAAGTAGTGTAGATTGGTAAGAAATGTGTAGCCTTAATTAATCATTCCACAATAACCCAAACACTATCATGTCTCATGACTGATCTTGGTAAACCAAATACAAAGTCCATAGTAATGTTCCCACTTCCAATCTATCACAAGTAAAGGTTGCAACAGTCCAGCAAGTCTCTGGTGCTCAGTTTCTACTTATTGACAGGTTTGGCATTTAGAAACAAATCGTGCCACATCATTCCTCATATTACTCCACCAGAAGGTCTTCCTTAAATCCTTGTACATCTTTGTGTTTCCTAGTGTTTGAACGTATTTTTCAGCACCTTGGTCCCTGGTAGGGAGCAGGTCAATAAAGCCTACAAAACAGTGGAAAATCCTGACAGTCTCAGAATGGCCCCATAATTGGTCAACACTTCAAAAGACCACCTGTCAAGTTTCGTCGCATCAGATATGTCTAAGGTAGTGAACACAGAGAAAAAATTGCAGCAAAATCGGTCTCTAGCCTTGAAAGGGAACCCATAACTAGAGCCATAATTTTGGTGTGTCAAACAGTTGTGGTACCACTATCATTACATCCGGCACAGTTGAAACCCCTATGAGTCAAGTTTCGACTTAATCGGACACTCCAGGATAAAGTTATGGGTAAAATACTAAAAAGGGGTAGATTGCACACTATTCCCGTGAGGCCTCACTGAACCAAAATACCATTGAAGATGACTATTTTTACAGTCGCAAGAAGTCACTTTTGAGGCCCATATCTCACTTTTTCCTAGTCGAAAGTGCTTAAATTTTGTGAGCTTGTTCGTCTCGACGAGACGAGCGTTTCAATATGTGGTACGTCCCGAGATGATATCTGAGCAGGGAGAAAAGCTAGAGAGAAGTTGCAGAAAACTCAGCTGCGACACACCTCGCTCAATGGACCAAATCACGACTCTCACGAAATAGATCGACGTGAAACCAATTCCATTGTGTGCGTAATGTCCATGGATATCATTGGACCAAACTCCATATATTATGGATGGCCAGATTTCATCCAACACTCAAAAGTTGTGAAAACTTCGTTCAGGCTCCAAATCATGTTTGATGTGTTGCCACGTGATCGTGATGGCATGCGTATTGTGATTCAATGAAAAATCATGAAGAAAATCAAGGAACGAGCACAAGATCGATTTGAAGTTTTCAAGATTCATCCAAGATTCAGGTGTCATGATCATGCCTCAAAAACATGATTCATGACTCGAAGTTGGTATCAAAATGATTGCCATGTCGAGCCTTACAAGAAAGCAATAATATTTCAATCAAACGGGCATTAGAACAACCTCGGGTCAGCCACCGAAGATCACACAAGATCTCGGGTAGTACGAGGGATTGTTCTAGGATTTCACACATTGTTAGGCAGGGCCTGTCCGTTTGCACCCATTTTTAGAATTTCTTTAAATTCAATTAAATTGTAATTATCGTCAATTTTAGGTATTGTTTGGGCATCCACTCATGTTTGGGCCCAATTATATATATGCATGCAAACTTAAATTGTAAAAGGGGCTCTGCAAGATCATTCAATCGAAATTTCCAATCTTGCTTGAGCCTATCAGTATGTTTTGGAGAGAGAGGAGAGAGAATAAAAGGGTTAATGCCCTTTGAGCAAGTAACTTTCTCTCTCCTCCTCTCTTTCTCTCTCCTCCCCTCTTTCTCTCTCCTCACCTCTTTCGCTCTCTTCCCTTATTTCTCTCTCCTCCTCTCATTTCTCTCTCTTTCCCCCATCACAACTGGTGCAAGCCTAGCACCGATTAGTTCTCCTCTCTCTCATTCCCAACACTAGTTGGTTCTCCTCTTTCTCATTCCCAACATTAGTTGGTTCTCCTCTCTCTCATTCCTAGTGCCGAGTGGGGTTCTCTCTCCTATTCCTTTATTCCTAGTTCCTGGTGGGGTTCTCTCTCCTCTTATTCAATTCTCAGCACCGGGTGGGGTTCTCTCTCTTCTTCCTTCATTCTCAACATCAGGTGAGATTTCTCTCTCCTCTTCTTCCTTCATCCCAACACCTGGTAGGGTTTTATCTCTCCTCTTCCTTCATCCTAATTCTTGGTGGGGTTTTATCTCCTCTTCCTTCATTCTCAGCATGGGGTGAGAGTTTATCTCTCATCTTCCTCCTTTATCCCAGCATCGAGTGGAGTTTTCTCTCTCCCCTCTTCCTTAACAATCGGCGAACCCTAACACTAGTTGGATTTCCCTCTTCTCTCTCATCACAGTCGGTAAAGCCTAGCGCCTGTTGGATTTGTCTCTCTTCTGTTGCAGTTGGCAAAGCCATGCACTGGCTCGATCTTTCTCCCTTTCTTCTCTCCAATTGCAACCGGCGTAAGCGAGTGCCGGGTGGTTCTCTTCTCTTTCTCTCTTCTCATATGATACAATCGGTGAAGCCTAGCACCGACTGCTTTCTCTCTTCTCTTCTGAAACAGTTGGTAATGTTTAATGCGACTGTATATTTCTTCCCTCTCTCTTTTATCCTCTCGTCTCTTCTCCCTCCCTCTGTCTGTTCCCTTCTTCTCTTACCTCATTCTTACCCCCATAACCACCATTATGCTATTCTTTCGTTCGACTAAGAGGGATTGAGGTTAGCCTCTCATGAAAGTTCTGTCGTCTAGCCATAATGTTGGTGTGCCAAGATTACTTGGCCCACTTTATTGCCACGACAAATCGACCATCGTGCTTAGCTAGTCGGTACGAGTGATGACATCTAGTAGTGATCTCGTGAGCCGATCTTGGTACCGAGCCTGTTTTGCTACCACATCTGGCCAATTACTCTCTAACTTGATCCTCTCTCTCAATCGAACTCTTCTCTCCCCCGTCATTCTTCTCTTCTTCTATTTGAATGTGCATGCTTTTGTACTTCCATCAAAGAAAAAAGGGTGAGGTCTGACTCACCCATCTTATAACCTTTGCCATATATGTGTGTGATTGTGGAAAACAAGAAGAATACGAGCCAAGGGAGGTGATTTCGAACTAGTTTCATTACTGGGGGGCTTTCTTCGTGATCTAAGAGGTCGCTCATGCGAGCAAGCCTTAGTAAGTCCTGAACCCACCATTAAAATTCCTTTCTCACCAGTTAGTAACACCTCCCCCCATAAGTGTCCCGGGTCTTCCCTCAAAACCCGAGATGTGTGCTCCCGATCATCCACGATCCGTAGGGCGAGATCGAGGCACCTAACTAACTTGGCGACTCTGCTAGAACTTACTACCCCTTAGTCGGATCGTTCTTGTTTGGCTTGTTTCTTCTTTTATTTTCTGCTTTCATTATCTTTTCACATTCAATTATGGCTGTTGGGTTCTGTACCCCATTTATCCGAATCAGGGATTTTCTTATGCCCATATTCGAGAGTGTCTCTAGGGAACAAATCCTTCAACTTCGTTCCCGACCATCCTCTTGAGTAAATACGCTTGGTCTCGCTTCTAGATCTTAGCCTGGACCAGTGTTGACTTGAAGGTCCCTCACTCCCCATCTCTTCGCTCTGGTGGAAACTCCACCAAGGTGCCCTGCGGGCAACACTTTTGTTGACCCACACGGCATGCACCTAGCCACCGGAAAGTCACTTGCCAATCGTGTTCCTGAGGTACATCGGAATGCTACCCAGTCCCTTTCTGTAAAAGGCAAGAAAGTTGTCATTGCTTTTGTAGGTCGCCATAAGGCCACCCCCCACATTTATGCACTATTGGTCTCTATCTTTAGAGGCTCAACACTTCGAGGCAGAAACGCCATGGTCTCCACCCCCCACACACCACAAGGCTCGTGGGTTACCCACTCGAGCCACACCTCGGGGCAACAATTCTGTTACCGTGACTCTGCAAGATCAACTCTTCAAAGGAGCCCACCCTTCTAGTTTCTTCCTCATAATATAGCATTCCCGACCGTTAGCTCTCCAACCCCTTTAGAGTTGCATCAAAATGGGAAAGCACCTTTGACACCATCCCAACGACAATATTCGCAGCAAACTCCCTCAGCCTGGCCAAACCTTCTCCCAACACTTTGAAAGGCAGCTCCCTCAAGCCTTGAAGTTCGGCTCTAAGTATGCCTTCAATCATGCTAGAATCACCACCAAAAACAAGCCTGGACGGTGCTGTTGAGGCCACCACTGTTGAAGACACCCCAACCTCAAGGACCGGGCTTGTTGAAGTAATGGCCATCTAAGCCACTGGCTCCTCTGAAACATGGGAAATGTCTGGAGCTTTTTGCCCTTCAGGCTCATAGGAAGCCCTAGCCCCAATTGGCTCGATCTCTTCAATGCCAGCCTTGTTGTCTCAACCCTCTCTTAGGAAAACCTCTACTTCTGTCCCAACGGACTGTGGAGAAACTTGATCCCCTTGCCCTTCATCCTCCTGAATTGTCACCTCAGCATCACCAAGTTCAAGAACTGCCTCTTCTCTTTAGCCTTCACCAAGAAGTTCATCCCTAGCAATGGCTTCCTCCATTCGGCCTTCACCTTCAACAGCAAGAACCTCGGCAACAAAGACCTCAGTCCCCTTATCTTCATGACTTGGGACAGTGGCGGTAGCAACTTCTTGGTGCTCAGGCATGTCATCAACTTCAGGCTCTTCTTCTTGAGCCATGGTCCCTGCCTTGGTCGGGGCACTAAAATCCTCATGCATGGACGCCACATCAACATCAGAGCCACTATATGGAGCAGTTGCCTCAGGACCTTCATCCTCATCAGTCTCCATCTGAGCCGACTCTGACTCAGGTACTACCCCTGGATTCAAGGGCTCCTCCGTAAGATCCAGAGTCACCTCTTGATTTGAAAATTCAGTAGGCTCAGAGCAGCTGGAGTCGTCTGCCTCAGTTTCTGAAGAAAAAGAAAATAATTCAGGAAAAGCAAATGGTGGTCTAGAGACCACAGAGGGTGATACTCGGGGAGTTCCTAAAAGAGTAGAAGAGGAAGGGCTACCTCCTGGTTCTGACGTCAAGGAAAGCTTGTCGCTCTTGCATCTCCGAGTATGCCCACTGACCGGAGACAGTGCATGAGTGTCGGCAGCAGTCGGGCGCTTTCTTTTCTTTCCCCCTCTAGGAGTAGGAGCAGCTGCCTCAAATCCACCTCCCTGAGAAGGCCCTCTTGCCAATTTTTTTTTGGGACTGCTCCCGATTAGGGTATTCAGGTCTTGTGGTGGATGCTTCTCATAACCAGGGACTTGTCGCCCCTCATCCCATTCGAATATCGAGCAAAGATTATCAAAGACACTTCTATACTTGGTCTTCATTGCAAGAAATTCTAGTGAGGCCTCACCATCTCCTATCTCTCGTGGAAGCCCTAAAGCCAGCCAGTTGGAGGGATAGTCTAAGACAAATACTGCACCAAGAGCACGGGCATCTGCCAGCCTCCTTTGCCGGGTATCCTAGCGTCAGTTACCATTCACCCCTTTCCAAGGGTGATCCTTCTCCCAATACCCCTTATTGATGATTCTCCACCAGTTCACGTTTGCCTTGGTCATTCTACCTCTCCTATTGAAGTGAGGTAGCACATATTTGATGGTCTTTGTCATCTCAGGACATATGGACCAAGCGGTCCATATATGCTTCGACAGCCAACACTCTCAAAAATTTCTAAGCTCTTCTACTCTCCCCTTTTACACCTTACTCCGAAACTTTTCAAAAAAAACCGAGAAGGGGCAGCCTTGATCAAGCCCGTGCTGATGAGGGAAGCGGTGGGGGAAATACCCCCCCCCCTCCCTCTGATGCTCAGCATGAACGTGAGTTCCTTAATTCTTGTGGGAGCATCGTCCAGTTCCTTCCCTAATTCATAACAAAAGCACGATCGGTGAAGCTCCCGACTGGAAAGGGGACTTGCCTCTTGCTCAAGGAATCATTCCCAAATAGGCCCCAAGCCCGCCCTAGAGTGTGAAATATAGCCCTTCTACTTCGCGATCCTCATCAAGAAGGGCAACAATTTATTTCCTGAGCACTAATGTTTGACATAAGTGTCAGGAAAATAGGCCCTTAGCTACCCGTACACGTAATGCATAGGGAATGGGGTTTTAAAATCCTCAGGAAAAGATTCTCCTCCTACAATGCCATTTCCTCCCTCTTTTTCCTAGTAGGCCTTTCCACGGGAGATGGCCCCCCAAGCCATGATATATATTGCATAGGACTGGATGAGCAAGGGCATACTCATCCCCTCTGACCATGTCGCATGCAACATATAGTACGCCTGAACGAATGTCATCCCCCCAACTAGGACATATGAATTTGGACAAGAATAAGGCAAAGTATGCAACCAAGAAGAAACGATCATCGTCAGTTTCAAGTTGATATATGGGAGGTGTCTCCTTTGCGACAGCTTTCCCTTTCCCCTTCGAAGTACCTTGACTGCCCTCGGGATAATCCCCACAAAAGAAATTCACTCATTCTGTAAAGGTGACCCTATCATTGCTAGATCGGTCGACAATCGACTGGTAGGCTTCAAAGATCTTTTGAAGATTGGACGACGGCTCTTCAGCCCCCAAGTTAGCGCCACCAAATATGATTGGGTTCCCGAGAACGAACTCGTCATACATAGCCCCGATCATCGGGAGACCTCCAATAAAGTAAAGATCTAGCAAAGATATTCCCGCTTCCCCATGACCAAGAAGCCAAGTATTACTTACCTGGCTCCATGTCTCAAGTAACACCTTTACTGTACTGGAGCAACAGTCATAGTAATTGACCGAACACTAGACCGTTACTAATTGTGAAGAACGTTCAAGAGTACTTTTGTATGACACCAATACCTTGGCAGTCCAGGAAGTGTATCCCTTCAGGTATTGATGATCCCCTTGAATCTAAAGGCCTTTTCCTGACCACCCTAGTAACCCCTTTGCCTGTATCATCCGCTTCCCTAAGGTAGGCAAATTCTCCCCAGAAGCTATGTTCCAATGCATACAATGAAGAAGTTCCATCCCTTCTTCAGTACTGACATTGCCATCATTACCCTTGCGCACTTCGAAACAAATAGGGTCAGTAATGAAAGTGACACTAAGGGGCCACTCTGGTTCGCACACTAGCTGGGTCAGCCAAATGGGTTCACCCCTGAATAAGACCTTGCTTTCAAAATCATGAGTGCTTATTTCTCCCTCCTTTGGGAGCGTCTTCACTTCAGGGATTTGATAAGAAGAACCAACCATTATAAAGGGACTTAATGGTTCACTCTCAAAAAGCTGTTAAAGGTAATGGATCAGCGCTAGTTGTGTTTGTTCAACAATTAGCGTTGTTTGAGTCTCTCAACACTCAGCGCCGATTGAGTCTTTCAGCACTAAGCGTTGCTTAAGTCTATCCAACACTCAGTGCCGGTTGAGTTTCTCACACACTCAGTGGCGGTTTACCTTACCAATACCCAGCTCCGGTTGAGTGAAGACGATTGGCACCGGTTGAGTCTTTCAGCACTCAATGCCGGTTGAGATTGCCGAGATCCAACACCGACGGAGCTTTTCAAAGGCCAGTGTCGGCTGTGAGTGAATCTCTCACACATGTCACAAATCCTATATGCGACACCTCGAAATCAGTCATGCCAACTGACAACCATCACCACGTATTTCAACGGCACCAGACACACGAGCGATGACTTACCGTCACCATGTCTTCTACAACCGTATGCCTGCCCCATGACAGTTCACCTCTTACAATCGTACGGCCCACCTCATGTGACCGTTCTTATTCCGCCAGAACTTCTACTATACGGCCGGAAACCTACAATATTTTTTCCGTTGAGTGTCACCAGAACCTCATCGAAAACTCCTGCAAACTTCCTCTAAGTTCTTGAAAATCCTCGGCAACACCACGAACAATGTCGATAAGTTACCGCATCCTTCGAGAAATCCCTTAAATAATTCTTAGAAAACTCTCAAGACATGCGAAAATACTCACTGTTCTATTTCCCGCTTCTTCTATCAGAAAAAAATTACAGCCAGAATCGCTTTTGTTTCCCAAAAAATCCCAAGAGAACTCTCCTTTCCCCACTGTTTTCTTTACAACTTCACCGAATTCTTGGCGAAGTATGACTGCTGAAGGTCTTCCCTACGAAAACCGCTGGAATCCCGCTGTCTGCCAAAAAACCTTCCCTGCAAAACTTTTGCGAAGTCTCACTGCTAGCCAGAACTTCAACTGGGCACACTCTCTTCACTGTTACAGAAAACTTTTGCCTAAGTTTTTTTTACCCTTGGTGAAGACTGAGAGAAAATGGGATTTTACCCCCTTATATAGACTACACTGCCCTCAAACGCCTCTCACAAATTGGGAAGTCCAGTCGTGTCCAAAGGAAGCCAAGCGGTGATGAACCGGGTTGGGCTTTGAATCGAGGTCCGAGGTAACTCTCATCAATCCATGCCCAGCGCTAGGTGAGTTTTGAATCACTTTAGCACCGGTTGACTTAGCGACGGGTGGATTCCATACAACCCTACCGCTGGTCGCCCTGCATCGGGGGAGTTTCAAATCACCTTAGCGTCGGGTAGATTCCAAACAACCCTAGTGCCGGTCGTCCGGTGCCGGGGGAGTTTCAAATCACCGTAGCATCGGTTGTGCTCAAACAATGTCACGGCTCGTGCCAACTGAGTTTTTTTTTAGCAACCCAATGCCAGTTGTGTTTTGAGTGCTCAGCGCCGATTGGACATTCGCAAGAAACCATGATCGCTACACCCGGTGCTGGCTGTATTACAAATAGCCTATTGTCACCTACTCTAGGCTGAAGTTGTGATGTGCCATCCCTAGTGGACTTACACTGAGGCCATTGCACCCAAACCGAGACATCTCCAATGGACTCAGGAAGCTGTCCCTCATCCCCCAGTAGGAGTCACACCCATACTACAGCCCATTATCCCCAGTGGAGTTAGGATCATTTTTACCTCTCCAATTCCCATTGTATTTGTCTCACACTAAGCTATCTCGTCCCCAGGAAGTTAGACTCATCTTTCACCTCAGAGAGTACGCTTGCCCTCATAAACCTTGGTGAGGCCCGCCTCTGATTGTCATCCTTCATCAGGTCACCATTTCCCTCTGAGCCCTCTGCTTATCTATGGCCTTAACTATTTCATCCCTAGGGAGTCGAATTACCATCCACAAACCTATTCCCTACAAAGCTCCATCTACTTGGCGATTCACACTATGGTCTAGATGGATGACCCTAAAATCCATGGTCCAAACTATATGACTTTAAACTAGCGAAAGTCTAGTTGCACGACCTTAAACTACATGGTTCTAGTTGCATGACATTGAAATGCATAGTCACGGTCCGAATTATATGACCTTAAACTATAGCGATGGTTTAGATGCACGACCCTAAACTCTTTGGTCCGAACTATATGACCTTAAACTGCGGAGGTCTAGATGCACGACCGTAAACTACATGGTCACTGGATAACTATGATCCAGCTGTATGACCTTAAAGCATAATGCACGTCCTAGCTGCATGATGATAAAAGGCTCAGCACCATGGTCCGAGCTATATGACCTTAAATTGTAGCGGAGGTCTAGTTGCACGACCGTAAACTGCATGATCCTAATTGCACGACTTTAAACTGCATAACCACGGTCCAACTGTATGACCTTAAACCATAGTGCACGTCCTAGCCTCATGACGATAAAAGGCTCAGCACCATGGTTAAAACTATATGACCTTAAACTGTAACGGAGGTCTAGTTGCATGACCTGGGACTGCATGGTCCTAATTGCATGACTTTAAATTGCATAAACCATGGTTCATCTGTATGACTTTAAACCATAGCGCACGTCCTAGCTGCATGACGATAAAAGGCTTAGCACCATGGTCCGAACTGTGTGACCTTATACTATAGTGGAAGTCTAGTTGCATGACCTTAAACAACATGGTCCTAGTTGCATGACTTTGAACTGCGTAACCATGGTCCAGATGTATGACCGCATGACGATAAAAGGCTTAGCACCATGGTCGGAGCTATATGTCCTTAAACTGTCACGGAGGACTAGTTGCACCACCTTAAACTGCACAGTCCGAGTTGTAGAACTTTAAACTGCATAACCGCGGTGCAGCTGTGTGACCTTAAACCATAGTGCATGTCCTGCTGGAATGACAATAAACTGCTTCGCACAGGTTTAGGAGGTCTGATCATAAACTTATCCCCACATACGCACACATGCCTTTATGTTCCCTAGCCAACCTGTTAGTGTGCGCATGCCACCTTCATTACCTCTCCACTGAGTTCATTCACTTCATCACCATTCCTCAATTCCCAGTGAGTCTCACCCGCGCTCACAAAATGGCGAACCATCCTTCCATGTATATTCATTGTAAGTTAGTTCACTACCATCGTCCACTCACATTTTATACATCATCCATCTTTCATAGGTAGCCTTGAGCCATCGCCCCAAGTAAGTCAAACTACCATAATACTCATTCCATTGCATCCAAAGGCTGCCATTCATCACCATCATGGTCCAGAAGTATGACTTAAACCATAGTGCACATTTAGGCCATATGATGTTAAACTGTTTCGCACAAATCCCGAAGGCATGACCTTAAACACGCCTTGAAAAAAAAAAAGAATAATGGTCGTGGTGTATACCTTAACAAGGGAACACTATGAGTAAAAATGACGGATGAGCATGGTCACGAAACCATGAGTAAAAGAGTTCCATGAATAAAAATGATGTTGAGTAAAAGAGTTCCATGAATAAAAACGATGAAAACCCGAAAGGGCAACGTGAGTAAAATGGACAAAAAGGGTGGACATGACTGAAAGTTCATTGGTAAAAGAGCCCCAAGAATAAAAATAAGTTGGTGAAAATCGTGTCTAGGGTGCTGCTTCTCAAGTTCAAGTGAAAATCTGCAAAGGCTGCTTACGATAAACAGGTCGGTGCAGTACACATCTCAACAGGCAGCTTCAGCCAGCACCCCCTTCATCATCAAGACATCCAGCAGGGTGTAGACGTTAAAATCATCCATCATCTTCCTTCTTCAGTCCTGGGTGATCAGGTTGCCCAGTCGACATCCTTCTTTAGTCCTGAGTGAACAGGTAGCCCAATCGACTTCCTTCTTCAGTCCTGGGAGAACAGGTAGCCCAGTCGACATCCTTCTTCAGTCCTGGGTGAACAGGTAGCCCAATCGACTTCCATCTTCAGTTCTGGATGAACAGGTAGGCCAGTCGACATCCTTCTTCAAGGCTGGGTGACAACGTAGCCCAGTCATTATCCCTTCTTCGATGACCTTCTCCCCATGCATGAAATGTGCATGCCTTCTCCTTCTCTTATGGACCTTCTCCCCATGCATGAAATATGCCTGCCTTCTCCTTCTCATGTGGACCATCTCCCCATGCATGAAATGTGCATGCCTTCTCCTTCTCATATGAACCTTCTCCCCATGCATGAAATGTCCATGCCTTCTCCTTCTCCAATTATGGACCTCTCTCTCCATGAGGCTAGGAGGAAAAGTAGCCCAGTATTCATCCTTCCAAGGCAGGAAAATGATAAAGCCAGGGTGGAACCTATTAGAGGTGTCTACTCGCCTAGCCAACACGACCAGATCTTTGGGATCGGCTAATAGAAACTGCCCCCCACTGGACTCGGTCGATTAGGAAGAAGCCAAGGCGTTCATGTGGTCCTATGACTAGGAAGAAGAAAAAGTAAAAGCCGAAGGAAAATTTTCGAATGATTGTCCTCCTCTCTTCTCTTAAAGCATAACATTCGGCGGGGCAAGCTCTTTGAATGTATTTTTCAGCACGTTGGTCCCTGGTAGGAAGTCGGTCAATAAAGCCTACGAAACAGTGAAATTTTTGTCAGTCTCATAATGGCCCCAGAATTGGTCAAGATCTTCATCAGCACTTCAAAAGACCACCTGCCAAGTTTAATCTCAATCAGACATGTCTAAGGTAGTGAACACAAAGAAATAAGTTCAGCAAAATTAGTCTCTAGCACCTTGGAATGGACCCCGTAACTAGATATATAATTTTGGTATGTTAAACAGTTGTGGGACCACTGCTATAAAATCCGGCATGGTATGGGTCAAGTTTTGACTTAATCGGGCACTCCAGGATAATGTTATGGGTAAAAGACTAAAAAAGGGTAAGCCGCACACTATTCTTAAGCAGCCTCATTGCACCAAAACACCATTGAAGGTGGTTGTTTTTACAGTCATAGGTAGTCAATTTCGGGGCCCATATCTCACTTGTTCCAAATCAGATAACGTTCAAATTTTGTGTGCATGTTTGTCTCATTGAGACGAGTGGTTCGATATGTGGTATGCCTCAAGATGATGTCCGAGCAGGGAGAAAATCTAGAGAGAAATTTTTGATTCTTGAAGAAGTTACAGAAAATTCAGCAGCGACACACCTCGCTCGATGGACCAAATCACGATGCTTACACAATGGATTAACAGAGAGTCAACTCTATTGTGTGTGTAAGGTCCAGAACTATCATTGTACCAAACCCCATGCATGATGGATGGTCATATTTCATGCATGAAGTCGACGAAGTAACTAAAATTCTGGTCGCTAGATTCCAGATTCTGGCCAAAACTCAAAAGTTACGAAATCTTCGTTCAGGCTCCCAATCGCATTCCATTTGTTGCCCAGCGATCGTGTTGGCACGCTCAGTCTGATTCAATGAGGAAATCATAAAGAAACATCAAGGAATAAGCATACGATCGATCCGATGTTTTCAAGATTTATTTAAGATTCAAGTCTCATGATCATGCCTCAAAAACATGATTCATGACTCGAAGTTGGTATGAAAATGACCATCATGCTGAGCCCTACAATAAAACAATAATATTTTGATCAAACAGGCATTAGAACAAACTCAGGTCAGCCACGGAAGATCACACAAGATCTCGGGCAGCAACAGGAACTGTTTTAGGATTCTACACATCGTTTAGCAAGGGCAAAATATTCCTTTTGCACCCATTTTTAGAATTTCTTTAAATTTAATTAAATTGTAATTATAGTCAATTTTAAGTAGTTTTTGGGCATCCACCCATGTTTGGGCCCAATTCTGTATAAGCATGCAAACCTAAATTGGAAAATGAGCTCTCGGTTTATTCACGAGATCATTCAATAGAAATTTCCATTCTTACTTGAGCCTATCAATATGTCTTGGAGAGAGAGGAGAGAGATGAAAAGGGCTAATACCCTTCGAGCAGGTAACTTTCTCTCTCCTCCCCTCTTTCTCTCTTCCTATCTTTCTCTCCCCTCCCCTCTTTCTCTCTCTTCGCTTGATTCTCTCCCTCCTCTCATTTCTCTCTCTTTCCCCCATCACAACTGGCACAAGCCTAGCACCGACTGGTTCTCCACTCTCTCATTCCCAACGTTAGTTTATTCTCCTCTCTCTCATTCTCAGTGTCGAGTGGGATTCTCTCTCCTCTTCCTTCATTCTCAACATCGGGTGGGGTTTTCTCTCTCCTCTTCTTCCTTCATCCCAACATCGGGTGAGATTTTTCCTCTCCTCTTCCTTCATCTCAGCACCGAGTGGGGTTCTCTCTCCTCTTCCTTCATTCTCTATGTTGGATGGGGTTTTCTCTCTCCTCTTCCTTCATTCTCTATATTGGGTGGGTTTTTCTCTCTCCTCTTCATCTTTTATCCCAACACTGGGTGGAGTTTTCTCTCTCCTCTCTTCCTTAACAGTCAACAAATCTTAGTGTCAATTGGATTTCCCTCTTCTCTCTCATCACAGTTGATAAAGCCTAACATCGGTTGGATTTCTCTCTCTTCTGTTGCAATCGATGAAGCTTAGTGCTGGATCGATCTCTCTCCCTTGCTTCTCTCCAATTGCAATTGATGCAAGCCTAGTGCCGAGTGGTTCTCTTCTCTTTCTCTCTTCTCATCAGATACAGTCTGTGAAGCCTAACGTAAGCTGCTTGCTCTCTTCTCTTTTGAAATAGTCAGCAATGTTTAGCACCAATGGTATCTTCCTTCCCTCTCTATTTTATCCTCTCCTCTCTTCTCCCTCCCTCTGTCTCTTCCGTTCTTCTCTTATCTCATTCTTTCCCCCATAACCACCACCCTGCTATTCTTTCGTTCGACTAAGAGCGATTGAGGTTAGCCTCTCATGGAAGTCCTGTCGTCTAGCCGTAATATTGGTGTACTTGGATTACTTGAGCGGCACTATTTCCACGATAGATTGACCATTGTGCGTAGCTAGTTAGTAATGGTGAAGATGTCTAGTAGTGTTCCTGTGAGCAGGTCTTGGTACCAAGCCTGTTTTGCTACCACGTCAGGCCAATTACTCGTTAGCTTGATCATCTCGCTCAATCAAACTCTCCTCTCCCCCGTCTTTATTTTCTTCTTCTTTTTAAAGGTGCATGCTTGTGTACCTCCATCAAGGAGGAAAAGGGTGAGGTCTAACCCACCCATCTTACAACCTTTGCCATATATGTGTGTGATTATAGAAAACAGGAATAATACGAGCCAAGGGAGACGATTCTGAACTAGTTTCATTACTGGGGGCCTTTCTTCGTGATCTAATAGGGCGCTCACGTGAGCCATCCTGAGTAAGTCTCGAACCCACCATTAAAATTCCTCTCTCACCAGTTGGTAACACATGCCCTTGTTCTTGAACAATGTTCCCAAGAGAGCGATCTCAGAAGCATCCCCAGTCTTCCCTTGAAACCCGAGACGCATGCGTCCCAATCATCCAGGATCCGGAGGGTGAGATCGAGGCACCTAACCACCTGAGTGCACAGTATAATAGAAGTAGTGTGCTTCCTCTATAATAGCCCTTTTTATATTCTCATCACTTGGGATGCATAAATCTTAATAAACCGTCACTGCTGATAGACAAATCATCCTTTCCTTCCTGCTTTGAGTCTTCTAGAGATCTACTCAGCTGAGGGTCTATCTTTTGAGCTATCTCAATCTATTGAAAGAGTTGGGGTTCCACCCTTATACCTGCAGTTATTCCCATCTCAAAACCAGATGGTAAGGTAGGGCGCCACTTCACTACATTTTCTATCATTTTCATTTCTCGAGCCATCAGATGAGCCATAGATACTGAGGGTTTGCGACTCAAAGTGTCCGCTACTACATTTATGTTGCCATGTTGGTAATTGATGGTGTAATCATAATCATTTAGTAGATCCATCTATCTCCTTTGCCTCATATTCAACTCCTTCTGAGGAAATAAATACTTGAGGCTCTTATGATCTGTAAATATCTTGAACTGAGCACCATAGAGATAATGTCTTCAAATCTTCAAGGTAAAGACCACAGCCTCGAGCTCTAAGTCATGAATTGGGTAATTTTGCTCGTTCAGCTTTAACTGTTTGGAGGCATAAGCTATAACTTTATCTTGCTGCATCAATACACACCCTAGTCCCCTATGGGAAGCATTAGTATAGATTATTCGCTTCGGGCAGAGTTAATACTGGGGCTGTAGTCAATCTCTTCTTTAGTTCTTGAAAACTCTTCTTACAATCATCTGACCATAAAAATTTCACTCCTTTCTAGGTTAGGCGTGTCAGGGGAAGTGCTATCTCTGAAAAACCTTATACAAAACACCTATAATATCCTGCCAGACCAAGAAAACTACGGACTTCTGTCACATTTATTGGTCTTCCCCATTTAAGCACGACCTCAATCTTACAAGGGTCAACTGCGACCCCATCCTTAGAAATAACATGCCTAAGGAAGATCACACTTGAATGCCAAAACTCGCTTTTCCCCAGTTTAGCATATACTTTTTCATTTTTAAGGTCTAGAGGACTATCCTCGAATGTTGTGCATGCTCTTCTAGATTCCTTGAATAAATCAAAATTTCATCTATGAAAACAGCCACAAAGTCATCCAAAAACACTGTTTTCATCAAATCCATAAAGACAGTCAGGGCATTATTCATCCCAAAAGGCATTACTAAGAACTCGTAGTGTACATACATAACATGCATTTCTTGCAAAATCTAAGAATCATACATTCATTTACATTCACCATAATCATAGAGCAAAAATCCTAAAATTTTAGTAAAAATGGCGCAAGGTTTTTCTATATCATATACATTCACATTGCTCAAACTTCATGCTTACAATTTCATGCATTCTCAAGACTACCCTACAAGGGTAATGGATCCACTTAACTAAAATAACAAAGGCCTTTTCCAATCCTCAGCTCACAGCTCTCTTACCTGTCCAACAGTGGGCAGATCTGACGATCACCGATGTTTGGTAATGTTTGAATTTTACTTTTTTCTACAAATCCAAATCACTTGAAATTTTAAAGATTTGTTCTTCAAAAATATGTGAGTCTGTGAAAAATATCAAAAAAATATTTTATATGAAATAAATTGATAAAAGTACCCCAAAAATTTTCAAAGGTATTTTGGTCAATTTGTTTTTTACAAATTATTTTTTTTATATTTTTATTAGGTGCGCCTTGATGAGAAGAACACACAGCAAAAATTTTAAATGATTTGTATTTTTAGAACAAAAACTAAAATTCGAATATTATCGAACAACTGTGACCATCAGATCGACCCAGATTCAATTTGGATCGTTGGGTGTTTACTTTAACGGTATGTACATCAGCGTACGGGAACTTTTTCTTATATATATATATATATATGAATTAAAATTCAAACACTATCGGACATTCGTGAGCATCAAATTAGCCACATAATAGCCTATATTCAATCTGGGCCATTTGCGTATGTGCGTACAGCAGTGACTTCATATATATATATATATAAACCTATGCCGATTTTCGCGGACCGTGCTTCACCCCAGTGAACTCATGCTGTTCCGACGTGCCCAAAGGCCAGAGGTGAAAATGAGCAGTATTTTCGCCCATGCGCTCGACGCCACCCATGTTTTCAGATGACATGAATTAAAGACTGTCATGTATGTCCGTGGTGATCTGTCACAGATATAGCATGTCCATGATGGGATTTTTTTCACACAAAATTGATGTAAAAAATATATGGGGGACCGCCACAGCTCTTATTGGTCCATGGTGGCTGTTAGGCAAAACTGTCACCGATATGTTATGTCTGTGACGGGAACGAAACACTATAGCAAGTCGCCTAGAGTCACCCCACCAACTGATGTCATGAAATTTGGAGCACGAACTCTTCTCATCAATTCATACCTCATAAAAATTGTAAAAAATAATTCGTATAAAATAAATTGACCGTTGGGAGCTTCTTCACATATGAGCAGTAGGTGCAAATGGCAACAAAACCATGCTCATGATACTCAAAACTACATATATTTGAGACGGGTGATTCAGTGGTTAATCGATACGGGGGACATCACTGTCGCACATAAAAATCAACCTGTCGAAGAGCCTAATCAAAAGATGGGTATCTTCACAAATCTTCTCCTTAAAAATATGGTTACAATGGCCGAAAAGTCGAAAGCACAAGACAAATCGAAAGAGAACGTTGTTATTCACATGACTGAGTGTGGAGATCAAGAAGATGATCCCAATCAATTCATACTGGCTTGTGATCATCACTTTCAAGAACCTGATGAAGATCTTTTGAGCCTCTTAAGAGGAAGCCCTTGATCTCTAAACCTCGATAACCTTCACAAATGGGACCGATATGATGAAGATGACACACTAGAGATGAATATGGTAAAGACCAATGAAAAGGCATCATCTTCCAAAGAAGGGGCCAACACCCCAATGTCTCCCATTAGTCTTGCTAGCGCTGACCCTATCGAGCTTCAGGTTGACGAGGTCGACTCCTTAACTCGAAGAGGCTGAGTGGTCAAACCCATTCAATTGGTGAATGAGAAATACGTAAAAAACTAAACAACCAACGGGGGTCGTGGATCACGAGCCGAACAAGGAAATTCAAGGATCTGAAACAACCTACGATCTACGAGCTCATCTCAGGAAGATCCAAGATCAAATCTCCATCTTGGAGCTACTCGCCAATTCACTAGCACATAAAGCCCAGATCGAAAAGGTCCTTGGTAAAACACACATCCCGAGCAACACACAGCCGGATAAGTTGTGCGAAATGATCAACCAGTTGATGACATCAACACCAATCATGTTCACAAATGATAACATCCCAGTTAGCTTCAACCGATTTCATGTCCAACCTCTGCACATCACTGTCTTCATGTAAGGATATGAGATACGAAGAGTACTAGATCATAATGGGGCATCCTTAAACATATGCCCTATGAAAACAGTGAAGCAGATAGGCAAAAGCCCGGATGACTTCGAGCCATGTCAACTACTCATTGCTGCATACGATGGAACCAAAAGACAAGCTGATGACATACTACCTCTTACACTCAAGATGAGCCCTACCGTCTAAGTGATAAAGTGTTATGTCTTGGACATAAAACCGTCTTTCAACATGCTATTAGGAAGACCGTGGCTGCATGAAAACCTCGTGGTCGCCTCTCCACTTCATCAATGCCTCAAATTTCTAACTAAAAACGGAGTCACAAAGGTATGTGTTGAGCCCTCTGCTTTTATCAATCCTTGTATACATAATGAGAAGCTAGCCATAGGGGTCCAGCTCGGAGAAATCTCTCTCGCTTCCTTCAAGCAAGCTGATTGTGCCACCTTACGCCTAGAGGCCGGCAACCTTGTTCAGCAAATTTTACAAACTTCTGCATTGATGGATGACATTATTCAATGCCAACATTGATACGGTTTCGAGTCCCTTGAAGCTTAGCACATGCTCTTCTCCCAAGGCTTCCAACCAGACTAAGGCTTGGGGAGTCAAGGGCAAAGCGTAACAGAGGAAATTTCTAAATCATTCAAAGCTAAACTGAAAACGGGGATCGAAGAGGTCTCGAGTGTTCTCTCACCATATTGCAAAGCCAGATGAAGCCTTCAAGCTATCCAGGCTTTGTATCCGGAGGCATTCAAAGCCTTGATCATCTGCCCGTCCTTCAAAACGGCCTAAGGTGATCCTTGAATCCGCAACAGGGAATAACTCTTCTTCAACATCTCAGCACACACAAGAACTGAGAATTGAAGACGTTTTTGCTGACCTGGATTTGAAGGTATGCACAATCGGCTCTAACACAGCCAAGCGTGCTCATCCACCGATTCAAACCCAGGAACGAAATTGGTCGATCACTCCCCTATCTTGAGAATCGCTAGAAGCATACCAGCAGCACCTTCAAGTCTTGGTGCCAAAAAGTGGATAGGCGCAGGGTGGCCATCTAACCACCCTGCGCATCCAGTCCCCAATATTTCTCTCGCGAGTTCCATAAGGGACACCTCTTGTGTTATTTCAAAAACCGTTCAAAAATAAAAACATGATAAAACTGATAATATTGAAAAAGAATTTTAAAAAATGACGAACACTCAAGATAGCCCGATAACGGTGAACAATACCCAAGATGATGAATTGGATGACCAAGACGAAGATCAAGAGAGCCAAGAGTCTGAAGAAATCCCTTAACCTGAGGAACTCACTTCCCATGTTGAGCAATTCAAGAAGAGGTTTGATGGTGACCCAACGGCTTTCATCGAAGAGACGATCGACATAGACCTAGGAACTGAGGAGGACCCAAGGTTAACCAAGATTGGAACCTCCCAATCTCTTGAGGAGTGGGAAAATATGATTTCCTTTCTCAAGGAATATCACGATGTCTTTGGCTAATCATACGATGTTATGTCAGGGCTAGATCCCACATTGGTACAACATCACTTAATATTCAATGCAAGGGCCATGTCTGTAAGACAGAAACTCCGACGTCAGAATACCCACCTTGAGCTCAAAATTAAAGAAGAAATCGACAAGTTGCTCAAAGCAAAGTTCATTACCCTCGTCGATCACTCAGAACAGTTGGCCAACATAGTAGCTGTACTCAAGAATGACGGGAGGATCCAAGTGTGTGTTGACTACATAGACCTCAACAAGGCATGCCCAAAGGACAATTTTCTATAACCAAACATAGATGCCTTGGTTGACAACACTGTGAGGCACGAGATGTTGTTATTCATGGACAACTTCTAAGGTTACAACCAGATCTTCATGGTAGAAGAAAACCAGACCAAGACTTCGTTCATAACGCAATGGGGAACTTATTGCTACAAATTCATGCCCTTCATCCTAAAAAATGCAGGGGCAAATTATCAGCCGGTATTGATTAGCATCTTCCACGACTTAATGCAGACCATCATGGAAGACTCTGTCGACAACATTTTGGCAAGTCGAAGACCAGGCCTGATCCTCTCACAAACCTGAGAACCATTTTCTAAACGCTCCGAAAATATCGACTCAAACTCAATCCGCAAAAATGTGCCTTTGGGGTTGAATCCGACAATTACTAGGCTGTAGAGTAAGCCAATGAGGCATTGAGGTGGACCCATCCAAAATACTAGCCATCACTGAAATGCCCTCTCCTCAAAACATGAGAGATATTCGTGGGCTGCAAGGTCACATACAAGCTATAAGATGTTTCATCTCAAAACTAACAGACAAGTGCGCGTCGCTTAATAGACTACTCAAGAAAGATACCCCATTCATATGTGATAATGAGTGCCAAGGAGCATTTGATCAAATCAAGGAGTACCTCACCAAAGCTCCCATCCTTAGTCCTTCTAGTCCAGACAAACCCCTGTTCCTATACATGTCAGTGAAAAACAAGACCATGAGGGAAATGTTAGGACAATATGATGACTATGGAAAAGAATAAACAATATACTACATCAGCAAGACTTTGGTGGACTATGAGACAAGATAAAAGGATGTGGAGAAGCATTGATTGACGCTTGTATGGGTCATGCAGAAGTTAAGACACTATGTCTTATCTCATTCAGTCAAGCTCATCTAAAAAATAGACCCACTCAAGTACCTATTGGAGAGACCAGTCCTGAACGAACGTTTGGCGAACTGCAGAATGCTATTGAGTGAGTTCGGGATCGAATATGTTACTCAAAAATCGATCAAATGACAAGTCATTGCTGACCACTTAGCTGAACATGCACTACAAGATAACACTCCCATCAACACGAATCTCCCTAATGAAAACCTATTCATAATCGAGGAATCAATTTGGGAGCTATAGTTCAAAGGTGCAAGGTATGAATACGGGTTAGGTATTGGAGTCATACTATGCTCACCTAAGAAGATTTTAATGCCAACAGCCATCAGATTGAATTTTCCATGAACCAATAACGTTGCTGAATATGAAGCCTTGATAGCTGGGCTCGAGAATGCCAGGGGAATGTAAATCCAACAAATACGAGTGATTGATGACTCTTTACTTATCATAAACCAAGTTCAAGGGATTTGAAAGGTGAAAGAAGAAAAATTCAATCCATATCAAGAAAAGGTGGAAAAGATGATCCCATATTTCAAGAAAATCACCTTTCAGCATGTAACTAGGAAAAATAATCAGATTGCCGACACCCTTGCTTCAATGGTTCATATTCCTCCAGAAATCACCACGATGTCAATCTTTACCAAGAACAAACATGATCCTTCCCCCTCACGGATCAAAGAAGAAATCCAGCAAGAAAATGAGAATAATGGGGAGGTGTCTCTCGTGGCTTCAAATGCGTTAGTTAAGGCAAACCCATGGTTCCATGATGTTCTTCCTTGCTAAAATATGGGTTATACCCTGAAGGAGCCACCAAACTGATAAACAAGGCCTTTGAAGGTTTTCTATGAGATTCTTAGTAAGAGGTGATCTCCTGTTCAAAAAGTCCTTCGATGGCATCATTCTATGGTGTCTTGATCAGCCAGAAATCGACCAAGTGTTGACGGCGTTACACAATGAAGAAGATCATCCTGGCGCAGCTGCCTTAGCTCAGAAAATCAGGCCCCAAGGCTATTACTGGACCACCATGGCTGAAGATTGCTGGAAGTTTGTAAATAGGTGTCCCAAATGTCAATTTATGGAGACCTCATCCATGCACCGTCCGTATCACTCAACTCAAAACCTCCTATATGGCCCTTTGCCATGTGGGGTCTTGATATCATCGGAATGATCTCACTGAAAGTGTCAAACGACCACCATTTTATATTAACGGCTACAGAGTACTTCACCAAATGAGTAGAGATCGCATCATTTATCAAAATTGAGGGACAACATGTTTCTCGTTCCATAAAGAACAATATTATATTCAGGTTCGGTGTTTATGAGTCAATCATTACTGATAATGGATCCAATCTCAAAAATGAAAAGGTCTCTACGGTGTACAAAAAGTTTGGGATAATGCAGAAATTCTCCACACCTTACTACCCTCAAGGAAATGGACAAGCAGATGCTACAAACAAAGAACTTCTCAGAATTATAGACAGAAAAATAAAAAGTGGCAAAGATTGGCGCAAAAAGCTAAATGACACACTATGGTCCTACCGGACAACTGAGAAGACTTATATTGGCATGACCCTGTACTCATTGGTTATGATATGAAAGCAGTGTTACCCATTGAAGTTGAGACACCGTCTCTCCAAGTGCTTATTCATAAAAATTCAAATGAGGAACAAAAGATCGAAGCACGAATCGCTGCCCTCGTTAATTTGGATGAAAGACAACTACGAACAACATAAAATATTGTTGCTTACCAACGTAGATTCGAGAAGGCATACCAAAGTAAAGTTGTTCCTCAATAGTTCAGGGAAAGGCACATGGTACTCAAGAAAATCTTCAATACTCCTGCAAACTTACACCCTTTAGGCAAGTTTAAACCTATTTGGGAGGGGCCCATTCATGATCACCAGAGTGCACGCAGGCAATTCTTTCAAGATCAAGAATCAGGAGGGATGCGGGCTCAACAACCCCATCAATGTGATGTATCTCAGAAAATACTACCCGTAACGGGCTCAAAAGAGTGGTGAAAGTCTTAAAAGGCATCCAAAATAAACAAAAAGAAAAAAAAAAATGGACGTGGTGAAAACCTGAAAGGGCAGCACGGATAAAATAAAATAAAATAAAAAATCTCCAAGAAGGAGCTTCTGATTCAAAAACACTCAAGTACGAACAAATACTTGCAAGTTCCAATAATATGGCACAAGCAGACCCTGAGGACGAAGACTCCTCCTAAACCCTACAGGTTCCCAACATAACCGACTTAGAAAGATGCAAGAACGTGATATGAATGGAAAACCGAAGTGACTTCGATGAATCATGGAAGAACATCGGGACCTCTCTGAGATGGAAGCTCAGCAAGCAATCCAAAGAACTCTTCATGGACCCAGAAAGCACAGGATGAAATCTCAAAAGGTAAAAACACAACTTCGAGACTTTTGAGTACTCATGATCCCACAAGGAAATCATTTCATCATCTTTGGGTAAAATATAATAAAGAAAATTACCACCAAAGGCGCCACAAGTGGAAAAATTGTAAGGCTTGTCCCTTTTAAAAATGTTTTTTCAATCTGATTTTTAAAACCCTTCATTTCCAAAACCCTTTTAGAAATGACTTCCTCCATCACTACAAGAGGTTAAATTGTTAGTCAATATGACCTTGTTCTCGAAGCCAACTTCCTACTCCTGTTTTGTAGGTGTGAAACTAGTATGGCACTCCATGGTTGTATGAGTATAACTACCAACTACCACATATCGGAGATGGGTGAACCTCGTCAATGACGATATTGGCTAGTTTGGAAGCATTTTTCTCTTGACTGAATCCTCTGAGGTGAAATGAGGAAATCTCATCCCCGTGTGTGCGTATGTTGTCCCCAATTCAGAAAAACGTCAAACTCATGCGACGTAAAAGTGCCGAGACAGGATAAAACGTCAAACTCGTGCGATGTAAAAGAACCGAGATAGGATAAGCATCAAACTCGTGCGACGTTAAAGAGCCCAGACAGGAAAAAAAATGTCAAACGCGTGCGACGTTAAAAATGCCTAGAAAAGAAAACAACGTCAAACTCGTGCGACGTTAAAGATCCGAGATAGAAAAAACGTCAAACTCATGAGATGTTAAAAAGCTGAGACAGGAAAAACGTCAAACTCGTGCGACGTTAAAGAAGTAAGATAGGAAAAACGTCAAACGCGTACGATGTAAAAGAGCCGAGACAGGGACCGTCTTGCCCCTTATGACGTGAAAGGTCGGGTGTATCCACGACACAACCAACCTATTTCAATGGAAATACGTCAAACTCGTGCGACGTAAAAAAGCTGAGGTAGGTACCGTCTATCCCCATATGACGTGAAAGTTGGGGCGTATTCAGGGCACAACCCCTGTTTAATGGAAAGACATAAAACTCGTGGGATGTAAAAGAGACAAGCTAGGTACTGTCTATCCCCGTATGCCGTGAAAGGTTGGGTGTATCCAAGCCACAACCACCCTATTTTAATGGAAAGATGTCAAACTCATGTGACGTAAAAGAGCCAAGGCAAATATCGTCTATCCCCATATGACATGAAAGGTCAGGTGTACCCAGGACACAACTACCCTGTTTCAATGAAAAAACATGAAAATCGTGCGACGTCAAAGAGCCGATGTAGGTACCGTCTAGCCTCGTATGATGCAAAAGGTTGGGTGTATCCAGGGAACAACCACCTTATTCGATGGATTCCATCTATCCCCGTATTGACGTAAAAGGGTCAAGTGTATGGTCCATCGCTGCATGATGCTAAACTGCTTAGAGGGCTTTATGGTTGCAGGAGTTAAAACAACTAACTAACCTTGTTCTCGAAATATCTTTTTCGTTTCAAAATTATAATTTCTTTTTTAAGATCATAACCTGTCCTTGCTTCGGGTTCTATTTCAAAATCTCCCCCTACTTTCAAAAATTCTAAAAAAGTCTTAAAAAAAAAACAAAGGAGCTTGACACCCGTATATGATGATTACCACTTTGCTGCGATTGTCGCATTATTGCCTCGTCTCTCACTTCAGATACGGCCAGACAAGTCTCTTCTTATAGAAAGCCTTTTCCTATAGACAAACTTAGGAAACCATAAGGAGATCAAATAAAATGCCAATCTTAAAAATTCAAACTACAAAACCCCAGACTTTAAGTCGCGTGGCTAGAAATCCAACTCGAGTTTCAAGCTTGAGTAACTCACCGACAACTCACATCGAAAACCCTAGGAGGAAAAATGCCCTGGGTGAGTGAGCTCGGTGAGCGCAATGACTTGGAGGGATAGTTGGTTTGCTTCCTTACCATGTGACCTCAGGAAGAAATTTAAAATGTCTGCTCTATCTTTGACATTCACCTGCCCCTCGAAGGATAAAGAACACCAAAGTGTCTACTTCTTTGCCACTGACTTGTCCCTCGAAGGACAAGGAGTGCCAAAGAGGGGCAACTGCAGACACCCCATTTTAAATCTGGCAAATTCTATGGTTTTCTGAACCCTTAAGACTACATTATCCGAATAAAATTTATTACCCCAAAACTACCTACATCCTATCCTAATTGAAGTAGAGCCCACGAGCTTTCCAACGGTCTAAGTGTCAGGCCCAGGGCCGAGCTGTAACGGGCCTGACAGGCCCAGGGTCGGGTTGTAATGGGCCTGACAGGCCCAAACGTGGGCTTATGATGCTGTCAATGCATTTGATGATGCAGTAAGCATGTTTTCTTTAATTAAATAAGGCTAAAACTTCAAGATAAATCCAAAAAATTTCCAAAAACTCCAAAATTTTAGGAAACATCACCAATTGAATCATATAAATACCCCCTCTCCCTAACCCAAAATGAGAGAGAAAAAGAGACCAAAAAAGCCATAAATTTTTTTGAAATTAAGAATATTACCCAAAAATAAAAAAATAGAAAATTCCTTAAAATTTAGGAAAACTCCCTAAAAATCCCCAAAAATTAGAGAAAATATCAAAATTCATATTCAACCTTTGGAGATCACAAACCCTTAGAAAACAAAGGAAATTCTCCTCCATACCCCAGAAAAACCGATAACTTTAGAAAAATCTCTAAATTGAAAACCCTAGAGAAGATAGAAACCCTAGCCTACTGAAGTCCTAACCCCGAAGACTAAGAAAACCTAGACCTAGGGCACAAAAGCCCTAGATCAAAACTAAAATTAGGCACAACAACGATGGATCTAATCTTTACACCAGAGATATGCTAGTCAACATCCGAAATTAAAGAGGCAAAGGGGAAGGTTCTGATATGAGGGAGCCCCCGAAGGCTCAGGAATCTCGGGCCATCCGGCCCAGTTTGGTATTATTTCTCTCTCTTTCTTATTCTTTTTACCAGTTTGCTTCTTTTATTTATTTTTTATCTGTTAATTTATCTTAAAAATCATATTTTAATGCTTTGGATCATGCTGGCTCTGCCACAGATCTGAGAGTAGATCTGCTTGTTTCCAAGAAAATCGAGCTTCAGATCTGAATTTGATATGTCCCACTTTCTCTAGCACTTTATTTACATATTTTTAATTAGTTTACGGTGTTAAAATTCAAGAGATCTTCATTGAAAGATCGGTCATATTTTCATCGTAAACAGAAGTATTTATCTTTTGTTTTTCCTTTATTTTTTTCTTTATAAGATTAATTGGTTGAATCATAACCGAATTGTTGACAAAAATTCCCCCGTTCTTTTCTTCCTAATAACCTATAGTTTTCAAGCAACCTTTTATGCAAGAGGTCTATGCATAGAGCTAAACCTTCTGTACAAATTTCTGCAGATAGTTGTCCCAAAGTTTACTGATCATAGGGTATTATTTTGTCATGCTTATTTCTAAGTCTAAGTATAACATTTTCTGTAAATACGTTAGGCAGTCCTGATATGAACTATTTCTTCCAATAATTAGAACATGTGTCTTCTCTGTTTAACAATTTTGACCAAAATACATGTTTATATCATTTATAATGGGATAGGGTTGGACATTTAAGTTTTAATAATTGGTCTTTTGACCTATCAAGTTGTAGGGCAGTGCTTCCTACAAATGTAAAGCAGTGGTATACAACAAAGTGTTTACAACATCCTCTTTATCTACCAAGTTGTCTTGTTTAACCCCTAGACTTACTTCTATAAAAGCAATCCATTGCTTTTAGCATTTAAGATTTGGTTTCTAGCTTATTCATTTACGACAAAGTTCAACCAACCTCTTAATTGGCCTATGAAACCAGAAACTATTGCCTTGGCAATATCAACATCTCTATTGCCATTATTTTTTGAGGCTGTTGCATACATAGTCATATGCTTCATTAGATTTATGAATTGGTGTTCGGACATCCCGCCTGCATTCCACTCCACTATAGGTATCCCACTGTATTTTGTACCTCCTATAGCCTCTTCCTCAAACTGAAGGTCTATTGGAATAGATCTGGGACAATACATTTTAGTGGGGGCGGTTGGAATAGTTTTAGTCCCATAAGAGATTTTGTTTACATCTTTTGCTGAATTAAAAACCTGTTCAAGCATCAAGATTTCTTCTTTCGAGCAATTTGCAGTATTATCTTGTAGGGTATTAACTTGCTTTTTTCCTAACAACTCTAGTTCATTACAAAGTGTAACCTTGACGATATCTAATTTTGACTATGTTTTTGTGAGTTCATCAAAGAAGTTATTTTGTGCCATATGTAATTTAAAGGTATTTTAGGAATTTCAGGGGGTGGTTTGAACATAAGGTTTAAGAGTTTTTCTGATTTCTTTTCCTTTTTCTTTCCTGTCCACTAGGTTTTCAATCCTAGTGACTTGCTTTCTTAAATATTTTAAATATATATTTGTATGATTGTATATATATATATATACACCCCACGATAAGGCCGACATCTCTAAACCCGAACCCTTTGTCCCACTTCGAGCCGGTCTCAAAGCCGCCCTGAACACACTCTTTTGTCGTGCACACAAGCACGAATCCAAGACTACCCAAGAACTGGGAATACAAGCCCTCTGCTTTTTACAGCCCACCCTCTGTGGTCAAAAGGCCTCTTTCCATCTGGTACTCAAAGACCCTCCTTGCGATTATGCTTCTTTTGTTGACGTCTCAAACCCAAATATATGTCAGTCCCCGAGGACTAACTCAGAGTAAGACCTCCCTTCTTAAACAAGCCGGACCACCTTCTCGTCTTGCAACCCAAAGTGAGCCACCTAAAAAGGCCATGAAAACTCTTGCCCCAGTGTACCATACCCTGCCTCAGCTTATGGACTTCGCTCTTACCTACTTGAGATGCGTCAGCCGAGTCCAGTCCCACTCTCGTTGAGACCAAAGAAGACCACCCAGATCGCAAGATTCCATGGCTCTAAGGCCATCGCAAGCCCATAACATCCCGTTCTCTCAGCCGAGCCTAAGCTCAAGCGTGGCATCCCAAACCTCTTCTGACTGGCCTCCCTAATTGAGGTCTCAAGATGCACCATGACCTCATTGCACTCGGGGCACCTCTCATAGAAGAAAGAGAAACCGTCATGATGGTCAGTCAGGCCAACGATGAACCCGAGGGTCAGATAGCCTAGATCCATGTGAGATCAAGGAGAGGCTCAAAGAGATGGAAAATTCCAGGCCGGTGGGAAATTCATCTCACCATGGGGGAAGCTCACCCATGGTGCCACCATCTATGGAAGAGGTCCAAAGAGTGGCGCCTCTTCCAATAACGCCAACCCCTCCCCTTCAAAATGCTCATGCCACACCGGCCTCTCAATCTGCTTTGCCCACAATCACCCTAGAGTACATCATCACCATGGTCAATCAAGGCCTTCGGGGCATGCAAATCCCAGGAATTCATGAAATGGCCCCGTATAAGAAACCCTGCCTTGCCTTCATCAATCAGTTGCCATTCCCTCCTACTTACCAAAAGGGCAGGCTTCCGATCTTTAATGGCACCGGCTCACCTCAACAGCATGTGGCACACTTTGTGTCGGCATTTCACGAGTCGGCATCAGACACTAAGCTCCTATTCCACCAGTTGATGGAGTCCAGGGATGGTACGCTTGCCTGCTGCCAAACTCTGTAAACTCTTGGGATGAGATGGAACGTTTGTTTTACAAGCACTACTAGGAAGTTGAAAGGGAAGTTCAAGCCATAGAACTTCTCACCATGACCCAAGGGCCAAATGAGCTGGTTAACAAGTTCATCAAAAGATGGAGGGACTTGGTCGTCTACCAAAGTAGTAGCTGATGTAATTCAAACCTACATTTAAAATATGAGGGAGGAAATTTTGCTTCAAGTCAAGGCGCTAAACCCTCTCACCTTCTCTTCTATGACTTCTAAGGTGGTACGTATTGAAAGCTTGCTCAAACACCACGTGGGTACTCACCTCCAGACCTCAAGTGGTGGGGCTAACCGGAGTTATAATGGTACTCATTCCAACCTATGTGGCAGTCAGCAAAAGGATGTGGTTAGTGCGGCAGTCACAACCACACCTACCAATCCGAAAGTCCCTGCTAGTCAAACACCCCTAAACACTCTGGATATCTCTCAAGGGATCCCACAGTTGAAGATCGAAGAAGGATTGCTGCAAAGACAACAACCGCCTTAGTCATATAATCGGTAGGTCCACCTACAAGTCTTACTCGACAAGACTTCTATGAGAAAAAGAGGAACCAACTCTATAGCTTCAACAAGGAGTGGGCCCCGATGATTATGCAATTGTTGTTAGAGCAGGGGATGATAACCCTACTTGAGGTTAAGAGACCAGATGAGGTTGATCTCACTAATGATAGGAGATACTGCCCATATCACCGTATGTTGGGCATGTGGCTCAAGAATGCTTCTCCCTTAAGGATCATATGAAAGCTCTATCCAAATGGGGCAGATCCATTTAAATAGCCTCAAGAAGGCATTTGAGGTGGCCAAGGCCACTCATGTAGTGATCGTCAAAGAGGAATGAGTCTAGAGGTTGCATTAAGGAGAAGTACCATCTAACATTCTCCCTATACTATTCTTAATGATGACACAAGAGGGGAGGATTTCTTCACACCCATCGAGATAGCCTAGGCACATGGATGAGGGATGTGAAAATCTTTGGGCCCAGGTGAGGGGCCATGATATATCTCAATATTGGCGTTTTCAAGCCATTTTGGAAGAATCCATGGCCAAAGGGGGATAATTGTGAACATACTGGTCCTTGCCCGTGAATAACTCGTCCAAGAGTTCAACCAGATATTTATTGAAACCACCACTATAGAACCATGTGAAAGTGCACCCCTCTAGTCCTCTGACTTGGATGAACCTTCTACCTCCCAGCCCTGATAGGTTTATCATGGATGTGGTGGAATGAAAACGCTCAAGAAAGAGGCGATTCAACAAGCCAACCTCGCACCAAGGCGAAATCAGCGCCTCACATACCCGTCCCTGTCAATAAGAACGGAAATGATAGGCAAGCTTCAAGAGCCTCTCACCGAAGGAGAAGAATACTACAACCCCCAGTTGAAGCTATTTCTTTCCTTAGTTCCTCCACAACTCACTCTCCACTACTTTATCCTTGTGAAGTATTTTTGGCTGAAAGGGGTCAAGCCAAAAATGCTGAAGTAACCCAAGGCCCCAGTCGTGCCACTCCAGAAAAGTCCAACATGGGTGATGACTTTAAAAGTTCTCCAGAAGAGTCCGACATAGATGACAACTTTAAAAGCACCCAAACCAGTCCAACAAAGGTGAAGACTTTAAAATCACCCACAATGGCTTATGAAGGGTAAAAACCTTAAAGTCCCCCTGCTCACATCCAACAAGGGTTATGATGTTAAAAAATCTTCGATTACGTCCAATAAGAGTGAAGACGTTAAAAGCCTATTTGAGTCTAATATAGGTGATGACCCTAAAAGCTACCTAGATTCTTCAAATCTTCTCCTCTTTCTACATCCCTTTCTGAACTTCTGCTTCATTACCTTGACTTTGAGGTTCTTGATGAAAAGCTCAAATATTGCAATACTAGCAAGAGGCATCGTAAACAATTGAGAAAGATGTTGGCCCAATAGGCCGGGTTCTTAAGCGTTGGTGATGCTTTAACCTTCACCCCTCGGGAGAAGAAACCCCCTCCCACCCTTGAGGAGCTACTCGAGCACTTCAAACACCTGAAGCCAAAAATGTTTCGATGGCCCACTGAACCAGACTTCGAAGAACAGTGGAGAGATCGGGAAGGACACTACAGCCTCCCCAGAGGATGAAGTAGCCAAGGCTCCTCAAATACCTGGGTTCACCACTAGTCTCATACCAAAACCCTCAATCCACTCAGCTTAAACCAACACGCCTTCTTAACTACCCGGGGTCTACGTCATGTGCCATACCCAAACCCATCACCAACCTTCCTTACAAACTCTAGGCCTTCTCGATCCATTTCATGTCCTATCTCACCAACACCTACCATGGCTGCTCAATTTAGCCAATGCCCTCCTGAACCTCCATTGAATACTACCAATCCTCCCATAAACACACCTGTCGCATCACCCCCTGTACTTGCAAGAGCAGTGATGATTCAAGAAGTATGTGATCCTGATCATGACAACGTCAAATACAATGTGATAGAACATCTAAGGAGGCTTTTGGCGCTGTTGAGTGATTACGATGCCCTTATGTTATTAGGCAATCTCCATAATGCCTTGGTCCATGCACTTTTACGGTTGAGATCTATGAAACCGAGATTGAACAGGTTGAGGCAGATCTACCAATTCTCAATAACTAGATGACCAACACCTTCGCTGATGATGACCTTCGGTTAGGTGAGAAATTCCACAACAAACCTTTGTTTGTGATGGGTGAGTTGCACACCCACTCGATCAAAACAATAATTCTGGATGGAGGTTCTGCAATTAAGGTCATCCCAAGGAGGATTATTACTCATATGGGGATGGGAATTGAAAACCTCATGCCTTCGAATCTCTAGAGATTCAACTAGTCTGGGGAGAAACCTGGTTAGGTTTCTCGACCTCGCCCCCAGATCTGGATGATCAGGTGGCACGCGTCTCAGGTTTCGAAGAGAACCCGGGACTTGAGATTGCTCTCTTGGGAACCTTGCACAAGAGCAAGGGCAAGTACACCAACCAATGAGAGAGGAATTTAAGGTGGGTTCAGGACTTAATCGGGCTAGCTGGAAGGAGCACCCTCTTAGATCAAGAAGAAAGCCCCCCAGACATACAACTGGTTGAGAATCGCCTCCCTTGGCCTGTATTCTCATGTTTTTGCAATCACACACACATGGTAAAATTTACAAGACAAGTGGGCCAAGAGACTCCACCTTGTCTTTGGGTGAATGCACACAGGCGTGCACATTTAAAGGAGAAAAGAGAAGAAATGATGAGATGAGGGTTGAGAGAAGGTAGAAGAGAGAAGAAAAGAAAAGAAAGAGACATTTGACTGGGTGACTAGTCTAGCACAGTGGCTAGATTAGCGTGATGATTAACCTGACGTGGTAGCAAGACGAGCATGGTAACACGGACCGGCACGACGGCAATACTACTCGATGACAGAACAACAACACCAACCAGCCTGACACAAAGACGAGTTCGACGTGACAATAAAATGGGCACAGTAACTTAGATCGACACAACGGCCATACAGCTCGACGACGAGACTACTGTGATAGTACCAGACTTGTCCCTTGATCAAATGAGAGAGGAAGAAGAAAAAGAGGGAGAGAGAGATGAGAGATAAGAAAAGTAAAGAGAGAATGAGAGAGCAAAGAAAAGAGATAGTAGAAAAGAGAAGGAGAGGAGAAGAAAAGAAAGAGATGAGATAGAGGAGATAGGAAAGAGGAGAGAAGAAGAGAGAAGAAAACAGAAGAGCGGAATGTGGAGAGAAAGAAGAGGAAAGAGAAAACGGAGAGAAGGGAGAAGGGAAAAGAAAGGAGAGAGAAAGAACATGGATGACGATGGTTCCACCATCCATGACAGAGGAAAGAGGAGAGAGAAAAATTATAGAAGACGATGGGTTCCATTGCCCATGACAGATGAAAGAGGAGAGAGAAAGAACATGGATGGTGATGGGTTCCAACCCCCATGACAGAGGAAAGATGAGAGAACAAGAATATGGACGGCGATGGGTTCCACTACCCGTGACAGAGGATGGGAAGAGAACAAGACCATGGACGACGATGGGCTCCGTCACCCATGACAGAGGAAAGAGGAGAGAGAATGGGGAAAGAGAAGAGTGGTGCTAGGCATCACCGCTCGTGTCATAAGGGACTCAGAAACGACTTGACCTACCACTCGAGAAAAGGTCTGGTTCATTGTCCTTGTCAAAGAATGAGGGAAGGACTGTTATGCACGGCGATAAGCATCGCCGTGCACAATATGGAGAAGGTGAAACTTGAACAGAGGCTCGACCCACCACTCGGGTTAAGGCCCAGCTCACTGTGCATGTTTCCAGAGGATAAGTGAAGAATGAGAATGTCATGCCCGATGATGGGTATCACCGTGCGTAACTGGAGATAAGAGAGAAGAGAAATAACAAGGTGAGAGAAAGAAAGACAGAGAGGAAGAAAGAGGGTTTAGGGAGGAGAAAGAAGAAAGGGAAGTAGAGAGAAACGGAAGGTGAACAGTGAGAGACGAAAAGAAAGAAGAGAGAGCAAAGGAAAGTGAGGCGAGAGGTTAGGAAAGAGTCCAAGGAGAAGGAAGGAAAGAGATTAGGAAAGAGCCAAAGGAAAAAGAAGGAAGAAGACATAGGGAAACATGTACGGCGCTGCCACTGCTATGTGTGCTAGACAGAGAAAATAAAATAGAGGGAGAAATTCATGCATGGCGCTGCCATCGCCATGCACACTTAGACAGAGAGAGGCAGAGAGAAAGATAGAGCAGAGAGAGAATAAGTAAAGAAGGAGAAGAGAGTGAATGAAACATGCATGGTGCTGCCACCGCCGTGTGTGTTAGAGAGAGAAAATAAAATAGAGAGAGAAATTCATGCATGGTGTTGTCATCACCATGCACGTTCAGTCAGAGAGGAGTAGAGAGAAAGAGCAGAGGGAGAATAAGTAAAGAAGGAGAAGAAGAAGAAGTTGAAGAGAAAGAAGAGAAAAAGAGAGAGAGAGGCATACACGGCTCTGCCACAACTGTGCATTTTCTCAGAGAGCAAGAGAGAGAAGAGTAGAAAAAGAAGAAGAAAGAAAGGAGAGGGGAAGAAAGATAGAGAAAAAGGAGGAGAGAGAAGAAAGGAAGAGAGAGATTTACCTTTGGGAAGAGGGGTACCCGCTTAAATCTTCTCTCTCCTCTCTCTCTCTCCAAGATATGCCTATCCAACTCAATATAAAAACATGAACTTTATTGAAGAATTGAAAGTAAGAGAGGGATCTTTTTGCAATTAGGTTTAGTATGTATTTATAGAATTGAGCCCAAACATGTACTTAATGATAATTATAATTTAATTGAATTAAAGTAAATTCTAAAAATGGGTACAAAATGACTGTTTTGCCCCCTGCCTAACAATACAAGGAATTCCAAAACAATCCCTATTGCCCGTTTAACAAAAAGATGATCTCTTTTTTGTAGTGCTCATCATGGTGATCGATTTGATACTAATTTCGAGCCAAGGATCGTGTATTTAGGCCACGATCATTAAACTTGAAATTCGTGCAAATCTTGAAAACTTCAGATCGATAGTGTCTTCATATAGTGATGTTTCTTTATGATTTCTGCACTGTATTACACTAAGCATGTCACCATGATCGTGTGGCAATAAACACAGCTCGATTCCGTGCCCGGACGAAGATTTTGCAGTTTTGGGTTTTTAGCCGGAATATGAATTCCAACGGTCAGAATTTACAACAAATTTATCGGCTTCGCACTTGAAATTTGACCGTTCATCACGCACTAGGGTCGGATCAATGATAGCCATGGACCTTTCGCACGCGATGAAACTGGATTCATGTCAATCCGATAAGCGAGCGTCGTGATATAGCCACTCGAGCGGGACATATCGCTGTTGAATTTCCTGCAACTTCTTTCACGAATCATCAACTTCTCTCTAGATTTTCTCCTTACTAGGGTGTCATCACAGGGTGTGCCACATATCAAAATGCTCTTCTTGACGAGATGAACATGCTCACAAAATTTGATCGTGATCCGATGTGGGACAAGTGAGATATGGTTCCCGAAAGTCACTGCCCGAGACTGTTAAAACAGTCACCTTTAATAGTGATTTGGTGCAGGGAGGGTGCACAAGAATAGTGTGCGGCCTGCCCTTTTTCAGTCTTTTACCCATAACTTTGAATTAGAGCTCCCTATTAAGCTGAAAATTGACCCGTAGGGGTTTTCGACTATGTCGGATCCAATGGCGGTAGTTTCACAACTATTTGATGCATAAAAAATAGAGTTCTACTTACAGGGTCCATTTCAAGATGCTTGAGACTGATTTTTTTGAAATTGTTTCTTTGTCTGCACTGCCTTAGACATGTCGGATTGCGACGAAACTTGGCAGGTGGCCTTTTGAAGTCTTTATAAATGTTTTCACTTATTCTGGGGAAATTTTGAAACTGTCGAGAATTCCACTGTAATTCAAGCTTTATTGACTGCCTTCTCTTTTTATTCCATATCGGGGACCCAAGGCGCTGAAAAATGTGTTCAATCAAAATTGAATGACACCATCTACCTCTGTCTCAAAATTGGTGATCTAAATGACTATGCCCAGTTCATGTCATTGAGATGTATACTTCTTATAACATCCTGCTCGGATGTCCTTGGCTTCACTATCATGGGGTGGTTCCATCCACACTCCATCACTGCTTTAAGTACAGTTGGAGCAGAAGACAACATACTGTTTATGCTAATAAAAGATCGTTCCTAGTCACAGAGGCGCACGCTGTCGATGCAAAGTATTACTTCACAAATCTGGTGCAGTCCTGCAAAGCTGAGGCTAGCAACCAGTTTTCGTAAAATAAAACTGGAACGGTTAACTAGATATGGGCCTAGAAGCAGTTGAACCGGCCTAACGGATAAACCGGTCGATTCAACCTCTCTAACCGGGCAAGTCCCGAGCGGTCAAAAAGTGTCGAAAAAAAAAAAGAAAATACAAAACAAATCTACTAAAATATGAAAATCATATAAATAATGATTAAAACAAATTACATTCAAATGAAGTTGATAATTAATTAAAAAATAGATTTTACCCCATTTTATATTTTTCAAATGCTATTTTTAAATTTTTTTAAAAAATATGGGAAAATATAAAAGTGATTATTAGTGACCAAAACAATATTTAATACTTACCAATATTTAAAAATGTATTGCAAAAAAATTCCTTATTTTTGAAGATTTATATGCATTTTTTTTAATTTTTTTTAAAATTCCGGTTGATCACCCTAAACACATGAAACCAGAACTGGCCACTGGCTGGTTCCAATCTAACCGGGCAGTTAGCCATTAAATCAGGCTATTTTGTGAACAATGCTAGCAACACCATGAGGGGATTCGAGCGTTCGGATGCCACATGTATGTCGAAGTCGCTTAACAGTATGTTTAAGGAAGAGGTGAGGAGTGGCAAGATACTCCCTCGACCCCTCTTGAGGCCAACATTCCCTGCTCCACCCTAGAAGTTCTACCTCAGTATCATGAGGGGCGAAATTCATTTCCAACTTCCCCATTACAAGAGCCACACCTCATGGAGTTTCAGTTAGAACAGACTGAAATATACAAGGAGGCAATGGATGTCAGTACCCTCGCTCCACCGGTCACCTATATGCAAGACAATCAAAGAGTCTTGCACATTCCCATTCCTCTCCTGAAAGAGGATGCCGCCCGCTTAAGAGCCAAAGCCAACAAGGGTGACCTAAAGGTCTTGCAAATCCCAACTGTTTTACCAAAGTTGAATTTGGCTCACTATGTGACGACAATCAAACCTCCACCTCTAGCCCAAGTCTTCACCGATGCTCCCATTCTCCTCTTGGAAGCCAGTGCTGCTAGTTAAAAGGCTAAGGCCAGTTATGTTGACCACTAGGTCTTGCACATCTTAGTCCCTCTAAGAATGAAGACGATTTTTACCCTGTCCAAACGATCATTTGCATGCATGACCATCAAAAAGGTCTGGCAAATTCAGGCCGTCTTACCAAAGTTGGTTTTGGCTCCTTATGTCACTGTGGTCTGTCCTCCACCTCCAACCCAACAATAAAAGAATGAGAGAAGATACCCTCTCAGGGTTTTCTAGCGAGTCCACAAGAAATCATCTTTCACAAGATCCAAAATAAACTTTTGCTCTCTTCTATCTCAATTTTGTTCTTGTCTAACATGTTTATGGAAGAAAAGAAACCTAAAACCTAACTTGTTCCCTAAGAAATTCTAATAAATCCTAATACTTCATCTTTAAAAAAAAAACTTTCAATTCTATCCCTCAAATATCTATTACAAAAAAAGACAAAAATAACCCTTCAAAAAATTAGAAGGCAAAAATAATGGAAAACCTAAAATCCATAAAATAGAAAAATAAAAATATTTCAAAAACTTAGTACATCATTCTTTCTTGGTTGGGAGAAACTTGACCTTGAGCTTTCATCATATCCTTTAGAAGTTATTTTAGTAATTAGTGATGAATTACCACTTTTGCTTGTGTCCCGTGTCTTCTTCAATTAAGTAATGAATCAAACACTTGATATCCAATTTATAGTAGACCTCTCAAATACCCAAGTTAATGTTGATTATGAATAACATAAAACAAAGCATATGAGGAATGATCTTGTATATTTAACATAACATTGTTTTCGTGTGCATGAGTTTAGGACCGTCCATTTTTATTACGAAAAGATCTCAACACTTTTAACTTGGAGAACCCATTAATAGGCTTTTCTATTCAATTTATTTTTACCTTTTTGTCTCTTTGTAAGTCAATAGCCTGCTCTCCCTCCAGTTTCTGTCACTTTCTCTCCCTCTACTGCAACAACCATGGGCTACCATATTGCCCTTGCTAATGGCATGCAATCTCTTTGAAGTTACAACCAAGTTTGAACGCTTTGAAAGCTCACGAGGATCAACGAAGCATGGGTTTTGGGGTTTTTTGTGCTAAGTGTTGATGAATTAAAGACTTTGGGATGATTTCTATGGAATGGTTGGAAGTTTTTCCTTTAGCCTCTGTTAAATCCCTTGTCAAACTTTCTTCTGATCATCTCCCTATTTTACCTAATACTGTTTCACTAAGAAGTGGGCCGAAACCGTTCAGATTTGAGGTGAGTTGGATGGAGGAGAAAGATATTGTTGATCTGATTAAAGGAGCTTGGGAAAATACTGTTGTTGAGGGTACTATGGATTTCCAATTGTATAAAAAATTATTGAACATCAAGCATAAATTGATTGCGTGGAAGAAAGAGAACAATTTTGAAGTAAAGGCCAAAATTTATGATGATTCTTTCTGAGATTGAAATGTTAGATCACTATACCCAAGTGGATGGTGTCTTAACTAAGCAATCGGTGATAGACTAAAGTCTGAAACTTAAAGAGTTAGAGGATTTGCGGAGATCAGAGGAAATTTATTGGAAGCAAAGGTCAATAACCAAATGGCTAAAGGAAGGAGACCTCAATACCAAGTTTTTTCACGCGATTGCCAGTACTAGAAGAAGGTAGAATGACCACTCTGGGTTGTCCATTCCTGGGGTTGATCCAGAGAATAATTATGTAATGGAGCTAGGAGTCATTAATCATTTCAAAGAGGGCGTTTTATTAAGGGTGTCAAGTTTACCCCTAAGTTAGCTAGAGTACCATTCAAAGTATTGAATATGGAAATGAAGTGTCAACTGGAGAGAGAAATCACTGTTGAGGAATTACAAAAGGATGTTTTTGTAATGCCAGGTGGTAAGTCGCCAAGTCCTGATGGCTTCCATTTAGCTTTTTTGCATAAATGTTAGAACTTGGATAAAGGTGATTTGTTGGAACTAGTTGGAGGTTTCATGATTAGAGGGCATATTTATAAAGGGCTAAACTCTATTTCGTTTTGCCTTAATCCCAAATAAATCGGTGATATCTGACCTCTCAAATATCAAGCCAATTAGTTTACTCACGAGCGTTTATAAAATTATTGCAAAAGTGTTGTCTAAGCGCCTGAAAGATGTCCTCCCTTTCTTCATTTCGAGCACGCAGGATCACCAAATTACTGATAGTGTGATTGTAGCGCAATAATGTATTCATTCTCGAGTTTTGAGCAAAAAGCCTAGAATACTGCTTAAGCATGATACTTACAAGTATACGACAGGGTGGAGTGGGGTATCATGCTAAAATTTTTAAGAGGTATGGGATTTAGCAAGAGGTGGAGAAGCTGAATTTATGGGTGTCTTTCTTCTGCCCATTTTTTGGTGTTATTCAAAGGGAGTCCCATTGGTTGTTTTAATCTTTCTAGAGGACTTCGTCAAGGAGATCATTTGTCTCTTTTCCTATTTACTCTCTACGCCGAATGTTTTAGTTTGATGATGAGTAGGGTGGTTAGTTTAGGTTATTTTGCACGTTTCAAAATCTCTAACTCTGGTATTAATGTTTCACATTTGCAATACACAGATGATACATTAATTTTTTGTGATGCTGAGTCTCTTCAAGTAGAGAACATTGCCAGATTTTTGAAACTTTGTGAGGTTACTATGGGCCTGAAAGTTAATTTTCATAAGTCTTTGATGATTGGTATAAATTGCTTAAAGGATATAGTAGTGAATTTGACATGTGTTTTGGGGTGTAAAGTGGGTTTTTTCCCTGTTACCTAACTTGGCTTACCTATTTCGGACTCAAGGATTTCCATTGCAATTTGGGATTTAGTGCTTGAACGAGTTCTACTCAAACTTGATATTTGGAAGCATAAGTACTTGTCACTAGGAAGGAGGGTGACTTTGCTGAGATCTTGTTTGGCTAATCTTCCAGTTTATCATATGTCCTTGATCAATATACTGGCTTCAACTGCAAACAAAATTGAAAAGATGGATGTGAGACTTTCTTTGAAGCTCTTATGGCGAGGGTAGGAAACTTCATTTATTAAGATGGGATAGAGTTTGCACTCCAAAGAAGGAAGGAGGTTTGGGTATTCAAAATGTTAGAATGTTTAACCAAGCTTTGTTGTGTAAATGGTGGTGGCATAGTCTCCATCTGAAGGATCAACTTTGGTACCAAGTTTTATTATCAAAATATGGTATGGATAGACATGAACTTTGGCTTGGAGGTTGAAGAGGTAATGATATTTCTCATGGTGGAGGGCTATCCCTAATTACATACCTATGATTTCGGGTTACTTTAGATGTAATATAGGCTATGGAAGTCAGGTTTTGTTTTGGCACCATAAGTGTCGAGGGGATTATCCACTTAAATCTGTTTTCTAGAGCTATTTGGGATTGTTTTCAGGCCAAACTTAAAGGTTTGTGAAGCAGTTGAGATAGGGGGCCGCTTGTTTTCGTGGAACATTTTTTTGGCTTATAGCAGGCTAAATAATGTGTTGTTGTCTCAATGGTGGACATTGATGGAATTGTTATATAAGGCCTATATCTCACAGAATGATGAGGACGAGATGATATGGGAAATTGAAAGTGATGGTCTGTTTCTATCAAATCAGGTTATAATACTTTCTTTTATGACTGAAGGATATGGCCTTGCCCTAACATTTTTCAAGTTTGAAAGTAGCCGATTCCCCATAAAGTTCAAGTCTTTATTTGGCTCGCGGCAAATAATAAAGTCTTGACCATTGATAATTTGATCAAAAGGGGAAATATATTTTGTCGAATATTTGTTTTCTTTGCAAAGCAGAGGTTGAATCCGATGCACACTTATTTATTTATTGCCCTTATACGGTGAGAATTTGGCATTGGTTATTTGGTGTGTTAGATGTTACTATGGTGCTTTCCCAATTTATGGTGGTGATTGTCTTGCTTTTAGCTCTACCTGATATGCCTAAGATAATGTGATTTGGAAGATAGCAAAATGTGTGATCCTTTGGGAGGTTTGGAAGGAGAAAAAAAGGATTACTTTTGATGGAATTACTATCCCTTTTGATAGATTAATTCATAACATCAAACTCTCTATTTAGTCTTACCTTTCAGTTACAAAGGAGGGACATAGCATTTCTTAGGTAGATGTCATGATCAATCTCATAACCTCTTCTCTATAGGTGTTGGAAGTAGTAGATCGAGAGATATTTGGATTGCTCCTTGCTTGGGATGTTTAAAGCTGAGTTTTAATGGAAGCTCTTTGGATAACCCTGGCCAAGCTAGAATTGGTGGAGTGCTATGTGATAGTTATGGAAATATTTTATTTACCTATGCAGGTTCGGTAGGTATTGCAACTGCAAATTTTGCTTAGCTTTGTGCTTTTCTTAATGGACTGAAGATTTTCATCGCTAAACATCTTGTCAATAGTTGCATGATTGAAGGGGATTCAATGAATGTGATCAGATGGTGTAATAAGGATCCGAGGGTCTCGGGGAGCTCCGCTCTTTATGGTTGTGGATTTGGATATTGCAGCTACGCTGTCAGTTTCCTTTTCTCATTATTATCGTGAAGCTAATATTGTGGCTAATGCTTTAGCTGAGAGTTGCGTCTCTTTATCCTCCCATGTTATTTCTAATGATGTACTTTCTTTTATGCAGTCATCAATAAAAATTAGAAATATTTGTCAAAAAAAAAGAAAAAGACTTTGGGAGCTCATGTGGATCTTGAGGGTTTTCGTTGGGCGTTGGAGAGAAAAATTAATTTATCTGGGGAATTCAGAGGAGAGAGAGAAACCCCGCACAAAAGCCCTTTCCTCTACATACAGAGATCTTTTAAGATTAAAAGAGAGATTTAGAGATAAAAGTCAATGGAAGAATGCATATAGATTGAAAAAAAAAACCCAAATCATTTAGTTATACATAACTATCTCTTAAAGAATTTCTAAATAATGCCACGAATACTAAGAAACAGCTTTATGGGGCTTCGCAGATGTTCTTACCCACAAAAATAGACAACAACCAGGTGACCAACACCAGCAAAATCTCCTTCATATTTTTGTGGTTTAACAATGATAAAGCTCAATGAGAGCCAAGGGTTTTTTTGATGGAGCTTTAAGCTCTTGTTTCTCTCTCATCTGATCTTACTTCCCTTGCCACTAATTTCCTATCTGTTTCTTTTTCTCTATAAAAATTGTGTATCGATGTCTGCGATGAGGAGATTGCAGAGTTCTCTTGGGTGATAGTTCATTGGCGCAAGTGATAGAGAAAGGGAGTAAAAAAGTATTATAGGACATAAATACAACGTAACACTTGGAAAATAGATGGGATCATTTCCCACATGGAACCTCAAACTACACTTTCTATTCAACTTACCCCCAACCTAACTTTTTCTCTCACTTTTTTTTCAAAATACTATACAAACCCCGGACCAATACTTTTCTCTTACCGATGCCTCTCTCCTCTATCCCACCAAAATAGGGGGCTCCAGCACCATGTAAATGCGGTTCGACAGTAGCGCTCTGGCATTGTGTAAAATTCAGTCTGACAATAAGGCTCCTGTTCGACAGTTGCAGAGGGCGGTTCGGCAGTTGCAGAGGGCGGTTCAGCAGCTGCAAAGGGTAGTCTTGCACTTGTGCACTCCGACAATGTGATGGTGTGCTTTGGCAATATGCTACTAGGGTCGACAATGTGATGGTGTTCTTTGGAAATATGCTACTGCGGTCCAAAAGTCAATGTAAAATCTGTCCAAAATAATTTTGTTTTACGGGAAGGGCATTTCTGTTAAAAAAAAAAGAACTTTTTCCTTTAGAAGGTATTGGCATAGAAAGATTGTTTTGACGAAAAAGTGAGAGAAAAAGTTAGGTTGGGGTAAGTGTATTCTTGGGGGGTATTTGTAAGTTTCCCTATTTCTAAAGGATGCAGTTTGACTTTATGAATGCAAAGTAACGCTCCAAAAAATACTTTGGGAATCAGAAATCTATACGAAGGCTTAAAAATCAATTTTTAACACTGACTATGAAATTTGAAGCTAAAAAATCGTACAGATATGTGAACATTTATTTTTAGAGCATAATGTTCTACAATATAACACTATTTTAGAGCTTAAAATCCATAATTTTTTTCATATTGCATAGTCAACGCTGAGATGATTTATTTGAAGATTACCTGCTGCAAGAACTGCAATTCTTAAGAACCACAACTCTCACACGAAAGTTGGAAATCAAATGTTTCATTCTCCCACCTTTCGTTCTCTCTTTCTAATGGCCGCTATATTTTTATGAGCGTGGCCGCCATTCCTTTCGGCGACAGTTCATGGGAGGCACATGACTTCTTCCTATATTCAGCCATTGGCCTCTGCTTTTTTGAGCGAGTCTGATTCCTGCACTAAGCCACAGAGGAAGTTGATAATATACACAAAGCTTGGGTGTTGTCTATTCGATTGCCTTAAAGAAAACATATTTTGTTAATGAAAATCAGATAACCTTTTAATATTTACGAAATATAGTGCCAAGTACTACTTTGGAGAAGAAAATAAACTGTTCCCAGGCATTTCATCAAAACTTTCATTAGCAAACGAGCCCTTAATTGTCATGGTTTTTATTACTAGCACCATTGTCATATGCCCGTAGAAAGCCTTACATTTGTTTTCCTCGATAACGGTGAATATGGATGACTGTACACTTCCATTTAAATGAAGGCTGATTCGTTACTAGTACCATTGCCATATTATTGATTGAGATTATCTATAAAGGGACTATTTATCTTTTGCACATGAAGGTCACAATCATTCTCACTCATTAAATATCAAATTGAATTGCTTGGTGCGAGTTACGATGTTTGAGATTATTTTTTTTAGAACTTTGTGTTACAACCACTCATTTTGTAATTTAAGGAACAAGAATGATTATGATCTCCATGTACGAAAGATAAATAGTCTCTTTGTAGAAAGGCTTACATTTGTTTCCTATGAAAAGAGGGAACATGGATCATTGTACACTACTATTTAAAAAAAAAGGTAGATTTGTTAGAGTAGTGCTTTACTTATGTATCCATTGCAACATCTGCTGAAATTTGTCTTTGGTTTAAATACGCTTTGTTTATTTTTTTATTTTTTTTATCTTGGTTGAGATTGCAAAGGTACATTTTAAAATCAAACTATACAGTAAACTAAACCAAATACACATGTAGAAATGTGCTCTTAATTGAGGTAGATACATGCATCATCCTGGTAATCATATCAAGCCCTGATCTTTAGTTTCCTATAGAGGCAATCATGAAAATAGGTAGTTTTCCAGGGTTAAAGTGGAACAAAAACAAAGTTAAGGGATAAAAAACATTTTTATTATTTTTTATTAGTAACACAAAGGTAATTTGCGACTTTTTTTTTGTTTTTTTGTTAAGTGGAGTTCCATTACTCAATGAAGTGTTTGCTTTCTTGAAAGAAACGGTTTTGTCATCCAGTACTGTAGCACTTCCTTATTTGATAATAGGGAAGTTTTACAACAAAGTTGAGATAATGGTATCCACATATATACTTCCCTTTTATTTTAAGGCTGAAAATTGGATACCGCCCATTTCATGGGGGACTGTGGAACTTGGAATATCCACTTCCCTAGAAGACTTTGTTCTAAAATTGCGTCTTTTATAAATCAAACATGCCTTAATTTTTCATATGAATACTGACATAGCAAGCTAACATATGGGACTCACTCATATATATATATATATATATATATATATATATATATATATATATATATATATATATATATATATATATATATAAGGCATATTTATTGTTGCAACTAAAAATGGGATTCATCATAACATTTGCGATTGCAGACAAGTCCACGATATAAACATATTTCCCACACCCTTGGTAGGGAAGGTATAGTTTACTGGTTTCCTAAACGTTTTTTTGAGGAGCAACCATCTCGAACTTAGCTTGAAGTTTTTTTGGCCCCAGACTTGGCTTGATCAAGGACCAACCGCATACCCCTGTCTTTTTCCCAGGCAGACCTGTCCCAAACCTAGCCCTGATTTTTTCTAGGCCAGACCTAGTCTGAAACACAGACATACACACATATATATTATCAAATTTTTTGATAAAGCTAAGTTGAGAATGTGAGCAAGCTTCGTTGCATTTCTCTGTTGTTTATGTTGAACCTTAATAGCCCCCTCTAGTTCTCTTCTTAGCTCCCTCAGAAATGTTATATTGAGTGGGTCTATAGATTAGAAAAGGTTTTACTGTGACCCATACGACCCATCAAATATGTGATCATAAGAATTATTGTTGTCCAATCAATGAGTTGGACAATGATGGAAACAAAGTACCACTTATCACGCATGACATGACTTCAATTTATGTCCTCCCTCTCTCTATCTCCATCACCATTCAACCCATTGATCAGGAAGTGCTAAACTTTAAGAAACACATTTCATGTGGACATCTTGATCATAACATGCTGTTTATAAATCATGACACCTTATAATTGGTTTTTTGTATATTGTCAGCTTAGGCTAGTTCTTGTAGTCGTGTTTTTAAACCTTCTTTGCATTTAAGATTTGAGATGGATCCATGTCTTTAGTGAAATTAGTGGTATCTAGTTGTATAATTAGTTGCAAGGAATGCTCAATACTGTCTTTAATGTATGTTCAATCCTTTTCACTTCTTCATTCCTAACTTTTACAATGATCATCCATCTGCTTCTGTCCCTACATCCAGGGAGAGCAGCCACATTGTAGATTTCTAGAATGCGGAAAATTTGGCTGAAAAAGTAAAGCTATATACACAAGGGAATTTTAGTCTTTCATTCTTTGATCTGTTGTCTTAGTTCCTGCTTGTTTGCCGGTTCCCAGAATTGGATGTTTACATTTTATTGCTAGATGTTTCTCTTTCTTGGAATCATTTTCTGAAGTTCATATTTATTGTAATTTGATGGTTTTCCTCAAAGATGACTTAGAGCACGGTTATCGAGCTCTCATTATTGAACAAACATAAACACTTGTGAGTTAGAGCTTACTCACAGTGAAAAAGGTTCAATAAACAAGATAGGTATTGTTTGCTTTTGGAAGTCGTACATTTGAAAATTGGAAATGTAAAACACAAGCATAGCAATGTTGCTGATAGTTGGTAGACTCACTCATTCATAGAAGGTTGCATGATCCATGCATGCATACTTGGATGGATGTCTTCTAAATCACGAGTCCATGATATGAATGCATTCTTATACCTGCTACCTCGATGGGTTACTTTCAGTAAACTCAAGTCCATTAGGTCATTATCATTTAATAAGATGATCAACAGTGATGCAATGAGAGTGGAACCCTCCATTGGGTTCAGGTCCTGTTCTTGTGAGTTTTCTACCAGCATTGTCGAATTCATAGACAGAGACCAAAGGAACTGTGAGGATAGTATAGACAATCAATTTATAGTATGCTTTTCCTTTTTCATTTTCCTATTGGAAACTGCATCATATGTCAGAAAACTTTACCTACGGATAGCTCTTCTCATAAGCAACAATGTTTGTTGATCAATATATATATATATATATATATATATATTATTGGTGTTGTAAGGTTGTTAAAGAAGAAGCATGTGTTGTGATCTCAAAGGCTACACTTATAGAAGGGGAGACGACGTTCATAAACCCTGATGCTCTATATTTGATGTTCATGGCTGAAGACATCCATACATCCATGTGTGATATGTCATTTTTTATGTACTTATATCCCCAAGAGGAATACGGAGAGAGACAGTAATAACCTGGTCCCGTTGATACCTAAGACACTGTCAGATGACAGGAACACTGCAACAATAAGCTTAAAATTGGGCGACCTCTAAAGAAGTGTCAGAACGGTATCAAATTTCATGAGAGGGTAGTTTTGAATACCCTAAGGATATCTATGAAGTTTCATAACGTGCTGATAAGTTTTAATATGATCAGGTGAAATTTGGTTTTCATATCCAGCTCCTATCATGCTAAAAATGGACCCTACAACTACATCCCTACTTTTTGGATATCAAAATAGTACCAGATCACTGTAAATAGATCTAGAACATTAAAAAACCCCTAGATACCAAATTTCAGCTCAATCGGACACTCTGAGACCATTATGGGTCTGAATCACCATAAAAGGGTGGGTTTTACACTATTGTGGTGCAACCTCACTGAACCAGTTTATATTTATGGAAATTGTGCTTTCTGATTTTAGGATGATTTTAAAATTATCATAACTTGTTCTTTTTTAGTCCAATCAAGTTCAAATGTGGACACAAGCTAAATCATGACGACCCGATCCTTTTTTAATAAGGCACATGTCATGGCATGGCTCGAAACGAGAAAATTTCTGGTGAGAATATAGGCTCGAAAACATGAAAAATCAGATCTTATACAAGAGAAGATCCGATTCTTTGAGAGGCCATAGCTTAAGATCTCGGTGTTGAATCGTCACAACTAGGGGTCCATTGTGACCATGCTTCGAAGAGCTACAGTTTAGTACAATTTTTATGTATGATCAGAGAACGGATGACATGAATTTTGAGGTTGAAAATGACATACTTTCCAGTTGTTGGAGTCCCATTTTCCGGCGACTTCCTAAATTTGGAATATGCTCAATGGAGACAAAAATAGATGAAATTTATTGCAAAATGATCATGACAGTGTCCTCTTGGATTTGTAATAAAAATAACGAATTGGAACATCATAGATCATACCAGATTGACGGTTCAAGAATTACAAAGTTTATAGACTTTGCCATATTTTGGGTTCTTCCTAAAGAATCTGTTTCAAAAAGATCAAAGGGTATCAAAACGTGCAAAAAAATTCAAGCATCGATTCTATGATGACTGATCACCCGAATTACCATCATAGATGTCCGAAAAAGCTCCTGAAGCCCAGCAATGACAAGAGGCCCCTCATGGAGGGATGATTTTGTCATTTAGTGAAAATTGCTTAAAGGTATTATGGTCATTAAGTCCAAATACGTGATTAACATTTTAATTCATTAAATTTGTAATTTTTTGATAATTTTGGGTACTTTTAAGCATTCCACCATTGTTTAATGGTTGCTATATATAAGGAAACCCAAGTCATTTGTAATAAGAGTCTTGAACTCTTGCTTTGGGCTTGAATGTTAAAACATTGAAGTGAGCTTTTTGCTTATTCTTTTGCTTTAAATGCAAGTTCAAGGTTCGAAACGAGAAGAGAGAGAAAATACCCATAAACAACTATAGATCATAGTATATTTCCTACAGCTTACCCTATACCATAAACCTTAGACACCTATACACCATAGCCTATTCCCCACACTTTACCCTACACCATAAACCTTAGACAACCATACACAATAACTTATTCCCTACACCTTACCCCACACCATAAACCCTAGACGACCATATATCTAGACTCTAGATCCTAACCTGAACCGAAACCCAATCCTCTCTCTCTAATGGGCATGCAAAGGGACCCATGGATGTGCACCTAGGTTCAAGCACATCTTAAGTCTATTCTCTCTCCTCTCTCTCTCTTCTCTCTCTTTCTCTTTCTCCTATTTCTCATTCTTTGCTTCTCTCTTTCTCTCTCTTCCTTCCCTCTCTCTAACTGTCTCTCCTGCTCAAACTCAGGTCGGATCCAAGCACGTCTCACTCCTTTTCTTTCTCCCCTTCTTACTCACTCTCCCTCTCTCTCAAAGTCACGAACCTGCGCTTAGGGCGGGCCTGACTTTCTTCTTCTTCTGCCCTCTTGTTTCTCTCTTCTCTCAGTCATCTCATTCGCCTTCATCCCTTTATTCTCCTCAACCTAGGCCTGCACCCAGCACATCTCCATCTTCTTCGCCTATGCCTACCCACTCTCACGTACACACCCGCACCTAGCATCTTTCTATACACTCTCATCCACGCCTTCACACTTCTCTCACTCCCATCCACGCCTAACGCCAACCTCCACCTGCGCCCATCTTACACTTCTGCCCAAGCCTAGTGCCTGCACCGTCACACTTCTCTCACTCCCATCCACGCCTAACGCCAACCTCCACCTGCGCCCATCTTACACTTCTGCCCATGCCTAGTGCCTGCAGCCCCCACCCACGCCTGGCCTATATTCACATCAATGCCTAGCATCCACCCGTAGTCTCTCACCCACGCCATCATCTCGCGTCCTTCAGCTGCGCCATCATCCAACACTCGCCATCTACATCATTATTTAATACACTTCCACCAGCGCCTAACCTACTTTGCACGCCTCTACGCACGCTCACCCTCATGCTCCATCCGTGCCTTACCCATTCTCATTCCCCTGCCACATCCATCACACCCTAGTTCCTACTCACCCCTATCATGAACTCACCCCCATCCGTGCCTACCACACACTTACTCCATCTACCCTGTCTTCTCACTTTTAGCCACCCTAACGCACCTTCCTCTGCCTTAACCAATACACATGTCTAACACATACTGACCCCTACACGCCCCAATACCTTTTTCAACCTCCTATTTGCCCTTATACCCTTGCCAACTCCGTTCGCGGTTATACCCCATAACCACCATCCACCACTACCTTCTTATTGCCTCTAACTACCCCTACCCCGCACACTTACACCCACATTCTTCATTCGCTTCTCTCTAAACCTTACCCCTTTCACTCTTCATTTATTATATTTTTATTTTATTTCTCTAATCTTCTACTTCTCTATCTTCATTGATTACTTTTCTTATTGCCTAAACATTCGACCCGGGTCATCCCGAGATAGTTATCTAGGGTTCTAGTTATGGAATTGCCACTCTAACCACTTTCTTATACAGTGAACTCGGGTCATAAAAGACATTGATTCTCTTGCACTTAGTTACTTGGGTTGGGGTCATCTTGAGTTAGTTTTTTTTAGAACGCTGACTCTCTTACTACTCAACCACTAGGTCACACAATGTTTGGATTGTGAAGGGTTTCCTTCTCTCTTATTCCCTCTATCTGTTCTCTCTCTTCTTTAAACCATTCAACTTACAAACCAAAGCCACTAACCCATAACAAGGTACACCATAGAGGAGTACATCCATACGAATTCCATTAACAGTTCTTAAGTGAGATTTCAAGATGTGGTGTTCAGTCTCAAGAGGGGGCCGTGTCCAAACCATTCTGCTAGACAACCGGAGGGCTTTTGTATATTGACCTAAGAGGGCGACAGGCCGAGCTTATCCCATGAACTCTAATAGTGGTGAGGTAAGTATTCGATTCCATCTCTTCATTGCTTCAAAATCCTCTCACAAATTGGACTTACCTATTCTCGAGTGATGCGTGAGCTGTACAACAGGAGGGCTTTTGTAGATTGATCTAAGAGGGCGACAGGCTGGACTTATCCCATGAACTTAAACCGCGGTGAGGTAGGTGCTCCAGTCCATCTCTTCATCGCTTTAAAATCCTCTCACAAGTTGAGCATACCTATCCTCAAGAGACGCACGAGCCGAACACACGCTTGTGCAGGTCACACTATTGTTCAAGTGGGGATCTATCGAACCTGGGCCCCTAGGGAGCCCCGGGAGAGGCAGATCCCGGCGCGACAACCAAGGAAGAGAAAAAGGAGGATACACTTGTGGGTTTCTATGCTGTTGTCGTTTCCACTCGCAGATTTTTTCTTAGATAGGTAATGATGTTCTAGACATCAAGGTTTGCGAAATTTGTTAACCCTTAGTTTAGTGAAGATATTTTATTATTTTCAACATTAATAAGACAATTCTCAGGACTGGAATTTTGTGAACTGATATGGTGCAATTCATTCATCTAATAGCTTATTCTTGTTCCTATTGATAGTTAGTATATCATAATATTGGTCTGCTAACTAATATACTGTTATCATTTTATGATGAATTAATACAATGTTTTTTAGAAACCAGATTCAACTGGGTGGTTCAGCCTCTAGTTGGATTTGATCCAAATTGGCTGAATCTACGAAAATCAGGATAATAAGTAATAGAATAGCCTAATTCTATTAGTAAGTAATAGAATCACTACTTCATAATTCTGTTGATTAAGACTTAATGAATATCAAGTGGGGGGCTACCATAATTTAACTCCACTATCCATGTTGTCCATCATTAGGTGCAACAAAGTCCCTTCAATTGTAGTTATATTATTCCATTTTTGTTAACTTTCTTACTTTTATTTTTCCTTTTTCCCCAATGTTTCTACACTGTCAAAGGAGAAGATTTTTAAAAGCAAACTATGGTCCAAAACCAATTTGCCAAATCAAGTTAGCTCAACCTCACTCATACTAGCCATTTAACCCAAAGGTAAAGTTTCTCTTTATCTTTCTCTCTCTCTCTAATACTATGAGCAGCATACTTTTTGGTGCGAGTCATATGTGCAAGTGCTTGATAAAATCCCCGACTCTTTTCTCTTCGCAAACCTAAAGGTGCTTGATATCTGCTTGATGATAGCAATGTTTCAAAAGCTGGATCGGATCTGAATCAGTTCCTCACTAGATCCTGGGTAAAAATATTTCAAAAGAAAAATAGTTAGCCGAATCATTGCTTCCAATAAAATGAAAAAGATTCAAAATAGGTATACAATGAATGGCCGATCTGAACGGAGGATTCCAATGGAAACCAGACCAAGTTTGGGTTCAATGATTTCGTGACATTATGGATATTGAAAGGAGTCCTTGATATCCGGACCCTATGGATATTGGAAGTAGTCTTTGTTCCGTAAGGGCATTGGGCAGTCCCTTGCTGATCCTAAATATGCATGACAAAAAGAAGGTACATTATGGTGCTCAAAAGCATCAATGAGTTAAGCGGTTTCTTCAACCATGGAAATGTTGGTTAGGCCCTAAACCAAGAAAAATGCCACATCTCTACAATCCAATAAAGCTGAAATATTGAGTATTCCACTCTCTTTTGTACTTTATGTTCACCCTTGTGTATCAAGGTTTGATGAGTCCTGATTTTCAAATAACTTTTACAGATCATCATTGCAATCACATTTGTAAATTTGCCATATTACCAACTAATCATCAAAACAGTAGAAATATCCAATAAAATTAAAATATTTAACATTCCACTCTCTCTAATTTCTGTCCATCCTTAGGTATAGAGGTCTGATGAGTCCTGATTTTCAAGTGGCTCTTATAGATCATCAATGTCAATATTGTAAATTTTCCATAGTACCCGCTAATCATCAAAATAGCAGAAATATCCAATAAAACTAAAATATTCAGCATTCCACTCTCTCCTCTAAATCCTGTCCATCCTAGGTATAGAGGTCCAATGAGTCTTGATTTTCAAGTATCTCTTACAGATCATCAATGTCATCACATTATAAATTTTGCACCCACTATTTCAAAATAAGTGTATTTAGAAATAGAAAGCAATAAACACAATAAGGTGGTTAAGTAGAGAGGTGAGAAGATAGAGATAACCATGCAAAGTGAAAATTATTTCAAGCATGCAGAAATACACATAAACAAAGAGGGGACTACACTCACCTTTGAGTCACATAGCCGGGCTGATTGCTGCCTTTTGATTGCCGCGATTGCTGAGGCGTGAGTTTGAGCTAGCGGGTGTTGTCATGCTTGAACAATCCCTCAATACGGATTGCCTTAGAGATGAGCTCTGACATGGAGGGTGGATTGGATGCTTGAACATGTGGGGTGATCATAGGAAGCATGTTCCATATGCAGGTCTGGACTGCTTCCTTTGCAGTCATGGGAGTGGCGTGAAAGGTCGCCAACTCTCTCCATCAGGTGATGAATTTATCAACCGGCTCACTAGGGCCTTGCATCAAGGTGAGGAGCTAGATGGATTCTACGTTTCTTTGGAATTTGTAGAAGCGTTGATAGAACAATTGCTCCATTTCTTGCCAAGTTTTCACCGAGTTCGGTGGTAACCGAGCATACAACTAGAAGGCTGGTCCTTTGAGAGTTTCGATGAACTGGTAGAGGAGAAGACGTCCATCAATTGCTGTCTCCCGGAAGGCCTCTTGGAAGTGGGCCGCATGCTGATGAGGAGATGTGGTACCAATGAACAGGGTGAGTTTTCCTTTCTGGTAGTTCGGGGGAAACGACACCTGGTCATGTACGAAGGATACAGCTTTTGGTAGAGTGACATCTCCTTCCTGCCCGAGACCTTGTTCTTAAGGCTATGGGTGACCATAGCATCTATGTCGGTTTGGGAGACCTCACGAGAAGAGGAGCTGTCTTGAGAGACTAGTGGGTGAGCTTACTTAGGAGCTGTATTCTCACAGGTCGGGAAGTTCGGCGTAGAAGGGGCCCTGGAGGCCTCTAAGCACTCCATCTTTCTGAGGATGCCTTGCATCATTTCCTCAAACTAGTTCATCCGCTCCTCCTGAGTGTCATTCGGGTCATTGATCACCATGACACTGACCATTTCTTCTGGAAGGTCAGAGACAGGTGATGCAGCGGACAGTCGAGGTTGGCGAGTCACGCGGGGCAAGTCAGTCTGGAGGGGCTCAGCTTGCCCCGATTGAACTCGGGCTTTGTATGTCGATCTTGTGAGGACCGGTTCTTGACGGTCTTGGGACCATGGCTTCTAGGTGGTGATCACCGAACAGTAGTCCTGAACTTGCTCGAGCTTCGAATTTGAAGAGGAAAAAAGGGATTACAAGGCAGGAGGTAGTTAGGGGTGGCGACTTTGACTTCCTTAGAGGCTTCCATAGTCAGGATCTATAGGCCTCTCTTTTGCTTGATTCTGAGGAGGTTGTGGACCTCATTCCAGAACCGAGCCTGAGACGTGGACTACCCCATTTTCTTTAAACAGGTGAGGGCCAAATCTATGAGTTGGAACTGGGAGTGGGGCCCAAGGATGGAGTGTAGCTTGGGTTCTTGTTTTGGAGGTTGGAGGCCTTTATCCGATATCAAGCCATTGCCCCGACTTCCTTTGTGAGGCCAAGGTGTTTGGATGACCCAGAGCTGGCTCAAAATGGTACTCTTAAGGAAGACCTTTGAGTACCATGGATCGAGGTGTTTGCCTGGCGTTGGGAGAGCGGCAGAGGAAAGAGGGGCCGTGTTGTGACTTCTCCTGAGTCTAGCTCCGACAGGGACCTGTGAAGATGGTGCGTGTGCACCTTTAGGGTTAGTCGTTCGGGTGACTTGGGGGTCAGCCCAGGCCCGATCAATGGGTTCGACCTGTGGAGGCCGAGACCCACGAGTTTGTGTTTGTGAGGGACGAGGCGGGAGCTTGTCTTTCACAAGGTGAAGTTGTGTGTGCTGGGAGGGAAGATGGAGTGGTCTATCCTCCTGTGCTCGAGGTGGCATAGAGCTAGCGCTGCCTCGAGCTGTGGAAAGTGATGCATGGTGCATGCATGGTTCGGCCTGAGAAGGCCTAGTCCTGGATGCGAGCTCAAGGCAACATGATGGTCGCCTTGAGGTGTGACTCGAGTGGATAGACCACGAGCCTTTGAGTATGTGTGAGGGGTGAAGACCTCAGGACCTCCATCCTCGTGTTCCGACCCCCGATCGTGGAGGCTCGGAGTAGTGAAGGAGCACAGGGGTTTGCCTTGCGGCGAACCTCAGGAGCCACGGTAGTTTGCTTTCCTTTCATATGGATGGATGGGGCATCCTTACAGCGTATCGTAGTAGTGTGACTGGCAAGAGTTTTACCAGTAGCAATGTTCCCGACAGCAAGAGTGCTGCCCATGTAAGGGGCCTTGGTGGAGAGTTCACCAGGGTGAGAAAGCGGGGAAGTAGGGACCTTTAATCCCCTCTTGCACCGACTCAGGTGTGAACCTAAGAGCTGTACCATGAGCCTTGACTCAGAAGAAGAGTAGGGAAGGATACGTGAGCGGCTCACTTCCTTGGGACAGCTAAGAGTGTGGGGATAAGGAAATCCTCGACCCGGATGAATGGGTTGAACAACCCAGGTGCCATAGAAGTGAGTGCAGAAAGTAAAGAAGGAAACTAGTCAAACAAGAGCGAACTGACTAAGGGGTAGTAAGTCCCAAGTGGAGTTGCCAAGCTGGGTTAGGTGCCTCGATCTCACCCTTTGGATCTAGGTGGTTTGGTGGCACATGTCTAGAGTCTCTAGTGGACCCGGTATTTGACATCGTTCTCTCATAACCTTGCTCGAGGGCAAGAGCAGGTATACCAACCAATGAGAGAGGAATTTCAGGTGGGTTTGGGACTTACTCGAGCTGACGCATGTCGGTGCCCTCTTAGATCATGAAGAAATCTTCCCAGCTGCTTCAGCATGTTCGAAATCGCCTATCTTGACCTGTAATCCTCATGTCTTTCTGCACAACACTTCTATGGTTAATTTGTAAGATAAGTGGGTCGAAAAGACCCACCCTTGTCTTAAGGTAATGCACGTTCATGGGAGAAGGTGATGAAGTGTAAGGTTAGAAGAAAGGTAGAAAGGAGAAGGGAACTTGACGCGAGGGTGAGACTAGCATGACAGTTAGAAGTTGTCGAGTCAGAGCGGTAGCAAGACGGGCATGGTTCAAGGACCAACATGACGGCAATACTACTCAAAATCGAGGTCGACGCAGCGGTGCTAATCTAAGCCCACCCTTAGTCAATTGAGAAGAGAAAACGGTGAAGAGAAGAGGGAGAGGCAGTGAAGAGAAGGGGATGTTCAGGTGTCGATAGACATTGCGGTGGGCAGTGCAAGGAGGCGGTGCATCCCTTGTGGACGACGTTAGCTCCTAACGAGGCACATGGTGATGGTTTCTCCTAAGTCGCGCGATAATAGGCTTGGGACATAGGGAGCATGACGATAGGCACTTGGAGCATGGAGGAATCTCGTGGACAGCGATGGGCGTTGTCAGGGCCTTTAGCCAATGGCGATAGGTAGCGTTGTCTGCGTTAGATGCACAATAGAGGAAGACTCCTGCAGGTGGAAGCACACTTCGCCGTCTAGGTTCCTCACTGAGACGTCAAAGCTATGCCTGTAGGCGGCGATGGGCAGCACCGTCTACAAACTTCAGTGAGAGAAGGAGATAGGTGAGAAGGAGAAAAAGAAGACTCGTGCATGGTGCTGCCATCGCCATGTGCGACTTGTGAGACCAAGGGAGAGGCATGCACAGCACTGTCACTGACGTGCACAACCTTTGCAAGGGACTCAAACGAATAAGAGGGAGAATAGAAGGGAGAAGGGAGAGAGAAGAAAAGAAAAAGAAGAGAGAGAATTTACATAAACCCTAGGGGTACCGATCGAAAGTTTCTCTCACCTCACCCTCTCTCTCTCAAGCGTAATACCACAATGGTAAGAAAGAGAACTTATATTAAGTGAAAACTCTCTCTTGTGTATATATGTGTCTGCCTTCTCTTTTCTTTTTGTGTACAATGATGGTACATATATATAGAAGTGTGCCCCAAATATGGGTGGATGATCAAAAGTAACCCAAATTATTTGGAGTTAAGATTAAATTGATTTAAAAGAAATTTGAAAATTGGGTAAAAAATGACAGATTTGCCCCTTCCTAACAAGTTGTGGAATTTCATAACAGTCCCTGTGTTGCCCTAGGACTTTGCACGTTCTTGCATGGCTGATCTAGAGTCGTTCTGATGCTCGATTGATCGTAAGATGAATGTTTTCTTGTAGAGCTCAACATGGCGATCGATTTGATACCAACATCGAGCTATGGATCGTGTTCTTAGTGCACGATCATGTGACTTGAATTTTGAGTAGATCTTGAAACTTCAAATCGATAGTGTGTTCGTTCCTTGATATTTTTCTTTGTTTTCGTCGCTAAATCACACTGAGCATGTCGCTACGATCACGGGGCACCAAACGCAGCTCAACTTTGGAATTTTGACCGGAATCAAGGATTCTGGCGACGAAATTTGCGGTCTATTCGTCGGCTTCTTTTGCAGAATCCAACTTTTCATCATGTACAGGGTTCGGGTCAGAGATGGCTCGAGACCTTACATTCGTAATGGAATTTGTCTTGGCTCGATCTGGCTCACGAACGGCGTGATTTGGCCGCTCGAGCAAGGCATGATGTTGCTAAATTTTCAACACTTTCTTCACGAATCAGCAACTTCTCTCTAGCTTTTCTTCGCGCTCGGGTATCATCATGGGGCATGCCACATATCGAATTGCTTGTCATGATTAGATGAACATGCTCACCAAATTTGAGCGTGATCCGACGTGGGACAACTGAGATATGAGCATCGAAAGTCACTGGTCGTAATGATGCAGTGTTGCAGGGTGGTTGCACGAGAATAGTATGCGGCTCCCTTGTTTCCTCCTTCGCCAATAACTTCTTCCTGGACTGTCTGCTTGGGTTGAAACTTGACCCCTGAGGGTTTTCAACCTTGCCGGATCCAATAATGGTGGTCCCACAACAATTGGAGAAGCTGAAAATATAGGTCTAATTATAAGGGTTCGTTTCAGGGTGCTAGAGGCCGATTCTGGTGGAACGGTTTCTCTATTTGTACTGCCTTAGACATGTCGAAATATGACGAAACTTGGCAAGAGACTCTTGAGGGACTCATGAAGATCTTGGCCAGTTCTAGTGTTTTTCTGAGACTGTTTGAATTTTCCACTACTTGCTAGCCGTTTATTGTGTGGGGGCGTCATGTTGATGAAAAATACCTTCCAACAATGAGGAGAGAGAAAGAGAGAGTTGAGAGGAGGAGAGAGGTAAGAGGAGAGAGAAAGAGAGATGAGAGGAGGAGAGAAAAAATTACCTTTGTCAAAAGGTACTAGACCTTTTCTTCTCTCTCCTCTCTCTCTCTCCAAGACATGCCCACAATTTGAACGTGAAAACTCTCAAATTTTATTGATGAGTATTGAAAAATCAAGGGGTCTATAACAATTGTGTTTAGCATGTACTTATAGAATTGGGCCCAAACATGGGTAGATGCTCAAAAACTAACTAAATTGATGATGATTACAATTTAATTGAATTAAAAGAAATTCTAAAATTGGGTGCAAAACGACTGCTTTGCCTTGCCCAACAATGTGTGAAATTTCATAACAGTCCCTGCTGCTTCCTTAGAACTTGCGTGATCTTCAATGGATGATTTGGGGTTGCTCTGGCGCTCGTTTGACTGAAAGATGATTGTTTTCTTATAGGGCTCGGCATGGTGATCGATTTGATACCAACTTCGAGCCATGGATCATGTTTTAAGGCCACTATCATGTGACTTGAAATGTAGATGAATGTTACAAACTTCGGATTGATAGCGTGCTTGTTTCTTGATGTTTTTCTCTTCGCTGAATCACACTAAGCATGTCGTCGCGATCGCGTGGCAACAAATGCAACTCGATTTTGTGTCTAGATGAAGATTTTGTCGTCTTGAAGTTTTTGTGGGAATCTGGAAATTCGACGGTTGAAATTTACAGTAGCTTCGAAGCCTCTCTATGTGAAATCCAACCGTTCATCATACGCAGTGTTCGAACTAGAGATAGCCTCAAACCTTACACACACAATGCAATTGATTTCACATCGATCGGATATGTGAGCGTCATGATTCGATCGCTCGAGCGAGACGTTCTATTGATGATTTTTCTTCAACTTTCTTTGTGGATCGGTAACTTCTCTCTAGTTTTTTTCCCTTCTCAAACATTGTCATAGCTCATACCACATATCAAAATGCTTGTATTGATGAGATGAACATGCTCATCAAATTTGAGTGCGATCTGACTCAGAGATAGTGAGATACAAGCCTTTGAAGTTACTACTCGGGACTGTACTCACCAGCCTTCTCTAACAGAGATTGGTGCAGGGAGGTCTCATGGGAATAGCATGCGGCTTACCCTTTTTTAATGCTTCACCGATAACTTTGTCTTGGAATGTCCGATTAAGCCGAAACTTGACCCATAGGGGTTTTCAACTGTATTGAATCCAATGACGGTAGTCCCACAGCTATTCGACGCACCAAAAATAGAGTTCTAGTTATGGAGCCTGTTTCAGTGTGCTAGAGGCAAATTTTTCCGAAATTTTTTCGTTGTCTTTGCTGCCTCAAATATGTCAAATTATTACAAAACTCAACAGGTGTCCTTTTGAAGTTCTTAAGAAGATTCTGACCCATTTTGGGGTAGTTATGAGATTATCGAGAATTTCACTGTATGTTGAGGCTTTACTGACCTACTTCCTCTTTATTCCATGTCAGGGACCAAGGTGTCGAAAAATGTGTTCAAACAATCGCTCTCTGGGGAACCTTGCTCAAGAGCAAGGATAAGTATACCAACCGATGAGAGAGGAATTTATGGTGGGTTCGGGACTTACTCGTGCTGGCTCGTGTGGCGCCTTTTTAGATCATGAAGAAAGCCCCCCCAGTTCTACAATTGGATCAAAAATAGCCTCCCTTGGCCTGTATTCTCCTAGTTCTGCAATCACACACCCATGGTTAATTTTACAAGACAAGTGGGTTGAAGGACCCCAGTTAGTCTTTGGGCGAATGTACAAAGGCATGCACATTCAAAGGAGAAAAGAGAATAAATGATGAGATGATGGATGGGAAAAGGAAGAAGAGAGGAGAAGAAGAAAATAAAGAGACATTTGATCAAGTGACTAGCCTAGCATAGTGGCTAGAATGACATGATGATTGACCTGACGTGATAGTAAGACAGACACGATAATATGGACCAGCACAGCTGTAGCACTACTCCACAACAGAACACCAACACTAACTAGCTCGGTACAATGGCATGTTCGATGTGGCAGCAAGACGGGCACGGTAACTTAGACAGGCACGACGGCAGTACTGCTCGACGACGAGACTCTCTGAAAGTGCTAGATTGGTCCCTTGGTCAAATGAGAGAGGAAGAAGAAGAAAAAAGAGGGAGATAAAAGATAAGAAAAATAGAGAGAGAAAGAGAGAAAGAAGAGAGAGATATGAGAGAAGAGAAGGAAAGGAGAAGAAAGACGAGAGCAGATGAAGAAGAGAAAAAGGAAAGAGAAGAGAAGAGAGGGAAAGGAGAGAGAAGAGAAGAAAGAGAAAGAAGAGAGGAGAAGAGAGAGAAGAAGAAGAGAGAAAAGAAGAGAGAGAAGAGAGAAAGAAGAGAGAGAAAAAGAAGAGCGAGAAGAAGAGAGAGAAAGAATAGAGAGAAAGAGTGAATCACATGTGATATTTGACATTGCCGCCCATGTCGTAGGAGACTCAAACACGACCCAGCCCATCAATCTGGAAAGGGCCCGATTCAGTGTCCTCGTTAAAGAATGAAGAAAAGAATGTCATGCGCAGCGATGAGCATCACCATGCACAACATGGGAAACGGGTAATTTGGACAGAGGTTCGGCCAGCCACATGGGTAAGGCCCAGCCCACTATGCATATTTTCAAAAGATAGGAGAAGAATGAGAATGTCTTGCCCAGTGATGAGCATGGCTGTTCATGAAGAGAGAGAGAAAAGAGGAAGGAATTAATAGAGTGAGAGCAAGAAAGATAGGGTGGAAGAAAAAGGATTTTAGGAAAGACGAAGAGGAAAGGAAAGTAAAGAGAGAAGGAAGGTAGACAGAGAGAGATGAAAAAGAAAGAAGAAAGAAAAAAGGAAAGAGATGAGAGAGATTAGGAAAGAGTCAGAGGAGAAAAAAGGAAAGGAAGAGAAAGAGATTAGGAAAGAGGAGAGAAAGAAACACGCACGGTGCTGCCTCCACCGTGTGTGTCAGAGAGAAGAAAACAAAGAGGGAGATTTGTGCACGGTGTTGCAATCATCGTGCATATTCAAACAGAGAGAGACAAAGAGAATGACTTAGCAGAGAGAAGAAAGTAGAGAAAGAGAATCGTGCACGGTGTTTCCATCACCGTGCATGTTCATACAGGGAGAAAGATAGAGCAGAAAGATAAAAAGAAATAAAGACAAGAGGAAGAGAGAGAAATGAGATAGAGACAAGGGGAGGAGAGAGAAAAGAGATAGAGATGAGTGGTTAGGTGCCTCGATCTTGCCCTCCAGATCCTTTGAGGATCGGGTGGCATGCATCTCAGGTTTCTGCAATCACACACATATGGTAAAGGTTATAAGACAAGTGGGTCAGACCTCACCCTTTTCCTCTTTGATGAATGTACACAAGCATGCGCACCAAAAAAGAAGAAGAGAAAAATAAGAGAAGAAATACAGGGGAGAGAAGAATTTGATTGAGCGGGAGAATCAGAGTGGTGACTAAGCTAGTAAATAATTGGCTTGAAATGATAGCAAAAACGGGCTCTGTAACTAAGACCAGCTCACAGGATTACTACTAGACGTCATTACTAGTACCGACTAGCTTGGCACAATGGTTAGTCTGTCGTGGAAATAAAGCGGGCCAAGTAATCTTAACACAACAACATTATAGCTAGACGACAAGACTACCATGAGAGGCTAACCACAATCCCTTTTAGTCGAATGAAAGAATAACAAAATGATGGTTATGAAGAAGGAATAAGAAATGAAATAAAAGAAGAAGAGAACAAAAGGAAGGAGGGAAAAGAAAGAAAGAGAAGAGTATTAAAAGTGAAAATAAAAGAGAGAGAGGGAAGGAAAACGTAGTCGATGTTAGGCATTGCCGACTGTGTTAGAAAGAAGAGAGAGAAAATCCAGTCGAGGTCAGGCTTCATCGACTGTGTTATACAGAGGAGAAGAGAGAGAAGATGCAGTCGGTGCTAGGCTTTACTGACTGTGCCAAAAGAAGAGACAGAAAACACAGTCAGTGTCAAGATTCACCGACTGTGTTATACAGAGGAGAAGAGAGAGAAGACATAGTCGGCGCTAGGCTTCTCCAACTGTGCTAAAAGAAGAGAGAGAAAATGCAGTCAGTGCTAGGCTTCACCGATTGTGTCAGAAGAAAAGAGAGAAGATGCAGTTGGTGCGAGGCTTCGTCGATCATGCCAGAAGAGAAGAAAGAGAAAAACCCACCTGGCGCTAAGCCTAGACCAATTGTGATGGAAGAGAAGCAAGAGAGAGATCGGGCCGACGCTATGCTTCGTCGAATGTGACAGAAGAGAAGAAAGAGAAAAATGCAGCCAGTCGTGATGGAAGAAAAGGAAGAGAGGAAAATCAAACTGACGCTAGGCTTTGTTGACTGATATAGAAGATTGAAAGAGAAAAATTGAGCCGACACTAAGCTTCAGTGACTGTGATAGAAAAGGAGAGAGAAAAATCCAATCAACGTTAGGTTTCACCGATTGCAGTAGAAGAGAAGGAGAGAGAGAAATTTAGTCGACGTTAGGTCTCACCGACTGCAACAGATGAGGAGAGAGAGAAATCCGGTCGGTGCTAAGCGTCGTTGACTGCAACAAATGAAGAACAGAGGGAGATAGTGATGAGAAGAAGAAAGAGAAAGAGATAGAGACGAGAAAGAGGGGAGAGAAAGAGGTATAGATAAGAAAGAGGAGAGGAGAGAGATAATGATAGAGATCAAAAGAATAGAGAGAAAGAGATAGAGACAAGAAAGAGGGGAGAGAAAATGACAGAGATGAGAAAAGTGGGGACAAGAGAGAGAGGGGATGAGAGAGAAAAAGGGGAGGAGAGAGAAAGTTACTTACTCGAAGGATACCGACCCTTTTCTTCTCCCTCCTGTCTCTCTCTTCAAGACGTACCCACAAGCTTAAGCAAAATTCAGAATTTTATTGATTGATCCAAGAAGAATGAATCCCCATTTTCTTTGTACAGTGAGGCATTGTGTGTTTATATAGAATTGGGCTAAAATGTGGGTGTATGCCTAAAAACTACGTAGCATTGAAGATAATTACAATTTAATTGAATTTAAAGAAATTCAAAAAATTGGTGCAAAAGGATTGTTTTGCCCATGCCTAACAATATGTGGAAGTCCAGAACAAGCCCTGCTGCTATCCGAGAACTTGAGTGATCTTCCGTTGCTGACCCGGGGTCGTTCTGATGCCCGTTTGATTGAAATACTATTGTTTTTTTCTAGGGCTCGGCATGACGATCATTTTGATACCAACTTAGAGTCATGAATCATGTTTTTGAGCCATGATCATGAAACTTGAATTCTGGATGAATCTTGAAAACTTCAGATCGATTGTGTGCTCTTTCCTTGACGTTTCTTCATGACTTCTTCATTGAATCACACTGAGCAAGCCGTCACGATCATGTTGCAACAAACGTGGCTTGATTTCGTGTCCGGATGAAGATTTTGTCATCTTGAGTTTTTTGCTGGAATCTTGAAATTCGATGACGAAAAACAGCATCTTTGACGCTTTCGTGTGTGGAATCCAACCATTCATCGTATGCGAGGTTCGGATCAGAGATAGCCTCGACCTCTCGCACACAATGTAATTGGTTTCGTGGTGATCGAGTATACGAGCATCGTGATCTGGATGCTCTAACGAGGCACGTTGCTGATAAATTTTCTGGAACTTCCTTCATGGATCAACGACTTTCATTTAGCTTTTCTCTTTGCTCGGGGGTCGTCAAGGGGCGTACCACATATCGAATTCCTCGTCTTGATGAGACGAACACACTCACCAAAATTAGGAGTGATCCGACTTAGAACGAGTGAGACATAGCCTCAAAATTGACTTCCAATGATTGTAAAAACAGCCACCTTTAATGGTGTTTTGATGCAGTGAGCCCACACGGGAATAGTGTGCGACCTACCCCTTTTCGGTATTTAACCCATAACTTTGTCTTGGAGTTCTCGCTTAAGCCAAAACTAGACCCACAGGTGTTTTTGACCATGTCGGATCTAATGGCAATGGTCCCACAGCCGTTTGATGCACCAAAATGATGGCTCTAGTTACAGGATCCATTTCAAGATGCTTGAGACCAATGTCGCTAAAATTGTTTCGTTTTGTTCACTGCATTAGACATGTCTGATCGCGATGAAACTTGGCAGGTAGTCTTTTGAAGTGCTATTGAAGATTGTGACCATTTTTAAGGCCATTATGAAAATATAAAAAATTTCCACCGTTTTGTAGGCTTTATTGACCCGCTTCTTATCAGGGACTAAGGTGCTGAAAAATACTTTCAAACAGCTTGAGCCCTGCTGAATATTGTGCTTCAAAAGAAGCGAGAAGCATAATCATTCAGAGAATTTCCTTTGGATTTTACTTTTTTTTCTTCCTAGCCACAGGACCACATGAACGTCGAGGAGAATCACGTAACGATGTAACTAGGATGCTTAGACGTAGGGATGCATTATTCACGGGTCCGTCCATGGAGATTTTAGGAAGAGAAGAGACTTTTTTTTTTTTTTTTTTTGAGGGATCTTATCAAAATCCTCACCCTCGTGCAGACTGTTTGTGATTCTGAAGCTGAGGATTTTGTACGGACCTCGTCAGTTAGAATCAGGCTAGTCTGGCAAATTAGTCCCATGTTGAAGGGCATTGTTCCCATTTTGTTTGGGTTTTGTGGATATCCTCTGGTGTTGAGCCATGTTTCAAGGATTACGTGAATGGTATGCTGAAAGGCCTTGCGTCGGCGCCGCCTACTTCATGCATCAATCATTCTTGGTGAGTAGGGTACCTCACTTTATCGAGATAACCACTTTGGATACTACCACCCCTACCCACTACTTTGCAGCTATGATTTTCCACACCAAAGTTATGACTGACAAGTTATTCCTTACTGAGTAGGTTACCTCAGTTTATCGAGATACCCACTTTGGGTACAACCACCCCTACCCACTGCTTTGCAGCTATGACAATCATATGATTTGCCACTGGAAAGTCATGGTTGACTTAGCTCCCTTGGGGCATCTCTAGCATCTTCGAAGTGTGTTCATAACCTCGTGGGAATGATGCTGATTTTCATGAGACTTGTCTTGCTTTCTTAGTGAATCTTTTGTCTTTCGAGACCTGTTGCAATTAGACTCAAGCTGACGAAATCATTTCCTTGAAGCTCGTATTTTTGGAGTACTGGTAAGGTGACACCAGTGATTTTCCTTTTTTTTTTTTTTTAGTGAGGGCTGAAGCAGCCAATTGAGTTGAGTGCAGCATCAACTTGTTTGTTGGTCCAGGCATCCTTTGTGGATTTTCAGTTGAACTTGGGAAGCGGTGCCATAGAGACGATTTTCACCAACTTCTTTTTATTTTGGGGCTCTTTTACTAATGACCTTTCGGCCATGTACACCCTTTTCATCCATTTTTACTCACGATGCCCTTTCAAGTTTTCACCATGCCTGCTTATTACTCACGGAACTCTTTTACTCATGGTTTTGTGACCATGCTCGTTCGTTATTTTTACTCATAGCATTCCATTGTTACGGTATACACCATGTCCGCTATATCATCATTTTTGTTTTTTTGTTGTTGTAAAGGCGTGTTTAAGGTCATGCATCTGAGACCTGTGCGAAACAGGTTAACGTCATGCAGCCAGGATGTGCACTATAGTTTAAGATCATACAGCTGGATCGTGGAAGTGATGAATGGCAGTCTGTGGAGGCCATACAGTGAGTATCGTGGTGATTTGACTCACTAGGGGAAATGACATTAAGCTACCTATGAAAGATGGATGATGTATGAAATGTGAGTGGAAAATGGTGACCCCTAACTTACAACGAGTATGGATGGTGGGATGGTTTGCCGTTTTGTGAACGCGGGTGAGACTCACTGGGGAATGAGTTATGGTGATGACATGAATGGACACACTGGGGTGGTAATGAAGGTGGTGCAAAAGGTCATACCTCTGAGACCTGTGCAAAACAGTTTATCGTCATGCAGGCCGGATGTGCACAATGGTTTTAAGGTCATACAGCTGGACCATGGTTATGCAGTTTAAATTCATACAGCTGGACCATGGTTATGCAGCTTAAAGTAATACAACTAGGACCTTGCAGTTTAAGGTCGTGCAACTAGACCTCTGCTAAAGTTTAAGGTCATATAGGTTGGACCATGGTGCTGAGCCTTTTAACATCATGCGACTAGGATGTGCACTATAGTTTAAGGTCATACAGTTGGACCGTGGTTATGCCGTTTAAAGTCATACAATTAGGACCGTGAAGTTTAAGGTTGTGAAACTAGACCTTTGCTACAATTTAAGGTAATACAACTTGGACCATGCAGTTTTAAGGTTGGGCAACTAGACCAAGTTTGTTCAATTTTAAGATTATACAACTAGGACCGAGGCTATGAAGTTTAGGGTCTTGCAGCACAGACTGTGGCTGTGCATTTTAGGGTCTTGCAGCACGGACAGAGGCTGTGCAGTTTAGGACCTTGCAGCACGGATCGAGGTTGTGCAGTATAGTGTCTTACAACACAGACCCTGACTGTGCAGTTTAGGGTCATGCAACACGGACGAGGTTGTGCGATTTAAGGTCTTGCAGCACGGACCAAGGCTGTGCTGTTTTAGGTCTTGCATCATGGACTGAGGCTGTATAGTTTAGGGTGTTGCAGCATGGGCTTAGGCTGTGCAGTTTAGGGTCTTACAGCATGAACTGAGGCTATGCAGTTTAGGGGCTTGTAGCACGGCCCGAGGCTGTGCGGTTTAGGGTCTTGCAGCACAGACCGAGGCTGTGCAGTTTAGGGTCTTGCAGCACGGACAGAGGCTGTGTAATTTAAGGTCTTGAAGTACGGACCGTACCTGTACAGTTTAGGGTCTTGTAGCACAGACCGAGGATGTGTAGTTTAGGATCTTGCAGCACAGACCAACGCTGTGCAGTTTAGGGTTCTGTAGCATGCACCAAGGCTGTGCAGCTTAGGGTCTGACAGCATGGAACGAGGCTGTGCAGTTTAGGTTCTTGCAACATGGATCGGGGCTGGGACTCCATGTAGATGGTGCTCCATGGGGAATAGGTTTGTGGATGGCAATCTGACTCGCTAGTGATAAAATGGTTAAGACCATTCACAAACTGAGGGCTTAGATGGGAATGATGACAGAATGAAGGATGGCAAATAGAAGCGGACTTCCCTAGGGCTTAGTGGGGCAAGCGTAGCTCCCTAGGGTGAAAGATGAGACTCTATGGAAAATTGGCTTTTGACAGGTAACCTGACTCCCTAGGGATAAGATAGCTTGATGTGAAACAAGCTCATCGGGAATTTAAGAGGTAAGAATGACCCTAATTCTACTTGGGATAATGGGCTGAAGTATGGGTGTGACTTCTATGGGGATGAGGGATAGTGGCCTGCTCCTGACTCCTTTGGGATGATAAGTCATGGCTTGGGTGCAACGACTTGGGTACAACTCCACTGGGGATGACATGACACACAAGGCTTCAGCTGGAAATAGGTGACAATAGAAGACTTGAAATACAACCTTCACTAGGTGTAGCAATAATTGTTTCTTGCGAGTGTTCAACTGACGATGAGTTCTCAAAAACACAACCGACGTTGGGTTGTTAAAACTCAACTGGCGCTGTGAACAAGCCATGACAATCTTTGAACACAACCGGAAATAAGTAAACTGGCACTAAGGTCGTTCAAACTTCACCCGACATTAAGTTGGAATTCACGCGGCACCAAATCACTTCAACCGAATAGCCGGCGCTGGGCATGGATTGATACTTGAGTCATGAGCCGCACTTGACCTGTTATGACCCATTTGTTGGAATTTTACAAGCGGTTATGAGTTGACTCCGGCCTTAGGTCAAAGCCCGTCCCTGCTCATCGATGTTTGGCTTTCATTGGACGCGACTGGGATTCCCAGTTTGTGAGGGATGTTTGAGGGTAGTGCAACCTACATACAGGGGGATAAGACCCCGTTTTCCCTCACTTTTCACTGAAGGTAAAAACTTGAGATAAATTTTACCGGTGAGTAAAGGGTGTATGGTTGAAGTTTTGTTAAGCAGTGGGAGTCCCGATGGTTTTGCAGGGAAGGCCTTCGGCTAGCTGACTTTGCCAAGATTTTGGTGAAGTTGCAGAGAAATTTTTTTCAGCACAAAGGACTTTCTGGTGGAGGGAATAACTCCGACCTTGGTATTTTTTAAGGGTAGAAGAGGAGGGAAATGCAACAGTAAGCATTTCTGTAAGTTTTGAAAGGTTTTTTCAGTGGTTTTAAGGGTTTCATAGGGACTTAGGGAAACTTTGCTGAAGTTCTTAGTGAGGTTCTGGTGATGTTCTGGCTATGTGGCGGGAGACGAATAGTAACAGGAGGTGGACCGTCATGGAAGGTTTACGATTGCAGGAGGTGAACCATCGTGTGAGGTGAACAATTGCAGGGAAAGTGTACGGTTACCTCTTTCGTGTGTCAGGCGAAGCAGCAAGACATAGTGACATTTAGCATTCGCTTGTGTGTCAGACGGCGCCGAAGGACATGGAAATGGTTGCAAGTCGACACAACTGAGTTCGAGGTGTCACGACTAGATTTCGTGGTACGTGAGAGAGATCCGATCACAACCAGTGCTGACCTTTGGAGGACACAACCAGCATTGGGTATTGGCAATCTCAACCGATGTTGAGTGTTGACAGACTAAGCCTACGCTAGCCATTGACACGCAACCGGCGTTGGGCATCGATAGGTTCAACCGACACTGAGGGTTGGCCGATGCAGCCGGTGCTAAGTATTAGTGGACACAACTGGCGTTAAGTATTAGGAAACATAATTAGCGCTAAGGGTTGGCAAACTCAGTCGGTTCTCATTTAGTGTCTTAGAAACTTTTGGGAGTAAACCACTAAGCCTTTTATAATGGCTAGTCCTTCTTATCAAATTCTTGATGTGAAGAGGCTTCCAAGGGAGGAAGAAATCGGCGCCTGTGATTTCACATGCAAAGTTTTATCAAGGGGTGAGCCCATTTGGCTGATCCAGCCAGTATGTGAACCAGAGTGGTCCCTTAGTGTCACTTTCATTATTGCCCCGTTTGCTTCGAAGTATTCGAGGCAATGACAGCAATGTCAGTACTGAAGAAGGGGTGACACTTCTTCACTGTATGCATCGGAACATAGCTTCCGAAGAGAATTTGCCTACCTTAGGGAAACGAAGGGTACAAGAAAAGGGACTACTAACATGGTCAGTAAAAGGCCTTTGAATTCAGGGGGAGCACCAATACTTGAAGGGATACCCTTCCTGGACTACTAAGGTAATGGTGTCGTATAGAAGCACCCTTGAATGTGCTTGACTATTAAAAACGGTCCAGTGTTTGGGCTACTATTATGATTGTTGCTCCAACACAGTAAAGGTGTTACTGAGAACGTGGAGCCATGTTACTATTACCTCGCTTTTTGGGCATGGAGAAGCAAGATCTCTTTACAAGATCTTTATTTTATTGGAGGTCTTCCGATGATCGGAGCTATGTATGGCGAGTTCGTGCCCCCGAACTCGGTCATCTTCGGTGGTGCTAACTTGGAGGATGAAGAGCTGCCTGCCAGTCTTCACAAGATCTTCAAGGCCTACCAGTCGATTGCCGCCCAGTCTAGCAATGGTAGGGTCACGTTCACGGAATGGGTGAAATTCTTTTGTGGGGATTAGCCCAAGGGTGGTCAGGGCACTCCGAAGGAGAAAGGGAAGGCAGTTGGTAAGGAGACGCCTCCTGTATATCAGCCTGAGACTGGTGATGACCGTGTTCTCTTGGCCACATATTTGGCCTTATTTTTTTACAAATTCGTACTCCCTGGTTGGGGGACAACGTTCATCTAGGCGTACTATATCTGGCATTCGATATGGTCAGAGGGCATGAGTATGCCCTTGCTCAGTAAGTCTTGTGTAACATTTACCATGACTTGAGGGCCATCTCTCGTGGAAAGGCCTACAAGGGCAAAGAGGGAGAGAATGGAATTGTAGGAGGAGAGGCATTTCTTGGGGGTTTTAAAACTCCATTCCCTGTTCATTACGTGTAGGGGTGGCTAGGGGCCAAGTTCCCTGACATCTATGTCTAGCATCAATGCTTAGGAAATAAACTGTGGCCATTCTTGAGGAGGATTGCCAATCATAGGGCTATCTTTCATACACCAGGGGAAGCTCGAGGTCTATTTAGGGATGACTATTTGAACATTAGGCGGGTCCCTTTCCCGGTCGGGAGCATCATCGACTGTGCTTTCATTGATGAGTTAGGGAAGGAGCTAGACAACACTCCAGCAACCATTAAGGAGCTCATGTTCATCCTAAGCATCAGAGGGGGAGTTCTACCTTACTTGACTCCGCACAATGCCAGGTTAGAGGGGTATTTCCCCCATCGCTTCACCCGTCAGCACGGGCTTGATCAAGGCTGCCCCTTCTCAGTGTTTTTCAAAAAGCCTCGGAGTAGGGTGAACAAGGGGAAGACAAAAGAGTTTGAAACGTTTCGTGAGTGCTGGATGCTAGAGCATATACGGACCGCTTGGTCTATGTGTCGAGAGATGAAAGAAACCAATACATATGTATTACCTCGCTTTGGCAGTAGGCTCTGAACGACTAAGGCCTATGTGAACTGATGGAGAATCACCTGTAAGGGATATTGGGAAAAAGATCACCCTTGGAAAGGGGAGAACAATAACTTGCGACAGGATACCAAGAAAAGGAGACTGGAGGATGTTCTTGCTTCTGATGTGGTATTTGTCTTAGATTATCCCTCTAACTGGCAAGCTTTCATGCTTTTACGCCAGACAGCAGCTGACGAGGCCTCACCAGAATTTATTACAATGAAGATGAGGACTGGGAGTGTCATTGATAATCTTAGTTCCATCTTTGAGTGAGATGAGGGGTGGCACGTTATGAAAAGCATCCCCCACAGGACTTGAATTCCCTAATCGGGAGTGGTCCCCACAATAAATTGGTTGGAGGGCCTTCTCAGGGTGGTGGATCTGAAGTGGTCGCTCCTACTCCAGCAAGGGGAAGAAAAGAAAGCACTCGATCGCTGCCGATACTCGTGCACCATCTTCAATTAATGGGCATACTCGGAGGCGCAAGACTGTCAACCTTCCTATGACGTCAGAACAAGGATGTTGCTCTTCCTCTTTTGATCTTTTAGGAACTCCCCTAGTATCACAATCTGTGCTCTCTGGATCACCTTCTATTCTCCTGAATTCTATTCTTTTTCTCAAAAACTGAGGGACACGACTCCTGCCGCTTTGAGTCTGTTGTCATTTCTTCTGATAGGGAGGTGAATCCGGATCTTGTGGCGATAAATACAGGGGTAGTTTTTGAGTTGGGGCCAGTTTAGACAGGTACTGACGAGGCTGTAGGCCCCGAAGGAGTTGCTCTATGAAGGGAATCTGATGCTGATGTGGTCTCCATGCATCAAGAGCTCAGTGCCCCAACCGAGGCAAGGACTATGACTCAATAAGAAGAGCCTGTAGTTGATGATGCGCCCTGGCACTAAGAGGTTGTTGGCTCCATGGTCCCAGGTCATGAAGATGAGCTCTTCGTGGCCGAGGTTCTGACCGTTAAAGGTGCAAGCCAAATGGAAGAAGTCGTGGCTAGAGCTTAATTGGCTAGAGAGGAGGCGGTTGTTGAACTTGCTAATGCTGAAGTGGCTGAAGGGGAACAAATTTCTTTAAAACCTGTGGGGACAGAAGTACAGGTCTCTATGGGAGGAGGTCATCGCAGGGAGGCTGGCATTACAGAACCCAAGCAGGTTCAGTCTTCTTCCGGAGTAGTAATCCCAGGAAGACCATCTAGCCATTTTTAGCGGGGTTTCTAACATGATTGCAGGCATGCTTCCAGCAAGCCTTCAGGGCTTAAGGGAGTTTCCTTTCAACGAGCTAGGAGAAGCTTTAGCAAGACTAAAGGAGTTTTCTGCAACCGCCGCAATTGGGAATGCACCAGAAGTGCTTTCCCATTTTAATGCAATTCTAAACGAGTTGGAGAGCTTGTCGTTGGGGGTGCTACATCATGAGGAAGAAACTAGAAGGCTAGTCTTCTTGGAAGAGTTGATCTTGCACCTTCGTAAGGAGATAGATGCTTGCATCGAGAAGAAGGCCACGATAGCCGGCCATCAGTAGGATCTCAAGAGGGAGGTGCAAGGAAGCTTCAAGAGAATGATCAAAATCAAAAAAGAGATGCGAATACTGAGACAAGAATTCATGGGCCTTGAGATGTAGATGGTTCAGAGAAGGGCCATGGAGGTCTCATTGGTTAAATATTTGTCCAAACTCAATAGCACAATTGAGTTGGAAACTATGACGATGGAAGAGGAGACTCAAACGGTGGCGGAACTGAAGCAGCATGTCCAAGGCACCAAGACTTCTCCTGCAGTGCGTAGCGCAGAGATCAATAAGATGATTGATAGTTTTTGAACATGTCATTTCCTCTTGCCAGTACTTTGTAAAAGCTTTTAACTGATGAATAAAGTGCTTCTCTTTTGATTGACGTTACTGCATGACTTCGTTCTCTTCTTACTTTTTTCTGCACCTCATGTGATTTTTTTTTGAATGCGTCTTGACACTTTTATTTCCCCAAGAGGCTAATACTCTAGGCCTTGTTTAGCCTCATGGTGGGCTGCCACGGCTTGGATAGCTTCGAAATGGGGAGTCATTGCTTTTTCTTCTCTTAATGTCTGATTGGCCAAGGGCTCATAGTTCATTTTCCTAATGATTTGGTGAGCCTGGTTGCTATAGATAGTCCAGTCTAGAGGGGCTTCAGCCTCCATTAGTGGCGCATTTACTTCAAGCTTATCGTAGCTTTTAGTCTCTGGCACGAACTCCTTCAGATGTTTTGAAGCGATGCTCATGACCTCCAACTGACTCTGGAGACTGCGAACTTCGGTTCGTAAGTTTGTTAGGAGATCCTGGCCTTGAGGGGAAGAAAGTTGCTCTTTATCGAACTGCTCTCCACCTGAGGGGTCGACGAAAAGTAGAACTTTCAACTGGTCATCAGTCCGAGGAGCATCCTCTAAATTTATAGCAACCAGATTTCGAAAAATATTTCGTGACGGTTATCGCTCTACTTCGTCTTTCAAGAGCACAATGGGGATATGCAAGACTTTCTGCTGGTCCGACGTATTAGTGATCCTTGGAGCCGGGAATTCTATCCTCATGGCTTGCTCAATCTCAGGAATGACCTCTAGTTCATGTTCCACCCAAGTTGGTTTAGAACTGGGGGCAGAGGGAAAAGACTCCTTTTCAAACGAAGAGGGACTTTCTTGAGGGATGATGGTTGGGGTGATAGAATAAAGGGTGGTTGGGGGTAAAACTCAGCCCTGCCTTTCTTCCTCTTTCAAAATGTTCACTATTGTTCTCCCAACATCCTCAACATCTTCATGAGACAAAAATGTTGTCTTGATTATACACTTGATACGTCCATCGTTTGGCTTCTGGGGCGACGCCAGATCCATGAAGTAATATTTAGAATCGACAAAGTGAAAGTCGGCCATAGGGAACAGTCTTTTGTCAGCATAGACCGTATGATGTCTCCCGTCTCGATTATACTTGAAACATTGGTGTAATGTTGATGGAACCACCCTTTGGTCATGGAGCCACGGCCGACCGAGAGAATATTGTAGGAAGTGTCGGTGTCTATTACATGAAACTGGGCTTAATCGTTTAGCTCACTGATCTTAAAACGAAGGCGTACCATGTTAGCTGACTTCTCTCCTGATTGGTTGAACCCTTGAACGAAAACGTGGGTCGAGTAAGTGGTTAGGTGCATTGATCTCGCCCTCTAGATCCTTTTGGGGATCAGACGGCATGTTTCTCGGGTTTCGAGGGAAGACCGGAGACATTTTCAAGATTGCTCTCTCGAGAACCTCGTTCGAGAACGGGGGCAGGTGTTACTAATCGGTGAGAGAGGAATTTAAGGTGGGTTCGAGACTTACCTGAGCTGGCTCCCGTGGACTCCCTCCTAGATCACGAAAAAATCCCCCCAATAATAGAATTGGTTCGGAATCGCCTCCTTTGGCTTGATTTCTTCTTGTTTTTTGCAATCACAAACATATGGCAAAGGTTATAAGATAGGTGGGACAGACTTCACCCTTTTCCTCTTTTATGATCGCACACAAGCATGCGAACTCAAAAAGAAAAATAAGAGAAGAAAGACGAGGGAGAGAAGAATTAGACTGAGCGGTAGGATCAGAGCGGTGACTAAGCTGATGAGTAATTGGCTTGCATGGTAGTAAAATGGGCTCGGTAACTAAGACCGTCTCACAAGATTACTACTAGACGTCATTACCAGTACCAACTAGCTAGGCACGATGGTTAGCCTATCGTGGTAATAAAGCGAGCCAATTAATCTTAACACAATAACATTACGGCTAGACCACAGGACTACCATGAGAGCCTAAGCTCAATCCCTCTTAGTCGAATGAAAGAGTAACAAAATGATGGTTATGAGGAAAGAATAACAAATGAAGTAAGAGAAGAAGGGAATAGAAGGAGGGAGGGAGAAGAACGAAAGAGGAGTATGAAAGGCGAGAGAATAAAAGAGAGAGAGGAAAGGAAGACATAGTCGGTGCTGAGCATTATCAGCTGTGTTAGAAGGAAAAGAGAGAAAATACAGTCGGTGCTAGGCTTCACTAACTGTGTTATACAGAGAAGAGGAGAGAGAAAATGCAGGCGGTGCAAGGCTTTGTCGACTGTGCCTAATGAAAAGAAACAAAATGCAGTCGCTGTTAGGCTTCATCGACTGTGTCAGAAGAAGAGAGAGAAAATGCAGCCAGCATTAGGTTTCACCGACTGTCAGGAGAAGAGAGAGATAAAATGAATTCGACTCTAGGCTTTTCCCTTTGTGTCAGAAGAAGAGAGAAAACACAGTCAGCATTAGGCTCTACCGACTGTGTTAAAAGAAGAGAGAGAAAACGTAATCAGTGCTAGGCTTCATCGACTGTATCAAAAGAAGAGAGAGACAATACAGTCGACACTAGGCTTCGTCGACTATGTCAGAAGAAGAGAGAAAATGTAGTTGACCCTAAGCTTTATCCTTTGTGACAAAAGAAGAGAGAAAAAATGTAGTCGGTGCTAGGCTTTATCGACTATGTCAGAAGAAGAGAGAGAAAATGCAGTCGATGCTAGACTTCACCAACTGTGTTAGAAGAAGAGCGAAAACATAGTCAGTGACAGGCTTTACCGACTATGTTAGAAGAAGAGAGAGAAAACACAGTCGGTGCTAGGCTTCACCGACTGTGTCAAAACAAGGGTAAAGGTGAGACCCAGTCGGTGCTAGGCTTGCACCGGCTGTGATGGAAAAGAAGCAAGAGAGAGAGATTGAGCCGGCACTAGGCTTCGCCAACTGCGATAGAAAAGGAGAGAGAGAAATCTAACAGGTGCTAGGCTTCGTTGACTGCATTAGAAGAGAAGGAGAGAGAGAAATCCAACCGGTACTAGGCTTCACCTACTGGCTTCAGAAGAGAAGGACATAAAGACAAGAAGAAGAGAGATAGAGATAAGAATGAGAAACAAGGGAGGAGAGAGGAAGAGATAGAGATAGAGACGAGATAGAGGGAAGGAGAGAGAAAGAGATAGAGATGAGAAAGAGGGGAGGAGAGAGAAAGAGGGAAGGAGAGAGAAAGAGGGGAGAAGAGAGAAAGTTACCTGCTCGAAAAGTATTGACCCTTTTATTCTCTCTCCTTTCTCTCTCCAAGATGTGCCCAAGAACTTTTATTGAATCAATGAGAAATGAACCGAAGGTTCCTTACAATTTAGCTTTGCATGTTTATATAGAGTTGGGCTAAAACGTGGGTGCACATCAAAAAACAAGCTAGAATTGAAGATAATTACAATTTTATTGAATTTAAAGAAATTTTAAAATGGGTGCAAAAAGACTATTTTGCCCCTACCTAACAATGTGTGGAATTTCAAAATAGTACCTACTGCTACCTGAGAACTTGCATTGTCTTTCGTTGCTGACCTCAGATTGTTCTGATGCTTGTTTGATCGAAAGATTATTGTTTTCTTGTAGAGCTCGACATGACGATCATTTTGATACTAACTTCGAGCTATGAATCATGTTTTTGAGCCATGATCATAGGACTTAAGTTTTGGATGAATCTTGAAAACTTCAGATCGATAGTGCACTCTTTCCTTAATATTTTTCTGTGATTTCTACATTGTAGTGCACTAAGCATGCTATCACAATCACGTTGTAACAAACATAGATTGATTTCGTGTCCGGATGAAGATTTTGTCGTCTTGCGTTTTTGATCGAAATATTGCAATCCAGTAGTCGAAATTTATAGCAGCTTTGACACCTTTGTGTGTGAAATCCATGTGTTCATCCTACTCGAGGTTCGAACAAGAAATAGCCTTGGACCTCACGCACATAATGCAATTGGTTTCGCGTCGATTAGGTATGCAAGCGTCGTGATCTGGCTGCTCGAACGAGGCATGCTGCTGGTGAATTTCTATAACTTCCTTCATGGATCAGCGACTTTCATTTAGTTTTTCTCTTTGCTCGGGCATCGTCACGGGGCATACCACATATCAAATTGCTTGTTTTGATGAGACGAACATGCTCACCAAATTTGGGAACGATCAGACTTGGAACGAGTGAGTTATAGGCCCTAAAAGTGATAGCACGTGACTATAAAGACAACCACCTTTAATGGTGTTTTGATGCAGTGCGGCAACACGGGATTACTGTGTAGCCTACCTCTTTTCGGTATTTTACCCATAACTTTATCTTGGAGTGCCTGATTAAGCCGAAACTTGACCCATAATAATTTTCAACCTTGCCGGATCTAATGGCGTTGGTCCCACAACTATTTGAAGCACCAAAAGTATGGCTCTAGTTACAGGGTCTACTTCAAGGTGCGAGAGACCAATTTCACTGAAATTGTTTCTTTGTGTTCACTACCTTTGACATGTCTGATCATGATGAAACTTGGAAGGCGGTATTTTGAAGTGCTGATGAAGATCTTGACCAATTTTGGGGCCATTATGTAACTATCATGAATTTCCACTATATTGTAGTTTTTATTGACCTGCTTCCTATCAGGGACCAAGGTTCTGAAAAATACTTTCAAACAACTTGCCCTGTCGAATGTTGAGCTTCAAGAGAAGTGAGAAGGAAAATCATTCAAAAAATTTCCTTCAGCTCTCACTTTGTTTGTTCCTAGCCACATGACCACCAGAAGGACGAGGAGATTCATGTAATGGTGTAACTAGGATGCTCAGATGTAGGGATGAATTGTTCACGGGTCCATTCGTGGAGACTTTAGGAGGAGAAGAGACTTGTTTGAGGGATCTTGTCGAAGTCCTCACCCTTGTGTGGACTCTTTGTGATTCTGAAGCTAAGGATTTTGTTCAAACTTCGTCAGTTAGAATCAGGCTCGTCTAGCAATTGAGTGCCATGTTGAAGGGCATTGTTCCCATTTGGTTTGGGTTCATTTGTTTTCTATTGGTCGGCACTGTTTTCTGCTACACCAGGTTTTCTTTTGATGATCAGAGAACCATTGTAAGTCTCATCTACCGGGTCCAGTCGGGGGCAGTTTTATTAGTCGATCTCGAAGGTCTCGACTTGCCTGCTAGGCAAGTGGAAATCTCCTACAGGTTTCACCATAACTTTGTCAGTTTCTTGCCTTTGTAGTGTTTGTTTCTAGAGTATGTTTGTGACCTCGTGGGAATAATGTTCTTCCTCATGAGACTTATCTTGCCGTCTTGGCGAGTCTTCAATCTTTCGAGTCCTTTTGCAACTGGGCTCAGGCTATCAGAATCTTTTCCTTGAAGCTTGCATTTTTGGATTTCTGGCATTGGATTTCTTTTGAGTGGGGCTAAAGTCGCCTGTTGAGGCGAGTGCTGCATCAACATGTTTATTGGTCCCAGCGCCCTGTGCAAATTTTAGTTTGAACTTGGGAAGCGGCACTATAGAGATGGTTTTCACTAACTTCTTTTTTATTTTGGGGCTCTTTTACCCATGAACTATCAACCATGTTCACCCTTTTCATCCATTTTTACTCGTGATGCCCTTTCGGGTTTTCACCGTGCCCGATTTTGTTTTATTCAAGGAACTCTTTTACTCATGGTTTCATGACCATGCCCATCCATCATTTTTACTCATAGTGTTCCCTTGTTAAGGTCTACATCATGCCCGTTATTTCATCATTTTTTGTGAAGGTGTGTTTAAGGTCATGCCTTCGGGACCTGTACGAAACAATTTAACATCATGTAGCCAGGACGTGCACTATGGTTTAAGGTCCTACAACTGGACCACAATGGAGATGGATGGTAGTCTGTAGAGGCCATGGAGTAAGTATGATGGTGGTTTGACTCACTTAGGGAAATGACACTAGGGTACTTATAAAAAATCGATGATGTATGAAATGTGGGTGGACAATGGTGACCCACTAACTTACAACGAGTTTAGATGGCAGGATGATTCGCCATTTCATGAGCGCAGGTGAGACTCGCTAGGGAATGATGTACGATGATGAAAGGAATGAACACATTGGGGAGGTAATGAAGGTGGCACGCGCACACTAACAGATAGGTTAGGGAAGGCATGCGTGAAAGTGCACGTAAAGGTGTGTGTGTATATGTGGGGCCGAGTTTATGGTCATTCCACATGGACCTGTGCAAAGCAGTTTATCGTCATGCGGTCAGGACATGCGCTATTGTTTAAGGTCATACAGCTGGACCGTGGGTATGCAGTTTAAAGTTTTATAGCTAGGACCCTGCAGTTTAAGGTCGTGCAACTAGACCTTCTCTACAGTTTAAGGTCATATAGTTTGGACCATGGTTATGGAGTTTAAAGTCGTACAACTAGGACCGTGCAGTTTAAGGTCATGCAACTAGACCTCCTCTATAGTTAATGGTCATATAGTTCGGACCATGTAGTTTTAGGGTCATGCGACTAGACCTAGACTGTGCAATTTAGGGTCGTGAAGAACGGATCGAGACTGTGCAGTTTAGGGTCGTGCAGCACGGACCGAGGCTGTGTACTTTAGGGTCATGTAGCACGGACCGAGGCTGTGCAGTTTATGGTCATGCGGCAAGGACCCAAACTGTGTAGTTTAGGGTCGTGTCGTACAGACCGAGGCTATGCAATTTAGGGTCGTACAGCATGGACTGAGGCGGTGCAGTTTAGTGTCGTATAGTACGGACTGAGGTTGTGCAGTTTAGTTGTGCAGCTAAACCTGGGCTGTACAGTTTAGGGTCATGCAGCACGGACCGAGGCTGTGCAGTTTAGGGTTGTGCAGCTAGATCGTGTTGTTTAAAGTCGTGCAACTAGACCTTCGCTATAGTTTGAAGTCATATAATTCGGACCCTACAGTTTTAAGTTCCTGCAACTAGACCTGGGCTGTGTAGTTTAGGATCGTGCAGCATGGACCTAGACTTGGTCGCCAAGTAAGTAGATCTCCATGGGGAATAGGTCTATGGATGGCAATCCAACTCGCTTGGGATAAAATGGTTAAGGCTGTACACAAGCAATGGGCTTAGATGGAGATGGTGGCCCAACGAGGGATGGCGAACGGAAGCAGACTTCACTAGGGCTTAGGGGGGCAAGCATGGACTCTATGGAGAATTGGCTTATGACAGGTAACCGGACTCCCTGGGGATAAGATAACTTGGTGTGAAATAGACCCACCGGGAATTGAAGAGGTAAGAATGAACCTAACTCCATTGGGGATAATGGGCTGTACTATGGACGTGACTTCTATGGGGATAGTGGTGGGACATACACGACTTCAGCTGGAAATGAGTGGCAATAGACGACTTGAAATATAGTTGGCGCCAAGTGTAACAATAATTGTTCTTGCGAGTGTTCAACTGGCGCTGAGTTCTCAAAAACACAACCGGCACTGGGATGTTAAAACTCATCAAGAGCAGTGAACGAGCCGTGACATTGTTTAAACACAACTGACACTAAGTAAATTGGCACTAAGGTTGTTTAATATTCCCCCGGCGCCAAGTCAACTGGCGTTAGGGTTATTTGGAACTCACCCAGCACCACGTCAACCAGCGCTGGGCATGGATTGATACTTGAGTCATGACCCGAGTCTGACCCGTTTCGGCCCATCGTCGTTTGGTTTCCCTTGGACTCGACTGAGATTCCCAGTTTGTGAGGGATGTTTGAGGGTAGTGTAGCTTTCCTTCACTTTTCACCAAGGGTAAAAAAAACTTAAAATAAATTCTTCTTTAATATTGAGGAGAGGGTGCCCGATTGAAGTTCTGACAAGCAGTGGGATTCCCGGTGGTTTTTGCAAGGCAGGCCTTTGACGAGCTGACTTTGCCAAGAATTTGGTGAAGCTGCTGAGGAAGTTTTTAGCACAGAGGACTTTTTGGTAGAGGGAAGAGCTCTGGCCTTGGTATTTTGAAGGTGGAAAAGGCAAGAAGTGCAGTGGTAGGCATTTTCATAAGTCTTGGGAATTTTTCAGGGTGTTTTAATGGGTTTCGTGAGGACTCAAGGAAAGTTTGCAGAACATATCGGTGAGGTTCTGGTGACGTTCCGGCTAAGCAAGAAAGTTTTTCAGTGTGGTTTTTTCGGCCGTGTATAGGAAGTTTTGACGAGAAACTAAAGGGACAAAACGGTTGCAAGGAAGGTGAACCGTCGCAGGGAAAGTGTACGGTTACCTCTTTCGTGTGTCAGACGGAATAGCAAGACGTGGTGACGGTTAGCATTCACTCATGTGTCAGGCGGCACCAAAGGATGTGGAGACGGTTTCCAGTCGACACAGCTGAGTTTGAGGTGTCACGACTAGGATTCGTGGCACGTGTGAGAGATTCGATTACATTTGGCACTGGCCATTATATGACACAACCGACATTGGGGATTGACAATATCAACCGGTGCTGAGTGTTGACAGACTTAGTCAGCGCTAGCCATTGACATGCAACCGGCGCTGGGCATTAACAAGCTCAACCGGCGCCAGTACTGAAGAAGAGGTGGTACTTCTTCATTGCATGCATAGGGACATAGCTTTTGGGGAGAACTTGCCTACCTTAGGGAAATGAATGGTACATGAAAAGGGACTACTAATGTGGTCAGCAACCACAATCGTACAATCGGGTACCCCCACCAGCCAATCTTGATCCGAGTGATTATTTTACCAGGCATAGGAACAAGGTCTAACCCTTCTAGAAGGAAGGGGTCCTTGCACTGTTCTGATGATTATTGAAACATAATATGATCCAGCTTTCAGAAACCAAATTCCCTAAGCAGCCCAACCTTGACACTCAGACGAATTATTGTGCTTATCATCGGAGGATCAATCATCGTACGGATGACTGCTACATGCTGAAGGATATTATCAAGGCCCTGATTCTAAAGGGTAAGAAAAAGCTTGAAGATTTAAAGAGAGCCTTTGGTGCAGCCGAGGACTCTCATGTCGTAACCATCCAAGACGAAGATGAAATGCCCAATACCTTTACGCCTTCTTCATTATAATGCTTCAGGAAGGCATAATCACACTGAAGCAAGCAAGGAAGCCTCGTCGCCTTGCTAAGGGGACTGAAGATCGTTGGTTCCCGTACCATCAGATTATTACTTGTCAAAATGCACAACTATCCTTGACACATTTGCAAGGAAGATGCGGAGTGTCAAGAATTTTACAACCTCCTCGTAAGTGATCCCCAAATCACTCCTCCATCAATGTAAGAAGATCTCACAAAGCAAGACCTTCCTATCAATGACTCAGACTCTGCGGAACCCTAGACTTCCCAGCCATGGATAATCTACCATGGTTGAAGCAGACTCAAGTCCCTAAGGCGAGAAACGGTTCGCCAAGCTAGAGCGATTTGCCATCGCAACGAGACTAATCAGATATCACTTCACAAAACCAAAAGGAGATGGCACCAAGGGCTGCTCACCGAAGAAACAAGACTGCTCAATATAGTTGAGAACGAATTTCTCAGGCCCCTTCCTCCGTTGCCAACATTACTAGACTTCATTTCTGGCACGATCCTTCTTCCTTCTTCATCCTGTTAAGAAGACGTTCCCATGCCATCTCCCACTCAGCAAACGTCCAATGAGGGTGACGTTGTTAAAAGCACTCCCCAACGGTCTAAGCAAGGGAAAGAGCTAAATGCCCCCCTGCAAATGTCCAACGAGGGTGACGACGTTAAAAGAGCTCCCCAATGGTCTAAGAAAAGGAAAGACCTAAAAGCCCCCCTGCACACATCCAACGCGGGTGGCGACGTTAAAAGAATTCCCCAATGGTCTGAGCAAGGGAAAGAACTAAAAGACCCCTGCACCCGTCCAACCCTGGTGATGACGTAAAAAGCTTCCCAGTTTGGTCTGATGACGGGAACAGCCTTAGAAGTCCCCCACCTTCTAACCCTTCTCCTCCGTCTTCTCCTGCTTCTCATTCTTCCTCTTCTATGTCCCATGCAGGTACAAGCTTGATGTGTCCGAACTTTGAGGCTCTCGATAGAGAATTTGAGGGTTCAAACATAACTAAGACGCAACAAAAGCGATTGAGAAAGACCCTGGCGCAGGCAGCAAGATTCCTAACAGTTGCTGATGCCCTGACAGCTAAAGCCAAGACAGAGCCACCTACTTCGAACAAGTGTAAGAAATCAAAGCCAAAGAAGCCCCAGTGGCCACCTGAGCCTAACTTTGAGCTAAGATTGAGAGAATCAAATGGGCAAAGCTCCTATTCCCAGGAGCTTGCCACATGGTGCAAATTTTAGGAGCAATACCCAACACAAGGCAGATAAATCTCAGATCGAGGAGGACGCTGCAGCCTGCACTGCAGAAGTCGGGCAACCTGAAGTTTCTCAATCTGCCACTGCCCCCTAATCCAAAGACTAGTCTGCCTATCTTACAGCTCACGGGGTCCTTCCTAATCCTAATACTTCAAGCAGTCCGCCTATTCTCCAATTTCTTGGGACATCTTTTATCCCATGAACACAATCTCTTCTAAACCTCAAACTTCCATCACTCAAGCCAAGCCCCTTGTGCAATCATGTCAGCCAGCTGGTCGAAATAAACCTTTTCCATCCAAACTTGCTCCTCAACCAAATATACCACCCTAATCGGTGGCAGGACCAGTAGCATAAGGCTTTGATAAAGAAAAGGTGAAATATGATGCGATAGGGCATCTATAGAAGCTTCCATCCCCTCTCAATATCTACGATGCTCTGATGCTCTTGAGGATTACTGGATGGCTTTGGTTCAGGCTCTCTCTAACCCAGAAGTGTACAAAACCTAAGTAGAACACATTGATGTAGACCCGGCAATTCTACAAGGATGTATGCCAATCACCTTTTTAGAGGACGATCAGTGCAACTAGGGGAAAAATTCCATAATCGCCCTCTCTTTGTTGCTGACGCATTACATGCATGTCCCATCAACCGAATTATGTTAGATAGAGGGTTAGCAGTCAACCTTATTCTAAGGAGGATCCTTACTTGATTAGGGTTGGGATCCGAAGATCTTACCCCGACCCACGTCACAGTGCAAGGGTTGAACCAATCAGGAGAGAAGCTCGTCGGCACAGTACGCCTTCGCTTTAAGAGCGGTGATCTGAACGATTAAGCCCAGTTTCATGCAATCGACAATAATACTTCTTACAATATTCTCCTTGGTCAGCCGTGGCTCCATGACCAGGGAGTGGTTCCATCAACATTACACTAATGTTTCAAGTATAGCCAAGATGGGAGACAGCATACGGTCCATGCTGAAAAAGACCGTTCATTGTGGCAGAAACTCATTATGCCGATGCTAAATAGTACTTCACGGATTTGGCCTCGCCTCAGAAGCTGAATGATGAAGGTCACAAGTATACGAGCAAGACTGCACCCTTATCTCATCCAGATGTTGGGGATGTTGGGAGGACGCTGGTGAACATGTTCAAAGAGGAAGAAAAGCAGGGTAGAATTTTACCCCTAACTACTCTTCATTCTAACATTCCAACCATCATCCCTCAAGAAACTCCTACGCCCGAAAAGGATTCTTCGCCCTCTTCCCCTAGTTTTGAGCCACCTTGGTCGAACGATAAACCAAAGGTCATTTTTGTGATTGAGCAAGCAATGGGGATATAATTCCCCTCTCCAATGATCAACTATATGCCAGACCAGTAGAAAGTCTTGCACATCCCCAATGCACTCTTGAGAGCCAAAGCGGCGCGGCAACTGCCACAAAATATTTTTCAAAATCCGGTTGCTATAAGAATAGAGGATACTTCTCAGACCGACGACCAGTTAAAAGTGTTACTGATCCTCGACCTCTCAGGAGAGCAGTTCAATAAAGAGCAACTTTCGTCCCCTTAAGGGCAGGATCCCCTAGCAAACTTAAGAACCGAAGTCTGCAGTCTCCAAAGTCAATTGAAGGTCATGCATATCGCTTCAAAGCATTTCAAAGAGTTCGTGCCGGAGACTAAAAGCTACAATGAGCTTGAGGTAAATGTGCCACTAATGGAGGCCGAGGCCCCTCTTGACTGGACTATCTATCATGACCACGCTCACCAAATCATGAGGAAAATGAACTATGAGCCCTTGACCAATCAGACATTAAATGGAGAATAAGCAACAACTCCCCACTTTGAAGCTATCCAAGCTGCGACAGCCCATCATGGGGCTAGACAAGGGCTAGGGTATTATCCTCTTGGTGCAATGAAAGTGTCGAGAGGAATTCAAACAAGAAATCACATGAGGTGTAGTAAAAGTAACCAGAGAATGAAATCATGTAGCAAAATCAAAAGACAGAAGCACTTTATTCATCAAGTTAAAATTTTTATAAAGCACTAGCAAGAGGAAATGACATGCTCAGAAACGATGAATCATCTTATTAATCTCTGCACTGTGCGTTGCAGGAGAGGCCTCGATGCTCTGGATACGCTCCCTAAGTTCTGCCACCAATTGAGTCTCCTCTGTCATCGTCACAGTTTCTGACTCAATTGTGCAATTGAGTTCAGACAAATCTTCGACCAATGAGGCCTCCATGGCCTTCCTTTGAACCATATCTATTTCAAGGTCCTTGAATTCCTTCTTCAGTATTCGCATCGCATCTCAGATTTTAATCATTCTCTTGAAGCTTCCTTGTGCCTCCCTCTTGAGGTCCTGCTGACGGTCAGTTATCATGGCCTTCTTCTCGATGTAGGCATCTATTTTCTTGTGACGGCGCAAGATCAACTCTTCCAAAGAGGCTAGCTTGCTAGTTTCTTCTTCACGATGAAGCGCTCCTAACTGTCAGCTCTCCAACTCGTTTAGAGTTGCATTGAAATGGGAAAGAACTTCTGGGGCACTCCCAACAGCAGTAGCTGCGGCGAACTCACACAGTTTTGCCAAGGCTTCGCCCAGCTCATCAAGGGGCAGCTCGCCCAAGCCCTAAAGGCCTACTCTAAGCATGCATGCAATCATGAGGGAAACACCATTAAAAACAGGTCTAGATGGTTCTGCTGAGACCATGACTGCTGAAGAAATCTCTACCTCAAGGACCGAGCTTATTGAAGTAATAGCCATAATACCAGTCTCGTTGGCTTGACCTTATCTTATGAGGACCTCTACTTCTTCCTCATTCATCTGAACCATTGCGTCAACATTTTCAGGTTCAGGAACTGCCTCTTCTCTTTAGCTTTTGCTAGCCAATTCATCTCTAGCCACAGTTTCTTCCATTTGGCTTCCCCCTTCAGCAAAGAGAACCTCATCTACGAAGAGTTCAATTCCCTCATCTTTACAACCTATGTCCACAGGGGAAGCAACCTCTGTGTGCTAAGATACGTCATCAGCTTCAGGCTCTTATCCTTGAGTCATAGCCCCTGCCTCTATCTGGTTACCTAGCTCTTAAGGCACGGAGGGCACTTCAACATCAGAGCCCCTATCTAGAGCAGTGATTACAGTGCCTTCATCCTCATCAGTCTCCATCTGAGTCGCCTCTGACTCCAGAACTATCCAGGGAATCAAGGGTGCCTCCCTAGGATCTGGAGTCCTCTCCCGATTAGAAGCAATGACAATAGGATAAGAATGGCCAGAATCGTCAGCCTCAGTTTCTGAAGAAAAAGAAAACGATTCAGGAGAATCAAAGGGTGGTCAAGAAAGCGTAGAAGGTGATACCAGAGTAGTTCTTGAAAGATCAGAAGAGGAAGAGCTACCTTCTGTTTCTGACGCTATATGAAGCTTGACACTCTTGCGCCTTCGAATACACCCACTAACTGAAGGCGGGGCATGAGTATCAGTAGCAATCGAGCGCTTTCTTTTCGTTCCCCCTCCGAAGTAGGAGCTGCCGCTTCAGATCCACCTCCTTGAGAAAACCTTCCAGCTAATTTACTGTGGGGATCACTCCTAATGAGGGCAATAAAATCTTGTGGAGGGCACTTCTCATAACCAGGAACTCTTCTCCCCTCATCTCATTTGAAGACGGAATTGAGATTGTCGAAACACTCCCAGTCTTCATCTTCATTACAAGGAATTCTGGTGAGGCCTCATCAGCAACTATTTGACGAGGAAGCCCCAAAGCCAGCCAGTTGGAGGGATAATCCAAAACAAACACCGCATCAGGAGCTCGAGCATCCACCAGTCTCCTTTGCCTGGTATCCTATCGCCAGTTACCGTTCACCCCTTTTCAAGGGTGATCTTGATCCCAATATCCCTTACTGGTGATTCTCCACCAGTTCACAGAGGACTTCATCGTCCAAACCCTTCTGCCGAAGTGAGGTATGACGTATTTGCTGGTTTCTGTCATCTCTAGACACATGGACCAAGCGGTCGGTATATGCTCTGACAGCCAGCACTCAAGAAAAGTTCCCAAATCTTCCTTCTTCCCCTTGATCTCCTTACTCTGGTACTTTTCAAAGAATAGTGAGAAGGGGTAGCCTTGATCAAGCCCATGCTGATGGGCGAAGCGGTGACGGAAATACCCCTCTAACTTAGCATTGTGCGGAGTCCGATAGGGTAAGACTCCCCCACTAATTCTCAGGATGAACATGAGTTCCTTAATAGTTGTTGGAGCACTGTCTTGCTCCTTCCCCAACTCATCAATGAAAGTACGTCGGTGAATCTCCAGACTGGAAAAGGGACCCGCCTCATGTTCAGAGAATCATTCCCAAAAGAGCCTCCCCTGGGGTATGGAAGATGGCCCTCTAGTTGGCAATCCTCTTCAAGAAGGGCCACAACTTATCACCCAAGCACTAATGCTTAATGTAGGTATCAGGGAAATAAGCCCCTAGCCACTCATTCACATAATGCATAGGGAATGGAGTCTTGAAATCCCAGGTAAAAGCCTCTCCTCCAACAATACCACTTCCTCCCTCTTTTCCCCTGTAGGCCTTTCCACGAGAGATGGCCCTTAAGCCATGGTATATGTTGCACAAGACCGGCTGAGCAAGAGCATACTCACGCCCTCGGACCATGTCACAGGCCACATACAGTACGCCTAGATGAATGTCGTCACCCCAGTCAGGAAGAACGAATTTGCACGAGAATAAGGCCAAGTATCCAGCCAAGAAAACACGATCATCGTTAGTCTCAAGTTGATATATGGGAGGCATCTCCGTTGCGACAACCTTCCCATTCCCCTTCGGAGTACCCTGACCACCCTCGGGATAATTCCCATAAAAGAAGTTCACACATTCTGTAAAGGTGACCCTACCATTGTTAGATCGACCGACAATCGACTGCTAGGCCTCAAGATCTTTTGAAGGCTGGCAACTGACTCTTCATCCCCCAAGTCAACACCACCGAAGATGACTGGGTTTGGGGCCACAAACTCGTCATACATAGCCCCGATTATCGGGAGGCCTCCAATGAAATGAAGATCTAGCAAAGAGATCCTCGCTTCGCCATGACCAAGAAGCCAAGTATTACTGTCATGGCTCCATGTCTCTAGAAACACCTTTATTGTATACGCTGGACCGCTGCCAATAACGAGGCACGTTCAAGAGTACTTTTGTATGACATCAATACCTTAGCAGTCCAAGAAGTATATCCATTCAGGTATTGATGCTCCCCTTGAATTCGGTCTATTCCTAACCACCTTAGTAATCCCTTCGCCTATACCATCTGCTTCCTTAGTGTTGGCAAATTCTCCCCAAAAGCTATGTTCCGATGCATACAATGAAGAAGTGTCATCCCTTCTTCAGTGCTGACATTGCCATCATTACCCTCGTGCACTTCGAAACAAACAGGGTTAGTAATGAAACTAACACTAACGGGCCACTCTAGCTCGCACACTGGCTGAGTCAACCAAATGGGCTCACCCCTTGATAAAACTTCACCAGTGAAATCACATACACCGATCTCTCCCTATCTTGGAAGCCTCTTCACATTCGGAATTTGGTAAGAAGAACCAGTCATTATAAAGGGCTTGGTGGTTTATTCCCAAAATGTTGCTAAGACACTGGACCAGAGCCGGCTGAGTTTGACAACACTTAGCGGCGGTTGAGTCTTTCAAAAGCTTAGCATCGGTTGAGTCTTTCAAAAGCTTAGCGCCGGTTGAATTGCCAACACCCAGCGCCAGTTGCTTGCCAGACGACTAGCACTGGTTCAGTCTTTTATCACTCAATGATGGTTGAATTGCCAACACCCAGCGTCGGTTGCATGCAAGACGACTAGCACCGATTGAGTCTTTTAGCACTCAGCACCGGTTGAATTGCCAACACCCAACGTCGGTTGCGTACTAAATGACTAGCACCGATTAAGTCTTTTAGCACTCAGCCTTAGTTGAATTGCCAATACTCAACACCTGTTGTTTTCCAGATGACTAGCGTAGGTTGAGTCTTTTAGCACTCAGTGCTGGTTGAATTGCCAACACCCAGTGTCGGTTGCATGCCCTACGACTAGCGTTAGTTGAGTCTTTCAGAACTCAGTGCTGGATGAGATTGCCAGTACTCAGCGCCAGTTGAGATTGCTAATACCCAGCATCTATTGAGCTTGTCCAAGGGCAGCACCGACTGTGATCGAATCTCTCACACGTACCACAAATCTCAGTCGTGACACCTCAAACTTAGTTGTGCAGACTGACAACCATCTTCACGTCCTTCGACGCTGTCTCACACATGAGCGACTGACAACCGTCACCACATCCTGTAAGCCTCCCTTGCGACGATTCACCTCCACGATGGTTCACCTCTTGCAAACCATACACCTTCCACAATGGTCCTCCTCTCGTAACTGTTCATCTTCAGTCAAAACTTCTGCTACATGGCTAGAAAACCAACTGAAAAACTCTCCTGCCTGTGTTTTTGCCCCTGAGTAGCACCAGTACCTCACAAAAAAAATTCGAAAACTTCTTTAAGTTCCCAAAAACCTCTGCAACACCACTCACAGTGTCGTAAAGTGCCAATAATCCCTGGGAAACTTCTTAAAAACTCTCCAAAAAACTCCCAAAATGCCTGGAAATGATCACAGTTTCACTTCCCGCCTTTTCTACCAAAAACCACTACAGTCAGAACCTCTTCCCCTCACTGAAAAATTCCATGTGCTAAAAAATTCTCCCTGCAACTTCGCTTAATAAAAAAAAAAAAAAAAAATTTGTCGAGAACTTTTCCTTCAAAAACCACCTGAAATCCCGCTGCTGGTCGAAAACCTTTCCTGTAGAACTTTTGTTGAAGTTCCGCTACTCGCCGGAACTTCAACTGAACACTCTCTCCTCACTGTTAAAGAAAACTTGTGCTTAAGTGTTTTTTACCCTTGGTGAAAAATGAGGGAAAACAGGATTTTACCCCCTTATATAGCCTGCACTACCCTCGAATACCCCTCACTAGCTAGGAATTCCAGTAGCGTCCAAGGGAAGCCAAGCGACGATGAGCTAGGTCGAGCTTTGGCTCGAGGCCCGAGGTAAATCTCGACGACCCAAGCCTACCGTCGGTTGACTTAGCCTCGGGTACCTTCAAAACAACCGTAGCACCGGTTGACTTAGCACCAGGTGCGTTTTCAAAGCAACCCTAGCACCGGTTGACTTAGCACCGAGTCCATTTTCAAAACAACCCCAGTGTCAGGGGTGTTTTCTAAACGACCTCAGTGCTGGTTAACTTAGCGCTGGTTGTCTTCATACGATATCCTAGGCTATTCACAGTGTCAGCTAAGTCTTTAACAACCCAGCGCTCCACCTGATGCCAACCGTATTTCCAACACGTTATTATTACCTACTCCAGGTTGAAGTCTTGTGCGTGCTACCACTTATCCTTAGTGAGGTTGCTCCCAAGCTGTGATCTGTCATCCCAGTGATGTTGCACCCAAACTGTGACCCATCATCCGTAATGGAGTCAGGAGATATCCCTCATCCCCATAGAAGTCGCACCCATACTGCAGCCTATTATCCCCATTGAAGTTAAGGTCATTCTTACCTCTTCAATTCTTAGCAGGTTTGTGTCACACCAACGTATCTTAACCCCAGAGAGTAAGCTTGCTCCCCTAATCCCTAGTGAAGATTGCCTCTGTTGGCCATCCTTCATCAAGTCACCATCTCCATCTGAGCCCTATGATTTTGTATGACGTTAACCATTTTATCCCTAGAGGAATTGCCATCCACAGATCTATTCCCCATAGGGCCCCACCTACATGGCGAACCACACAATGGTCTAGTTGCATGACATTAAACTGCACGGTCCTAGTTGTATGACTTTAAACTGCACAACCATGGTCCGAACTATATGACCTTAAACTGTAGCGGAGGTCTAGTCACACGACTTTAAACTACACGGTCGTAGTTGTGTGATTTTAAACTGCATGACCACGGTCCAGTTGTATGACCTTAAACCATAATACATGTCCTAGCCGCATGATGTAAAAAGGCGCAGCACCATGGTCCAAACTATATGACCTTAAACTGTAGCAATGGTCTAATTGCATGACCTTAAACTGCACAGCCATGGTCCGAACAATATGACCTTAAACTGTAGCTGAGGTCTAGTAGCATGACCTTAAACTGTACGGACTTAGTTGTATGACTTTAAACTGCATGACCATGATTCAGCTGTATGACCATAAACCATAGTACATGTTCTAGACGTTAAAAGGCTCAATACCATGGTCCAAACTATATGACCTTAAACTATAACAATGGTCTAGTTGCACGACCTTAAACTATAACAATGGTCTAGTTGCACGACGTTAAACTGCACGATCCTGGTTGTATGAATTTAAACTGCACAGCCATGGTCTGAACTATATGACCATAAACTGTAGTGGAGGCCTAGTTGCACGACCTTAAACTGCACGGTCCTAGTTGTATTACTTTAAATTGCATGACCACGGTCCAGCTGTATGACCTTAAACCATAGTACACGTCCTAGCAGCATGACGTTAAAAGGCTCAGCACCGTGGTCCAAACTATATGACCTTAAATGGTAACAATGGTCTAGTTGCACGACCTCAAACTACACGGTCTAGTTGTATGACTTTAAACTGCATAGCCATGGTCTGAACTATATGACATTAAACAACAGCAGAGGTCTAGTCGCATGACATTAAACTGCACGGTCCTAGTTGTGTGACTTCAAACTGCATGACCACGGTCTAGCTATATGAACTTAAACCATAGTACACGTTCTAGCTGCATGGGGTTAAAAGGCTCAATACCATGGTCCAAACTATATGACTGTAAACTGTAGCAATAGTCTAGTTGCATGACCTTAAACTGCATAATCATGATCTAAACTATATGACCTTAAACTGTAGCAGAGGTCTAGTTGCATGACCTTAAACTGCACAGTCCTAATTATATGACTTTAAACTGCATAACCAAAGTCTAGTTGTATGACCTTAAACCATAGTACACGTCCTAGCTGCATGACGTTAAAAGGTTTAGCATCATGGTCCAAATTAAATGACCTTAAACTGTAGCAATGGTCTAGTTGCACAACCTTAAACTGCACAGCCATGGTCCAAACTATATGACCTTAAACTGTAGTGGAGGTCTAGTCCCACGACCTTAAACTGCATGGTCCTAGTTGTATGAATTTAAACTTCATAACCACAGTCCAACTATATGACCTTACGCATCTTGGCCGCATGACGATAAACTGCTTTGCACAGGTCCAAGAGGCATGACCATAAACTCCCCACCCACATATGCGCACACGCCTTTACGTGCACTTTCACGCATACCTTCCCTAACGTACTTCTTAGTGTGTGCACACCACCTTCATTACCTCCCCAGTGAGTTCATTCACTTCATCACCACACCTCATTCCCTAGTGAGTCTCACCCACGCTCACGAAATGGCGAACCATCTCGCCATCCAAACTCGTTGTAAGTTAGTAGGTCACCATTGTTTACTCACATTTCATACATCATCCATCTCTCATAGGTAGCCTCAAGCAATATCCCCAAGTGAGTCAAACCATCACCATAATCACTCTATGACGCCCATAGACTGTCATTCATCGCCATCATAGTCCAATTGTGTGACCTTAAACCATAGTGCACATCTTGGCTACATGACGTTAAATTGTTTTGCACAGGTACCGAAGGCATGACCTTAAGCATGCCTTCACAAAAAAAATGATGATGAAATAATGGGCATGGTGTATACCTGAACAAGGGAATGCCATGAGTAAGAATGACAGATGGGCATGGTCACAAAACCATGAGTAAAAGAGTTTTGTGAATAAAAATCAGGCACGGTGAAAACCCAGAAGGGAATCGTGAGTAAAACTGAACGAAAAGGGTGGACATGGCCGAAAGGTCATGGGGAAAAGAGCCCCAAATAAATAGAAGTTAGTGAAAACTGTCTCTATGACGCCTCTTCCTAAGTTCAAGTGACAATTAGCAAACGACGCTTGGACCAATAAACAGGTTGATGCAGCACTCGTCTCAACAGGTGGCTTCAGCCCTCACTCAAAAGAAGAAAATTCCTGGTAACATAAACTAGGAATCCAAAAATATGAGTTTAGTTGCGAAAGGACTCAAAAGGTAGAAGACTTGCCAAAACAGCACGACAAGTCTCATGAGGAAGAACATTATTCTCACAAGGTCACAAATACACTCTACAAACAAACACTACAAAGGCAAGACATTGACAAAGCAAGGGGAGAACCAGCCAGAGACTTCAGCTCGCCTAGTCGACAAGCTCAAACCATCGGGACCAGCTAACAACCCCAATTGGACCCAGTAGATGAGGCCCAAAGGGGTACTCTAAACGTCAAAAGCAAACTTGGTGTAGTAGCAAATAGTGCCTACCATAGAAAACCAACAAACCCCGACCAAATGGGAATAATTCCCTTCAACATGGCACTCAATTGCCAAATGGCCTCGATTCTGACGACGAGGTCCATACAAAATCCTCATATTCAGAATCACAAACAATCCGCACAAGTGTGAGCACTTCGACAAGATCCCTCAAAAAAGTCTCTTCTCCCCATAAAGTCTCCATGAACGGACCCATGAATAATGCATCCCTACGTCTAAGCAACTTAGTCACACCATTAAGTGAATCTCCTCGACGTTCACGTGGTCCTATGGCTAGGAAGGAAAAAAGTAAAATATGAAGGAAACGTTTCAAATGATTGTCCTTCTCGCTTCTCTTGAAGCACAACATTCGGCGGGGCAAGCTGTTTGAACATCTTTTTCAGCACCTTGATCCTTGATTCGGAATAAGTAGGAAGCAGGTCAATAAAGACTACAAAATAGTGGAAATTCCTGACAGCCACATAATGGCCCTAGAATTGGTTAGGATCTTCATCAGCACTTCAAAAGGCCACCTGCCCAATTTCATCGCAATCATACAAGTCTAAGACAGTGAACACAAAGAAATAATTTCAGCAAAATCGGTCTCTAGCCCCCTAAAATGGACCCTGTAACCAGAGCGATATTTTTGGTACGTTAAATAGCTGTGGGACCACTGCCATTAGATTCGACATGATTAAAAACCCCTATGGGTTAAGTTTCGACTTAATCGGGCACTCCAAGAAAATGTCATGGGTAAAAGACTAAAAAGGAATAGGTTGCACACTATTCCCTTGTGGCCTCACTGCACCAAAACATCATTAAAGGTGGTTGTTTTAACAGTCACAGGGAGTCACTTTCGGGGCATATATCTCACTCATTCCAAGTCGAATCGGTCCCAAATTTGGTCAGCGTATTCGTCTCATCAAGAGGAACAATTTGGTATGCCCTGTGAGGACACCCAAGCAGAGACAAAAACTAAATAAAATTTTCTGATCCATGAAGGAAGTTGTAGAAATTCATCAGTAGCACGTCTCGTTCGAGGAGGTCTGCTCGCATACCCGATCGGCACGAAATCAATTACATTATATGAGAGAGGTCTGAGGCTATCTCTGGTCCAAACTTCATGTACAATGAAAGGTTGGATTTCACACACGAAGGCATCAAATTTTCTGTAAATTTCAATCGTCGGATTTCAAGATTCCAGCCAAAAACTCAAGACGACAAAATCTTCATCCGAACACGAAATCAAGCTACGTTCTTTACAACGTGATTGTGACGGCATGCTCAGTGTGATTCAATGAAGAAATCATGAAGAAACATCAAGGAATGAGGACATAATCGATTCAAAGTTTTCAAGATTCGTCCAAGATTCAAGTCTCATGATCAAGCCTCAAAAACATTATTCATGGCTCGAAGTTGGTATCTAAATGATCTCCATGATGAGACCTACAAGAAAATAATAATCTTTCGATCAAATAGGAATCAGAACAACCTCAAGTTAGCCTCGAAAAGTCACATAAGTTCTCGGGTAGCAGTTAGGACTATTCTAGAATTTCACACATTGTTAGACAGGGTCAAAACAGTCCTTTTGAACCCATTTCTAGAATTTCTTTAAATTTAATTAAATTGTAATTATCTTCAATTCTAGCTATTTTTTGGGTGTACATCGATGTTTTAGCCCAATTCTATATAAACATGCAAAGCTAAATTATAAGGGGCTTTGTTCATTTTTGGATTGATTGAATAAAATTTCCATTCCTGCTTGAGTTTGTGACTATGTCATGGAGAGGAGAGAGGAGAGAGAAGAAAAGGGCTAATACCCCTCATTCAAGTAACTTTCTCTCTCCTCCCTCTTTCTCTCTCTTCTTTCTCTCTCCTCTCTTTTCATCTCTATCTCTTTCTAACTCCTCACTCTTTCTCTCCTTCTCTCTTTCTCTCTTCTTTATCTCTCATCTCTTCTCATCTCTATCTCCTTCTCATCTCTATCTCTTTCTCTCTCTTCTTCTCATCTTTCTCTTCATTTGTCCTCTTTTAATGCAAATGGTGAGGCCCAGCGTCGGTTGGTTTTCTCCTTTTATCACAACTAACAAGGATTAAAGCTAGTTGGTTTTCACCTTTCACAATTGATGAGGCTTAGTGCCGGTCTATTTTCTCCCTCCTCTATCAGTCGGTGAAACCTAGCACCGGTTGGTTTTCTCTCTTCTTCTTTTTGTCAATCTGTGAGAACTAGTGCCGACTAGTTTTCTCTTTCGTCTCTTGTCAGTCGACAAAGCCTAATGCCCACTGGTCTTCTCTCACCTCTTTTTTCAATCGATGAGACCTAGCGTCGATTGGTTTTCGCTCTCATCTTTTATCTGTCGGTGAGACTTAGCACCGACTGATCTTCTCTCTCTTCTTCTCTATCCTCTTCTATCAGTTGGTGAGACCTAGCATCGACTGGTTTTCTCTGATCTTTTGTCAGTCGGTGAGACTTAGTGCCGATTAGTTTTCTCTCTGATCTTCTATCAGTCAGTGAGACCTAGTGCTGACTGACTTTCTCTCTCCTCTTTTGTTAGTCGGTGAGACCTAATGCTGACTGGTTTTCTCTCTTAGTCGATGAGACCTAGCATCGACTTGTTTTCTCTCCCCTCCTTTATCAGTCAGTGAGACCTAGCGTCAACTGGTTTTCTCTCACTTCCTCTGTTAGTCGATGAGACCTAACGTCGATTGGTTTTCTTTTTCTTCTCCTGTCAGTCTGCGAAGCCTAGTGCCGATTGGATTTCTCTCTCTTCCTTCTAAACACAGTCGGCAATGCTTAACCCTGACAGTGCCTTCCTTCCCTCCCTTTCATTTATTCTCTCGTGTTTCATACTCTTCTCTTCCTTTCTTCTCCCTCCTTCTTTCCATCACTTCTTCTCTTCTTATTCTCTCCTCATAGCCTTAATTATGCTACTATTTCATTTGACTAAGAGGGATTGCAATTAGCCTCTCATGGTAGTCCTGTTGTCTTGCTATAATGTTGTGTTGTCAGGGTTACTTGGCCAACTTTATTGCCACGACAGACCGACCATCATGCCTAGCTAGTCGGTATTCGTAACGACGTCTAATAGAAATCTTGTGAGCCGGTCTTAGTTATCGAGCATGTTTTACTACCATGTCAAGCCAATTATTCATCAGCCTCATCACCGCTCTGATCCTCTCGCTTAGTCGAATTCTTCTCTCACCCGTTTTACTTCTTTTCTTCTTTTTGAATGCGCATCCTTGTGTACGTTCATCAAAGAGGAAAAGGGTGACGTCTGACCCAGCTGTTTGATAACCTTTGCCATATATGTGAGTGATTGCATAAAAGTAGAAAACAAGAAGAATACAAGCCAAGGGAGGTTATTTCAAACAAGTTTTATTACTGGGGGGCTTTCTTCGTGATCTAAGAGGGCACCCACGTGAGTCAGCCTGCGTAAATCCTGAACCCATCTTTAAATTCCTCTCTCACTGGTTGGTAACACCTGCCCCCGTTTTCGAATGGGGCTTCGGAGAGAGCAATCTCAAAATGTCTCGGGTCTTCTCTCAAAACCCGAGATGCGTGCCACTCAATCCCAAAAGGATCTGGAGGGTGAGATCGAGGCACTTAACCAGGAAGCTTTAAGAGACTGATCGAAATCAAAGAAGCGATACAAATATTGAGACAGGAATTTGTGAGCCTTGAGACAGAGATGGTTCAGAGGAAGGTCATGGTGGCCTCATTGGTTGAAGATTTGTCCGAACTCAATGGCACAATTGAGTCAGAAAGTATGGCGATGGCTGAAGAGACTCAAACTATGGCAGAACAGAAGGAGCGTGTCCAGGGCACCAAGACTTCTTCTGCAGTTTGCAGCACAGCGATCAATACGATGATTGATAGTTTTTGAACATGTCATTCCCTCTTGGCAATACCTTGTAAAAAATTTTAACCGATGAATAAAGTGCTTCTCTCTTTTGATTAACTTTGCTGCATGATTTCATTCTCTTCTTACTTTTACTGCATCTCATGTGATTTCTTTCTTCTTTTTTTTGAATTCCTCTCGACACTTTTATTTCCCTAAGAGGCTAATACCCTAGGCCTTGTTTAGCCCCATCGTCGACTACCGCAGCTTGGTTAGCTTCAAAATGGGGAGTCGTTGCTTTTTCTCCTCTTAATGTCTGATTGGCAAAGGACTCATAGTTCATTTTCCTCATGATTTGGTGAGGCTGGTTGTTATAGATAGTTCAGTCAAGGGGGGCTTCGACCTCTATTAGTGGCGCATTTACTTCAAGCTCATTATAGCTTTTAGTCTACGGCACGAACTCCTTGAGATGTATTGAAGCGATACGCATGACCTCCAACTGACTCTGGAGACTGTGAACTTTGGTTCTTAAGTTTGCTAGGGGATCCTGCCCTTGAGGGGAAGAAAGTTTCTCATTGTCGAACTGCTCTCCTCCTGAGAGGTCGGGGAAAAGTAGAACTCTCAGCTGTCCGAGGAGCATCCTCTATACTTATAGCAACTGGATTTTGAAAAATATTTCGCGACAGTTGTCGCACCACTTCGGCTTTCAAGCGTGCAGAGGAGATATGTAGGACGTTTTGCTAGTCTGACATATAGGCCATCCTTGGAGCCGAAAATTCTATCGCCATGACTTGTTCAATCTCAAGAATGACCTCTGGTTTATCTTCCAGCCAAGGTGGCTCAGAACTGGAGGCAGAGGGCAAAGACTCCCTTTCAAGCGAAGAAGGAGTTTCATGAGGGATGATGGTTGAGAAGTTAGAATGAAGGGTGCTTAGGGGTAAAATTCTACCCTGCTTTTCTTCCGCTTTGGACATGTTCACCAATGTTCTCCTAACATCCTCAACATCTTCATGAGAAAAAGATGTTGTCTTGATTGTAGACTTGTGACTTCCATCATTTTGCTTCTGAGGCAATGCCAGATCAGTGAAGTAATATTTAGCATTGACATAATGAGTTTCGACCTCATGGAACTGTCTTTTGTCAGCATAGACCATATGCTGTCTCCTGTCTCGACTATACTTGAAACATTGGTGTAATGTTGATGAAACCACCCCCTGGTCATGGAGTCATGGCCGTCCGAGGAGAATATTGTTGGAAGTGTCGGTATCGATTACATGAAATGGGGCGTAATCATTCAGCTCACCTATATTATACCATGTCAGTTTGCTTCTCTTCTGATTGGTTGAACCCTTGAACTGTGACATGGGTCGGGTTAAGATCTTTGCACGCCAACCCTAATTGGATAAGGATCCTCCTTCAAATAAGGTTGACTGCCGACCCTCCATCTAACATAATTCGGTTGATGGGGCAAGCATTTAATTCACCTGTAACAAAGAGAGGGCGATTATGAAATTTTTCCCCGAGCTACAGATAGTCCTCTGAAAAGTTGATTGGCATACATCCTTCCAAAATTACCAGGTCGACCCCAATAGGTTCTAATTTGGTTTCATACACTTCTGAGTTAGAGAGAGCTTGAACCAGAGCCATCCGGTAATCATTCGAGAGCATGAGGGTGTTGTAGATACTGAGAAGAGCTAGAATGTTTTGTAGATGTCCTGTCACATTATATTTCACCTTCTTGATTTAGGCCTTGTGCTCCTGGCCCTGCCACTAATTTGGGTGGTATGTTGGGTTGAGGAGTAGTTTTGGGTAGAGAAGGTTTATTTTGGCCGACTGGCTGACTTGATTGCACAACCGGCTTGGTTTGCATGACAGAAGTTTGAGGTTTTGAAAGAGACTAAGGGTATGGGATCAAAGAGGTCTCAAGGAATTGGAGAATAGGTGGATCGTTTGAAGTATTGGGATTAGGAAGGAGCCCAGGGAGTTGTAAGATAGGCGGCCTTGTCTTTGGATTAGGGGGTAGTGGCGGACTGGTGAACTTGAAAGTGCCCGACTTCTACGGTGGAGGCTGCAGTGTCCTCCCTGATCTGAGATTTATCTGCCTCGTGGTTGGTAGTGCTCCTAAAATTTGCATCATGTGGTAAGATCCTTGAGAGTTGGAGGTTTGCCTATTTGATTCTCTCTGTCTCCGCTCAAAGTCAGGCTCAAGAGGCCACTGGGGTTTCTTTGGCTTCGACTTCTATGCTTCTTTGAAGAACATGGCTCTGCCTTGGCTTTAGCTGCCAGGGGATCAGTAATTGTTAGGAATTCTGCTGCCTGTGCTAGGGCTTGTCAATCATTTTCGCTGCGTCCGACTTATAATGATTCCATCTAATTCTCGGTCGAGAGTCTCGAAGTTCGGACATATCAAGGTTGTACCTACAAGAAATGTAAAAGAGGGAGAATGAGAAGTAGGAGAAGAGGAAGGAGAAGGGTTAAAAGGTGGGGGACTTTTAAGGTCGTTCCCCTCATCAAATCGATCTAAGCAACTTTTTACGTCATCACCAGGGTTGGACGAGTGCAGGGGGTCCATTAGGTCTTTCCCTTGCTTAGACCATTGGGAAGTGCTTCTAACGCCGTCACCATCATTGAACGTGTGCTAGGTGGGAGATGCCATGGGAACGTCTTCTTGACAGGATAAATAACGAAGAAGGATCATGTCAGGGATGAAGTCTAGTAAAGTTGGCAGTGGAGGAAGGGGCTTGAGAAATTCCTGCTCGACTGTGGGTTGAGCAGTCTTGTTTCTTCGGCGAGTAGCCCTTGGTGGCCGTCTCTTTCTAGTTTTTTGAGGTGATGTTTGATTCGTCTCGCTGGGCTTGTGAGCAGCTCGGGCTTTTCGAATTGCTTCTCGCCTTAAGGACTTGAGTCTGCTTTGGCCATGATAGACTATCCTTGGCTGGGAAGTCAAGGATCCGATAGAGTTCGAGTCATTGATAGGAAGGTCTAGCTTTGTGAGATCTTCTTACCCCAATCGAGGGATGACTTGGGGATCACTTACAGGGATATTGTAAAACTTCTGACACTCTCGCATTTTCTTTGGGAATATATCAAGGAAGCTTGTGCATTACAATAGGTAACGGGCTCTTATCTGAAGGTACATGCACTAATGATCTTCAATCCTCTTAGCAAGGCAATAGGGTTGCCTTGCCTGCATCAGCGTGATTATGCTTTCTTGAAGCATTATAATGAAGAAGGCATAAAGGTGGCAGGCATTTTGTCTTCCTCTTGAATGGTTACTGCATGGAAGGCCTCGGCTACCCCAAAGGCCTTCTTTCAGTCTTCAAGCATCAGCTGACCTCTCTGAATCAGGGCCTCAATAATATCTTTCAGCATGTAGTAGTCATCTCTGGGATGATTGATACCCCAATGGTAGGCACAATAATTGGCCTGAGTGTCAAGGCCAAGTTGCACGGGGGACTAGGCTTCTGGAAGCTGGATCATATTTTGTTCTAATAATAACCAGAACAACACAAGGACCCATTCCTTCTTGAAAGGATAGACCTTGTTCCTATGCCTGGTTAAATAATCACCTCGATCAAGGTTGGCTGGTGGGGGTACCCGTTTGTATGACTTTTGTTGCGTGCCAGCCTTGGGTGTTACCTTTGTCATGCATACCCCTTTAGAGAGGTCCAAAGTCTAGGAGGGAGCCTTCTTTGAATCAGTGATCATGACGGCCGCACTGATTACCCCTTTCTGTTGGCTGCCCCATGTCGTATTTCGAAAACTACCATTGCCCCGGTTGTTTGCTGAGCTTGTAGATGATTGTTGTGTCCCACCATGGTGGCGTGATAAACTTTATTTGCAAACTGATTTAGAGAACAACTCTGACTTGGAGGTCGGATTAGAGGCCTCTACATGTAGAGCGATCTCATGTTGCATGTTCCGCACGTAAGTATTGACTGCTTCCTTATTAGGCATAGGATTACGATAACGGGAAGCCAAAATTCTCCATCTTGATATGAATTGATCCATAGGCTCAACAGGGTCTTTAGTCAGGGTGAGAAATTCGATGGTTCGAACATCTCTCTCAACCTCATAGAAGCGTTGATAGAATAGTTTCTCCATGTCCTCCCATGTATGCACTGAGTTTGGAGGAAGTTGGGCATACCATTGATATGTTAGGCCATCGAAGGTCTCAACGCATTGTCGAAGAAGATGTCTCTTGTCAGCCGCTGTTTCTCCACATGCTGCTTGGAAGTGAGCAATATACTGGTTTGGGGATGTGGTTCAGTTGAATAAGGGAAACTTCCCTTTCTTATAATCTGAGTGAAACGGGACCTGATCAATATACGAGGGTAATGACGTTTGATAAGGCATCGCACCCTGTATCCCCTGGATTTATCTGTTCTTTAGGCTATGAGTGACCATAGCGTCAATGTCTGTCTGAGAGACATAATGAGGGAGAGAATTGTTCTGTGAGGTAGAAGGAGCGAGTTGTCATGGAGGTGCACCATCAGAGTGATGGGGATTGACCTCATGGTTAGCCGACTCGTGTGCGGTGTCGATACGATCGATCTTTTCCATCATCGCATGCACCATATCTTCAAAATTGGTTGTACGATCTTCTTACACATCACCAGGCTCGCTTAATACGATTATGCTGACGGTCTCTATGGAGGTCAATGTTAGTGGCAACTGAGGCCTTGTGAAATTGATGGGTCTTATGTGGTAGGTCTGTCAACAGGGGGCCAGCATGCCCTGACTTAACTCGACTCTTGTATGCTGATATCCTTTGGAACAGTTCTTGACGGTCTTGGGATCGTGGCTGCTGAGTGGCTAGGTCTTCTTCTACGACAGTAACCACAGCCCAAGGTCCAAGGAGCTCTTCTTGGGATTTCATTATCTAAACGGGGTAGAAGGGATTCAGGTGAAGAGGGTCCTCAGAATTGGTTCTTTTGACTGCCTTGGTCACCTCCCTAGTCAGAATAGGTTGCGGCTGGTTAGCTCTTCTTGCATGGGAGTGCGTTGTCCCCATCAGGTGTGGCAATGGATGAAGGTCAAGAACTGGAGTCATATTGGGCCGAAGAGGATGAAGGACTTGACCAAAGTGACGTGGCTGGTTCAAGATGGTACTCTTGGGGAAAACCTTTGAGTGTCAAGGCTGAAGGTGCTTGCTCGATGAAGGACTAGTGGACCAGAGCAGGATTGAGTCATGTGAAAGCCTGAGACTAGGGCGAGGGGATGTCTGTGATGGCAACATGTGTGCACCCCTTGAAGATAGATTACAGGAGACGTGGGGGTTAGCCGGGATAGTGCAAGTGATCTGGCCTTAAGAGGCCAAGAACTACGAGTAGGTGTTTGTAAGAGAACAAGTGTAGACCTGCCTGTGCTTGTGTGTGAAGAGTAGAAGGACGAGGGGGTCGTCTCCTGTGTACTAGGGTTAGCGTAACCATGGCGTTGGCCCAAGCAATGGATGCATATGAGTAGCATGTGTAGGATCTATCCTTGGAAGGATCGATCTTGGACACGGACTAGAGGAACAGATGTGTTGCCCCGAGGTGTGGCTCTAGTGGGGAACCCACAACCCTTGTGGTGTGTGTAAGGGGTGGGGGCTGTGGGGTTTCCATGTCGATGTGTTGAGCCTCTAGGGACAGAGACCAATGGTGTAGAAATGTGGGGGGTAGCCTTATGGTGACCCATAGAAGCAATGGCAGCTTGTTTGCGTTTTACAAAAAGGGACTGGACAGCCTTCCGACGTACCTCAGGAACACAACCTGCAAGTGACTTACAGATGGTTGGCTGCATGCTATGTGGGGCAACAGAAGTACTGCCAATGTAGGGCGCCTTGGTGGAGTTTCCATTTGAGCGAGGAAATGGAGAGTGAGGAAACCTTATGTCCCGCCTCACACTGATCCAGGTTAAGACCTGGGAGCTAGACAAGGGGTCTTTGCTCAAGAGGATGGTTGAGAACAAAGTCGAAGGACGTTGTTCCCTAGGGACACTCTCGAATGAGGGGATAAGAAAATCATCGATCTGGATAAATGGGTTACGGAACCCGTAAACCATAAATAAAATGTGAAAAGATAATGAAAGCATATAATAAAGAAGAAACTAGCCCAACAAGAATGATCCGACTAAGGGGTAGTAAGTCCCCAGTGGAGTCTCTCAGATGGTTCGGTGCTTTGATCTCGCCCTCTAGATCCTTTTGGGGATCGGGCGGCACATGTCTCAGGTTTCGAGGGAAGACCCAGGATGTTTTTGAGATCGCTCTCTCGAGAACTTCATTCGAGAATGGGGGCAGGTGTTTCCAACCAGTGAGGGAGAATTTAAGGTGGGTTCGGGACTTACTTAGGCTGGCTCTTGCGGGCACCCTCCTAGATCACGAAGAACGCCCCACAGTAATAGAATTGGTTCAAAATCACCTCCCTTGGCTTGTATTCTTCTTGTTTTCTACAATCACACATATATGGTAAACGTTATAAGACAGGTGGGTAAGACCTCACCCCTTTCCTCTTTGATGAACGTACACAAGCATGCGCATTCAAAAAGAAAAATAAAAGAAGAAATACGGCGGAGAGAAGAATTCAACTGAGCAGGAGGATTAGAGCGGTGACTAAGCTGATGAGTAATTGGACTGATGTGGTTGTAAAACAGGCTCGGTAACTAAGATCGGCTCACATGATTACTACCAGACGTCATTACCAGTACCAACTAACTAGGCACACTGGTCAGCCTGTCGTGGCAATAAAGCAGGCCAAGTAATCCAGGCACAACAACATTATGGCTAGACGATAGGACTACCAAGAGAGGCTCACCTCAATCCCTCTTAGGGGGCTACTGGAGTTTTTTTGGCTTCGAATTCTTATGCTTCTTTGAAGAAGGTGGCTCAGCCTTGGCTTTAGCTGCTAGGGCATCAGCAACTGTTAGGAATCTTGCTGCTTGTGTCAGGGTCTTTCTCAATCTTTTTCGCTGCATCGTGCTTATATTGATTCCTTCGAATTCTCAGTCGAGAGCCTTGAAGTCTGGGCATATCAAGGTCGTAACTGCAGGGAACGTAGAAGAGGGACAATGAGAAGCATGAGAAGAAGAAGGAGAAGGGTTAGAAGGTGGGCGACTTTTAAGGTTGTTCCCCTCATCAGAACTATTTGAGCAGCTTTTTACGTCATCACCAGGGTTGGATGGGTGCAGAGGCTCTTTTATGTCTTTCCCTTACTTAGACCGTTGGGGGGTGCTTTTAACATCGTCTCCCTCATTGGACGTGTGTTGAGTGGACAATGGCACAGGAAAATATTCTTTACAAGATGAAGAAGGAAGAGGGATCATGCCAGGGATGATGTCTTGTAAAGTTGGCAGTGGAGGAAGGGGCCTTAGAAATTTCTGCTCGACTGTGGGTTGAGCGGTATTGTTTCTTCGACGAGTAGCCCTTGGTGCCTGTCTCTTTATTATTTTCTAAGGTGAGGTTTGATTCGTCTCGCTGGGCTTGCGAACAGCGCTAGTTGGCGAACTGCTTCTTGTCTTAAGGACTTGAGTCTGCTTCGGCCATGGTAGACTATCCACGGTTGGGAAGTCGAGGATTCGACAGAGTCCGAGTCATTGATAAGAAGGTCTTGCTTTGTGAGATCTTCTTGCCTCGATAGATGAATGACTTGGGGATCACTTATAGAGAGACTGCAAAACTCCTGACACTCCCTCATTTTCTTTGCAAATCTATCAAGGAAACTTGTGCATTCCGACAGGTAATGGCCTCTTATCTGATGGTACAAGCACCAACAATCTTCAGCCCCCTTAGCAAGGCAACGGGGTTGCCTTTCATGCTTCAGTGTGATTATGCCTTCCTGAAGCATTATAATGAAAAAGGCGTAAAGGATACCAGGCATTTCGTCATCCTCTTGGATGGTTACGGCTTAGGAGTCCTCGGCTGCACCAAAGGCCTTCTTTAAGGCTTCAAGCTTTATCTGACCCTTATGAATCAGGGCCTCGATAATATCTTTCAGCGTGTAGCAGACATCTGTAAGATGGTTGATCCTTCGATGGTAGGCACAATAATTCGCTGGAGTGTCAAAGTCAGGTTGCTCGGGGAACTTGGCTTCTAGAAGCCGAATCATATTTTGTTCCAATAATAACTGGAATAGCGCAGGGACACATTCCTTCTCGAAGGGATATACCTTGTTCCTATGCCTGGTGAAATAATCAACCCGATCAAGGTTGGCTGGTGGGGGTACCAGATTGTACGACTGTTGTTGCTTGTCAGCCTGGGGTGTTACCATTGCTGTGCTTACCCCTTTAGAGAGGTCCAAAGTTTAGGAAGGAGCCTTCTTTAAATCAGTGACCATGACGGCAACACTCATTACCCCTTTCTGTTAGTTGCCCCATGTGTTATTCCCAGAGCTACCATTTAACCGGTTGTTTTTTGAGCTTGTAGATGTGGCATGATAAACTTTTTATGCGAACTGATTTAGAGAACAACTCTGACATGGAGGTCGGATTAGAGCCCTCGACATGTAGAGCGATCTCAGGTCGCATGTTTCGCACACAAGTTTGGACTGCTTCCTTCTCAAGCATAGGATAAGGTTGGCGGGAAGCCAAATTTCTCAATCTTGATATAACTGATCCACGGGCTCAACGGGGTCTTGAGTCATGGTGTGAAGTTTGATGGTTTGAACCTCTCTCTCGACCTCATAGTAGTGTTGATAAGACAGTTTCTCCATGTCTTCCCATGTATGCACTGAGTTTGGAGGATGTCAGGCATACCATTGAACTGCTGAGCCATCGAGGGTCTCAACTAATTGTCAGAGAAGAAGTCTCCCGTCAGTTGCTGTTTCTCGACATGCTGCCTGGAAGTGGCCAATCTGCTTGTTTGGGGGACGTGATTCCATTGAATAAAGGAAGTTTCGCTTTCTTATAATCTGAGGGAAACAAGGCCTGATCAATATACGAGGGGTATGGCCTTTGATAAGGCGTCGCACCTTGTATCCCCTGGATTTGTCCGTTCTTCAGGCTATGGGAGACCCTAACATCATTGTCTGTCTGGGAGATGGGATGGGGGACAAAGTTGTCCTGTGAGGTAGAAGGAGGCGGCTGCCGTGGAGGTGCACCATCAGAGTGATGGGAATTGACCTCATGGTTAGCCTACTTGCATACAACGTCGATACAATATATCTTTTCCATCATCGCGCTCACCATATCCACAAACTTGTACATGTGTTGTTCCTACACATCACCGAGCTCGCGTACAACTATTACGCTAACGGTTTCTCTATGGAGGTCAACGTTAGTGGCAATTGAGGGCTTGCGAACTTGACAGGTCATACATGGTAGGTCAGTCAGCAGGGGGGCAACATGCCCTTACTGAACTCAACTCTTGTATGTTGATCGCATTTGGACCTATTCGCGACGGTCTTGGGACCGTGGCTACTGAGTGGCTGGGTCTTCTTCTACGACAGTAACCACAACACAGTGCTCATGAAGATATTCTTCAAGCTTCATCATCTGAAGGGGGTAGAAGGGATTTCGGTGAACAGAGTCGTCAGAATTGGTTGTTTTGACTGCCTTGGTCACCTCGGTTGTCAAAATTTGCCGACCTCTATCACGTTTAGGCCTGAGGTTTTGATGAACCTCACGTCAAAACTGTGATCTAGGTCGCAGATGGTCAGCTCTTCTTACACATGAGAGAGCTGTCGCCATCTGGTACGGTAATGGATGAGGGCCAGGAACTGGAGTCATCTTGGACCGGGGATGATGAAGGACTCGATCTTCCACCAGGTCAATCCCCCGAGGTCTCTTATGAGATCCAAAGACACGACCAAAGTGATGGGGCTGGTTCAGGATGGTACTCTTCGGGAAAACCCTTGAGTGCCAAGGCTGTTGTGCTTGATCAATCAAGAAGGAGTGGGCCGGAGCAGGATTGAGTCATGAGAAGGCCCGAGTTTTGGGCTAGGTGATGTCTGTGATGGCGAAACGTGTGCACCGCTTGAAGAAAGATTACACGAGAGATGGGAGTTAGCCCAGGCTCATGCAAGTGATCAGGCCTTAGGAGGCCAAGAACTACGAGTAGGTGTTTGTAGGAGAACAGGTGTAGGCCAACCCCTTACAGGGTGCGCTTGTGTGGGCTGATTAGGAAGATGAGGAGGTTGTCTCCTATGTACTCGAATTGGCGTAATGACAGCATTCCCCTGAGCAGTGAGATTCTTGTGATCAGTGTGCACCGGACCTGACCTTAAAAGGTCTGATCCTAGATGCTAACTCAAGGTAGCACAAGGGTTGCCCCGAAATGTGGCTTGAGTGGGTCACCCATGAGCCTTGTGGTGTGTGTGAGGGGTGGAGACCATGGGGTTTTCGCCTCGATGTGTTGAGCCTCTAGGGATAGAGACCAATAGTGCAGAATGTGAGGGTAGCCTTATGACGACCCACAGAAGCAATGGCAACTTGTTTGCCTTTTATAGAAAGGGACTGGGCAGCCTTCCGGCGTACCTCAAGAACACGAACGGCAAGTGACTTGCCGGTGGCTGGGTGCATGCTGTGTGGGGCAACAGAAGTGCTGTCGATGTAGGGACCCTTGGTGGAGTTTCCCCAGGAGCAAGGAAATGAGGAGTGAGGGACCTTTAAGTCCCGCCTCACACCTGTTCAAGATAAGACCTGGGAGTTAGACAAGAGGTCTTTGCTCAAGAGGATGGCTGGGATCGATGTCGAAGGAACTTGTTCCCTAGGGGTACTCTCGAATGTTAGGATAAGAAAATCCCCAATTCGGATAAATGGGTTACATAACTCACAAGCCATACGTAAACTATGAGAAGATAATGAAAGCAAGCAATAAAAGAACAAACTAGCCAAACAAGAATGATCCGACTAAGGGGTAGTAAGTCCCCAGTGGAGTCATCATACTGGTTAGGTGGCTCGATCTTGCCCTCAAGATCCGTTAAGGATCGGGGGGCACATGTCTCGAGTTTTGATAGAAGACCTGGGATGTTTTTGAGATCGCTCTCTCAAGAACATTGTTCGAGAAAGGGGGCATGTGTTACTTACCGTTGATAAAGGAATTTAAGGTGGATTCAGGACTTACTCGGGCTGGCTCGTGTGGGCACCCTTCTAGATCACAAAGAAAACACCCCAGTAATAAAATTGGTTCAGAATCGCCTCCCTTTGCGTGTATTCTTCTGTTTTCTGCAATCACACACATATGGCAAGAGTTATAGGATAGGTGGGTCAGCCTCACCCTTTTCCTCTTTAATGAACGTACACAAGCATGCACAGCCAAAAAGAAGAAGAGAAAAATAAAAAAAGAAAGATGTGGGTGAGAAGAATTCGATTGAGCGAGAGAATCAGAGCGATGACTAAGCTGGTAAATAATTGGCCTGACATGATAGCAAAACATGCTCGGTAGCTAAGACCGGCTCAAAAGATTACTACCAGACGTTATTACCAGTATTGACTAGCTAGGCACAATGGTTTGTTTGTCGTTGCAATAAAGCAGGCGAAGCAATCCTTGCACAACAACATTACAGCTAGACGACAGGACTACCATAAGAGGCTAATCTCAATCCCTCTTAGTCGAATGAACGAATAACATAATGGTGGTTATGAGGAGAGAATAAGAAATGGACTAAGAGAAGAAGGGAACAGAAGGAAGGAGGGTGAAGAAAGGTAGAGATGAGTATGAAAAGTGAGAGAATAAAAGTGAGAGAGGGAAGGAAAACGCAGTCGGCACTAGGCATTACCGACAGTGTTAGAATGAAGCGAGAGAAAATGCAGTCGACGTCAGGCTTCACCGACTGTGTTATACAAAGGAGAAGAGAGAGGAGACGTAGTCGATACTAGGCTTCAACAACTATGCCAGAAGAAGAGAGAGACAGTAGGCATCAGGCTTCACAGACTATGTTAAACAGAGGAGAAGAGAGAGAAGATATAGTCGATGCTAGGCTTCACTGACTGTGCCAGAAGAAGAGAGAGAAAACACAGTCGATGCTAGGCTTCACCAACTGTGTCTGAAGAAAAGAGAGAAGATGCAGTCGGCACTAGGCTTCGTCGACTATGCTAGGGAAGAAAGAAACCCAGTTGGCACTAAGCTTGCACCGGTCGGGATGGAAAAGAAGCAAGAGAGAGAGATCGAGCAGGCTCTAGGCTTCACCGATTATCATAGAAGAGAAGAAAGAGAGAAACTCAGCAGGTGCTAAGCCTATGCCGGTCGTGATTGAAAAGGAACAGAGGAAATTGAACCGACACTAGGCGTCGCTGACTGTGATCGAAAAGGAGAGAAAAATCCAGTCGAGGCTAGGCTTAGTCAACTGCAACAGAAGAGGAGAGAGAAATCCAGTCGACGTTAAGCCTCCCCGATTGCAACAGACGAGAAGGAGAGAGAGAAATCCAACTGACACTCACCGGCTGCAACAGACGAAGAATGGAGGGAGATAGAGATGAGAATAAGAGAGAGAAAGAGATAGAGACGAGAAAGAGGGGAGAGAAAGAGGTATAAACGAGAAAGATGGGAGGAGAGAGAAAGAGAGATAAGAAGAAGAGAGAGAAAGAGAGAGACAAAAAGAAGAGAGAGAAAGAGATAGAGATAGGAAAGAGGGGATAGAAAGAGATAGAGAGGGGAGGAGAGAGAAAGTTACGTGTCTAAAAGATACCGACCCTTTTCTTCTCTCTCCTCTCTCTCTCTCTCCAAGACGTACCCACAAGCTTAAGTGAAATTCAGAATTTTATTGACTGATCTAAGAAGAATGAATCCCCCTTTTCTTTGCATTGTGAGGCATTTTGTTTTTATAGAATTGGGATAAAATGTGGGTGTACACCAAAAAACTACCTAGAATTGAAGATAATTACAATTTAATTGAATTTAAATAAATTCTAAAAATGGGTGCAAAATGGCTGTTTTGTCCCTACCTAACAATGCGTAGAATTTCAGAACAGTCACTACTGCAGCCTGCGAACTTGCGTGATCTTCCGTGGCTGACCCGAGGTCATTCTGATGCCGGTTTGATCAAAAGATTATTGTTTTCTTGTAGAGCTTGTCATGGTGATCATTTTGATTCCAACTTCCAACCATGAATCATGTTTTTTGAGCCATGATTACGAGACTTGAATTTTGAATGAATCTTGAAAATTTCAAATCGATTGTGTGCTCGTTCCGTAATGTTTCTTAGTGACTTCTTCATTGAATCACACTGAGCATACCGTCACGATCATGTTGCAACACGTACCTTGATTTCGTGTCCGGATGAAGATTATATCGTCTTGAGTTTTTGACCGAAATCTTGAAATCCGGCGGCCAGAATTTACAACAACTTTGACTCCTTCGTGTGTGAAATCCAACTGTTCATCGTTTGCGAGGTTCAAACCAAAAATTGCCTCGGAATTCATGCACATAATGCAAATAGTTTCGTGCCGATTGGGTATGCGAATGTCGTGATCTGGCTGCTCGAACAAGGTGTGCTGTTGATTTTTTTGCCACTTCCTTCATGGATCATCGACTTTCATTTAGTTTTTCTCTCTACTCGGACGTCGTCACGAGGCGTACCACATATTGAATTGCTCATCTTGATGAGACGAACACGCTCACCAAATTTACGAGTGATCTGACTTGAAACGAGTGATATATAGGCCTCAAAAGTGACTGCCCGTGACTGTAAAAACAACCATCTTTAATGGTGTTTTGCTACAGTGACGCCACACAGGAATAATGTGAAGCCTACCCCTTTTTGGTATTTCACTCATAACTTTATCTTGGAGTGCCCGATTAAGCTGAAACTTGACCGATATGGGTTTTCGACCGTACAAGATCTAATGGAATGATCCCACAACTGTTTGACGCACCAAACGTATGGCTCTAGTTACAGGGTCCATTTCATAGTGTTAGAGACCGATTTCACTAAAATTGTTTCTGTGTTCACTGCCTTAAACATGTCTGATTGTGATGAAACTTGGTTGGTGGTCTTTTAAAGTTCTGATGAAGATCTTGACCAATTCTGGGGTCATTCTGCAACTGTTTGGAATTTCCACTGTTTTATAAGCTTTATGGACCTGCTTTCTATTAGGGACCAAGGGCTGAAAAAATACATTCAAATAATGAGGGGAGGAGAGAGAAAGAGATAGAGATGAGGGGAGAGGAGGAGAGAGAAAATAGATTGTGATGAGAGGAGAGGGAAATAAATAGAGATGAGGAGAGGAGAGAGAAAGAGATGAGAGGAGAGAGAAAATTACCCTTTTCATCTCTCTCCTCTCTCTCTCCAAGATGCACCCAAGAACTCAAAGTAAAAGCATGAACTTTATTGATCAATTTAAAGTCTGAGGGGGATCTAAAGAACAACCCTTTACAATTAGGTTTGGCATGTATTTATAGAATTGGGCCCAAACATGGGTATATGCCCAAAAAAAATCTCAATTGATGATAATTACAATTTAATTGATTTAAAATAAATTAAAAATGGGTGAAAAATGACAGTTTTTCCCCTGCTTAACAATACATGGAATTTGAAAATTTTACCTGTTGCTGCCCTAAAACGTTCGTGATCTTCCATAAATGATCCAGGGTTGCTCTAGTGCCCGTTTGACCGAAAGATGATTGTTTTCTTGTAGGGGTCGGCATGGCTATCGATTTGATACCAACTTCGAGCCACGAATCACGTTTTTAAGCAACGATCACGTGACTTGAAATTTGTATGAATCTTGGAAACTTTCGATCGATAGTGCGCTCGTTTCTTGATTTTTTTTCATGATTTCTTCTCTATATTGCACTGAGCATGCCGTCACAATTGTGTGGCAACCAACGTAGCTCAATTTTCGTGCCTGGTCGAAGATTTTGCATCGTTTGGGTTTTGGCTGGATTCTGAATTCCAGTGACCGAAATTTACTGCTGGTTCGACGCCACGTGTGTGAAATTCGATCGTTCATCACTTGCTGAGTTCAGACCTAGAATAGCCCTGAAACTTACGCACGCGATGGAACTAGTCTCGCATCGATATGTTATGCGAGTGCAGTGATTTTTCCTCTCGAGCGAGGTGTGTCGCTGCTGATTTTCCTACAACTTTCTTCACGAATTGGCAATTTCTCTCTAGCTTTTCTTCTTGCTCGAGTGTCGTCACAGGGCATACCACATATCGAAACTCTTGTCTTAACGAGATGAATACGCTCACAAAATTTGAGTGCGATCCGACTCGAGAAGACTGAGATATGGCCCCCAAAAATCACTGCATGAGACTGTAAAATCAGTCACCAATAATGGTGATTTGGTGCAAGGAGGGCAAACGGGAATAGTGTGGCCCACCCATTTTCTGTCGTTTACCCATAACTTTATCTTGGAGTGCTTGATTAAGCCAAAACCTTACTCATAAAGGTTTTAAATCGTGCCGGATCCAATGGAGGTGGTTCTACTACTGTTTGAAAGCACCAAATATATAGTTCTAGTTATGGGGCTTCTTTCTGAATGCTAGAGGCTGATTTTTCTGAAATTTTTTCCTTGGTTGCACTGCCTTAGATATGTCGGATTGTGACAAAACTTTGCAGGTAGCCTTTTACAGTGCTTAGGAGAATTTTTATCTATTATGAGGAAATTTTGAGACTCTCGAGAATTCCATTGTAATTTGGGTTTTATTGACTGACGTCCTCTTTATTTCGTATTAGGGACTAAGGTGCTGAAAAATTTCATCAAGTAGTGAAACCTGGTTCGAAACTGTGTTAAGTTTGGTACAAGCGTAAGCTTGGACCCAGAGAATTTTGATGATCTGACCTGGTATGAACCTGAACTGGATCAAAGATGAACTAGGAACGAGGCTTCGGGTCAGCCCAAGAGGGGGACCTAAATTCGAACCAAGGCGAAACCTAGTTCGGACCTGGGATAAGCTGAGTACCAGCCTGGACTTGGACCCTAAGGGTGTATCTCGGACCAGAAGCGGATCTGGACAAAGATCTAAGATTAACCAATAGAAATAAGCATGCACAACGCATGAAAACTTTTGACCTAGATCATAGGTCGGCTTGGCTTGAGAGTGGGTTCCTAACTATTGAAACGCGGTGAGGCTAATATATGTCCCCACATAGGTCCTGGCCTCTTGTTATAGGATTTTCACCAGGTCCTACTATACAAAGAGTTGCGTTGAGGACAAGGATTACGAAGGGAGGCTCACAATTAAAGTTACGCGAATCCCAACTGCCTCGACTCTCAAAGCTAGGTTCCCCTCATGCCGTTAAAGTAGGGAAAACATGATTTCCCCTAATGAAATCATGAAACATGATTTCCCCTCAAGAAACAAACTAAGCATGGTGAAAGTAGGTAAAACATGATTTCAATCAAAATTAATAAGCTATTTAAAATCAGAAAGCCAGGAACATAACAAACCTATCTAAAGCAAAAATATTTCTTTTTATTTTAAGCCAAAACTTGGTGAACAAGAAGCCAACGTCCTCTTGAAGAGGTATGTGGGTCCCAATAATTTTTTGGGACCATTGCAACGGGACGACACTGGTGGTGTTCCCCATAAAGGTTGGGAGACACCACTAGTGTAGCCCCAAAAAAATAAAAATAAATAAATACATAAATATATATATATATATATATATATATATATATATATATATATATATATATATATATATATATATATATATATATATATATTTATATATGTATATTATTACTTTTGATGAAATAAGGTTACAGGAAACTTGCAGAATCAGGAAAAATAATTTTTCTAATGAAATAAAATAAAATAAAGTAAAATAGAAAAATGTAGATAGAATAGACTTGTATTAAGAAAAATATTCTTTCGTTTTTTTAAAATTTTTTATTTGGTCTAAAAGTTTTTTAGCAGTCACAAAAGAGTCCTTGGAACATGATTACAAAGTTTTAAAAAGGTCTGAAACTTCTAGATTTGGGCAACAGGGGGGTGTGTCGCCCAGTGGCACTGGTGGTGTCGCCTAGGACAGACAGGGTTTCGCAGCACCAAAAATTTGGATACTGGTCATAGCCTATTTTTGGGACTTTTTATAACTGAAATTAGTGAAAAATAGTAGCTAAAACTTGTGTTTTGGTGCTCGGATGAAGCTTGAAATGCCCCGAGGTGGGCACCAAACTGTTTACGATGAAAATTGGAGAAATATTCTGATGAACATCTCTCGAATCTTGACATCTTAAACTGATAAAAATAATATGGTAGAGAAAGTGGGACAAAACGAATTCAGATCTGAAGCTAGATTTGGTTGAAAATGAGTAGACCCGCTCTCAGATCTTTGGCAGATCCAACATGATTCAAGACATTAAAAACATGATTCCAAAGAAAAATAATCAAAATAAACCAAAATAAAATCAAAAAAAATGGGAAGAAGAAGAAAGAAAGGGGAAGAAAATAATACCAAACCGGCCCAGATGGCCCGGGACTCCCGAGTCTTCGAGGGCTTGCTCGTATCAGAATCAACGTCATCTTTGCCTCTCGGATTCAAAATTTGACCAGCAGATATCTGATGAAAAGGGGTTGTTGTGCCCTAAGGATGGCTTAGATCTAGGGTTGTTGTGCCCTGAAAATGTTTCTCAAGCTTAGGGTTAGAATTTTTAGATTTGGGTTTCAATTTTTTTCTTTGGAGAAGTATGCCCCTTGAGTGGCCACGAAAACACATTTATAAAGGTCAAGGATCTGTTGGTAAGGAAATATTTTCATACCCAACAGATCCTCCAGTCGAAAAGTCCATTTTTTGGGGTCCGGATTTAGGCTACACGCATAGTGTCGCCCAAATAAAAATGATAAAAATTGCACAAAATGGTAGGAAGTCAACCCCCGAAAAGAAATTTTTGACGCCACTGGTATTGCCCAAGGCTGTGCGACACCACTCGTGTCACTCAGTCTAGGCTGGGCAACCAACCTAGTGGCTTCACAAGTCGTCCAAATTCAAAAATTCTACTTTAAGTGTGTTCATCAGCTTGTTGGGAAGTACTTAGAGAAAATTTGGGTCAAAAAAAAGTTTTTTATTCATTTTAATGATATTTTTGGTAAAACAGGGAGTCTGCAGGGTTCTGGATCAAAACAAGGTATCTACAGGGTTCTAGGTAGGTAGATTGGTCCTGGGTCACAGGGTAAGCTGTGTCGACTATGGATTTGGGTTTACTAGGACAATGTGGTCCTAACGGTTCAGAAAACCACAGAATTTTCCACATTTAAAATGGGGTGTCTATAAGAGACTGTTGTTAGAAGACATTTTTCATCATCATGGGTCCTTGATGCAGAATAAAAGGGAGAAGCCGGTCAATAAAGCCTAACATACAGTGGAAATTTTGACAGTCTGAGAATGGCCCCAGAACTAGTAAAGACTTTCATAAAGACTCCTAAAATGCTCCTACCAAGTTTCGTCACATTCCGACATGTCTAAGGCAGTGCAAACTATGGAACAATTTCCGCAGAATCAACCTCTAACACCTTGAAATGGACCCTATAACTAGAACTATATTTTTGGTGCATCAAATTGTTATGGGACCACTGTTATTGAATCCGACACGATTGAAAACCCCCTATAGTCAAATTACAGCTTAAATGGACATTGTAGGAAGATGTTATAGGCACAATACCGAAAAGGGGTAGGCCTCACATTATTCCCGTGCGCCCGCCCTGCAACTAAACTCCATTATACGGTAGTCACAAATAGTGACTTTTGATGTTCATATCTCACTCGTCTCGAGTGGGATCGTTTTCAAATTTTGTGAGCGTGTTCGTCTCATTATTACGAGCATTCCGATATGTGGCATGCCTCGTTCTGACGCCCGAGCACGAAGAAACACTATAGAGAAGTTGCTGATGCGTGAAGAAAGTTGCAGGAAAATCAATAGCGTCGCGCTTCATTCGAGCGGCCAAATCATGGCGTTCACGAACGCGATTGATGTGAAACCAGTTGCATCGCATGCGTAAGGTCTAGGACTACCATTGGTCCGAACTCCGTACATGATGAACGGTCTGATTCAGCACACGAAGCCGACGTACTGACTGTAAATTCTGACACTGGAATTCTAGATTCTGACCCAAACTCCAAAGTTGCAAAATCCTCGTCCAGACACGAAATACAGCTGCGGTTGTTGCCACACGATCGTGACGGCATTCTCATTGTGATCCAGTGAAGAAATCACAAAAAAAATAAGGAACGAGCACACGCGCATTCGCAATGTGATCCTAAGTTTCAAGATTTATCAAAAGTTCAAGTCGCATGATCATAGCTTAAAACCACGATTCATGACTCGAAGTTAGTATCAAATCGATCGCCATGCCGAGCCCTATAAGAAAACAATCATCTTTCGGGCATTAGAACAACCCCAAATCATCCATGAAAGATCACGCACGTTCTAGGGCAGGGGCAGCATAAGGACTATTTTAGAATTCCACACGTTGTTAGAAAGGGGCAAATCAACCATTTTGCACACATTTTTACAATTTCTTTTAATTCAATTAAATCTTAATTTTCAGCAATTAGGTTTAATTTTCATCAATCCACCCATGTTTTGGCAAAACTCTATATATATCATGTACTACCATTGTACACAGATCGTTCGCGAAAGAGAATTTTGGTTCAATAAATTCCCATTCCTTCTTATTGTTGGGCCACGTTTGGAGAGAGAGAGGATGGAGAGAGAACCTTTTGGATCGGTACCTCGAGGCTCAAGGTAAATATTTTGCTCTCTTCTTTTCTTCTCTTCTTCTCTTTCTTCTCTCTCTTCTTCTCTTTCTTGTTCTTCTTCTTTGACTGAGCTTCTCTCAGAGACCATGCACGACCATGGCAGTGTTGTGCATGCCTCTTTCTTGCTTTTCCCCTCTTGTGGCTTCACAGGTCGTGCATGGCGATGGCAGCGCGAAGTTCTTTCTCTTCCACTTCATTCGTCTCTGCCTCTTTGTGAGAAGCACAAATGGCGATGCCTATTGCAGTTTGCAGGGGTCTTACCTTGTTGCGCGCCTATCGCAGACGGAGATGCCTATCGCTGCCCGTGAAGGGTTGCGACAGCATCTATTATCGTCTGCAAGCTCCTTTCATGCGCTAGATGCCTATCAACATCCACGAGCTTCCTTCATACGCTTGGTGCCTATCGTTGTCCGCAAGCTTCCTTCGTGCGCTCTGTACCTATCACGATCCGTAAGCCTCTTTCATGCGCTCAGTGCCCACCGTCGTCCATAGGTTTCTCTTGCATCCCATGCCCATCGTTGTGTGCCTCAGAAGGAACTAACACCATGCGCTTCACAAGAGGCTATCACCGCCTGCGAAGGGGTGTGCTGCCTTCTCGTGTTATGGTGATGCCTAGCACCGTCACTAGTTCAATGTTCACCCTCTGACCATGAGAAAGAGTGTCCAACGCTAAGGGCCATGACACTGTTAATCCACGGCTGCGGGAGGTGATCTTTTCACCATCTCATACCTTCTCTTCATTCTCTTTTCACTTGACTGAGGGTCGACTCAGTCTAGAACTGTCATAGAGATCGGGCTGTCGAGCAGTATTGCTGTTGTGCTAGTCCTATGTACCATGCCCGTCTTGCTGCCACACCAAATTAGGACAGTCATATCGGCCTTGGTTTTGAGTAGTATTGTCGTCGTGCAGGTCCTGAGTACCATGCCCATCTTGCTACCACTCCGAGTCGGTCACTATCTTACTATCATCCTAGTCTTGTCCCTTCATCATGTTTGCTTCTCTTTTCGACCTTTATTCGAACCTTCCACTTCATCATCCGAACTTTTCACATTCTTTGCCATATGAATGTGCATTGCCCCAAGACAAGAGTAGGAGTCTTGCAAATTAACCATGGCAGTATTGTGTAGAAAACAACAAGATTGCAGGTCAAGGGAGGTGATTTCGAACCAGCTAAAGCTGCTGGGGGGCTTTCCATAGTGATCCAAGAGGGCGCCGGCGTGAGTTAGCCCAAGTAAGTCATGGACCTAGGTGAGGTTGGTCCCCACCTCACATCAAAAATTCCTCTCTCACTAGTTGTACACCTACCATTGTAATGTTAACGTGGTTCTTGAGAGAGCAATCTCAGGTATCAAGTCTTTTGATCTCGAGACACGTATCACTCGATCACCTAGATTCGAGGAGGTGAGATCGAGAAACCTTACCAGCTTGGTGACTCCGCTGTGGACTTATTACCCCTTCATCGGTTTGCTCTTGTTTGATCACTATCACCTTTTACTTTCTACACTACATTCTATGGCGTTTGGTTAATTCAACCTATTCATCTGAGTTGGGGATTTTCTCATCCTCGCACTGGTGACCATCTCAGGGAAGCAAACTGCTCAAGCTTCCTTCCCTACACTCCTTCTGAGTCAGGACTCACAGTTCGGCTCCAAGGTTCTTTCTTGGATTGGTGCGAGAAGGGACTTAAAAGTCCCTGACTCTCTGCTTCCTTGCCCTAGTGGACCACCCAACAAGGCTCCTTCCATTGATAGCACAACTGCTACCGCACACAGCACACTCCCTGCTACTGGCAAGTGCCTTACCGGTCATATTGCTGAGGTATGTCGGAAGGCTGCACTATCTACTTTCGTGAAAGGTAAGCAAGTTGTCATCGTTCCTGAGGGTCGCCGTAAGGCAACCCCCCATACTCCTTCATCACCCCGAACCTCTACACCTAGAGGCTTGGCACATAGAGGCGGAGACCCTGGGGTCTCCACCCCTCGCACACATTTACCTCGTGGTCCATCCACTCGAGCCTCACCTCAGGGAAACTTTCATGCTGCCTTGAGCTCATGTCCAAGACTAGGCCTTCTCCGACCGAACCCTGCATGTGTCATGCACCAACATTCCACAGCTCGAGGCAGCGCCAGTTTTGTGTCAACTAGAGCACATGAGGGCTGACCACTCTGTCCTATCTCTCGGCACACACAGCGTCACCCTGTGAGAGATAGGTTCCCACCCGGTCCCTCACAGACACAAGCTCGTGGGTCTCGACCTCCTAAGATCGAACCAGCTGACCGAGCCGGGCTGACCCCGAAGTCACCCGGACGGATAACCCTAAAGGTGCACACACACAAGCTTTGCAAGTTCCTCCCCGATCACGACCCAAACAGAGTCATGAACCAGTCCCTTCTTCTGTCACTTGAGTAACCAACAATATTGCTTGGTGATTACTGCCAAGAAGCCACAGTCTTAAGACTATCAAGAACTTGGCGTCACGCGATTGACACACAAGGCTAGAGTCTAATCGGGGCATGTTAAGTCCTTGCAAATCGACTTGCCTCATACGACTCGTCAACCCTGGCAGTCTATTACTTCACCTGGCTCTGACCTTCCAGAGGAAATAATCAGCGTCATGTTGAGCAATGAGCCGGATGATGCCCAAGAAGAGCAGATGAATAGGATCGATGTGATGATGCAGTCCATCCTCGAAAAGATGGATTGCCTAAAAGCCTCCAAGTCCCCTTCTTCTCACCATGAGACCGATTCTTCGTCTGGTGAAGAGACAGATCCTAGGCAAACTCCCCCACAAGTCTCCCAAGACAGCTCTGCTTTCTGCATGGTTTCGCAAGCTGATATAGATGCTATGGTCACTCACAGTCTCAAGAACAAGGTCCTAAGCATGTAAGAGCCACCGCTCTACCAGAAGCCATACCCCTTGTATATCGACCATGTGTCGTTTCCCCCAATCTATCAAAAAGAGAAGCTCCCCCTGTTCAACACTATTACATCCCCTCACCAGCATACTGCTCACTTCTAAGCAGGTTGTCAAGAGACGACGGGTGACGGGTGACTCCTCCTCTGTCAGTTCGTCGAGACTCTTGAAAGGCCAACCTTTCAGTGGTATTCTCGGCTGCCTCTAAACTCGGTACACACATGGCAAGAAATGAAACAGTTATTTTATCAATGCTTCTATGGAGTCCAAAGAAATGTGGAAACCATCGAGCTCCTCACTTTGACTTAAGACCCTGGTAAGCCAATGGACAAGTTCATCACCCGATGGACAGAGTAGGTAAACTTTCATGCCACTTCCATGACTGAAGAAGAATAAGTTCAGACCTGCATACGAAATATGTAGGCCGAGATCATCCTACATGTTGAGGCCTCCAATCCACCCTCCACGTCAGAGGTCATCTCCAAAGTGATTCGTACAGAAGGTCTATCCAAACACCATGGTGGACTTTGTCAGCAACCCACTGGCTGGAATTCTCGCTCCAGCAGTTGGGGCAACCAGCAAAAAGTGGTGATCAGTGTGGCTGTCTCTGTGACTAACACTAAGAACACCGCCCCTCAAACCTTTGACCTCTCCAAGGCACAGATGCCTCAAGCCAGGGTCAAGCAGCAGTACTACAACAGGGTCCCGCACCTTAAGAATATAGATCGAAATGACCTCTAGATCCAGCACCAAAACAAGGTGTACCCCTTCGAGAAGGAGTGGGTTCTTACATTACTTCGGTTACTACTAGAGCAGAACATGATCCAGTTGCCAGAGGTCAAAAGCCTAAAGCTGGCTGGGCAGGAGACAAACAAGAGGTACTACGCCTATCACGGCAGAGTAGGCCGCCCCACTCAAGACTGCTATACGCTCAAAGACATTATCGAAGCCCTCATTAACAAGGGTCAAATAAAGCTCGAAGAGTTAAAGAAAGCATTTGGGACAACTGAGGTTTCCCACATAGTGAATATTCAAGAGGAGGACGAAGCACCCGCTATCCTCCGTGCACTATTCTCCAAAATGCTTGAAGAAGGACTCGTCACGCTGAAGCCGACAAGGTAGCCCAAGTTCCTGCCCTTAGGAACTGAGAACCTCTGGTGCTCTTATCATCCGATAGAAGGCCATGACCTGAGCGATTGCATTGGCTTCTATGAGCTCTTGACAAAGAAGATGCAGCAATGCTAGGAAGTTCATGGTAACCCAGAAGGACACCCCCAAGTCCGTCTTCCACCAGCGCAAGAAGAACTCCTAACACAAGCCCAGGGAAGCGCTGAGCCAGGTCCTTTGCAAGCCCTCTTTGAGGCAATGCTCCAATAGGGTCTCATCACTCTCAAGCTCGTCAGGCAGCCAAAGCATCTTGCCCAGGGTATAAAAACAATCTGGTGCCCATATCACCAAGTATAGGGCAACGACCTGAAAGAATGCTCTGGGTTCAAAGCTATAGTCATGGAGAAAGTCCAGAAAGGCCATATTGTTTGTGTCATTCTCCCTGAACATCCCAAGCCATCGTTCCCATTCAAGAGGAAGCCCCACTATGGGCCCCCTATGAGCAAACACTAGACCCTTCAGAGCCCTTCTACCATGGGCGAAGTAGGCTCAACTCCCTGAAGCGTGAGGCAATCAACCAAGCTAAGACTACTCACCAGCCTGATAAGGTAGATCAAACACCTCCTCAAGGATCCAGAAGGAGACGAACACCCATGTCAGCCTGCCAAAGGAACCACATTCGCCAGTCACCAGTCGAGGAAGAATTTACTAGGCCTCTTCCCCCACTGCTGACCTTGTGAGACTTCATTTCAGGCACAGCTCGCCTTATCCCATCATCCAATCATGTGGATGTCCCTGAGTCATCAACTGCTCGGGAGTCATCCAATACCGCTGACGATGTTAAAAGCACCCCCAACGGTAAGAGCCAAGGCAAGACCTAAAATACCCCCTGCACACGTCTAATTCTGATTATGACTGTAGACATCCCATTTTAAATCTGGCAATTTTTGTGGTTTTCTGAGCACTTAGGGCCACACTTAACTTAGTAAATCTTAATCCATAGTTCACATAGCCTACCTTGTGATCCGGAAGCAGTTTGCTTGCCCATAACCTTGCAGAAATCCTGTTTTGACTCAGATTTCTGTAAATGCCCTGTTTTACCAAACAATCATTAAAAATAGTAAAAGACTTCGTTTTGACCCAAATTTTCTTTAAGAGCTTCAAAAGGGGCTGAGGAAGACACCCAAATTTAAAAAAAATCAATTTTTAAAATTTTTGGTTTGGGCAACATGGGGCGTGCCGCACAGATCTGAGATCCTCAAAAGTTGGATCTTTTGACCAGAGATTTCCTTGTTACGCATGCTTATGATTCCCAACAAATTTGGCCCACCCATTTTAGGATATTTTTAGGACCATTTAGAGGAGGAAAGAGAGATAAATAGGGGTGACATTAGAAGGATAGAACCCTAGGAGAGAGAAAACCTTAGAGATAGAGATTGAAACCAAATAGAGAACGAGCGAAAACTAGCTTCCTGAGACTCTAACCCCAAAGCAAAAGAAAACCTAGACCTAGGGCACAGCCACCCTAGATTTACTAGAGACTTGCTGATTGACATTTGTACCATAAGGGCAACAGGAATTGGTTCTGATACGAGCGAGCCCCAGAAGGCCCAAGAATCTCAGGCCAACCAGCCCGATGCTGATTTTCTCTTCTATTCTTCCTTTTCTTCTTTTACTGTTATCATATCATTTGCATTTTATTTTTATCTAAATATTGTTTTAAAATCGTGTTTTGAAATGCATTGGATCACGCAGGCTCCGCCATAGATCTGAGAGCAGGTCTGCTCGTTTCTAGGAAAATCTAACCTCAGATCTGAACTCGATTGTTCCCACTTTATTTTTCCATTTATTTTTCATTTCATTTTTATCATTTAAGGTGTCATATCCAAGAGACCTTCATCATAAAATCTCTCTGATTTGGCACGGTAAACAGTTAGGCACCCACCATGGAGCAAATCGAGCATGATCCGAGCATCAAAATTTCAAAAATCTCATAATATTTTGAAACATTTCAGGCATGTTCTATGTAACATTTTTTGACCGCTACCAAATTTTCAGGCCAAAATAAAATATTTAGAAATAGAAAAAAAAATATTGTTTTGTTCGATCTGCAATCCCCTCTTGTCGCTTTATTTTAATATATTTTCATCAAAAAATAAATATTTTCTGTTTCTAAATATTTAAAAGAAGTTTATTTATTACGATCTACAATAAAAAAAATATAAAAAAAAATAAAAAAAAAATATTGTTTTGGGCGACACTAAGCGTGCTGCCCAGGTCCAGGGCGACACGCTCTCTGGTTCCCCCCGTCACCCAATTCCGAATTTTTTGAAATTTAGGATTGGTCTTGGTTCTATTTTTGTCGCTTTTAACTAAATTTCAAAGCAAAATAAATTTTTTAAAAATACAAAAAAAATGTTTTGCTTGATACAAGTCTATTCTATCTGTTGTTCTTTTATTTCACTTTGTTTTAATTTTATTTGATAAAAAAGTCTGACTTTCTACTTCTGAAAGTTTTAGTACAGTTATTTCATCAAGATTATCAAGATAAAAATAAAACTAATAAAAATATATATATATATTTTTTCAGCAATACGACTGGTGATGCCCAACCTACAGGTGCTACATGACCTGTGCCACCCTATCACAGAGGTCCCAAAAATATTCTGGGACCCCACAGGCCTATTGCAGAGAGCTTTTCATGCTTTTTTACTAATGCTTGGCTTAAAATAAATTTTCAAAAAATATAAAAAATCTATTTTGCTTCACATAAGTCTGTCCTGCTCTTGACTTTTTCTTTTTTATTTTAGTTTGTTAATTTTGACTGAATTCCTATTTTCCATGCTTTCTTCATTCTTAGATTAGTTTTTTTTCATCAAATTTAAAAGAATATATCTATATAAAATACAAAAAAAAAAAAAAAAATTGATTGAGGGTTGCTTGTACCCTCCTTGAACTGTATCCTGTTCGAGTCATCCTCGACTCAGGTAATGCTCAACTTAGCAAGAACTGTGCCTAGTTTCACTACTTTGACCATACAATCTTAGGGTTTCCTCACCCCTCCATCTATATTGTGCCTCGAGCAAGTTTCACCTCGAAGAACACATCGCTAGGCAAGATCAACGCAGAGCGCTCACTTGTTTTCTTTCTTATTGTGTGCCTATGTGCTTGACTTTATTTTTGTTTGTGTGCTTCTTTACAAACTCTAGCGCACACCTACTGGGAATCCTAAAAAACCAGAAAACAATTTTTTGAAAACCTCCAATATCTACGTTAACGACATGAGAGGAACCTAGCTTTGAGAGTTGAGGCAGTTGAGATTTGCGTAACTTTAACTGTGAGTGCCCATTCGTAATCTTTTACCTCAAAGCAACTCTACACATAGTAAGACCTAAAAAATTCCTATGATAGGAGGCCAGGACCTATGTGGGGACCTCTATCAGCCTAACCGCATTTCAATAGTTAGGAACCCACTCCCACGCTAAGCTACCCATAATCAGACTAGGTCAAACGTTTTCGTGTGCTTGCTTGTTTATTCCTGACCGGTTAATCTTAGATTCCAATCTGGACCGGCTTTTGGTTCGAGCTGAAGCTTATGGGTCCAAGTTCAGGCTTATACCCAACCTAGCCTAGGTCCGAACCAGATTTCGCCATGGTCTAAGACGAAGGTTCGTTCTTAGCTCATCTTTGATCCAGTCCAAGTCCATGTCTGGTCTGATCGTTAAAACTCTGTAGGTCTAAGTCCAAGCTTGTACCTAGCCTAGCCAAGGTCTGAACCAGGTTCAAACCAGGTTCACGCCCAGGTCCGAACCTAGGCCCCCTCTTAGTCCGAGCCGAAAGCTCGTTCTTGGCTCTTAGGTTCACACCTGGTCTGATCATTAAAACTCTCTGGGTCCAAGTCCAGGCTTGTACCCAGCCTAGCCCAGGTCCGAACTAGGTTCACACCCAGGTCCAAACTTAGGTCCCCTCTTGGTCCGAACCGAAGCCCCATTCCTAGTTCAATCTTGATCAAGTCCAGGTCCACATCCGGTCTGAGTTTCACAACCCTCTAGGTCCAAGATCAGGCTTTCACCCAGCTCAGTGCAGGTCCGAACCAGGCTCACCCCAAGGTCTAACCCTATACCTACTCCTGGTCCAACTCAAGTCTTGCACCCATCTAGTCAAGATCTTAGTCTAGGTTCCAGCATAGGTCTAAGCTTGGAGTTGCCTCTAGAACTAGAGTAGGCTTACTCTAGAGCTAGTCTTAGCCTTGGTCTTAGTTAAGGTTTTGTTCCTAAAGTTAGGCTGAGTGTGCCCTCGGTCATCGAGTTTAGATCTTACCTAAGCCTAGACTCTAGAACCCGGCCAAAGAAAGTCATCATGTCGGTTACTCAAGGTGACTATGATGACCACTTCACGGCTGACTCTAAACCGAACCTTCCCAAATCTAAGGACCAGTATGCCCCAATTCCTTGCAATTACAGCCAAAACTCGAGCCAATCCATTATCCATTGTCCAGGTCATCAATTAAAAGCCGAGCCCCAAGTATCCACTCCTAACCCTGAGCTCTGTATGTTCCGAAAAGTTGGCTTCGCCAGAAAAACATTTAACAGTTAGGGGGTCTGACCTGGCATTGTCCTACAAGGAACCATACGTAGCCACAGTAGGAGCCGTCTATCCTTAAGCAACCAAAACGGGAGCCGTGCGAGGGAAGAAGTTCATGCACCATCTAACACCAATTCCCACAACTCGAACCAAGATAACCCCGAGATGTAGCGGTTTCAAAACCAAGACCCACCTAGGTCTAGGAGATCCAATCCAACCTCGAGCCACTGTAGTATAGCCCACGATGTCTTGAACACTGTATGCAACCGAGGCTTCAATCTAGACTAAACCTTTGGCGAGATAGGCATCCAGGCAACCCTCAAAAGTCTTGTTGACTTAGGTTACACAGTTCATGCCCCAATTCATGGGTCGGTCCAAAACCAACCTAATAGCATAGGTCAACCCATAACACAGCCGAGTCAGCTGATTCTTCAATTCGTCCCTCTTGTGTATCCGATCCAACCAACCGTACAATTTCCGTAGCTGGTGGCAATGCCTATGGGTCAGTATGCCCCAACGTCTACCATCGAAGAGACGATTGACATAAACCTAGGAACTGAGAAGGACTCAAGCTTAACCACTATTGGAACCTCCTTATCTTCTGAGGAGCGATCTTCTCCTGGTCATACAATGATATGCCAGGGCTAGATCCCACATTGGGGCATCCTCACCTTAGATTCAACGAAGGGGCGAAGCCTGTAAGGCAGAAACTCCGACTTCAAAAGACCCACCTCGAGCTCAAAATCAAAGAAGAAATAGACAAGCTGCTCAAGGCGATGTTCATCACCCCCCTTGATTATTTGGAATGGTTGGCTAACATAGTGGTTGTCACCAAGAAAGACGGGAGAATCCGTGTGTGTCGACCACCAAGACCTCAACAAGGCATGCCCAAAGGATAATTTCCCACTACCAAACATAGATGCCTTGGTCAACAACACCGTCAGATACTAGATGCTGTCATTCATGAATGGCTTCTCAAGATACAACCAAATCCTCATGGCAAAAGAAGACCAAACCAAGACGTCATTCATAATGCAATGGGGAACCTACTTTTACAAATTCATGCCCTTCGATCTCAAAAACATAAGAGCAACTTATCAAAGGGCAATGACTAGCATCTTCCAAGATCTAATGCATACCATTATGGAAGCTATGTCGATGACATTCTGGTCAAATCAAAGACTAAGTCTGATCATCTCACCAACCTGATCACCATTTTTGAAATACTCCGAAAACATCAACTCAAATTCAATCCACAAAAATGTGCCTTTGGAATTGAATCCGACAAAATTATTAGGCTTTATAGTAAGCCAAAGAGGCATTGAGGTGGACCCATCCAAAATACGAGCCATCACTTAAATGTTTCCTCCCTTGAACATTAGAGAAATCCGTGGGCTTCAAGGTGGCATACAAGCCATAAGGTGTTTCATTTCACAACTGGAGGATAAGTGCACACCATTCGATAGACTCCTTAAGAAGGACACCCCATTCATATGGGACAATGAATGCTATGAAAATTTCATTCAAATCAAGGAGTACCTCACAAAACCTCGCATCCTTAGTCCTCCTAGTCCTGATAAACCCCTGTTCCTATATATGTTAGTGAAAGACAAGACCATGGGCGCAATGTTAGGACAATATAACGACAATGGAAAAGAACAAATGATATACTATATCAGCAAAACCATGGTCGATTATGAGACAAGATACACGGATGTGGAGAAACACTTCTTAACACTTGTGTGGGTCATGCAGACACTAACTCATTATGTCTTATCTCATTCTGTCAAGCTCGTATAAATAATTGATGCACTCAAGTACCTATTGGAGAGGCCAGTCCTCAACGGACGTTTGACGAATTGGAGAATTCTATTGAGCGAGTTTGACATCGAATATATCACTCAAAAATCAATCAAAGGACAAGCCATTGATGACCACTTAGCTGAACACACACTGCCAGATAATATTCCCTTTAACACGAACATCCCTGATGAGAACCTCTTCACAATTGACTACTCAATTTGGGAGCTATACTTCGATAGTGCAAAGAATGAATACGGGTCAGGTGTAGGAGTTATATTATGCTCACTCGAGAAGATTTTAATACCAACATCCATTAGATTGAATTTCTCATTTACCAATAACGTTGGTGAATACGAAGCCTTGATAGCCGGGTTTGAGATTGCCATGGGAATGAAAATCCAGCAAATACTAATGATTGGTGACTCCTTACTCGTTATACACCAAGTTCATGGGATGTGGAGAGTGAAAGAAGAAAAGCTCAAACCTTATCAAGAAAAGGTGCAAAAGATTCCATACTTAGAGAAAATCACCTTTCAACACGTAACAAGGAAAAATAATTGGTTCACTGATACCCTTGCTTCAATGGATGATATTCCTTCAGAAATCACCATGATGTCATTCTACATCAGAAACAAACATGACCCTTCCCCAGCAAGGATCGAAAACGAAATAGAGCAAGAAAAGGAGAATGATGTGGAAGTGTCTCTCGTGGCTTCAGAGGCACTAGTCAAAGCAAGACAGTGGTTCCACGATTTTTTGTCCCTGTTAAAAGATGGTTTATACCCCGAAGGAGCCACCAAAAAGGATAAAGAAGCCCTTCAAAGGTTTTCTATGGGATTCTTAGTAAGAGGTGATCTCTTATTCAAAAAGTCCTTCGATGGCATCATTCTACGATGCTTCGATTAGTCAGAAATTGACCAAGTACTAACAAAGTTTCACAATAAAGGAGGTCATTTTGGGGCAGCCGCCTTAGCTCAGAAAATCAGGCGCCAAGGCTGTTAGTGGACCACCATGGCTGAAGACTGCTGGAAGTTCATTAAGAGGTGTCCCAAATGTCAACTATATGGAGACCTCATCCATGCACTATCCGTATCACTCACATGAACACCGCCCGTATGGCCCTTCGCCATGTGGGGTCTTGATATTATTGGAATGATATCACCAAAAGCGTCAAAAGACCACCATTTTATATTAACAGCTACAAAATACTTCACTAAATGAATAGAGCCCGCATCATTTATTAAAATTGACGGCCAACATGTTGCCCGTTTCATAAAGAACAATATCATATTCAGATTTGGTGTTCCTGAGTCAACCATCACTGACAATGGATCCAATCTCAAAAATGAAAAGGTCACTAAGGTGTGCAAAAGGTTTGGGATAATGCAGAAATTCTCCACACCTTACTACCCTCAAGGATGGAGACAAGAGAAGGCCACAAACAAAGGACTTCTTAGAATAATAGATAGAATAATAGAAGGCGGGAAAGATTAACACAAAATACTAAATGATGCCCAATGGACCTACGAGAAAACTGAGACGACTTCTACTGGCATGACCCCATACTCATTAGGGTATGGTATAGAAGAAGTGATACCCATTGAAGTTGAGATACCATCTCTTCAATTGCTCATTCATAGAGGAACAATAGATTGAAGCACGAATCGCTGCTCTCATTAATTTGGATGAAAGACGACTACGAGCGACACAAAATATTGTTGCTTACCAGCGTAGAATCAAGAGGGCATAGCAAAGGAAAGTTGTTCCTCGACAATTCAAAGAAGGGGACATGGTACTCAAGAAAATCTTCCACACTCCTGCAAATCCACACCCTTTAGGCAAGTTCAAACCTAATTGGGAGGGGCCATTCTTGGTTATCCTAGGGCATGCAAGAAGTTCTTATAAGATAAAAAATCAGGAGGGGTACGAAGTCAATGACCCCAATAATGCAATGTATCTCAGAAAATACTACCCGTAACAGGCTAAAAAACGTGGTGAAAACCTGAAAATGCATCACAAAGAAAATAATAATAATAATAAAAAAAATGGACGTGGTGAAAACCTGAAAAGGAATCACGGGTGAAAGGAATAAAAATATCTTCAAGAAGGATTTTTCGATGCAAAGCACTCAAGTACAAACAAGTACTTGCAAGTTCCAATAATACTACACAAGCAGACCCTAGGGATGAAGACTCCTCCTAAACCGTATAGGTTCCCAATAGAACCAACTCAGAAAGATGTAAGAGGGTGACATGAATGGAGCACCGAAGTGATTTCAACGAACCCTGGAAAACCTCAAGACCCTTCTAAGATGGAAGCCCAACAAGAATCCGGAGAACCCTTCATTAATTCGTGAAGCATAAGATGAAAGCTCAAAAGGTAAAAGGACAACTTCAAGTCCTTTGAGTTCTCACGATCCCACAAGGAAACCCTTTCATCATCATTGAGTAAAACATAATATCGATAATAACCACCAAAAGGGCCAAAGGTGGCAAAACTGTAAGGCCTGCCCCTTTTGAAAATGCTTATCAAATTGACTTTTAAATTATTCATTTTAAAAAATAAAACCCTTATAGAAAGGACTTCCTCCATCACTACAAGAGACCAAACTGTTAGTCAAACTGACCTCGTTCTTGAAGCCAGCTTTCTATGTTTGTTATGAAGGCATAAAACTAGTCAGGCACACCATCGCTGTAGGAGTATAACTACTAACTACCACATATCAGAGATGGGTGAACCTCGCCAACGGCGAAATTAGCTAGCCTGGGAGCTCTCGACTGGATCCCCTGAGCTAAAATGAGGCAAGCTCAGCCCTGTGTGTGCGTATGATGACCCAATAACGAGAAATTCAAGATAAAAGACCCTACAAACTAGGGGGCTGAGTTTATAAAAATTCACTTTGAAAAGATGTGTACAAAGAGAATATCCCGCCATGCTTCGATCAATCAATTGCACATGTACAAGTTGAAAGACCCACAGCAAGGGCAATAAAAAAAAGAGAAGAGATCAAGCAGAACAGAAAACAAACTTTTGGATATTTGAAAATTGATTTTATTCATCCATTAAAATGAGCTTATTACAAGCATTCATGTCATCGAACTTGGTCCAATGACTCAACTTCCTACTGTCTTAATAGACTTCAACAAAAAAATAAAAAATAAAACTATCAAAAAATAGAGCTGATTATGAGCTTAACTTACTTATGCCAATAAAGAAAAATATGTTAAAAAAAATAATATAAAATTTGGTTGATAGCTCACCCCTTGCCACCCACCAAAAAAAAAAAAAAAAAAAATCTTTTTTATTTTTACTGCAAACCCCATGTCCTCCACCCCATTAAAAAAAAACAAACAACAAATTTTTTTTCTTTTGGTGGCACAGCCTTTTACCCCATATATATATATATATATTGGCAACACACCATGTGTCGCCTACCCCATAAAAAAAAAAAACAAAAAAAAAAAAAGGAAGAAGAAATTTTTTTTTTTAGGGTGGGCGACACACCCTGTGTCTGATCCCAAAACATTTTAACAATGAAAAATCATGTTTTACTATAAATGACTTTTTGAAATAAATTGCTTTCAAATGATTTTGAAGGATATTGGTTTCGGATATCCTGTCAGATGCTCCATGGTGACATGAGCCTAAACTGCTATCCAACTTTCAAAAATAACAATTTAAAAAATTAAAATTAAAAAAGACAACGCTCCTTGGTGGCCTGAGCCTAAACTGCCAACAAATTTTCCAGAAAATTTCAAAAAATAAAAACGCTCCGCGGTGGCATGAGGCTAAATTGCCAACCAACTTTTCGCAGATTTCACTCCTCGATGTCATGAGCCTAAACTACCAACCAAAGTCTGATCCAGGGCACAACCACCTTGTTTCAGTGGAAAAACATCATACTCGTGCGACATTAATGGGCCGAGACTAGAAAAACATCACATGCGTGCGATTAGATCTGGCATGATCGAAAACCTTTATGGGCCGAGTTTCGGCTTAATCGAACACTCAAGAACAAAGATCTGAGCAAAACTTTGAAACAGGAGGGGCCGCACACTATTCCCGTGTGGACTCACTGTACCAAAACACCATTAAACGTGGCTATGTTTACAATCACGGGCAGACAATTTCGGGGACTGTAACTCACTCGCTCCGAGTTGGATTGCACCCAAATTTGTTGAGCGTATTCATCTCATTAGGATGAACAATTAGATATGTGACACGCCCCGAGATGATGTCCAAGCAGGGATAAAAGCTAGAGTGCAGTTGCCGATCCGTAAAGAAATTATAGAAAATTCAACAACGACACGCCTCTCTCGATGGACCAAATCACGACGCTCATTCAACGAATCAAAGCTAAACCAATTCCATTGTGTGCATAGGGTCCAGGCTATCATTGGTCCGAACCATGTACATGATGGATGGTCAGATTTCATGCATGAAGTCGACGAAGTAACTGAAATTTTGGCCGCTGGATTCTAAATTTCGGCCAAAACTCAAAAGTTGTGAAATCTTCATACGGGCTCCAACTCGTGTCCCGTTTGTTGCCACGCTATCATGGTGGCATGCTTAGTGCACTACGACAAATAAATTATTGAAGAACATCAAGGAATGATCACACTACTGATCCGAAGATTTCAAGATTCAAACAAATTTTGTCTCGTGATCATGGCTCAAAAATATGATTCATGGCTCGAAGTTGATATCAAAATGATCGCCATGTCGAGCCCTACAAGAAAATAATAATCTTTCAATCAAATAGGCATCAGAGCAACCTTGGGTCAGCCACAGAAGATCACGCAAGTTATTAGGCAGCAGCAGGGACTGTTCTGCAATTCCACATGTTGTAAGGTAGGGGCAAAATAGTCCTTTTGTACTCATTTTGAAAATTTCTTTTAATTTAATTAAACCATAATTTTTAGTAATTAGATCTAATTTCTATCAATCCACTCATGTTTGGGCACAACTTTATATAAACAGGCAGTTGATGGTTTGAAAGTTGAATAAAAATTTTGATTCCTTGCTTGAACATGTGAGTACGTCTTAGAGAGAGAATTTGGCTACCACGTGAGGCCAATTATCATCCAGCCTAGTCACTACTCTGATCCTCTCGCCTGGTCGAATTCTTCTCTCCCCCAGTCTTTCTTTCTTCTATTTGAATGCACATGCTTGTGTCATCAGAGAGGAAAAGGATGAGGTTTGACTCACCTGTCCCATAACCTTTGCCATATACGTGTGTGATTGTAGCAAAGACCCCTTGTCTAGCTCCTAGGTCTTAACCTTAACAGGTGTGAGGAGGGACTTGAAGTTCCCTTGCTCCCCATCTCTTCGTTCTGGTGGAACTCCACTAAGGTGCCCTGCATGGGCAGCACTTATGTTGCCCCTCATAGCATACACCCACAGGCGCAATGACAACTTGGTTTCTTTTTGCAGAAAGGGATTGAGTAGCATTCTGGTGTACATTTCTGCACCATTGGTCTCTATCCCTAGAGGCTCAACACTTCGAGGTGGAGACCCCATGGTTTCCATCCCTCACACACATCACAAGGCTCATCGGACACCCACTCGAGCCACACGTCGGGTCAACCCTTATGTTACCTCGAGTCTGTGTATACGTTCAAACCTTCCAAGCCCAATTCCTACGCACGCTACTCATATGCATCTCACTGCTCGGGGCAATGCCATTACCACGTCAACCAGAATACACAGGAGATGACCTTCTCGTGCTATTACTCTGCACACACAAGCGCGTAAGGGGCAGGCATGTACCTGTTCCCTTGTAGACACTTGCTCGAGCATCGGTGGACCCCTAGGTCCCCAGAGATCCTTCTTCGAAGGGCATACACCCGTCGCCATCTCAAGCGTCCCCTCGTCCTCAACTCATGCGTCCTCATGAGTCAACCCTACTCCAGCCTGCTCCTTCTTCATCAAGCAAGCACCTTCAGGCTTGGTACTCGAAGGTTTTCCCCAAGAGCAGCATCCTGAACTAGACCTATCAGTTAGGTCATGTCTCTGGATCTCATAAGAGAGCTCGGGGCATGGATCTCATGGAAGATCGAGTCCTTCATCCTCCCCAGCCCAAGATGACTCCAGTTCCTGACCCTCATCCAAAGCTGCATCTAATGAAGAAAGCTCTCTTCTGTGCGAGAAGAGTTGACTTGCCGCTACCTAGATCACAGTTTTGGCACGAGGTCCATCAAAACCTCAAGGCTAAATGCGATGGAAGTCTGCAAATTTTTACTAGGGAGGTGACCAAGGCAGTCAAAAGAGCTAATTTATGTGAATCCCTTCTATCCTCTTCAGACAATGAAGCCTGAAGAAGAGCTCCATGAGCCCTATGCTATGGTCCCTGTCGTAGAAGAAGACCCGGCCACTCAGTAGCCGTGGTTCCAAGACTGTCGAGAATCGATCTAAACGCGATCTGTGTACAGGAGTCGAGTTCAGTCAGGGCATGATGACCCCATACTGACTGACCTACCACGTATGACCCGTCAAACTCGCAAGCCTTCAGTTGCCACTAACGTTGACCTCCCTAGAGAAACATTCAGTGTAATGATCGTAAGTGAGCCCGGTGATGCGCAGGAAGATCGTATGAACAAGTCAGAGAATATGGTGCACGTGATGATGGAGAAGATTGATTGTATTGACGTGGCATGCCAGTCGGCTGACCATGAGGTCAATTCCCATCACTTGGATGGTGCACCTCCACGGCAACCTCCTCTATCTACCTCACAGGACAATTCTATCCCTCATTCGGTCTCTTAGTTAGATATTGATACTATGGTCACCCATAGCCTAAAGAACAGACAAATTACGGGGATACAGGTTGCGGCGCCTTATCAAAGACCTTACCCCTCCTATGTTGATCAGGTCCTGTTCCCCTCAGACTATAAGAAAGGGAAGTTTCCCATATTCAGTGGAACCACCTCCCCAAACCAGCATATTGCCCACTTCTAGGAAGCATGTCGGGAAACATTGGTTGATGTGAGACTTCTTCTCCGATAGTTCATTGAGACCCTTGATGGCCGACATTCCAATGGTATGCCCGGCTTCCTCCAAAATCGGTGCATACATGGGAGGAGATGGAGAAACTATTCTATCAACGCTTCTATGAGGTCGAGAGAAAGGCTCAAACTATCGAACTTATCACCCTGACTCAAGGACCAGATGAACTTGTGGATCAGTTCATATCAAGATGAAGAAACTTGGCTTCTCGCCATCGTAATCCTATGCCTGAGAAGGAAGCAGTCTAGACTTGCATGAGAAACATGCGACCTTAGATATCTCTACATTTCGAGGCCTCTAATTCGACCTCGATGTCAAAGTTGATCTCTAAATCAGTTCGCATAGAAAGTTTGTCATGCTATCATGGTGAGACACGACAACCAATCTACAAGTTCAGCAGACAACCAAGGCAATGATATCTGTTGGAATAACACATGCGGCAGCCAACAAAAGGGGGTAATCAATGCAGCCACCATGGTCACTGATTCAGATAAGGCTCCCTCCCAATCTTTGGACCTCTCTAAAGGGGTAACAACAATAACAGTAACACCCAGACTGACAAGCAACAAGCGTCGTACAATCGGGTACCTCCACCAGCCAACCTTGATCGGGGTGATTATTTCACCAGACATAGGAACAAGGTCTATCCCTTCGAGAAGGAATGGGTCCCTGCACTGTTTCGATTACTATTGAAGCAAAATAAACTCCAGCTTCCAGAAACCAAGTTCCCTAAGCAGTCTGGCCTTGACACTCTGCGAATTGTTATGCCAACCATTAAAGGATCAATCATCCCATAGATGACTACTCCACGTTAAAGGATATCATTGAGGCCCTCATTCTAAAATATCGGATAAAATTGAAGATTTGAAGAAGGCCTTCGGTGCAGCTGAGGCCTCCCATGCCATAACCATTAAAGAGGAAGACAAAATGCCTACTATCCTCCATGCTTTCTTCATTATAATGCTTCAGGACGGCATAATCACATCGAAGTAGGCAAGGCAATCCCACCGCCTTGTTAAGGGGACTGAAGATCGTTGGTGCCCATTCTATCAAATAAGAGGTCATTATTTGTCAGAATGCACAACTTTCCTTGATATATTCGTAAAGAAGATGCGGGAGTGTCAAGAATTTTACAATTTCCCCATAACGGATCCCCAAATTACTTCTCCATAGGGGCAAGAAGTTCTCACAAACTATGACCTTCCGATCAATGACTCAGACTCTGTGGAACCCTCGGATTCCCAACCATGGATAAGCTACCATGGCCGAAGCAGACTCAAGTCCTTAAAACAAGAAGCAGTTCACCAAGCTAGAGCGGTTTTGCACCCCGGCGACACAAATCAAACATTACGTCAGAAAACCAAAAAGAGACAGGCACCAAGGGCAGCTCGTCGAAGTAATGTGACTGCTTAACCCATAGTCGAACAGGAATTTCTCAAGCCCCTTCCCCCGTTGCTAACCTTGCTTGACTTCATCCCTGCCACAATCCTTTTTCTTTCTTCATCCTGTCAAAAGGATGTTCCCGTCTCATTTACCACTCAGCACATGTCCGTTGAGGGTGACGACGTTAAATGGACTTCCCAACTGTCTAAGCAAGGGAAGGACCTAAAAGATCCCCTGCACCGTCTAACTTTAGCGATGATGTAAAACGCTGCCCAGATCAGTCTGATGAGGGGAACGAACTTAAAATTTCGCCACCTTCTAACCCTACTTCTCTCTCTTATCCTGCTTCTCATTCTTCCTTGTCTAGGTCTTTTGTAGGTACAACCTTGATATGTCTGGACTTCGATTCTCTCGATAGAGAACTTGAGGGATCAAACATAATAAAGACCCAACAGAAATGATTGAGAAAGACCCTGGCATAGGGAGAAGGATTCTTCACAATTGTTGACGCCCTGACAGTTAAAGCCAAGGCATAGCCATCTTCTTCAATGAAGGGCAAGAAGTCGAAGCCAAAGAAACCCCAGTGGCCCTCAAAGCCTGACTTCGGGCAAAGATTGAGAGAGTCGAGAGGGCAAAGCTTCCATTCTCAGAGAGCTTGCCACGTGGTGCAAATTTTAGGAGCAATACCCACCACGAGGCAGATAAATCTCAAATCAGGGAGGACGCTGTAGCTTCCATTACAGAAGTCGGGCCCCTTAAACTTCCCTAGTCCGCCACTGCCCCTTAATCCAAAGGCCTATCCTACCGCAAGACTGTGTCCTTATCTCATGAAGATGTTGAGGATGTTGGAAGGACATTAGTGAACATGTTAAAGGAAGAAGAAAGGCAGGCATAATTTTACCCCTAACTACTCTTCATTCCAACATCCCAACCATCATCCCTCAAGAAACTCCCTCTTTGATTGAAAACGAATCTTCATCTTCTACCCCTAGTTCTGAGTCACCTTGGTCGAAAAATGAACCAGAAGTAATTTACAAGATTGAGCAAACCATGGGGGTAGAATTCTTGGCTCCAAGGATCACCTATACGCTGGACCATCAGAAAGTCCTGCATATCCCCATTGCACTCTTGAAAGCGGAAGCAGTGCGACAACTTCCACAAAACGTTTTTCAAAGTCTAGTTGCTATAAGTATAGAGCATGTTCCTCAGACCATTGTCTAGCCAAAATTTTTACTTGTCCTCGACCTCTCAGGAGAGAAGTTTGGTGAAGGGCAACTTCCTCCCCCTCAAGGGCAGGATCCTCTAGCAGACTTGAGGATCCAAGTCCACCGTCTTCAAAGTCAATTGAAGGTCATCCATATCACTTCAAGGCATCTCAAAGAGTTTGTGCTGGAGACTAAATGCTATGATGAACTTGAAGTAAACACTCCACCAACAGAGGCCAAGGTCCCTCCTGATAGGACTGTCTATAGCAACCAGGCTCACCAAAGCATGAAGAAAATGAACTATGAGCCTTTGGCCAATCATACATTGCTAGAAAAAATGCAATGACTCTATTTCGAAGCTATCTAAGCTGTGGCAGCCCACCATGGGGCTAGACGAGGTCTAAGGTATAAGTCTCTCCTGATAATATAGTAAAGTAAAGAGAGAATGAAATCATGCAATAAATCAATCAAAAAGAGAAGCGCTTTATTCATCGGTCAAAACTTTTACAAGTACTAAAAAAAGGGGGAATGACATTCTCAAAAATGATCAATCATCTTATTGATCTCTGCTCTACGTGCTTCAGGAGAAGTCTCGGTGCCTTGAACACGTGCCTTCAGCTCCACCACTGTTTGAGTCGCCTCTGTCATCACCACAGTTTCCAACTCAATTGTGTCATCAAGTTTGGACAAATCTGCAGCCAAGGAGTCCTCCTTGACCTTCCTTTGAGCCATCTCCATCTCGAGGCCCATGAATTCTTCTTTTAGTATTAGCATTGCCTCCTTGACTTTGATCATTCTCTTGAAGCTTCGTTTCACCTCTCTCTTGAGGTCATCAAGGCTTTCTTCTCAATACAAGCATCTAACTTCTCGCGACTGCATAAGATCAACACTTCCAAGGAGGCTACCCTTTTGGTTTCTTCCACATGATGCAGCACTCCCAACCATCAGTTTTTCAACTCGTTTAGAGTTGCATCAAAATGGGAAATCATCTTTGACGTCGTCCCCATCGCAGAAGTCGCGACGAACTCCCTCAGCTTAGGCAAACCTTCTCCCAGCTCGTCGAAAGGCAACTCCCTCAAGCCCTGAAGACCTGCTCTAAACATGCCTTCAATCATGGTAGAAACACCACCGAAAACAGGCCGGGATGGTGCTACTGAGACCACCACTGCGGAAGACACCTCGACGCCAAGGATCGGGCTTGTTGAAGTGATAGCCATCTGAACCATTGGCTCCTCTGAAACAAGGGCAACGCCTAGAGCTTCCTGCCCTTTAGGCTCATAGGCGACCCCGACCTCAATCTACAATGGCTCTTCGATGCCAACCTCGCCGTCTTGACCCTCTCTTATGGGGACCTTTATTGCTGTCCCAACAAGCTGTAGAGGAGCCTGTTCCCCTTGCTCTTCACACTCCTAAACCATCAGCTCAATATCACAAAGTTCAGGAATTGCTTCTTCTCTTTGGCCTTCCTCAGTCAGCTCATCTCTGACAATGGCTTCCTCCATTTGGCCCTCGCCTTCAACAGCTACAACCTCAGCCACAAAGAGCTCTGTCCCCCCATCTTCATGACTCGGGACCATGGGAGTAGCAACCTCTTGGTACTCACGCATGTCATCCACTTCAGGCTCTTCTCCTCAAGCCATAGCCCTTGCCTCGGTCGGGGCACTAAACTCCTCATGCATGGAGGCCACATCGACAGCAAAGCCCTTATCTGGAGCAGTTGCTTCAGGGCTTTCATCCTTTTCAGTCTCCACCAGAGCCACCTCAGACTCGGGAACTACCCCTAGACTTAAGGGTGTCTCACTAAAATCTGGAGCCCCTCTCGATCAGAAGCAACGGTAATAGGCTCAGAGTTGTCAGAGTCGTCTGCCTCAGTTTCTGAAGGAAAAGAAAACATATTAGGATGGTTCAAAAAGCACAAAGAGTGATACTAGAAAAATTCTTAAAATTTCAGAAGAGGAAGGCCTACCTCTTGTTTCTGACACCACGGGAAGCTTGTCTTTCTTCCGCTCCCAATACGCTCACTAGCTGAAGACGCTGCAAGGGTGTCCGTAGCTGTCAGACGATTTCTTTTCTTTCCCCCTCCTGGAATAGAAGCTGCCACCTTAGATCCACCTCCCTAAGAAAGCCCTCCATCCAATTTTTTGTGGGGACCGCTCTCGATTAGGACGTTCAAGTCCTGTGGTGGACGCCTCTCATAACTAGGGACTTGTCGCCCCTAGAGCTAAGATTGTCGAAGACAGTCCCAATCATCGTCTTCATTGCAAGGAACTCTAAGGAGGCCTCATCAACAACTATCATGCGCAGAAGCCCAAAGCCCGTCAGTTAGAGGGATAATCAAAGGCAAACACGTTGTCGAGAGCAGGAGCATCTGCCAGCCTCCTTTGCCTGGTGGCAGTTACCGTTCACCCCTTTTCAAGGGTGATCCTTATCCCATTAGCCCTTATTGGTGACCCTCCACCAGTTCACGTATGCCCTGGTTGTTTGAACTCTCCTACCAAAGTGAGGCAACACATATTTGCTGGTCTCTATTATTTTAAGACATATGGACCAAGCAGTCTGTATATGCTTCGGTAGCCAACACTCTCGAAACGTTCCAAACACTTCTGCCCTCCGCTTATACAACTTACTCCGGTGCTTCTCGAAGAATACTGAGAAGGGGCAGCCTTGGTCAAGCCCGACTGACAAGTGAAGCAGTGGGGGAAACACCCCTTACTGGTGACCCTCCGCCAGTTCATGTATGCCTTGGTTGTCAGAACTCCCCTACCAAAATGAGGTAACACGTATTTATTAGTTTGTCATTTCAAGGCACATGGACCAAGCTGTCCGTATATGCTATGGCAGCCAACACTCTCGAAAAATTCCAAACTCTTCTGCCCTCTCCTTTACAACTTACTCCAGTGATTCTTGAAGAAAACAGAGAAGGGGCAGCCTTAGACAAGCCCGGTTGACATGAGAAGAAGTGAGGGAAATACCCCTCCAGTCAGGCACTATGTGGAGTCAGATAAGGTAAAGCTCCCCCTCTGATGCTTAGCATGAACATAAGTTCCTTAATCGTTGTTGGGGCACCATCAAGTTCCTTCCCCAATTCATCAACAAAAGCACAGTCGGTGAAGCTCCCGACCAGAAAAGGGACTCTCTCATGTTCAAAGAATCATTCCAGAACAGACCCTGAGCCTCTCCTGGGGTATAGAAGATAGCCCTCTGGTTCGCAATCTTCATCAAGAAGGGCCACAATTGTTTTCCTGAGCACTGATGCTTGACATAATTGTCAGGGAAATAAGCTCCTAGCCACCCATACACATAATTCATAGAGAACAGAGTTTTAAAATATCAAGGAAAAGCTTCTCCTCCTACGATGTTGTTCCCTCCCACTTTACCCTTATAGGATTTTCCATAGGAGATGGCCCCCAAGCCATGATATATGTTGCATAGGACTGACTGAGCAACAACATACTCACGCCCTATGACCATGTCGCATGCCACGTATAGTACCCTGGACGAATGTCATCCCCTCAGTCAGGGAACACAAATTTGAATAAGAATAACTCCAAGTAAGCAGCCAAGAAGGCACGGTCATCGTCGGTCTAGAGTTGATACATGAGAGGTGTCTCTTTTGCAACTGCCTTCCCTTTGCCCTTCAGAGTACTCTGACCGCCCTCAAGATAATCCCTGTAAAAGAAATTCACCTATTCTGTAAAGTTGACCCATTGGTAGATTGGCTTACAATCGACTGATATGCCTCAAATATCTTTGGAAGACTGGCCGGCGGCTCTTCACCCCCCAAGTTAACACCACCAAAGATGAATGAGTTGGAGGGCACAAACTCGTCATACATAGCCCCAATCATCGGGGGACCTCCAATGAAGTGAACGTCGAGTAAAGAGATTCCCGCTTCACCATGACCAAGAAGCCAAGTATTGCTTACATAGCTCCACGTCTCCAGCAATACCATTACTGTACTGGAGCAATAGTCTTAGTAGCTACCTGAACACTGGACCATTGCTAATAGCGAAGCACGCTCAAGAATGCTTTCATATGAAGCGACTACCTTGGCAGTCCAGGAAGTGTATCCCTTCATATAATGGTGCTCTCCCTGAATCTAGAGGTCTTTTGCCGACCACCTAAGGAAGCGCTTCGCCTGGACCATTCACTTCCCCAAGGTGGACAATTACTCCCCGGAAGTTATGTTCTGATGCATAAAATGAAGAAGTGCCATCCCTTCTTCAATACAGACGTTGCCATTATTGCCCTCCCATAATTCAAAGCATATGGGGTCAGTAATGAATGTAACACTAAAGGGGCCATTCTGGTTCACACACTGGCTGGGTCAGCCAATTGGGTTCACCCCTTGATAAAACTTCACCCCTAAAATCATGGGCGCAGATTTTTCCTTGCCTTGGGAGCATCTTCACACTAGGTATTCGGTAAGAAGATCCAGACATTACAAAAGGACTTAGCGGTTCACTCCCAAAAGCTACTAAGGCACTGGAACAATGCCGGTTGAGCCTCTCAAACACTTATCGTCGGGTGAGGTTCTCAATGCTCAGCGTCGGTTTCGTATTAACGAATAGCGCTGGGTGAGTTTGACAAGCACTCAATGCTGGTCGAGCTTCTCAGTACCCAGCACCGATTGAGCGCCAAACAACTAGCGCCAGTAAAGACATTCGGCACTCAATGTTGCTTGAGTATAAAAACCTAGCACTGATTGAGTCTTTCAGTGCTCAGTGCCAGTTAAGGTTGCCAACACCCCAACAACGATTGAGATTGTCCAATGCCAGTGCCTGCTGTGATCGAATCTCTCGTACGTGCTGCGAATCATAGTCGTGACACCTTGAACTTAGCTTCGCCGACTGACTACCGTCTCCACATCTTTCGGTGCCACCTCACACCTGAGCGCTTGATAACAATACGATTTCCTGCCTGTGTTTTTGGCCTGAGTGTCACCAGAACCTCATCGAAAAACTCCTGCAAACTTCCCCAAAGTTCTCGAAAACTTCTGCAACACCATGAGTAGTGCTGGAAATCCCTACCAGAAAGGAAAACTACACCCGAAATTTCCCCTCTTTCTGGAAAAACTTTTCGAAGGATTCTCCTCTCCCTGCTATACTCTCTGCAACTTCACCAATTCTAGGCAAAGTCCACATGTCGAAGGTTTTATCTTCAAGACCCTTGCCAGAATCCTGTTGTTTGTCGAAGTATCTTCCCTGCAAAACTACTACTGAAGTATTACAACTTATTGGAACTTCAGCCGGGCACACCCTCTCCTCACTGTTAAAGAAAATTATAGCTTTAATTTTTACCCTTTCTGAAGAATAAGGGGAAACGGGACTTTACGCACTTATATAGACTACGCTGCCCTCAAATGCCCCTCACAAACTCAAAATTCATGTTATGTCCAAGTGAAGCCAAGCAACAACGAGCCGGGTCAGGCCTCGACCCAAGGCCCAAGGTAACTCTCATCCCCAGTGCCGGTTGACTTAGCACCGGGTGAGTTTCCAAATACAGCCCTAACGTCGATTGACTTAGCGCCAGGTGAGTTTCCAAATACAACCCTAGCACCGGTTGACTTAGCACTGGGTGAGATCCAAATTCAACCATAGCACCAGTTGACTAAATGCCGGGTGTGTGTTTAGAAACGACCCTAGCACCTGTTAACTCAACACCAGTTCACTGAAGATAACATCACGGGTCATTCACAATGCTAGCAGAATCATTAACAACCCAGCGCCGGTTAAGTTGTGAGAACTCAGCGCTGGTTGAATATTCGCATTAGACCACTAGTGCTACACATGGCGTCAGCCGTATTTCAACCAATGTATTCCCTAACCCTGTACCCAGTGAAGATACACCCAAGCCATGATGTGTCATCTCCAGTGGAGTTACACACGGGACATTGCACCCAAACCGTAACTTCCCAAATGAAGTCTGGAGCTATCCCTCATCCCCCAGTAGGAGTCACACCCATATTGCTGCCCATTATCCCCAGTGGGCAATTCCCGATGGGTCCGTTTCACACCAAGCTATCTTATCCCAAGGGAGTCGAGTTATCCTCATAAGACAATTCTTCAAAGAGTACGCTTACCTCCTTTAAACCCTAGTGAATTCTGCCTCTGTGGACCAGCCTTCATCAGGTCACCATTTCCATCTAGGCCTTTAGTTTGTGAATGGCCATAATCATTATCCCCAGGGAGTTGGATCGTCACCCACAAACCTATTCCCCATGGAGCTCCACATACATGGTGACCCAACCTCGGTCCATGTTGCACGACCTTAAACAGCACAGCCTCGATGTGTGCTGCACGTCTTTAAACTGCACAGCCTCGGTCTGTGCTGCACGACCCTAAACTGCACATCCTCGGTCCGTGTAGCACAACCCTAAACTACACAGCCTCAGTCCGTGCTGGACGACCCTAAACTGCACAGACTCGATCTATGCTGCATGACCGAAACAGCACAGCCTCGGTTTGTGCTGCATGACCCTAACTGCACAGGCTCAATCTGTGCTGCACGACCCTAAACTGCACAACATCGGTTCATGTTGCATGACCCTAAACTGCACAGCCTTGGTCCCTATTGCACGACCCTAAAGGGAACCGCCTTAGTTCGTGCTGCACGACCGTAAACTGTACAGCCTCAGTCCGTGCTACACGACTCTAAAATGCACAGCCTCGATCCGTGCTGCATGACCCTAAACTGCACAGCATCGGTCTGTGCTGCACAACCCTAAACTACATAGCCTTGGTTCGTGCTGCACGACTCTAAACTGCACAGCCTCGGTCTGTGCTTCATGACCCTAAACTGCACAGCCTCGGTCCGTGCTTCTTGATCCTAAACTGCACAGCCTCAGTCTGTGCTGCATGATCCTAAACTGCACAACCTCGGTCTGTATTGCACAACCCTAAACTGCATAGCCTTGGTCCATGCTGCATGACCCTAAACTACATAGTCTCAATCTGTGTTGCACAACCCTAAACTACACAGCCTCAGTCCATGCTACATGACCCCAAATTGCACTGCCTCGATCCATGCTACACGATCCTAAACTACATAGTCTCAGTCAGTGTTGCACGACCCTAAACTACGCAGCCTCGATCCGTGCTGCATGACCGTAAACTGGACAGCCTCGGTCTGTTTTGCATGGCCCTATACTGCATAGCCTCGGTCCATGCTGCACGACCGTAAACTGCACAGCCTCCGTCCTTGCTGCATTATCCTAAACTAGACAGCCTCGGTGCGTACTGCATGACCCTAAACTGCACAGCGTCGATCCGTGCTGCATGACCCTAAACTACACATCCTCGATCTGTGCTGCATGACCTAAACTGCACAGCCTGAATTTGTGCTGCACGACCCTAAACTGCACATTCTCGATCTTTGCAGCACTAAAACTGCACAACCTTGATTCGTGCTGCATGACCCTAAAACTGTACAGCCTCGATCTAGAGGCACGACCCTAGATTACATGGTCCAAACTATATGACCTTTAACTGTAGCGGTGGTCCGTGCTTCATGACCTTAAACTGTAGCGGTGGTCCATGATGCATGACCTTAAACAACACAGCACCATGGTCCAAACTATATGACCTTAAACCCATGTTGCATGACCTTAAACTGCACAGCACCATGGTCCAAACTATATGACCTTAAACTATAGCGGTGGTTTGTGCTGCATGACCTTAAACTGCACAGCACCATGGTCCAAACTATATGACTTTAAACTGTAGCGGAGGTCTAGTTGGACGACCTTAAACTACATGGTCCTAGTCGTATGACTTTAAACTACATAACCACGGTCTAGTTGTGCGACCTTAAACCATAACACTCGTCCTAACCGCATGACATTAAAGGCTCAGCAACCACGATCCAGCTGCATGACCTTAAACCATAGTGCACGTCCTGCCGGCATGACGATAAACTGCTTTGCCCAGGTCATGCCTTTACGTGCACTTTCATGCATGCCTTTCCTAACCTACTTGATAGTGTGTGCACACGACTTTCATTACCTCCCCAGTGAGTTCATTCATTTCATCACCATACTTCATTCCCCAGTGAGTCTCACCCATGCTCAATAAATGGCGAACCATCTTACCATCCATACTCGCTGTAAGTTAGTGGGTCACAATTGTCTACTCACATTTCATACATCGTCCATCTCTCATAGGTAGCACTGGGCCATCTCCCCAAGTGAGCTAAACCACCACCATACTCACGCCATGGCCTTCATAGACTGCCATCCATCACAATCACGGTCCAGCTATATGACCTTAAACCATAGGGCACTTCCAGGCTGCATAATGTTAAACTGTTTGCACAGGTCCCGGAGGTGTGACCTTAAAAACACCTTCACAAAGAAAAATAGAAAAGAATAACGGGCATAGTGTATACCTGAACAAGGGAATGCTATGAGTAAATATGACGGATGGGCATGGTCATGAAAACTTACGTAAAAGAGTTCCGCGAATAAAAAACAGGCATGGTGAAAGGGCATCGTGAGAAAGAAATAAAAAAAGGGTGGACACAACCAGAAGGTCATGAGCAAAAGAACCCCATAAAAAGAAGTTGGTGAAAACCATTTTTATGGCGTCACTTCCCAAGACCAAGTGAAAAACAGCAAAGGACGCTTGGGCCAATGAACAGGTTGATGCAGCACCTGCCTCAACAGGCGGCTTTAATCGTCACTCAAAAGAAGAAAATCCCTGGTGACTAAAAAACCAGGAACCCAAAAACATGAGCTTCAAGGAAAATATTTTGATAGTCAGAGTCCAGTTGAAAAAGGACTTGAATGACAGAAGACTCGCCAAGACAAGTCTCATGAGGAAGAACATTATTCTCACGAGGCTACAATTACACTCTAAGAAACAAAAATTACAAAGGAAATAAACTGACAAAGTAAGGGGAGAACCTACTAGAGACTTCAACTCGCCTAGCCGATAGGCCCAGACCTTTGGGACCGGCTAATACTGCCCCCGATTGGACCCGGCAGTCGAGATTCACAGTGGTACTCTGAAAGTCAAAAGCAAACCTGATGTAGCAGCAAACAATGCCCACCAAAGACAACCAACAAACCCAAACCAAATGGAAACAATGCCCTTCTCCATGGCACTCAAATGCTAGATGGGCTTGATTTTGACAGACGAGGCCCGTACAAAATCCTCAAATTCAAAATCACAAACAGTCCGCATGAGGGTAAGAACTTCCATAAGATCCCTAAAAAATTTCTCTTCTCACCCTAAAGTCTCCACGGACGGACTCTCGAGCAATGTATCCCTACGTCTGAGCAGCCTAGTTGCACCATTATGTGAATCTCCTCGGTGTTCACGTGGTCCTATGGCTAGTAGGGCAAAAATTAAAAGCTGAACAAAAATTTTCAAATGATTATCCTTCTTGCTTTTCTTGAATCACAACAATCGGTGGGGCAAGCTATTTGAACGTATTTTTTAACGCCTTGGTCCTTTGTAGGAAGCAAGTCAATAAAGCCTACAAAACAGTGAAAATTCTTGAGAGTCTCAGAAAGGCCCCAAAATTGGTCACGATCTTTATCAGCAATTGAAAAGACCACCTGCCAAGTTTCATTCCCATTAGACATGTCTAAAGCAGTGAACACATAGAAACAGTTTTTTGAAAAATGGCCTCTAGCACTCTGAAACGGACCCTACAACTAGAACTACATTTTTGATGTCTAAAATCACTGTGGGACCACCACCATTAGATCTGGCATAGTTGAAAATCTCTATGGGCCAAGTTTCGGCTTAATCATACATTCCAGAACAAAGATATGAGAAAAACCTTGAAATATGAGAGGCCGCACACTATTCCCGTGTGGCCTCACTGCTCTAAAACACCATTAAAGGTGGTTATTTTTATAGTCACTTTTGGGGCCAATAATGCACTCGTTCCATGTCAGATCGCTCTCAAATTTGGTGAGCGTATTCGTCTCATCAAGACGAACAATTCAATATGTGACACGTCCCGTGACGACGTCCGAGCAAGGAGAAAAGCTAGAGAAAAGTTGCTGATCCATGAAGAAATTGCAAAAAGTTCAGCTGTGACACGCCTCGCTTGTGTGCGTAAGGTCCAGGGATATCATTGGTCCAAACCCCGTACATGATGGATGGTTAGATTTCATGCACAAAGCCGATGAAGTAACTGGAGTTCCGACCGTCGGATTCTAAATTCCGGCCAAAACTCAAAAGTTGTGAAATCTTCGTACGAGCTCCAAATCACGTCTCGTTTGTTGCCACGTGATCGTGACAACATACTTAGTGAACTACGATGAAAAAATTATAGAAAAACATTAAGTAACGAGCGCACTATCGATCTGAAGTTTCCAAGATTCAAACAAATTTCAAGTCTCGTGATCTTGACTAAAAAACATGATTCATGACTCGAAGTTGGTATCAAAATGATCATCATGTCAAGCCCTAAAAGAAAACAATAATGTTTTGATCAAATGGGCATCAGAGCAACCTCGGATCAGTCATGGAAGATCACGCAAGTTCTTGGGCGACAGCAGGGACTGTTCTGAATTTCTACACAATGTTAGACAGGGGCAAAACAATCCTTTAACACCCATTTTTAAAATTTATTTTTGTTCAATTAAATCCTAATTTTTAGCAATTAGATTTAATTTTGATCAATTCACCCATGTTTTGCCACAATTCTATGTAAACAGACACTACCTCATTGTAAAAGAGGGACCCTCGGCCTTCAGTTGATGGTTTGAAAATTGAATAAAAATTTTGATTTCTTGCTTGAGCTTGTGAGTATGTCTTGGGGAGAGAGAGAGGAGAGAGCGACAAAAAGGGTTGGTACCCTTTGGACTGGTAACTTTCTCTCTCCTCCCTCTCTCTTCTTTCCTCTCTTTCTCTCTTCTCTCTTTCTCTCTCCTCTCTTTCTCTCTCTCTTTCTCTCTCTTATTTCTCTCTTTCTCTCTCTTTCTCTCTCTCTTTTCTTTATCTCTTTCCCCATCTTCTCCTCTCATCTTTATCTCCATTTGTCCCCTTCTGAAGCACATTCGAGGCTTAGCACCTGTTGGTCTCCTCTCTCTCTATCAATCAATCGGCGACACTTAGCTCCGACTGGGCTTTCACTCTCTTCCTCTATCAGTCAGTGAGACCTAGCGGTAATTGGTTTTCTCTCTCTTCCTCTATCAATCGACGAGACCTCGCACCGACTGATCTTCTCTCTCTTTCCCTCTCTTCTCTCTCTTTCTCTCTCTTCTCTCACTTTCTCTCTCTTCTCTCTTTCTTTCTCTTTCTCTCTTCTTTCTCTTTCTCTCTCCTCTGTCTCTTTCTCTATTCTCTCTCTTTCTCTTTCTCTCTCTCTCTTTTCTCTGTCTCTTTCCTTATCTCCTCCTCTCATCTCTATCTCCATTTGGCCCCTTCTGAGACATCCGACGAGGTTTAGCATCGGTTGGTCTCCTCACTCTCTGTCAGTCGACGAGACCTAGCACTGACTGGGCTTTCTCTCTCTTCTTCTATCAATCGGTGAGATCTAATACTGACTAGTTTTCTCTCTCTTACTTTGTTAGTCGACGAGACTTAGCACCAACTGGTCTTCTCTCTCTTCTTTTATCAGTCGTTGAGACTTAGCATCGACTGGGTTTCTCCCTCTTTCTCTATCAGTCGGCGATACCTAACGTTGATTGATTTTCTCTCTCTTCCTTTGTCTATCAGTGAGACCTAGCATCGACTGGGTTTCTCTCTCTTCCTTTATCAATCGGTGAGACCTAGCGTTGACTAGGTTTATCTCTCTTCCTTTGTCAGTCTGTGAGATCTAACATCGACTGGTTTTCTCTCTTTCTCTGTCATTCAGTGAGACCTCACACCGACTTGTTTTCTCTCTCTTCCTTTGTCTATCAATGAGACCTCACGTCGATTGGTTCTCTCTCTCTTCTTCGATCAGTTAGCGAGACATAGAGATGACAACTTCCTCTCTCTCTCATCTCCAGAAACAGTCGGTAATGTTTAGCATCAACTGCATCTTCTCTCCTTTATTCTCCCTCCTCTTTTCCTTCTTCTCTGTCCTTATGTCTATTCCCTTCTCTTCAAACCATTCCTCTTCTACTCTTCTGTTTGATCAAAAGGGATTGAGGTTAGCATCTCATGGCAGGCCTATCGTCTAGCCGTAATGTTGTTGCACTAGGATCACTTGGCCCGCTTTACTGTCACGACAGACCGACCATCGTGCTTAGCTGATCGATATTAGGAATAACATCTAGTGGTGATCCCATGCGCCGGACTTCGTTATCTAGCCCATTTGGCTACCACGTTAGGACAATTATCAACTAGCCTAGTCACTGCTTAAATCCTCTCGCTTGGTCGAATTCTTCCCTCCCCTGATCTTTCTTTCTTCTTTTTGAATCCGCATGCTTGTGTACGTTCATCAGTGAGGAAAAGGGTGAGGTCTGACCCACCTGTCCCAAAACCTTTTCCTTATATGTGTGTGATGGCAGAAAATCATAAAATAAGAAGAATACAAGCTAAGGGAGGCGATTCCAAACCTATTTTATTACTGGGGGGCATTTTTTGTGATCTAAGAGGGCTCCCATGTGAGTCAACCCAAGTAAGTCCCGAGCCCACATTTAAAATTCCTTTCTCACTGGTTGGTAACACCTGCCCCAGTTTTCGAACTAGGTTTTCGAGAGGGTGATCTCATAAATGTCCCGGGTTTCCCCTGAAACCCGAGACGCGCTCCACCCAATCCTCCAGGATTTGGAGGGCGAGATCGAGGCACTTAACCACCACCTTGTTCGAACATGTATCCCCGTATGATGTAAACAGGTCAAGTGTATGGTCCATCACTACATGACATTAAACTGCTTAGAAGGCTCTATGGTTGCAGGAGTTAAAACTGCTAACCATCCTTGTTTTTCAAAATATATTTCTCTTTTCAAAATTTTCACTATATGTCTTGTGATTTCAAAAACTTTAATTCCTTTGTTAAAATCGTAGCCTGTCCCTGCTTCGGGTCCTATTTCAAATCTCCCCCTACTTTCAAAATATCTATTTTTCAACGAAGGAGCTTGGACACCTGTATATGATGAATACATAGTTGCCGTGATTGCCGTGTTGCTAGCATGTCTCTCACTTCGGATTCGACCAGATAAGTCTATTCCTATAGAAAGGCTTTCCCTATAGGAATCCTTATGAACCACTAAGGAGATCAAAGAAAATGCCAAGGTTAAAAATTAAAATTGTGAAAACCCCTGAAGTTAAGTGGCATGGCAAAAAAATACCCTTGTGTAACTCATCGACATCTCACAACAAATACCCTAGGAAGAAAATGCTCTAGGTGGGTGTGCTTGGTGAGCGCAATGACTTGGAGGGATAGTTGGTATGCCCTCCGACCACATGACTTCAGGACGAAATTAAAAATGTCTGCTTTGTCTCTGACATTCACCTGCCTCCCCAAGGATAGGTAACACCATAGTGTCTACTTCTTTGCCACTCACCTGACCCTGAAGGACAGGGAATGTCAAAGAGGGGCAACTGTAGACACCCCATTTTAAATCTTACAAATTCTATGGTGTTCTGAACCCTTAGGACCACACTTAACCTGGTAAACTTAGATCCATAGTTCACATAGCCTACCTTGTGATCTGGAAGCTGTTTGCCAGCCTGAAACGTTTCAGAAACCCTGTTTTGACCCAGATTTCTGTAAATGCCCTATTTTACCAAAACAATCATTAAAAATAGTGAAAATAATACATTTTGACACAAAGTTTCTCTGAGAGCTTCACAAGAGGCTGAGGAAGACACCCAAATTGAACAAAAGCAATTTCGAAAATTTGTGGTTTGGGCGACACGGGGCGTGCCGCTCGAGCGACATGCCCTTTGTCGCCTTGATCTAGGATCCTCAAAAGTTGGACCTTTTGACCAGAGATTTCCTTGTTTCGCATGCTTATCATTCCCAACGAATTCCCCGCCGCCCCTTTGAGGATCTTTTAGGGACCATTTAGAGGCGGACGGAGAGAGAAACAGGGGAGAATTCAAGAGGATAGAACTGTATGAGAGAGGAAACCCTAGAGACGAAGATTTAAACCAGATAGAGAACGAGAGAAAACCCTTGCTTCTTGGGGCTTTAACCCCAAAACAAAAGAAAACTAGACCTAGGGCACAACCACTTTAGATCTACCAGAGACTTGCTGAACGACATCTGGGCCAAAAAGGTAAGAGGAACCGGTTATGATACGAGCGAGCTCTAGAAGGATCGGGAATCCCAAGCCGACCGGTCCGGTCTGAAATTTTCTCTTCTCTTCTTCCTTTTCTTCTTTTACTGTTCTCATATCATTTCTATTTTATTTTGTTCCAAATGTTGTTTTAAAATCGTGTTTTGAAATGCTTTGGATCGCGCTGACTCCACCACAAATCTGAGAGCATATCTTCTCGTTTTTAAGCAAATCTGACCCCCATATATGAATTTGATTGTTCCCACTTTCTTTAACATTGCTTTTTCATTTCATTTTTATCAGTTTAAGGTGTCAGATCTGAGGGACCTTCATCGGAAGATCTCTCTGATTTTGCGTGGTAAACAGTTTTGCTGGTTCTTACAAAATTCCCGATGTGAAGACGTTTCCATGGGAGGGAGAGATTGACGTCTGTGATTTTACAAGCGAGGTTTTTTCAAGGGGTGAGCCCATTTGGCTAACCGAACCAGTATGGAAACCAAAGTAGCCCCTTAGCTTCACTTTCATTACTAACCCCATTTGTTTCGAAGTTCGCGAGGGCAATGAAGGCAACATCAGTACTGACGAATAGATAACGCTTCTTCATTGCATGCATAAGACATAGCTTCCAAGGAGAACTTGCCTACATTAGGAAAGTGAATGGTACAGGCAAAGGGATTGCTAATGTGGTAAACAAAAGGCCTCTGGATTAAAGGGGAGCACCAATAGTTGAAGGGATACACTTCCTGGACTGCCAAGGTATTGACATCATACAGAAGCACTCTAAAACGTGCTTTGTTATTGGCAACGGTCCGGTGTTCCAACACCTACTATGACCATTGCTCCAATACAGTAAACGTATTGCTAGACACATGGTGCCATGTTAGTAATACCTGGCCTCTTAGGCATGGGGAAGAAGGAATCTCCTTACTAGATCTTCACCCCATGGCCTCCACATACTGCCATTCATCACCACCACGGTCCAGCTGTATGACCTTAAACCATAGTGGACATCCAAGCCGCATGATGTTAAACTGTTTTGCACAGGTCACGAAGGCATGACCTTAAACAGGCCTTCGCAAAAAACAAAAATGATAAATAACGGGCATGGTGTATACCTTAATAAGGGAACACTATGAGTAAAAACGACGGACGGGCATGATCATGAAACCATGAGTAAAAGAATTTCTTTAATAAAATCGGGCACAGTGAAAACCCAAAAGGGCATTGTGAGTAAAAATGGATGAAGAGCGTGGACACAGCCAAAAGGTTATGGGTAAAAGAGCCCCAACATAAACAGAAGTTGGTGAAAACCATCTCTGTGGCGGCACTTCCCAAGTTCAAGTGAAAATCCGTAAAGGACGCTTGGACCAATAAACACGTTGATGCCGCACTCGTCTTAACAAGCGACTTCAGCCCTCACTCAAAAGAAGAAAATCCTTGGTGTCATAAATGCCAGGACTCCAAAAATATGAACTTCAAGGAAAAGATTCTAACAGCGTGAGTCCACTTGCAAAAGGACACGAAAGATAAAAGAGTCACCAAGATGGTAAGACAAGTCTCACGAGGAAGAACATTATTCACACGAGGTCTCAAACATACTCTAGAAATAAATACTCCAAAGGAAAGAAACTGACAAAGCCAGGGGAGAACTTGTCAGAGACGTCAGCTTGTCTAACCGACACGATCAAACCTTCGGGATTGGCTAATAGAGCCTACCCCTAACTGGACTCGAAAGACAGAAGAGTCACCAAGATGGCGAGACAAGTCTCATGAGGAATAACATTATTCCCATGGGGTCTCAAACATACTCTAGAAATAAATACTCCAAAGGCAAGAAACTGACAAAGCCAGAGGAGAACCTGCCAAAGATGTCAGCTTGTGTAGCCGGCATGACCAGACCTTCGAGATCGGCTAAAAGAGCCAACCCCTGACTGGACTCGGTAAACGAGACCTATAGTGGTACTCTGAACATCAAAAGCAAACCTCGTGTAGCAGCAAACAATGCCTACCAAAGCAAACCATCGAACCCAGACCAAATGGGAACAATACCCTTCTACATGGCACTCAATTGCTAGACAGGCCTGATTCTGACTGACAAAGTCCGTACAAAATGCTTAACTTCATAATCACCAACAGTCCACACGAGGGTGAGGAATTCGACAAAATACCTCAAAAATGTCTCTTTTCCCCCTAAAGTATCCACGGACGGACCTGCGAACAATGCATCCCTACGTCTGAGCAGCCAAGTGACACCATTACGTGAATCTCCTTGACGTTCATGTGGTCCTGTGGCTAGGAAGAAAGGAGTAAAATCTAAAGGAAATTTTCTGAATGATTGTCCTCTCGATTCTCTTGAAGCACAACATTCAGCGGGGCAAGCTGTTTGAATATATTTTTCGGCATCTTGGTCCCTGATAGGAAGTAGGTCATTAAAAGCCTACAAACTAGTGGAAATTCTTGACAGTCTCAGAATGGCCCCATAATTGCTCAAGATCATCATCAGTACATCAAAAGACCATCTGTCAAGTTTTATCGCGATTAGACATGTCCAAGGTAGTGAACACAAAGAAACAATTTCAGCGAAATCGATGTCTACCACCCTGAAATGGACCCTGTAACTAGAGAAATACTTTTAGTACGTCAAACAGCTATGGGACCACCGCCATTAGATCCAGCATAGTCGAAAACCCCTATGGGTCACGTTTCAGCTTAATCGGGTAATCCAAGACAAAGTTATGGAAAAATACTGAAATGGGGTAGGCCGCACACTATTCCTGTGTGGCCACCCAACTCTAAAACACCATTAAAGGTGGTTGTTTTCACAGTCATGGGTAGTCACTTTTGGGGCCTATATCTCACTCGTTCCAAGTTGGATCACTTCCAAATTTGGTGAGCGTATTCAACTCATTAAGACGAGCAATTCGAAATGTAGTACGCCCTGTGATGACACCCAAGCAGAGAGAAACTAAATGAAAGTTGCAGATCCGTGAAGGAAGTTGCAGAAAATTCAGCAGCAGCACGCCTCGTTCGAGTAGCCAGATCACGACCTTGTATACCCAATTGGCACAAATTGCATTAGGTTCGTCAGGTCTGACACTCTCTGGTCTGAACCATGCATATGATGAACGGTTGGATTTCGCACATGAAGGCGTCAAAGCTGCTGTAAATTTCGAACAAGAAATCAAGCTACGTTCACTACAACATGATCGTGACGGCATGCTCAGTGTGATTCAATGAAGAAATCACGAAAAAACATTAAGGAACATGCACACAATCGATCTGAAGTTTTCAAGATTCATCTAAGATTCAAGTCTCATGATCATGGCTCAAAAATATGATTCATGGCTCGAAGTTGGTATCAAAGTAATCACCATGTCAAGACCTATAAGAAAACAATAGTCTTTCAATCAAATGAGCATCAAATCGACCTCGGGTCAGTGGCAAAAGATCACGCAAGTTCTCGGGTAGCAGCAGGGATTGTTATGACATTCTACACATTTTTTGGCAGGGGCAACATAGTCACCCATTTTTAGAATATCTTTAAATTCAATTAAATTGTAATTATCTTCAATTCTAAGGCGTACACCCACATTTTAGCCTAATTCTATATAAACAGGCACTGCCTCATTGTATAAAGGACAGATTCATTCCTCTTGAATGAGTTCAGGGCACAACCACCCTGTTCAAACATCTAGCCCCATATGACATTAAAGGTCGAGTATATCCAGTTCAACATCAAACTCGTCTGATGTGAAAGAGCCAAGGCAGGTAACGTCTAGCCCCGTATGACGTAAAATGTCGGAGGTGTTCTGGGCACAACCACCCTATTCAATGTTGTTCAGGGTACAACCACCATGTTCAATGTGTTCAAGGCACAACCACCTTGTTCAAACGTCTATCCCCATATGATGTAAAAGGGTTGGGTGTATGGTCCATCACTACATGACAGTAAACTGCTTAGAGGGCTTTATGGTTGCAGGAGCTAAAACTGCTAACCAACCTTGTTTTTCATAATATCTTTCTCTTTTCAAAATTTTCACTATATGACTTGTGATTTCAAAAACTTTAATTCCTTTGTTAAAATCATAGCCTGTCCTAGCTCTGGGTTCTATTTTCAAATCTCCCCTACATTAAAAATTTCTAAAAGTATTTTAAAACGAAGGAGCTTGGACACCCTTATATGATGAATACCGCGTTGCTGCCTCGTCTCTCAGTTTGAATTCGACTCCACAAGTCCCTTTCAATAGAAAGCCTTTCCCTATAGACAACCTTAGAAAACACTAAGGAGATCAAAGAAATGGCTGGGTTAAAAATTCAAATTGTGAAAACCCCTGAAGTTAAGTGGCATGGAAAAAAAATCCAACTCTAGTTTCAAGCTTGTGTAACTCATGGACATCGCACGCCGAAAACCCTAGGAGGAAAATGCTCTAGGTGGGTGAGCTTGGTGAGCACAATGACATGGAGGGATAGTTGATATGCCCCCTGCCCACGTGACTTCAGGATGAAATTTAAAATGTATGCTTTATCTCCGATGTTCACCTGCCCCGTGAAGGACAGGGAACACTAGAGTGTCTACTTCTTAGCCACTCACCAGACCACGAAGGATAGAGAGTGTCAAAGAGGGGCAACTGTCGACACCCCATTTTAAATCCTGCAAATTATGTGGCTTTTTTAACCCTTAAGACCATACTTAACCTAGTAAACCCAAATCCATAGTTTACATAGCCTACCATGTGATCCGGAAGCAGTTTGCCTGCCCGGAATACTGCAGAAACCCCTGTTTTGACCTTGATTTCTATAAAGGCTCTGTTTTACCAAAACAATCATTAAAAATAGAAAAGAAAATCCGTTTGGACCCAAATTTCTTTGAGAGCTTCACAAGAGGCTGAGGAAGATACCCAAATTGAAAAAAAAAACTCAATTTTGAAAATTTGTGGTTTGGGCGACATGGGGCGTGCTACCTAGGTGACACGAACTGTGCCAGCCAGATCTGGGATCCTCAAAAGTTGGACCTTTTGACTAGGGATTTCCTTGTTATGCATACTTATCATTCCTAATGAATTTGGCCACCCCTTTTAGGATCTTTTCGTGACCATTTAGAGGAGGACGAAGAGAGAAACATGGGCGACTTCAGAAGGATAGAATCCTAGGAGAGAGAAAACCCTAGAGATAGAGATTGAAACCAGAGAGAGAACGAGAGAAAAACCTAACTTCCTTAGATTCTAACCTTAAAGGAAAAGAAAACCTAGACCTAGGGCACAACCACACTAGATCTATCAGAGACTTGCTAATCGACATCTGGACCAGAAAGGCAAGAGGAACCGGTTCTGATACGGGCGAGCCCTAGAAGGCTCGGGAATCCCGAGCCAACCGGCGCAGTTCGGTATTTTCTCTTCTCTTCTTTCTTTTCTTCTTTTACTGTTCTCATATCATTTCTATTTAATTTTGATCTGAATATTGTTTTAAAAATCATGTTTTGAAATGCTTTGGATCTCGCTGGCTTCGCCACAGATTTGAGAGCAGATCTGCTCGTTTCTAGGCAGATTTGACCTCAGATCTGAACTCGATTGCTCCCACATTCTTTACCATTGCTTTTTTATTCCATTTTTATCAGTTGAAGGTGTTAGATTTCAGAGACCTTCATCGAAAGATTTCTCTGATTTTGCACAGTAAACAAGAACATTTTCACTCTTCTTCTCCTCACTCCTCTTTAATTTCTTTTACAGGTGCAGCTCAACAGTACCCAGACTTTGATGCTCTAAATAGAGAGCTCGAAGGCACCAACCTCAGCAGGTCACAATGGACCCGCCTAAGAAAGATGCTGGCCCGGGTGGATGGATTCTTGACAGTTGCCGACGCCCTAGCAGCCCAAGCCAGAACCGAGCCATCTTCGAGCTCCTATTCCCATAAGAGTCACCCAGATCGAGCCAGAACCGAGCCATGATTCAAGTTCATGAAGAGTCACCTAGATCGACTCCAATACTTAGTGACCTAATCATGAGAACCATGGATTATGAGCCCCTGTCCAATCAAACGCCAAGAGGTGAGGAAGCAACTGCTCCCCCATACGAGGTCATTAGAGCCACGGCAAGCTATCAAAAGATGAAGCATGGAGTGGGAGTAGACACCCCATTTTAAATCTGGAAACTTCAATGGTTTCTAAAAATTTAGGACAACATTATTCTAGTAAACCAAAAATCCATAGTTCACACTGCCTAGCCTGTGTCCCAAAACCAGTTCGCCTGCCCAGAACCCTGCATAAACCCTATTTTGACCCAGATTCTTGTAAATGCCCTATTTTATCAAAACAATCATTAAAATTAGTAAAAAAAACTGTTTTGACCCAAATTCTCTCTGAGGACCTTCACAAGAGGAAGAGGAACACACCTAAAAAAAAATCTTTAGTTTGGACTACTTTTGAGTTGGGCCACACTAGCTGCATCGCCCAGCCTGGACTGGGCGACACGCCCAGTGTCACCCAGATTTGGGTGACACTGCCCTTGTCGCCCAGATCCGTGACCCTCAAAATTCCTTTTTTTTATAGGCATGTGTTTGTTACGTGTGTATATCCTTCCCAGCGGATTTTGACTTCTTTAAAGCCTCTTTTTCATGGCCATTCAAAGGGGTCCCTCATCTCCAGATTGAAAACCCTAAAGAAGATAGACACCATAGACAAACTTCTCCTATAAAGGCTGAAAACCCTAGGAAAGAGTTAGCTTCAGAAACCTCTTGAAACCCTAACCTTAAACCAAAAGTCTAGATCTCTATGGCACACATCCCTCGTTTTAAAACCATTTCAAGGGCTCAACAACCATTCTACACCAAAGATCTGCTGGTCAACATCCGAATCAGAGAGGCAAAGAGGAGGCTGGTGCTTATACGGGTGAGCCATAGAAGGCTTAGAAGACCCGAGCCATCCGGCCTTGTTTAGTATTATTTCTTCTTCTTTCTTTCTTCTTCTTTTACTATTTTGACTCTATTTTATTTATTTTAATATGTTAATTTTCTTTAAAAATTGTCTTTTAGTATTTTGGATCATGCTGGCTCTGCCACAGATCTGCTCATTCTCGGGCAGATATGGCCTCTGATATGAATTCGATTTGTCCCACTTTCTCTACCACATTATTTTCATAAGTTTAAGGTGTCAATATCCAATATATCTTCATCAGAGGATCTGTCAGATTTTTATCGTAAACACTTTGGCACCCACAGTGGGGAATTCCTAGCTTGATCCAATCCCCAAAATGCAAATGTTTTTCAATGCTTTTTTCCGTTTTCAGTCACAAAAAGTCCCAAGAGTAATTTGTGACCAGGATACAGGGTTTTGTAGCACGAAACCCTAATTTTTCTTGGGTGACACTAGCAGTGTCTCCTTGGCGACACCACCAGTGCGGCCCAGATCTAGGGCAACACTCCTCGTGTCACCCAAATTCAAAAGTTTCAGAATTTTCCGAAACTTTTTAGATCCGTTCTAGGGCTCCTTATATAACTTTTCACAAATTTCAGCGCAAAATAAATTTTTAAAAAATACCAAAAAAATATTTTACTATTCGATTTACACTATTCTACTTTACTCACTTTTAATTTATTTCATTAAGAATATTTTTTTTTTCCCTTTTCTTCCAAGTTTAAAGTATTATTATTTCATCAATTTTAACAATAAAAAAATAAATAAAATATTATTTTGGGCGACACTAGCAATGTCGCCCACCCTGCAAGGGCAACATCAGTAGTGCCGCCCGAGCGACACCACCGTGTCGCGTAACTGCAAGTGTCCCAAAAATATTATGGGACTGCAAATATCTATTCTAGAGCCTTTTGGATCCCCGTTGACCAAGTTTTGATTCAAAATAAAGTTTTAAAAAATATGAAAAAATATTTTTCTTTAGATAGGTCTGTGTTGTTTCTGACCCTTTTTATTTTATTATAGTTGGTTAAGTTTGACTGAAACCATGTTTTCCCTAGTGTCAACATGCTTATTTTAACTGTGTTCCATCATATTTAAAAAGATAAAAAAATAAAAAAATAAAAAAAATACATCGAGGGCTGCTTCCACCCTCCCTTAACCGTGTCCAGTTCGAGGCACCCTCAACTCGGGCCGCGCTCGACTTAGCACAGACTGTGCTTGGTCTCACCATTGTGAGTGTACCTTCGTAGGAGTTGTTTAGCCCTCCATCTATACTGTGCTTCGAGCGAGTATCACCTCGAACAACACGTCGCTAGGCATGATCAGTGCCGAGCTTTCACTTTCTCCTTTTATGTTTTATGTGCAATACGTGCTAGTGGTTAGGTGCCTCGAGCTCTCCCTCTGGATCCCTGGAGGATCGGGTGGCATGCATCTTGGGGTTTTGGGAGAGACCCGTAACGTTTGTGAGATCGCTCTCTCGGGAACCTCATTCGAAAACTGGGCAGGTGTTACCAACTAGTGAGAGAAGAATTTAAAGGTGGGTTTGGGACTTACTCTGATTGCCTCGTGTGGGCGCCCTCATAGATCACGAAGAAAACCCCCCAGTAATGAAAGTGGTTCGAAATAGCCTCCCTTTGCTCGTATTCTTCTCATTTTTTGCATTCCTGCAATCACATACATATATAGCAAAGATTATGAGACAGGTGGGTCAAACCTCACCCTTTTCCTCTTTGATGATTATACACAAGCGTGCGTATTCAAAACGAAAAAAGAAAGAAGGGGGGAGAGAAGAATTCAACCAAGCGAGGCGATTAGAGCAGTGACTAGGCTGGTGGATGTTTGGGGTAACGTGGTAGCGAAACAAGGTCAGTAACTGAGACCGGCTCATAAGATTGCTACTAGACGTTATTGCCAGTATCTACTAGCTAAGCACGATGATCGGTTTGTAATGGTAGTACAACGGGCCAAGTGAACCTAGCGCAACAACATTACAGCTAGACGACAGAACTGTCATGAGATGCTAACCTCGATCCCTCATGGTCGAATGAAAGAGTAGCAAAGGAATGGTTAAAGAGAAGAAGGGAATCGATGGAAGGAGAGAGAAGAAGGAAGAGAGGAGGGAGAAGAAGTAAGAGGAGATGCAGTCGGTGCTAAACATCGCCGATTGTTTCGGAAGATGGGAGAGAGAGGAAGCAGTCGACGCTAGGCTTCGTCGACTGTGTCAAATGAGAAGAGAGGAAGAGAACCAATTGGCACTAAGTCTCACCAACAGAGAGAAGAAGTGAAGAAAAACCAGTCAGCGTCAGGTCTCGCCGACTGACAGGAGAGGAGAGAGAAGACCAACAGACGTCAAGTCTTGCCAACTGATAGCAGAAGAAAGAGAAGACCGATAGCGTTACGTCTCTTCGACTGACAGAAGAAGAGAGAGAAGACCAACCGATGTCAAGTCTCACCTACTGATAGAAGAAGAGAGAGAAGACTAACCGATGCTAAGTCTCATCGACTGATAGAAGAAGAGAGAGAAGACCAACCAGTGCTAAGCCTCACCGACTGAAAGAAGAAGGGAGAGAAGACCAACTGGTGCTAGGTCTTCCAAGTTGACAGGAAAAGATAGAGGAACCAACTGGTGCTAGGTCTCGCTAGTTGACAAAAGGAGATAAAGAGGGCCAATCGGCGCTAGGTCTCACCAGTTGACAGAAGGAGATAGAGAGGACCAACCAGCGCTAGATCTCGCCAGTTGACAGAAGAAGATAGAGAGGACCAGCCGGTGCTAGGTCTCGCCAGTTGACAGAAGAAGATAGATAGGACCAGCCGGCGCTAGGTCTCGCCGATTGATAGAGGAAGTGACAACGAGAGAGAGAAGACAGAGAAGAGAGAGAGAAAGAGAAGAGAGAGAGGGGAGGAGAGAGAAATTTACCTACTTGAAGGGTATCAACCCTTTTCATCTCTCTCCTCTGTCTCTCTTTAAGATGTACTCACAGGCTCAAGCAAGAAATCAAATTTTTATTGAATCCTCAATGAATCAACTGAAGGCCGAGGGGTCTGTTTACAATGAGGTAGTGCCTGTTTATATAGAATGGTGCCTAATCATGGGTGGATTGATCAAAATTAGACCAAATTGTTGAAATTAAGATTTAATTGAATTAAAAGAAAATCTAAAAATGAGTGCAAAGGGACTGTTTTGCCCCTGCCTAACATGTGTGGAATTCCAGAACAGTCCCTCCTGCTGCTTGAAATCTTGCGTGATATTCTATGGTTGATTCGAGGTTATTTTGATGCCCGTTTAATCGCAAGATTATTGTTTTCTTATAGGGATCAGCATGACCATCGTTTTGACCAACTTCAAGCCACGAATAATGTTTTTGAGCCATGATCACAAGCCTTGAAATTTGTTTGAATCTTTGAGACTTCGGATCGATAGTGTGCTCGCTCATTTCTTTTTTTTTATTATTTTTTCATTGTAGTGCACTAAGTATGCCGTCACGATCGCATGGCAACAAACGAGACATGATTTGGAACCCGAACGAAGATTTCACGACTTTTGAGTTTTGACCGAAATCTAGAATTCGGTGATCGAAATTTAAGTCACTTTGTCAGCTTCGTGCATGAAATCTTGTTGTCCATCATGTACGGGGTTCGATCCAATGGTAACCCTGGACCTTACGCACATAATGGATTTGTTTCGCGTTGATCTGTTGTGCGAGCCTCGTGATTTGGTCCATCAAGCGAGGCGTGTTGCTGCTGAATTTTCTGTAACTTCTTCAATGATTGACAACTTCTCTCTAGCTTTTCTCCCTGCTCGGACATCGTCTCGGGGTGTACCACATATTGAATTGTTCGTCTTGATGAGACGAATACGCTCACAAAATTTGGGAGCAATTCTACTTGGAACGAGTGAGTTACGGGCACCAAAAGTGACTACTCGTGAATGTAAAAATAGCCACCTTTAATGGTGTTTTGATGCAGTGAGGACACACATGAATAGTGTGCAGCCCCTCTTATTTTAGTGTTTTGCTCATATCTTTCTTCTGAATTATCTGAATAAGTAAAAAATTAGCCCATAGGGGTTTTTCTATTGTATCAAATCTAAAGACGGTTGTTCCATATTGATTTGAGACACCAAAAATGTAGTTCCAATTGTAGGGTCTGTTTCAGGGTGCTAGAGGCCATTTTTCCGAAAACTGATCCATTGTGTTCACTGATTTTGACAAAACGAAATACGACGAAACTTAGCTGATCGTATTTTGGAGGGCTGATGACGATCTTGACCAATTCTGGTGCAACTCTGAGACTAGCAAGAATTTTCACTGTTTTGTAGGCTTTATTGACCTGCTTCCTATCAAGGACCAAGGTGTTGAAAAATACATTCAAACAGCTTTCCCCCCTGATTGTTGTCCTTTAAGGAAAGCAAGAAGGACAATCATTTGGAAATTTTCCTTTGGCTTTTACTTTTTTCATTTGTAGCAACAGGACCACGTGAACGTCGATGAGATTCACGTAATGGTGTAACTTGGCTGCTCAAACGTAGGGATGCATTGTTTGTGGGTCTGTCCGAGCAGACTTTTGGGGAGCAGAGGCTTTTTTGAGGGATCTTGTCGAAGTCCTTACCCTCATGTGGTCTGTTTGCGATTATGAATCTAAGGATTTTGTACGGACCTCGTCAGTCAGAATTAAGCCCATCTAACAATTGAGTACCATTTTGAAGGGCATTGTTACCATTTGATCTGGGTTTGCTTGCATCCTCTAGTGTTGAGACACGTTTTGAGGATGAAGGGTGTGCTGAAGTGCCTTATGTCGACGCCATCTGCTTTATTAATTAGTCGTTCTTTGGCTAGTAGGGTACCTCAGTATGTCAAGGTGACCAACTCTGGGTAAAACCACCCCTACCCACTGCTGTGCAGCTAGGACAATCACCTCGATTGTCGGTCCATAGTTTGACTAACCCATTATTCCTTGGCAAGTAGGGTACCTTAGTTTGTCGATGTGACCAACTCTAGGTACAATCACACCTACCCACTATTGTGCAACTAGGACAATCATTACGATTGCCGGTCCAAGGTTATAGCTGACTTAACTTCATTGGGGTGTCTCCAACATTTTTGAAAGTATGTTGATGACGTTGTGAGAATGATGCTCTTTGTCATGAGGCTTGTTTTGCCATCTTGGCGAGTCTTCTGTCTTCCAAGTCCTTTTTGCAACAGGACTCAAACTGTCAAAATCTTTTCCTTAAAGCTCACATTTTTGGATCCCTGGTTTTATGCCACTAGGGATTTTCTTCCTTTGAGTGAGGGTTGAAGCTACCTATTGAGACGAGTGTTGCATCAACCTGTTTAGTGGTCCGAGCGTCCTTTGCGGATTTTCCCTTGAACTTGGGAAGCGGCGTCATGGAGACAGTTTTCACCAACTTCTTCTTATTTAGGGCTCTTTTACCCATGACCTTTCGGCCATGTTCACCCACTTTATCCATTTTTACTCACGATGTCCTCTCTGGTTTTCACCATGCCCAGGTTTTATTCACGGAACTATTTTACTCATTGTTTCGTGGCCATGCCCATCCGTCATTTTTACTCATAGCGTTCCCTTGTTCAGGTATACAACATGCCCGTTATATATATTTTTTGTGAGGGCATGTTTAAGGTCATGCCTCTGAGACCTATGCGAAACCGTTTAACGTCATTTAAATTGGACGTGCACTATGGTATAAGGTCATGCAGTCTATGAAGGTCATGGAGTGAGTTTGGTGGTGGTTTGGCTCAATTGGGGAGATGGCTCGAGGCTAACTATGAGAGATGGATGATGTATGAAATGTGAGTGGATGATGATGACCCACTAACTTACGACAAGTATGGATGGCGTGCTGGTTCGCTGTTTTGTGAGCATGGGTGTGACTCACTGGGGAATGATGTAGGATGATGAAAGGAATGAAGTCACTAGGGAGGTAATGAAGGTGGTGCGTGCACACTAACAGATAGTTTAGAGAAGGCGTGCATGAAAGTGCACGAAAAGGTGAGTGTGCGTATGTGGTGGCACATTTATGGTCATGCCTTCATGACTTGAGCAAAGCAGTTTATCATCATGCAGCCAGGATGTGTACTATGGTTTAAGGTCATACAGTTGGACCGTGGTGATGCATTTTAAAGTCGTACAACTAGGACTATGCAGTTAAGGTCATACAACGAAACCTCCACTACAGTTTAAGGTCATATAGTTCGGAGCATGGTGCTGAGCCTCTTATCATCATGCAGCTAAGACTTGTACTATGGTTTGAGGTCATATAGTTGGACCATGGTTATGCAGTTTAAAGTCATAAACCTAAGACCGTGCAGTTTATGATTGTGCAACTAGACCTCCGCTATAGTTTAAGGTCATATAGTTAGGTCCATGGTGCTGAGCAGTTTAGGGTCATGTAGTATGGACTGAGGCTGAGAAGTTTAGGTTCATGCAGTATGGACCAAGGATGAGCAGTTTTAGGATCATGCAGTATGGACCGAGGCTGAGCAATTTAGGGTCATGCAGAATGGACCGAGGTTGAGCAGTTTTTGGGTCATGCAGTATGGACTAAGGTAGAGTAGTTTAGGGTCATGTAGCACGGACCAAGGCTGTTCAGCTTAGGGTCACATAGCACGGACTAAGGCTATGTAGCTTAAGGTCATGCAGTATGGATCGAGGCTGATAAGTTTAGGTTCATGCAGTATGGACCGAGGCGGAGTAGTTTAGGGTCATGCATATCGACCGAAGCAGAGCAGTTTAGGGTCATGGAGTATGGACCGAGGCTTAGTAGTTTAGGGTTATGCAACATGGACCAAGGCTGAGCAGTTTAGGGTCATGCAGTATGGACCAAGGGTGAGCGGTTTTGGGTCATGCAGCATGGACCGAGGCTGAGTAGTTTAGTGTCATGCAGTAAGGACCGAGGTTAAGCAGGTTTAACGTCATGCAGTATGGACCGAGGTAGAGTAGTTTGGGGTCATGCAGTACGGACTGAGGCCGAGTGGTTTATTGGATAGAGGCTGAGCAGTTTGGGGTCATGCAGTATGGACTGTGGCTAAAACGTTTAGGGTCTTGCAGTATGGACTGAGTTTGAGCAGTTTAGGGTCATGAAGTATGGACCGGGGATAAGCAGTTTAGGGTCATACAGTATGGATCGAGGTTGAGCAGTTTAAGTTCATGCAGTATGGACCGTGGCTAAGTAGTTTAAGGTCATGCAATATGGACCTAGGCTGAGCAGTTTAGGGTCACGCAGTGTGGACCCATGCTAAGCAGTTTTGGGTCATGCAGTATGGACCGAGGCAGAGCAGTTTAGGGTCATGCAACTAGACCAAGGTTGAGCAGTTTAGCAGTATGGACCGAGCAGTTTAGGGTCGTGCAACTAGATTAGGTCACCATGTAGGTGGAGTTTCATAAGGAATAGGTCTATCAATTGTAATCCGACTCTTTGGGGATAAAATGGCAAAGACTATTCACAAACTGAGGGCTCAGATGGAAATGTTGGCCTGATGAAGGATGATCAGCAGAGTTGGACGTCGTTGTGGTTTTAAAAGGGTTATGCATACTCTCTAGGTGAAAGATGAGTCTCTATAACAGGTAACCCGACTCCCTGAGGGTAAGGTAGCTTAGTGTGAAGTTGACCCACTGGGGATTGGGGAAGTAAGAATGAACCTAACTATGCTAAGGATGATGGGCCACAGTATGGGTGTGAAACTTCTAGTGGGAGATGAGGGACAACTCTTGACTCCATTGGGGAAGTCACAGTTTAGGTGCAATGGCTTAGGTGCAAGTCCACTAGGGATGACATATCTTGGCTTGGGTACAACTCAACTAGGGATACGGCCGGCGCCATGTCTAGCACTGATGGTTTATTGCGAATATTCAATAGGTGCTGAGTTCTCACAATACAACCGACACGACTCAGCTGGCATTGTGAATGAGCTGTGGTAATATTTGAAGACAATCGTCGCTGAGTTAACCAGTGCTGAGGTCACTTTGGAGACACACTCGGCACTAAGTCAACTGATGTTAAGGTTGCATTTGAAAACACACCCGGTGCTAAGTCAACCGACGCTAGGGTTGTCTAGAGACACACCCGGCGCTAAGTCAACCGACGCTAGGGTTGTATTTGGAAACACATCTGATGTTAAGTCAACCTGCGCTAGGTCAACCGACGCTAGGGTTTTATTTGGAAACACACTCGGTGCTAAGTCAATCGGTGTTAAGGTTGTATTTGGGTGTAACATGACAGATTGACCCCTTCTTAATAAGTTGTAGAATTTCATAATAGTCCCTGTGTTGCCCCAGGACTTATGTGTTCTTGCATGGCTGGTACGGGGTTGTTCTGATGCCCGATTGATCGTAAGATGAATGTTTTCTTGTAGGCATCGGTATGATGATCGATTTGATACCAACTTTGAGCCGTGGATCGTGTTTTTGGTGCACGATCATGTGACTTGAATTTTGAGTTGATCTTGAAACTTTGAATCGATAGTGTGTTCGTTCCTTGATGTTTTTCTGTGTTTTCTTCGCAGAATGACACTGAGCATGCCGCTACGATCACGAGGCACCAACGCAGCTCAATTTTGTGGCCGAATGAAGATTTTGCAAGTTTAAAATTTTTGCCAGAGTCAAGGATTTTGATGACAGAATTTGCAGTCTGTTCTTCAGCTTCGTGTGCAGAATCCGGCCGTTCATCATGTACGGTGTTATGGTTAAGGATGACCCAAGACCTTATGCCCGTAATGGAATTGGTCTCGCATCGATCAGGTTTGCGAGCGGTGTGATTTGACCACTCGAGCGAGGCACAAAGTTGCTAAATTTCTTGCACTTTCTTCAGGGATCAGCAACTTCTCTCTAGCTTTTCTTCGTGCATGGGTATCGTTACGGGGCATGTCATATATCGAATTGCTTATCTTGACTAGACGAATATGCTCACCATAGTTGAGCTCTATCCGACATGGGACGCTCAAGATATGAGCGTCAAAAGTCACTAGTTGTGAGTGTCCCTTAATGGTGTAATGTTGCAGGGTGGCCGCATGAGAATAGTGTGTGGCTTCTTATGTTTCACTCTTTCACCTATAACGTTTTCTTCGAGTATCCGTTTGGGCAGAAACTTAACCGCTAGGAGTTTTCAACCATTCCGGATCCAATGGTGGTTATCTCATAGCAATTTGAGAAGATGAAAATGTAACACTATTTATAGAGGTTCATTTCACGGTGCTAGAGGCTGATTCTGCTAGAACTGTTTCTCGCTCTGCACTACCTTAAACATGTCGGAATGTAACTAAACTTGGTAGGAGATGTTTGAGAGACCTCATGAAGATCTTGACTAGTTCTGGGGTTGTTTTGAGACTGTTGAAATGTCCACTACTTGCTAGACCTTTATTTATCGGGGGCCTCATGTTGATGAAAAATACCTTCCAACAATCATGCAATGTACTCAAGGCATGCCCAAGAAACCACATAACACTCGCTACCTTCATACCATGTTCCATACATCACATTCCATTTGTCACATAATTGGCCACACAAGCCGTATCATACAATACGTATCATTCAACCACATGACATGTATCCACCACATGACTCGTCTGAGCATTGGAGGACTTTAAAGATATTTTCCATTTGCATTAACCATCTCTCTGCTTTCTCTAGTCCCCCAAGCCCCAAGAAAGTCAGAGGAGCCAACCTCTTAAATGTTTCTATCAAGTTACTTTCATTCTGGTTAGGGGAGGGGGTAAACGAGGCCGGCATTACTTCCTTCATCATCTATGTCATGGCCCCTATGGTTTTGACAAACTCATTGAGGTCCTCGATGTTTTCATTATTGGAACTTGAATTATTGACATGCATCCTCAGCCTCTTCAACCTAAGCCACATGCACTAAGTTATTAATCTACCCAAAACTATTCTAGAGACACTTCTAAACTCCCTAAGCCAAGAATCCTATCCTGGCTGCTCTGATACCATAACTGTCACGAACCCACTCGCTAACCCCTGCCGTCCAAAACCGGAGGTGCGGGATTGCGACCGGAGGTCGCGTACATCACTCAGGTGGAACCGACATCAACACATGTTAAGAGTGCGGAATCCAAGCAAACCCCGAGAAATAAAATAAATATATATATCACCAAGCATTGAAAACTAAATAAATTATAACCATTTTATATCCATATATATTCTCCAAGGTCATCAACAATATTGCATCCAAGGCACCGAAGCTTATGAACAAAATTAAAAATCTTCACAAACAACATAGTAAAGACGACTGCCAAAGCATGCCAAGTAACCACATAACAGTCACAGTATCATAGTATCCAACTACCAATGGGTTACCCATGACGTAATGGTCAACATCACATCTGCTCACACATGCTCAGTATGCCAATGGTTATATGTATCACTTCATGAACACTCAAAAGTCACATATTCCAGTACAGTATACCCTATTACCAATGGATGACCTATTGTGTAGTGGTCATATTACAGATATCAATTTTATATAGAACAGAGTCAAAATACCCACTACTAATGGAGGACCCATTGCGTAGCGGTCAGTGTTAAAAATAACATAATCACAGTATTCACATTGTAACAATATCATATTCATAAAATAACAGTGTCTATTGTTTGAACACATTTTTTAGCACCTTGGTCCCTAACGTGGAATAAAGAGGAAGTAGGTTAATAAAGCCTCAACATACAGTGAAATTCCAGAAAATCTCTGAATTACCTCAGAATTGGTTATGATCTTCATAAGAACTCCAAAAGGCCACCTCCCACGTTTCGTCGCATTTCGACATGTCTAAGGTAGTGAACACAAACAAACAATTTCAAAAAAATTAGCTTCTAGCACCCTGAAAAAGACCCTGTAACTAGAATTATGTTTTTCAGTGATTCAACTTGTAGTGTGACCTTCGCAATTGGATTTGGCATGGTAGAAAACCCCTATGGGTCAAGTTTCGGCTTAGATGGACACTTTAAGAATATGTTATGGGCAAAAGATTGAAACAGGAGGAGCCACACACTATTCCCATGTGGCCTCCCTGCACCAAAACACCATTAAAGGTGGTTCTTTTCATAGTCACTGGCAATGACTTTTAGGGCCCATATCTAACTCAATCTGAGTCAGATCGTGCTCAAAACTTGTGAGCCTGTTTGTCTCGTCAAGACGAGCATTTCTATATATGGTAAGCCACGTGACGATGCTCAAGTAGGGAGAAAATCTAGAGAGAAGTATACAATTTGTGAAGGAAGTTGCAGAAAATTCAGCAACAACACGCCTCGCTCGAGCGACCAACTCACGGTACTTGTGCATTGGATCAACGCAAAACCAATACCCTCGTGTGCATAAGGTTCAGAGATACCATTGGTCCGAACCCCGTACATGTTGAACGATTGGATTTTGCACACGAAGGTGACAAAGTGACTGTAAATTCTCACTACCGCAGTTCTAGATTCTGACCAAAACTCGAAAGTTGTGAAATCTTCTTTTGAAATCCACATTGTGTCCCGTCCATTGCTACGCCATCGTGACGGCATGCACAGTGCACTACAATGAAGAAATCGAAGAAAAACATCAAGGAAGGAGTGTACTATCGATCTAAAGTTTTCAAGATTCATCCAAATTTCAAGTCTCATGATCGTGGCTTAAAAACACGATTCGTGGCTCGTAATTGGTATCAAATTGATTGTTATGCTGAGCCTTACAAGAAACTATCATCTTTCGGTCAAACGGTAACCAAAGCAATCCCGGATCATCTACACAAGATCACTTAAGTTTTAACGTAGTAGCAGGGACTGTTTTGATACTTCACACATTGTTGGGCAGGGGCAAAACAATCCTTTTGCACAAAATTTTAGAATTTCTTTTAATTCAATTAAATTATAATTATCAACAATTTAGGTATTTTTTGGGCATCCACCCATGTTTGGGCCCAATTCTACGTAAACATGCTAAACCTAATTGTAAAGAACCTTCCATCATTCAATAAATTTTCAATTCCTTCTTAAGTTTGCGGGTCTGTCTTGGAGAGAGAGAGAGGAGAGAGAAGAAAAGGGTTGGTACCCCTTGGTAAGATAACTTTCTCTCTCTTCCTATTTTCTCTATCATCACTATCTCTCTTTCTCTCTCTCGTTTTCTCGCTCATCTCTATCTCTCCTCTTTTCTCTCTCATCTTTATCTCTTTCTTCTCTCTTTCCATCTCTATCTCTCTCTTCTTTCTATGTCTCTCTCTTTCCCTCTCCTTCCCTCATCTCTATCATTCTCTTTCTTCATCCTCTGATTTATCACTTTTCTCTCTCCCTACACTTCTCTCTTTTCTCCATGCATGCATGACAAACCTATCGTCTGGTGCGACATTTTCTTGCTTTTGAGACATGAACAGTGAGTCGGGCCATAGCCTGCATGGCAGGCTGCGCCTCTGTCAAAATTCCCTTTTCTCTTCTGTCATACGCGGCATAAGCATATCACCGCCTGTGCGCTCTCTCTCTTTTCTCTCTTCTGTCACAGTCGGCATAAACCTATCATCACATGTGCTTTCTCTCTTTTCCTTCTGTAACAGCCAGCGGAAGCCTATCGCCGCCTGTGCTTTCTCTCCTTTTACTTCTGTCATAGCCGGCGGAAGCCTATTGCCTCCTGTTTTCTCTCTCTACCATTTATCACAGACGGCTGAAGTCTATCACCGCATGTGCTTTCTCTCTCTTTTCCTTCTGTCACAACCGGTGGAAGCCTATCACCGCTTATGTTCTTTCTCTCTTCTCTTTCTTCTGTCATAGCTGACAGATGCTTATTGCCGCCTATGTTCTCCCTCTGCTCTTCTTTCATCGCTTATCAGGGAGGAAGCCGTTGTGCGAGATATGTCATTGAAGTCGGACATAGAGTTTAAGATGTAGGTCAACTTGTACATTGGATCCCTCATAAAATTTCATCATCTCTGCCACTCACATGATAGGAATAAGTGCGGAGATAAAGAGATATGTCTATGACTGGAGTGTTAGTATTTGATCGCTGGCTGTGTTGAGGAGCTAGCACGCGATAGTGATATGTACCCACCGGTGATAGTGCATTTTTCCAATGTGGGTATGTACCCACACCAGGCCGTGATCTAAACACGTAGGGCTATTTTTTTCACCTGATCACGGGAGTGAAAAAACACAGATTATGATGTTTTTTTTCACACACGGCCCGACGTGTTATTTCACCATGTGACATAACATCGTGTACAATCACACACGTGATAACACCATGAAAAACACCGTGTACAATCACACCGTGATTGTACACGGCCCGGCGTGTTATTTCACGGTGTGTGTGATTACGTGTTATTGGACAATCACACCAGCCATGTACTATCACATGCCGGGGCGACATGTTATTGTACAATCACACCGGCTCGACGTTATTGTACAATCATGGTTGGTCATGCACTATCACACGGGCCGACGTGTTATTTCACGATGTGAATAAACACCGTGTATAATCACACACGTGATAACACTTTGGATAACACCGTGTACAATCACACCCTACCCGGATTGTACATGGCCTGATCATGTTTTTTCACACACGCCAAGTCGTGTTTTTTTCACTCACGCCGTGATCAGGCAAGATCACACACGTGATATGTACTCATGCCGAGCTGTGATAGTGATATGTACCCACTATGAGTATGAGGGGCAGCACATGATAGTGATATGTACCACCACCGAAGACACTCCTTGCCCACATTGTACTCCGTGATAGGGGTGGTTTACTCGTGGCATTACGTTGTCGCTGCCGCATGTACACTGCTGCACATCTCCTTCCCACCGTCACACGCTCCTTGCCATTGCCGCCGCCCAACCCCATCGTCGGACACTCGTCTCCTTCTTATCGCTGCGTGCTTCTCAACATCACCACGCTCCATTCTCCATCGCCACGTGCTCATCTCCTTCCTATCATCACGCGCTCCTCACCACAGCCGACCATGTACTATCACATAGCCTGGTGTCTTATTTCACAGTGTGAATAAACACCACATACAATCACACACATGATAACACCTTGGATAACACCGTGATTGTACATGGCCCGGATTGTACACGGGCTGATCGTGTTTTTTCACACACGTCAGGACGTGTTTTTTTCACGCACGCCATGAGCAGGAGTAATCAAACAAGTGATATGTACCTACACCAGGCCGTGATAGTGATATGTACCCACTGTGGGTATGAGAGGTAGCACATGATAGTGATATATACCGGCACTGAAGACACTCCTTGCGCATCATAGTAATTAGTGATAGGGGTGGTTTACTCGTGGCATTACGCTCTCGTTGCTACACATACACTGCTGCACTTCTCCTTCCCATAGTCGCTCTCTTCTTTCCATCGCCACACGCCCTTCTCCATCGTCGCACTCTCGTCTCCTTCTTATCGTCGCGCTCTAACTTCCACCGCGCGCTTACTTCCATCGTGCGATTACTTCTGCCATGAAATTTTCACTATCTCTCTTCTTCTACCGTGCACTACACCATGCCAGAAAAAATCTCAGTTCTTACACCATGGTTGTGCAGTTTAAGGTCATGCAGCATGGACCATTGCGTGGGTCACCATATAGGTGAAGCTCCATGAGGAATGGGTCTGTGGATGACAATTTGACTCCTTGAGGATAAAATGGTTAAGGTCATACACAAGCAGAGGGCTTAGATGAAGATGGCGACTTGACTAGGGATGGCAGACGAAAGTGGACTTTACTGAGGACAAGTGTGACTCCTTGGGGTAAAAGATAATACTCTATGGAGAATAGGCTTATGGAAAGTAACCCGACTCCCTGGGGATAAGATGGAAAAGGTTTTAAGTTAAGATAATAACTTGGTGCGAAACAGACCCACTGGGGGTGGAAGAGGTAAGCATGACTCTTTTTGGCATTCGCCTACTGAGGATGATGGGCTGCGACACAGGTGTAACTCCACTAGGGATGACAGGCTGCAACATAGGTGTAACTCCATTGGGGAAAGTGGTAGAACACACACGACATTAACTGAGCTCAGACTTGCGCGACACTAGCATGGACAACAGCGAAACACACGATGCTAGTCATGGGCGGCAATAGCATTCGCACACATGGCTCCAACATGGGCGACAGTTGTGCGAGCGACCCTGAGCACTTATCGACACTGGTCGACTGCGGCATTGATCACATTGGTCATTAGTCACGCGCGATGGTTATCGCACATGGTGTTGGTCTGAGTTTATGCCTCGGGCTAGGGCCCGACCCCATCTTGATCCATTTGACACTAGATGTTTGGCGCTACCTGGGAGGTGGTGACGTGTGTTCGGGCTTCGGGCCTGAGCCCAACTTGGTCCGGCCCATCGCCATTTAGTGCTTGAAATTACAAGGGTGGCAATAGACTTCTATTCGAGCCTTGTGTCTGAGCCCGACCCCGTCCAGCCTATCGTCGTTTGGCCTTCGGGGACCTGACCGGCATTCCTAATTTGTCGAGGGCACTTCCAGGAAGCGTCACCTATATAAGGGGTTTTTTACGCAATTTTATCAAAGGTAAAATGATTGTGAGCTTTAGCAGTGAGAGAGAGAAGCTTTCGGTGAGAACTCTGGCAAGAACGCAGAACATAGGCTGTTGTTAGGAGTCCGGTGAGCGGCAAGAGATTCTGGTAAAATGCTCGCAAGGAGTTGCAGTGACGAGGAGAGTGCTAAGGCGAGGAGAATAAGGGATTTGCCGGGGTTTGCTAGGATTCTGAAAGTAGTCTTAGAGTAGCAGAGAAGGGGGAAAAAGGAGTCCAATTTACAGCAAGGAGCTACAGGTGAACTACCGTTGGCTTTCAGGGATTTTTCGGTGGTGTGGACGACCGAGAATTGCGCAATAGTGGGTTCCCGACAAGTGAAAGGGTTTCCTAGTAAGAAACCGAGAGGCCGCAGACAGTGAACAGTAGCTGGGAGAGACAAAGGGTCTCGGGGAAGGTGGATAGGCAACCGAAAGGTCACAGAAACCGAAGGGTCATAGGCAACTGAAGGGTCACGGGAACCAAAGGGTCACAAGGAATTGAATAGTCATTGGGGAGACAAAAGGTCACAGGGCATTTGAACAGTCGCAAGTTAACGCGTGCGGCGATAGGTTGCACACGACACTAGTGAACATCGATAATCACGCCCACACACCTACTCGGTGATCCTTTCATGGACGGCGGGAAGTCTTACCCAACTGTGGTCGTGCTTGGCGATAAGTTGCATGCGGCGATTGTTGCACGCAGTGCTAAGTCATCCGCGGCGATGATCATGCACGACACTGAGTTGTGCGCGGTGATCACGCATGACGATGACTCGGGTAGGCAAAGGGTGGTGTCCAATGGTAAGGGTGGTGTCCAATGGTAAGGCCAGGCTTATGAAGTCTGTTGGAAGCCAAGTCTTACAGCACAATAGTGAACCCCATGTTGTTCTGTGGAAGGGTGCTCACTATGAAGAGGGCCTGCTTTGTATGTCTAATATACGCAATATAAAACCCTTCTACTTTCCTCTGATGCGAGAGTAGCTTTGTTGCCTGTAAGCGTCCTCTATTTCTTAGATGCAAGAGCAGCATTGGGGCAGCTACTCTCGATTCATGTGATTGTTGAAGGTATATTTCATCAACATGAGGCCCTCACTCAATAAAGGCCTATCAAGTAGTGGAAGTTTTGACAGTCTCAGAACAACCCAAAACTGGCCAAGATCTTCATGAGGTGTCTCAAAAGACTCCTACCAAGTTTCGTCGCATTTCGACATGTCTAAGGCAGTGTAGACCGAGAAATAGTTCTCTAGCACCCTGAAACGGACCCCCTATAACCTATCTCAAATTGTTATGGGACTACCACCATTGGATCCAACATGATTCAAAACCCCCAAGGATAAAGTTTCAGCCCAAACATACACTCCAAGAAGAAGTTATACGCGAAAGAGTGAAACAGGAGGAGCCGCACTCTATTCCTGTGCAGCCACCCTGCAACACTACACAATTAAAGGGACTGTCACAAACTAGTGACTTTCTTGACCTTCCCAAGTCAAATCTCGCCTAAATTTGGTGACCATATTCGTCTAGTCAAGACAAGCGATTCGATATGTGGCACGTCCCGTGATGATACCCAATTGCCATGAAAAGCTAGAGAGAAGTTGCTGGTTCTTGAAGAAAGTGCAGGAAATTCAGCAGGGTCCTGCCTCTCTCGAGACGCCAAATCACGCCTCTCGAGAGCCGATCGATGCAAGACCAATTCCAATGCAGGTGTAAGGTCTCGAGCCATCCCTGACCTGAGCCCCGTACACGATGAATGGTCGGATTCTGCAAACGAAGCCAACGAACAGAATGCAAATTCTATCACCATAATCCTTGATTTCAGCAAAAATTCCAAACTTGCAAAAATCTTCGTTCGGCCATGAAATCAAGCTGCGTTTTGTGCCCCATGATCGTAGCAGCGTTCTCAGTGTGATTCAATTAAGAAAACACAAAAAAACATCAAGGATCGAACACACTATTGATTCAAACTTTCAAGATCTACTCAAAATTCAAGTCACATGACATACACCAAAAACACAATCCATGGCTTGAAGTTGGTATCAAATTGATCGCCACACCAAGCCTTACAAGAAAACAATCATCTTACGATCAACCGAGCATCAGAATGACCCCGTATCAGCCATGTAAGAACACGTAAGTCCTAAGGCAATACAGAGACTGTTATGAAATTCCACAACTTGTTAGGAAGGGGCAAAGCTATCATTTTGCACCCTAATTTATTTTAATTCAATTTAATCTTAATTTTCAGCAATTAGGATTCCTTTTGATCGTCCACCCATCATGTTTGGGGCACACTTCTATATAGACGTACCATCATTGTACGTAAAGAAAACAAAAGAGAGAAGGCAGACACATACACACACAAGAGAGAGTTTTCACTTAATACAAGTTTCACATTCCTACCATTGTGGTGTTAGACTTGAGAGAGAGGGTAACGTGAGAGAATCTTTTCTTCTTCTCTCTCCCTTGTCCCCTCTCTTCTCCCTCTTCATTTTCTGAGTCCCTCGTGGAGGTCATGCACGACAGTGGCAGTGTCGTGCATGCCTCTCCCTTGGTCTCATAGGGCGCACATGGCGATGGCAGCATCAAGCACTAGTTTTCTTTCCCTCCTTCTTGTCTATCTCTTTCACTCAGTGAAGTCTGTAGATAGTGCTCCCCATCGTCGCTCACTGACGTAGCTTTGACGTCTTGGATACCTATTGCTGCCCACTAGAGGCCCTGGCAACCCCATCGTCGTCCATGAGCTTCCTCTATGCGTCTGGTGCCTATCGCCGTTCTCCTTACGTCCCATTCCTATCACCATGCGACCTAATATAAACCAGCGCGTTGTTCCTCGTCTAGCGCCATCCACAAGGGATGCACTGCCTCCCTGCATTGCCACAGTGAAGTCTATCGACGTCCGGATTTTTCCTTCTCTTCACCGTCTTGTTCTTTCCTCTCCACCTATTTCTCTTCTCACTTGATCGAGGGTAGGACTAGCTTAGCACCAATGCGCCGACCTTGGTTTCGAGTAGTACTGCCACCATGCTAGTTCAGTGAACCATGCCCCTCTTGCTATCACTCCGAGTCGGTGGCTTTTGGTTGTCATCCTAGCCTCACCTCTTTGTCAAGTTCTCTTCCCATTTCGATCTTTCATCTAACCTTGCACTTCATCACCTTCTCTCATGAATATGCATTTCCCTAAGACATGAGTGGGTCCTTTTCAACCCACTTGTCTTACAAATTAACTATAGAAGTGTTGTGCAAAAAACAAGAGGGTTACAGGTCAAGGGAGGCTATTACGAATCAATTCAAGTAGCTGGGGGGCTTTCTTCGTGATCTAAAAGGGCACCCAAGTGAGCCAGCCTGAGTAAGTCCCGAACCTACCTAAAACTCCTCTCTCATTGGTTGGTATACTTTTCCTTGCCCTTGAGCAAGGTTCCGAGAGAGCGATCTCAAATCCTGGGTCCACCAAAGACCCTAGACACATGCCACCAGATCACCTAGATCTAGAGGGCGAGATTGAGGCACCTAACTAGCTTGACGACTCAACTGGGGACTTACTACCCCTTAGTCAGTTCACTCTTGTTTGATCGATTTCCTTCTTTACATTCTGCACTCATTTCTATGGCACTTGGGTTGTTCAACCCGTTCATCTGGGTAGGGGATTTCCTTATCCCTGCACTCGTGGCTGTTCCATGGAAGCGAGCTGCTCAAGCCTCCTTCCCTACTCTTCTTTTGAGTCAAGACTCATGGTCCGAGGTTCTCACCTGGGTCAGTGAGGGAGGGGATTTAAAGGTCCTTGCCTCCTCGCTTTCTTACCTTAGTGGACTCTCAACCAAGGCCCTTTGCATGGGCAACACTTCCACTGCTGTGCACTCTGCTATTGGTAAATCTCCTACTATTCATATTGCTGCGGTACTTCAGAAGGCTGCCTCGTCCATCTCTGTGAAAGGCAAACAAACGTTCAACGCTCTTGAGATTCACCGCATGGTAAACCCCTATGCTCCTGCACTATTATGTGCCCCCACACCTGGAGGGTCAGTACACACAGGCGGTGGCCCTGAGGTCTTCACCGCTCGCACACACTCAAAGGCTCGTGGTCTATCTACTCGAGCCACACCTTAGGGTTACCCTCATGTTGCCTTGAGCTCGAATTCAGGAAGAGGCCTTCTTAGGCCAAACCCTGCACGTGTCATGCATTCGCTTTCAACAAATCGGGGTAGCCCTAACTCTATGCCCCCTCAAGCACAGGAAGATCGACCGCTCCGTATTCCCTCCCGACACACACAGCTTCAACTTGTGAGAGACATGCTCCTGCCTCATCCCTCACAAACACAAGCTCATGGGTCTCAGCCTCCACAGGTCGAACCCATTGACGGAGCCCGGGCTGGCCCCCTGGTCACCCAGAAGGCTAACCCTAAAACTGCACACACACCATATTCGCAGGTCCCTTTCGGATCCAGACTCAGAAGGAGTCACGAGCCGGCCCCTCTTTCTGCTGCCACTCACTAGACGTCAAGCAAACAGCTCGAGCCCTGGTCCTCAAAGGTCTTCCCTAAGAGTACCATCTTGAGCCTGCCTTCGGTCATCCGAACACCCTGGCCTCACAAAGGAATTCGGGCCAACGGCTTGATATCGGACAGAGGCCTCCAGCCTCCAAAATAAGAACCCAAGTTGCACTCCATCCTTGGACAACATTCCTTGCTCCAGCTCATAGACATGGCCCTCGCAGGTTCAAAGAAAATGGGGCAGTCCAGGTTTCTACAAACGCTTCTACGAAGTCCAAAGGAATGTGGAAACCATCAAGCTCCTCACCTTGATGCAAGACCCAGGTGAACCGGTTGATAAATTCATCACTCGATGGAGAGAGTGGACGACCCTTCACGCCACTCCCATGACCAAGAAGGAAGCAGTCCAGACCTGCATACAAGACATGCTTCCTGAGATCGCCCTACATGTGGAGGCATCCAATCCACCCTCCATGTCAAAGCTCATCTCTAAGGCAATCCGTATTGAGGGATTGTTCAAGCATGGCAACACCCTTCAGCAAGGCTCAAACTCATGCCCCATCAGTGGGGGCAATCAAAAGGCAGTAATCAGCTCGGCCATCACCTTAGCTGACACCAATGTATCGGTTTCTCAAACCCTAGACCTCTCCAAGGCATCGGCATCTCCGGCCAAGGCCAAGCAGCAACCATACAATAGCGTCCCGCCTCCTTGAACAAGGTCTCATCACTCCCAAGCTCATTAGGCAGCTAAGATGCCTTGCTCGAGGCACGAAAAAACTTTGGTTCCCTTATCACCAAGTGTGGGGACACGAACTCAATGACTGCTCTAGGTTCGAGGCCATAGTTGCGAAGAAAGTCCAGCAAGGTCACATCGACTATGCGATTATTCCAGAACTCGTCTAAGCCCTCGCTCTCGTTCAAGGAGAAGCCACACTGCAGGCCCCTCATAATTATGCACTGGACTCCTCAGGGCCTTCGACCTCTCAACTCTGGGAAGTCTACCTTGGGCAAAGCAGGCTCAAGTCCCTTAGACGCATAGTAGTCCACCAGGCTACCGCCTCTTGCCAGCTTGATAAGGCGGTCCAAACACCCCCTCGGGGATCCTGAAGGAGATGGCGAACACCTAGGTCAGCCCGCCGGAGTAATCATCTTCCTCAGCCGCCAGTCGAGGAAGAATTCCTCAGACCCCTTCCTCCGCTGTCGACCTTACGGGACTTCATCTCAGGCACAGCTCGCCCCATTGTATCGTCAAATCAGGCAGACAGCTCTGAGTCATCAATATCTCAAGAGCCAGCCAAAATGGGTGACAATGTTAAAAGCACCCCACAACGATCAAAGCGGGGGCAAGACCTTAAATACCCTCTGCAAATGTCCAACTCTGGCAACGACGTAAAAAGGTGCTCTAAACATTCTAACCCTTCTTCTCTTCCCTCTCCTCGATTCCTTCTACAGATACCACTCGGCGATGCCCAGACTTTGACTCTATAAACAAGGAGTTCGAAGACACCAGCCTCACCATGCCGCAATAAGAACCCCCCAGAGAAATGCTGGCCCAAGCGACAGGATTCTCAATAGTCGTCGACGCCTTAACAACCGAAGCCAAAACCGAGCCATCTATGAGCTCCTGCTCTAATGAAGCCTCCCACATGGTGCAAATCTTGGAAGTACCAACCAGCACAGGAAAAATGGGTCTAAGATCAGGAAAGAAGCAATGGCCCACACCTCAAAAGTTCAAGGTCCTCAAATTTCCTGATCCTTCACTTTCCCCTAAGCCTGAACCTCAAACCTCTACATCCCTAGTACAAATTCCTATTACTGCCCCATCAACTCAGACCGCACCAGCTGAACAACGTCAGTGTCACAAACCAAGACTCTACCAAAACCCGTCCTTAAGCCTACCCTATCACCTACACCAGTGGCTGGATCAGGAACACAGAAGGCAAAATGACGATAAAGTAAAATACGATGTAATTGGGCAGTTGAGAAAGCTTCCATCCCTTTTGAGTGTTTATGATGCCCTCTTCCTGTTTAGAGACCACCACATGGCTTTGGCCCAAGGACTCTCTAACCCCGAGGTATACGAGACTGAGGTGGAACCCATGGAGGTCGACCCAGCCATTCTTAGCGGGTGCCTGACAATCTCCTTTTCCGAAGGTGACCTTCAGTTGGGAGGAAAATTCCACAATCACCCCCTCTTCGTGAATGGTGAATTGCACGCTGACCCTCTCAATTGGATCATACTAGACGTAGGTTTAGCAGTTACCTAATCCCAAGAAGGATTGTCACCCGACTGAGATTAAGGTCTGATGACCTCACTCCTACCCACATCACTGTGCAAGGGAAGCCAACCGACATCGTGCGCCTGCACCTCAAGATTGATGACCTCAATGATTACGCTCAATTTCACGTAATCGACACGGATACCTCTTACAACGTCCTACTTGGTCGTCCTTGCCTTCACGATCTAGGGGTGGTTCCTTCCACGCTCCACCAATGTTTCAAGTATAGCTGAGATGGAAGACAACACATGGTTTATGCTGACAAAAGACCGTTCCCCGTCGTTGAGACTCACTACGCCATTGCTAAGTATTATTTCAAAGACCATCCCACACCAGAAATGTCAAAAAATGATGATCAGAAGTCTGTGAGAGAGACGGGAACTTCGTCTCATGATGACGTTGAGGATCTAGGGCAAATGATTACTGACATGTTCAAAGAAGAGGAAAGTCAAGGCAAGACCCTCCCTTTGACCTATCCACCCAAGTATACCTTGCCACCTCTCCCAGGTCATGGTATCCTCTCCCAAAGGTGAAGCTTCTCCCTCTACTTTTAATTCGTCAGAACAAAAATACGAGTCAGAAGTAGCCCTTGAGCTTGAGGAAGCCCTAGAGGTGGACCTGTCAGCACCAATGGGTCACCAACATATCAGACCAACAAAAGGTTCTGCATGTCCCCATCACCCTTCTAGGGACAGAATTGACACACCAACTGCCACGGATGGTGCTCCAGGTTCTGTCCTCCCTGAACAAGGGGATAGCCGACAGCCAAAAGAAGGTCTTACACTTCTCCGGGGTTGTCGAAGAAGTACAGGCAGACAAGAGTCAGCCCTCCAGCTCGCAGTAACAAGACCCCATGACAATGTTCAGAAACAAAGTGTGCAACCTCCAGAATCAATTGAAGGTTATGTGCGTCTCTTCAAAACACTTAAGGGAGATTGTCCCCAAGACCAAGGCTTACGATGAGCTCAAGAGAAATTTTCCTCGAATCGAAGCCAAAGCTCCCCCAGACTAGAGCATTTACAGCGAGCAGGCTCATCAAATCATGAGAACCATGAATTATGAGCCCATCTTCAATCAAACACTAAGGGGTGAGGAAGCAACTTCTTCTCCATTCGAGTTCATTGAAGCCATAGCAGGCTTCCAAAAGATAAAGCAAGGAGTGGGATATTCCTTTTCATCCCACACTAACAAAGGATGAAAGCAATAAAATGGAGGAAGACAAAGCAGTAAAAGACATGTCACACAAACACTTTAAGCAAAAAAAAAAGAAAAAAGGACACTTCATTCATATAAACACAAATGCATACAGTTATCGATGTTATTAAAATCAAGAATTGGTGTGCAAAGGGGTATAAATGAGAGCGTGCACTTAAGTCTCAAGACTAAGCTTATAGTGGCCTGTTGTGCCCACTTGATTCCATCCTTCAGGGCTGCCGCCTGAAGGAGAGCAAGCTTCCTGACCAAAGGAGGATATTCCCCAGGTACCAACTAAGGCGAAAACAAGTCCTTCCCTACCTCCCAGGCCACAACAAGCAAGCCTTCAAGATTGTTGATGTTGCGTTCAAGAATCGCCTTGTCAACTTCATTCGTAAAACATGCGATCTCTTTAACAATCGGGGGAAACTCCGAAGGAACAATCTTGAAATCCAGGTGAACGAAATCATGCATAAGCAAGTTGGTTCTAAGGTTACCCAAGTGTGCTGCCGCTGCATCTGTGAAAGTCAAAGGCCTAGTGAAGAACTTAAGTAAAGGCCTAATGGACGGATATTTCTCAATAGAAGCAGATTCTTCTAAAGACAGAACTTCTCGTGCCTGTCGAGCCATTTGAGTCACCTTTATTTTGAACAAGACTGCACAAGGGACCACGAAGTCAAAAAGGTTGTCTATCAGCCTCTTTGCTAAAGAGGGGAACATGGTCAACTCAAAGAGAGAAGCCCGGCTGAAGAGTTGATAAGCGACACTATGAAAATCGTGTCCATTGTCTACAGTGACATTTCGATGATTGAGCCTTGTGATTTGTACAGGGAAAGGCATCAGGGCCTGTGAAACAACAAAGCCTCTCCGGATGCACCAAACAAGGGGATGAATAAATTGTCCCGAAAAGGAGGTGACTACAAAACCCACACCTATGATGGATTTCCTTCGAACAAAAAACATGATTCCTTCTCTCAAGGTTGCAAGGGAAATCACCCCATTGCCCATAATTATCATATCATACTCGCTCTCACCTTCGGAGACAGGAGATTGAGGAGAGGGATGCGATTCATTCTTAGTAATAAGAGGCTTTTCATCTTCAATAAACATAAGGTCCCTATTTGAAGAAGCTTGCCTCCCGGAAGCATTAGAAGCCTTGGTCGGTCATCGAGAAGGCACTAGTCGGGGGGCACCAAATCTTGTAGTCAAAGGCAACGCTATCGTCGTCTGCCACCAGGAGGGAATTGTAGTCTCGCGATCGATCAAGGATTATCGACGTCCTGCGAACCAAGGCGTATTAATGCCTCGCTCCGGCCGTCAACACGCACTGCACGTGCGTCCCTTGAAATATGGACACACTGCCTTACAGTTGTGGCGTGGCCTGTCATTGCGTGTGCGGAGGGTGACCGATCGCTGTCCCACAACTCCTCACCTCCGCAATCGTTACAGTCTCCCAACCCTTCGGTTTTCCACCGGCACTTATTTCTACTTGTCGGGAATCCACTCCCGTCCACTGAGAAAACCCTCTCCCACCTCCTGCTTGTTATCATAGTTAGCGAAAACCACCGAAAATCCTCGAAAGCTTCACTGCAACCCTACAGGTCTTCCCCTCGCCCTGATTTCCTACTTCAGCAGCTCACCAAAGCTTATCGGAATTCGGCTAAGTTTCGATGAGCTCAATGTAGCCCCTTCTCCTTCTCCTCCAACAACCAAAGAGCTGACAAAGCTCTCTGCAGCCTCCCCTTCAGTAGCAAAACGACCGGAGAAGCACTCGAACACCACCAGGGCACCTCAGCAAATTCTGCCAAGGCCCCGAGAGAACCTATGCCTTGCTCAGAAAGCTTCGATGCTAGCAAAAAACTATTCTCAAGCATGCTGTGAAGCGTCACACCTCATGTAGTTCACCAGAAAAATCCTTAAAGACTTTTCTCCACAAGTTCTGGTCGGGAAGTGCTCGCTGGAAAACCCTCGTCAGGAGATTTGGCTCTCTCTCTCTCTCTCACACACACACACACACACACAAAAGCCCTTCTACTATTTTACCCTTTAATAAAATAGTAATGTGGGGTTTCTCCCCCTTTTATACCCCGCAGTACCGGAGACTTCCCTTGACAAACTCAGAATAACGCTTCAATCCCTAGCTCTTGATGGTGATAAGGTCAAGCAGGGCCAAGCAAGCCTGAGACCCCAAGCAGCGTCACCGCGTGCCTCGTCATGACTTCGTGTAGGGGACTAGTGTCATGCGCTTTGCTCAGAAGTTTGTCATCATGCATCTCGCCCAGAGACTATCACCAAGCGCTTCGTCAGGAGGCTATTGTCACGCACCCTGTCAATGAGTTATTGCCCTGCATTTAGCCAAGGGCTACTGCCCCACGTTTCACAAAGGGATCTAATGCCATCATCCGGGTCGAATGCTACACTTAGCGTCAAACATAGGCCATGGCGCTCCCCTTCAGACTATTGGCCCATACCCTCTTGAATTTCATTCCCTAAACCGCAATCTCACCCCTTAGCGAGCCCAGGTTTTGGTAATGGCTCCCCATGGAGTTACTTCCCCCATGGTCCGCGCTGCATGACCATAAACTGCAACGTCATGGTCCGTGCTACATGACCTTAAACTGGACCACCACGGTTCGTGCTTCATGACCTTAAATCGCACATCCCCGTTCCAAGCTACTTGACCCTCAACTGCATAGCCACAGTCCTTTTATCACGACTCAAAATTGTATGACCACGACTCAAACTGTATGACCTTAAACTATAGCGGAGGTCAAGTGGCACGACCTCAAACTGCAAAGTCCTTGTTACATGACTTTAAACTTATGACCATGGTCCAACTGTGTGAACTTAAACCATAGTGCACGTCCTGACCTCATGAAGTTTAAAGGCCTAGCACCACGGTCCAAACTGTATGACCCTAAATTGTAGCAAAGGTCTAGGTGCACGACCACAAACTGCATGGTCCTAGCTATATGACTTTAAATTGCACAGCCACGGTCCGAGCTACAAGACCCTAAAGTAAAACTCGCAACACCTGAATGGTCCATACACATAATGCCAATTAGGCTCGCATTGGAGTTAGATGCAGGTAAGGGTCATCGCATCCCATCATATCCAGAGAGTTAGAGATATCCTTCCTTCGACCCACAGTGGGGTTCATCCGTGCTCTGTCCTCTCGGAGTTCCGTGCACACCGATATTCATTATCCCTGTGGAGTCACACTGGCCCTCCTAATCCCCAGTGAAGTCTTTCTCATTAACTAGGGTCACCACCTTCATCTACATCTCTTCACACGTGGATAGCCTTAACTATCCTTATCCCCAGTGAGTCAGATTGCTATCCGCATGTTTACCCCCCATTGAACCCTACTGACATGGTGACTCATACACGATCCATGCTGCATGACCTTAAACTGTATAACCACGATCCAAACTATATGACCATAAATTGTAGCGGAGGTCTAGTCGCATGACCTTAACATGTCCGGTCCCAGTTATATGACTTTAAACTGTGTAACCACGGTTGAAGCTATATGACCTTAAACCATAGTGCATGTTCTGGCTGCATGACGTTAAACTGCTTCACCTAGGTCCAGGAGCCACGACCTTAAAGATGCCTCATGTGCGTGCACACCTTCCTTTTTTGCTTGCATCTTCACGCACATCTTCCCTAACTGGCCATCGGTGTGCGCATACCCTCTTTTTCTCCTCTCCATTTAGCCTACCTAGGCCCGTATGCCCTTTATTTGCATCACCACTCACGTGTTCCCCAACCGGCCCTTTCGTGTGTGTGGGCCACCTATGTCACTTCCATTGCCTCCCCAGTGAGTCTACGTACGTGCACACACCCTTTACGTGTATCTTCACACACATGTTTCCTAACGGGCCTATTCGTGTGCGTGGGCCACCTTCACAATCTTTCATCTCATTCCCCAGTAGGTCTTACCCATGCTCACCAAACAGCAAGACATCTCGTGGCAGCTAGTGGGTCACCACTTTTCATCTACCATACAAACAACTCTCTACAGGCAACTTCATGCCACCTTCCCAACTGAGTCAAAGACAGCCCCAGACTCACTCTATGGCCTCTACAGACTGTCATTCCTTATCGCTAGGTCCAGCTGTATGACCCTAAAACTATAGTGCACATCCTGACTGCATAAAGTTAAAAGGCCTCGTGTAGGTCTCGAAGGCATGACCCTAAAATAGGTCTTCTCTCAAAAAAGGGCATGGTGTACACTTGGACAGGGAACGCCATGAGTAAAACTGATGTATGGGCATGGTCACAAAACCATGACTAAGAGAGTTCCATGAAAAAATAAATCCAGGCACTGTGAAAACCCGAAAAGGGAATCGTGAGCAAAAATGGATGAAAAGGGTGGACAAGACCACAAATTCACGAGCAAAAGAGCCCGAAAGTAACGGAACTTGGTGAAAATCATCTTCATAGCCCCACTTCCCCTGTTCAAGTGAAAACCTGTGAAAGGGCGCTTCGACCGACAAAGCAGGTTGACGCACTTCCACAATCTCAGCCGACACCCCAGTCTCATGGCTCGTCAGGGAGTGAGAGCCTCATAAGAACTCCCTAGCAATCATGGCTCGTCAGGGAGTGAGAGCCTCATAAGATCTCCGCAATTTCCATTGCACGTCAGGGAGTGAGAGGCTCATAAGATCTCCCCAGTCTTCATGGCTCGTCAGGGAGTGAGAGCCTCATAAGATCTCTCCAGTTTTCATGACTAATCAAGGAGTGAGAGCCCCACACGATCTCCTCAGTTTCCACAGCTCGTCAGGGAATGAGAGCCTCATAAGATCTCCCCAGTTTCCATGGCTCGTCAAGGAGTGAGAGGCCCACAAGGTCTCCTCAATTTCCACGGCTCATCAGGGAGTGAGCGCCTCATAAGATCTCCTCAGCTCGCAAAAACAAGAGTCCTTGAGAGCGAGGACGATGACCAAAAGATCCCTCCATAAATGCTAAGGACCATAAAAAATGTAAGAAACTAACAAGGCCAAGGTTGCCACAGAATTCAGGGTACGTCTCGCTAAAACCCTCTAGCCAGCAAGGGACCAGACGTTCGGGGCAGATCAGAAGCCCCCGACTAGACTCCACTAGATGGGACCTATAGGAATACCCTGAGCATTAAAGGAAAACCTGGTGTAGCAATAGACATTTTTGACCAGAGGTTCGTAGGATTTGGCATTCAAAAAAGTCCCAGTTCTATACGAGGAGGTCCTGACAAAGGCTTCATGCTCCAAAACCGCGGATAGTGCTTTGAGGGTGAGGACTTCAACAAGAGCTCTCAAAATTCTTAAATGATTGCACTTCTTTAGTCTCTCGAAGCACAACATTTGATGAGGCATGCTGTTGGAAGGTATTTGTCAATAACATGAGGCCCTTGCTCAATATAGGCCTAGCATGTAGTGGAAATTTTGATAGTCTCAGAACAGCCCCAGAATGGGCCAAGATCTTCATGATGTCTCTCAAAACTCTCTTGCCAAGTTTTGTCACATTCTAACATGTCTAAGGTAGTGCAAACTGAGAAACAATTTCGACAGAATCAACCTCTAGCATCTTGAAATGGACCCCTTTAACTAAAGCTACATTTTCAACATCTCAAATTGTTGTGGGACCACTACCATTGGATCTGACATGGTTGAAAACCCTCATGTGTCAAGTTTTAGTCCAAACAGATACTTCAGGAAGACATTATAGGCGAAGAGTTAAACAGGAGCCACACGTTATTTTTGTGGCGAAAGAGTGAAACAGAAGCCGCACGCTATTCCCGTACGGCCACCCTGCAATATTACACCATTAAAGGGACAGTCACGACCAGTGACTTTCGATGCTCATATCTCGGCCTTCCCACTTTGGATGTGCTCAAATTTGGTGAGCATGTTCGTCTAGTCAAGACGAGCGATTCAATATGGGGCATGCCCCGTGATGATACGCAAGCGTGAAGAAAATCTAGAGGTAAGTTTCTGATCTATAAAGAAAGTGCAGGAAATTCAACAGCGTCATGCCTCACTCAAGCAGCCAAATCGCGCCGCTCTCGAACCAGATTGAAGCGAGACCAATTCCATTGCAGGCATAGGTCTCGGGCCATCCACCTGAACCCCTTACATGATGAACAGTCGGATTCCGCACATGAAGCCGATGAACAGACTGCAAATTCAATAGCCAAAATCCTTGATTCCGGCAAAAATTTTGAACTTGCAAAATCTTCATTCGACCATGTAATCGAGCTAAGTTCGGTGCCCTGTTATCATAGTGGCACACTCAGTGTGATTCAGCGATGAAAACATAGAAAAACGTCAAGGAACAAACACACTATCGATTCAAAGCTTCAAGATCTACTCAAAATTCAAGTCACATGATCGTGTACCAAAAACACGATCCATGGCTCGAAGTTGGTATCAAATCGATCACCATGCCGAGCCCTACAAGAAAACAATCATCTTACAATCAACCAAGCATTAGAACGATCTTGGATCAGCCATGCAAGAACATGCTAGTCCTAGGGCAACACAAGGACTATTTTGAAATTCCACAACTAGTTAGGAAGGGGTAAATCTGTCCTTTTGCACCCTATTTTCTTAATTCAATTTAATCTTAATTTTTAAAAATTAGGGTTACTTTTGATCATCCACCCATTTTTGGGGCACACTTCTATATATACATAACATCATTGTACGCAAAGAAAAAAAAGGAGAGAAGGTAGACACATACCCACCCAAGAGAGAGTTTTCACTTAATACAAGTTTCTCTTTCTTACTATTGTGGTGTAACGCTAGAGATAGAGGGTGAGGTGAGAGAAACCTTTGACCGATACCCCTAGGGTTGATGTTAATCTTCTCTCTCTTCTTTTCTTTTCTTCTTCTCTCTCCCTTCTTCCCTCACTTCTCCCTCTTCTACTTTTGAGTCACTCGCGGAGGTCATGCACGGCAACGGCAGTGCCATGCATGCCTCTCCCTTGGTCGCACATGGCGATGGAAGCGCCATGCATGAGTCTTCTTTCCCTCCTTCTCGTCTGTCCTCTTTCTCTCTATGAAGTCTATAGACGGCACTGGCCATTGCTGCCCACAGATGTAGCTTTGATGTCTCGGTAAAGAACCTAGATGGTGAAGTGTGTTGTCGCTTGCAGGAGTCGTCCTCTACTGCACATCTACCGCAGATAACGATACCTATTACAGCCTACTAGAGGCCCTGACAACACCCATCGCCGTTCGCGAGCTTCCTCTGTGTGTTTCGTCATTCTCCCTGCGTCCCACGCGTATCGCTGCGTGACCTAGAAGAAACCATCGCCGAGTGCCTCGTCAGGAGCTAGCGCCATCCACAAGGGACGCACTGCCTCCCTGCATTACTCACCATGATGTCTATCAACATCTGGATTTCCCCTTCTCTTCATCGTCTCGTTCTTTCCTCTCCCCTTGTTTCTCTTCGCACTTGATTGAGGGTAGGCGTAGCTTAGTGCTGACATGCTAACCTTGGTTTTGAGTAGCACTACAGCCGTGCTGGTCCTGTGAACCATGCCCATCTTGCTACCACTCCAAGTCGGTGGCTTTTGGTTGTCATGCTAGCCTCGCCTCTCCATTAAGTTCTCTTCTCCTTTCCATCTTTCATCTAACCTTGCACTTCATTTCCTTCTCTCATGAATGTGAATTTCCCTAATACAAGGGTGGGTCCTTCTCGACCCCCTTGTCTTACAAATTAACCATAGAATTGTTGTACAGAAAAACAAGAGGTTTACAGGTCAAGGGAGGCGATTTCAAACCAGCTCAAGTAGCTAGGGGATTTCTTCAAGATCTAAGAGGGTACCCACGCGAGCCAGCCCGAGTAAGTCCTGAACCCACCTAAAATTCCTCTCTCATTGGTTAGTATACCTGCCCTTGCCCTTGAGCAAGGTTTCGAGAGAGAGATCTCAAATTGTTGATCCACCAAGGACTCGAGACACGTGCCACCAGATCACCTCGATTCGGAGGGACAGATCGAGGCACCTAACAAGTGATGCAAGAGCAACTTTTTGGCTTGTAGCCATTCTCTTTTCCTCAGATGCAAGAATAACGCTAAGAGAAATACTGCATGATACATTTTTAACCTCCTTAATAATGGGCTTTTCACTTGTAACTTGTAACTTCTTCAATAAAAAGAATTGAGCTTTGCCCAATTGCCTTACTTGTCTTCTCTTTACCATCTTTTTTAACTCTTTCTTGTTGTGCATTGAGTCTTTTTTAGCATGAATCATGGATAGTATTTCTTTAGCTATCACACATTAATAGGGGGCAATGCCTCCTCTCCATCAGGATGTGCCAGTATGTAATCTCCATTTGGCGAGACCTTCTTATCTAGAAAGGGACCTTCCCACTTAGGTTCAAACATCCCTTTAGACAGCCCATACATAAAAATCAGCCTTTTGATGGCTGAAACCAGATCCCCACGGGTAAATGAGTGGACTTTGACGAACTTGTCAAAGGCCCTCTTCATTCTCCCCTAGTTGAGTTTAAGATTCCGCTAAGCTTCAAACCTCTTTTCATCGTGAGCATCTAACTCTAGATAATGAAGCTTAACCCTTTTGTCTTCGGTCAGTCCTTGATGTATGGTGACACAGAGCGAGGGGAGTTGAATTTCAAGGGTTAAAACTGCTTCACCCCCAACCAGGGAATAAGGAGTGGAATCGGTGGCAATTCACTTGGTAGCGCGATAGGCCCACAGTACTTTAAGAACCTTCTCCTGCCAATTCTTCTTCGACTTTGATACCGACTTCCTTAAAACGTTGCACAGGCTCTTATTGAAAGCCTCAGCTAGACCATTCGCCTGAGGGTGGTACATAGTTGAGTACTTTCACTCGAAACCAAATTAGCTAACGAAGACATCAATGTGAGGACTTCTGAACTGAGGGCCGTTGTCAACTATAATCCGGTCAGGCACCCCAAACTGGTATATGATGTGATGCCGCACAAAATTTTCCACAATAGTCCCAGGAACTTGCTTGAGGGGGAACGCTTCAGACCACTTGGAGAAATAATCTATTACCGCTGGAATAAAAATATGACCCATTACCTAAAGAGGGTTAATAGGACCTAAAATTTCCATACCCCATTGTGAGAAGGGCCACGATGCCACTCTAGGGTGCAAGGGCTCTAGAGGTTCAGGAATAAGGCTCGAGTGCATTTGACCCACCTGGGACTTCTTGGCAAAGTTTAAGGAATCAGCAGCCACCGAAGGCCAATAATACCCCAATCTACATATCCGTTCATAGAGTTTAGGGTCGGACTGGTGTAATCCACAGATGTCTGAGTGTACTTCTTTCAGCACCTTATTTTCTTCTTGTGCGTCTACACCTCTAAGAAGAATACCATCAAAATACCGTCGGAAGAGAGCATCTTCTTCAAGGAGGGTGTACTTAGTAGACATTCGACACACACGATTACGTTCGGCACAATTTCTGTACATTTTAGGTCGAAGAACTCTGGTTCTCGTTTTTGAACCTCAACTCCTTGACTTTGTGCCATTTCATGTTCAGTCTTAATAACTTCTTTCGTTGATAACAATGCTCCGAATGGGTACTGTGGGCACTCAAGGAAGAGAATTCTCTCATCATCTATGTCTACTTCGGTTCTAAGTTTAATGTGTCTCTATTCTGCCACCCAGACAAGCGTGGGCCCTGGTGAGGTCAATTGAATTGTAGAGCCTAATTTTACGAGTGCATCAGCCTGTGAGTCTAACCTCTTGGGGGTGTGACTCAAGGATACATCATCAAACTGAGACATATACATTTTTATAGATAAGGCTTGATGTTTGAAGAAAATTTTCAGCACCTTGGGTCCCCGATGTGAAATAAAAAGAGAAGTCGGTCAATAAAGCCTGAATTATAGTGGAATTCTTGACAGTCTCGGAATTTCCCCAGAACAAGTGAAAATGTTCATTAGGACTTCAAAAGGCCACCTCCCAAGTTCTGTCGCAATCCCACATATCTAAGGTAGTGCAAACAAAGAAACAATTTCAAAAAAATCGGTCTCTAGGACTCTGAAACGGACCCCATAACTAGAACTCTATTTTCTATACATAAAATTGTTGTAAAACCATTTCCATTGGATCCGACAAGGTAAAAAACCTTTATAGGTCAAGTTTTGGCTTAATCAAACACTCTAGGATAATGTTATGGGTAAAATACTGAAAAGGGGTAGGCTGCACACTATTCCCGTGTGCCCTCCCTGCACCAAATCACCATTAATGGTGACTATTTTTACAGTCTCAGACAGTGATTTTGGGAGCCATATCTCACTCATCAAGAGTCGAATCATGCTCAAATTTTGTGAGCATGTTCGTCTGGTCCAAACTAGCGTTTTGATATGTGACACGCCCTGTGACGACACCCGAGCAAGAAAAAAAGCTAGAGAGAAGTTGATGATTCATGAAAGAAGTTATACGATGTTCAGCACACATCCCTCTCGAGTGGCCATATCACGACCCTCGCCGTTCAGATTGACACGAGACTAGTTTAATCGCATGCATAAGGTCCAGCGCTACCATTGGTCCGAACCTCGTGCATGATGAACGATCGGATTTCACGCACGAAGCCGATAAAGTTGTTGTAAATTCTAGCCGTCGAAATTCAAATTCTGACTAAAAAACTCAAGACTGCAAAATCTTTGTTCGAGCACGAAATCGAGTTGTGTTTGTTGCCACATGTTCGTAACTGCGTGCTCGGTGCAATAAAGAAAAGAAATCATGGAAAAACATCAAGAAATGGGCGCACTATCGATCCGAAGTTTTAAGATTCATACGAATTTTAAGTTGCATGATCATGGCTTAAGAACACGATCCGTAGCTCGAAGTTGGTATCAAATTGATCGCCATGACGAGCCCTACAAGAAAGCAATCATCATTTTGTCAAACGGGCACCAGAGCAACCCCGGATGATTCATGAAAGATCACGCACGTTCTAGGGCAGCAATAAGGACTGTTTTGAAATTCCATGTATTGTCCAGGAGGGGTAAAACAGTCATTTTGCATCAATTTTAAAATTTCTTTAAATTCAATAAATTGTAATTATCATCAATTGGGATAGTAATTGAGTATTCTATAAATACATATTAAACCTATTTGTAAAGGATTCCCCTCGTACTTTCAATTCATCAATAAATGTTTGAGTTTTTACATTGAGTTGGATAGGATTGTCTTGGAGAGAGAGAGGAGAGAGAAGAATTAAGCTGGTACCCATCTTCCCTAAGGTAATTCCCTCTTCCTTTCTTCTCTCTTCGTCTTCTTTATCTTTCTCATTCTTCCTCTCTCTTTTCTTTCCTCTTTCTTTTCTTTACTTCTTTCTCTTCCTCTCTGTGAACATGCACGACTGTGGTAGAGTTGGACATGTTTCTCTCTTCTCTCTCTTCTCCTTCTTTCTCTTCTCCTTTATTTATTCTCTCTTTGCCTTATCTTTCTCTTAGCTTCTCTCTTTCTTAACATGCATAGCAATGATAACACCATGTATGAACTTCTCTCTCTATTTTGTTTTCTCTCTAACACACACGGTGATGACAGCACCATGCGTGTATCCTTCTCTCTCTTCTCTTTCTTCCTTTTCTCCTTCTTTTTTTATTCTCTCTCTGTTGTATCTTTCTATGTGTTTCTCTCTGTTAGAACATGCTCAGCGATGGCAATGCCAAGCATGAACTTCTCTCTCTATTTTGTTTTCGCTCTCTAACACACATGACAGTGGCAACGCTGTGTGTGTTTCCTTCTTTCTCTTTCCTCCTTTCTCCTCTGGCTCTTTCTCATTTGGCTCTTTCTTGATCTTTGTTCATCTCTTTCCTTCTGTCTCCTCTAACTCTTTCCTAACCTCTCTCCTCTTTTTTCGATTCTCTCTCTTCTTTCTTTTAATCCCTCATTATTTACCTTCCTTCTGTCTACTTTCCTTTTTTCTTTCTCTTCCCTAAAGCCTCTTTCTTCCTCTCACCCTGTTATTTTTTTTTCTCTCCTCTCCAGTTATGCACGAAAATACTCATTGCAGGGCATGACATTCTCATTCTTCCCTTATCCTTTAGAAACATGCAGAGTAAGTCGGACCTTAACCCGAGTGTCGAGCCGGGCCTCTGTTCAAGTTCCCCTTCCCCATGTTGTGCATGACAATGCTTATCACCGTGCATGACATTCCTTTTCCTCATTCTTTGACAAGGACACTGAATCGGGTCCTTTCCAGAGTGGCAGGTCCGGTCGTGTTTGAGTCCCTTATGACACAAGCGGCGATGCCTAGCGTCATGCGTGTCTTTCTCTTTCTCGTTCCTCTCTCTTGTCATGGACGGTGAAAACCATCGTCGTCAATTTTTCTTTCTCTCTCTTCTTTCATCTATCCTGAGCAACAGAACCCATTACTGTCCATGTTATTATCTCTTCTCTCTCCTTTGTCAGGGCGACCAAACCCATCGTTGTCCATGTTTTTCTCTCTCCTCTCTCCTCTATCATGGGTGGCAGAACCCATCACCGGCCATGTCCTTTCTCTCTCCCCTTTCCTTTGTCATGGGCAGTGGAACCCATCATTGTCCATGTCCTTTCTCTCCTCACTTTCCTCTGTCATGGGCGGTGAACCCATCGTCGTCCATGTTCTTTCTCTCTCCTCTTTCCTTTATCATTAGTAGCGGAACCCATCGTCGTCCATGTTCTTTCTCTCTCTTGTTCCTCTGTCATGGGAGGTAAAACCCATCGCCATCCATGCTCTTTCTCTCTCCTCTTTCTTCTATCATGGACGGTGGAACCCATCACTGTCCATGTTATTTATCTCTCTTTTTTCTCTCTTCTTCTTCTCTCACCTCTCTTCTTTTCTCCCTTCTCTTCCCTCACTCACTTCTTTTCTCTCCCCCTTCCTTATTTCCTTTCTTTTCTTTTCTCCCTTCTCTCCCTTATCGCCCTTCTCTTCTCCATCTTCACATTCCTCTCTTCTCATTTCTTCTCTCTTCTTCTCTTCTCTCTCCTTACTCTTTTGTATCTTCTATTTCTTTTCTTCTCCTTTCCTTCTCTTTTCTCTTATCACTTTTCTTCTCTCTCTCTTTCTCTCTTTGCTTTTCTTATTTCTCTTTCTTTTTATTCTTCCTCTCTCAGTTAACCAGGGGACAAGTCTAGCACCATCGCGGTAGTCTTGTCGTCGAGCAATATTGCCGCCGTACCAGTCTAAGTTATCCTGCCCATTTTGCTGCCACGTCGAACTCACCGTTGTGTTAGGCTAGTTAGTGTTGGTGTTCTGCCATCGAGTTGTATGGTCGATGTGCCTATCTTGCTACCACGTCAGGTCAATCATCATGTCAATCTAGCCATTGTGCTAGGTTAGCCACCCAGTCCAAGGTCTCTTTATTTTCTTTTGTTATCTCTTCTTCATTCTCCCAACCCTCATCTTATCATTTCTTCTCTTTTCTCCTTTGAATGTGCACACCTGTGTGCATTTGCCCAAAGATAAGGTGGGGTCCTTCAGCCCACTTGTCTTGTAAAATTAACCATGTGTGTGTGATTGCAGAAACAAGAGAATATAGGCCGAGGGAGGTGATTCCGAACCAGTTGTACGACTTGGGGTCTTTTTGACGTGATCTAAGAAGGTGCCGAAGCCAGCCAACTTGAGTCAGTCACGGACCCAGTTGAGGTGTGTTCTGCCCCACAACCAATTCCCCTCTCATTGGTTGGTATACCGGCCCTTGTTCTGGAGCAAGGTTCCCGAGAGAGCGATCTCAAATCCTAGATTTCCTTTGAGACCCGAGACACATGTCACCAAATCATCCAGATCTAGGAGCGAGATCGAGGCATCTAACCAGCATGGTGACTCCACTGGGGACTTACTACTCCTTCGTCAGATTATACTTGTTTGGCTAGTTTCTCCTTTGTTTTTTTATTTTCACACACCACATGGCTTCCTGGTTCCTTAACCCATTCATCCAGATCGGGGATTTTCTCATCCTCGCATTCACAATCTTCCTCGGGAACAAGTTCCTCGAACTTCATTCCCAACTTTTCTTTTGAGCAAAGACCCAATGTCTAGCTCCCAGGTCTTAACTTAGATTGGCACGAGTAGGGACTTAAAGGTCCCTAACTCCCCATCTCTTTGCCTTGGTGGAACTTCCACCAAGGCACCCTGCACTGGTAGCACATCTGCTACCACTCAAAGCATGCACCATGTCATCGGCAAGTTACTTGTCGGTCATATTGCTGAAGTATGCTGGAAGGCTGCTCAGTCCATTTCTATAAAAGGCAAGGAAGTTGTCGTTGCTTATGTGGATCGTCATAAGGCCATCCCCCACATTCTTACATCATCTCGGGTCTCTATGTTTAGAAACTCAACACATTGAGGAGGAGATCCTGAGGCCTCCACCTCATGCACAAGCACTAAGGCTCATGGTTCATCCACTACAGCCACACCTCGGGGTAACCCTCGTCTAACCTTGAGTATCCTTGGCCCAAAATCAGTGCGCATGCATATGCATCCCACTATTGGAGGCAGCGCCGTTGCTGCGCCATCTTGAGTACACAAAAGGTGACCACCTTGTCCTCCCTCTCACCACACACTAGTGCACCCTGTAAGGCGCAGCCCCTCCCACATTTCCTTGCAGACACCTGCTCGCACTTCTCGACCTCTTAAGGTCAAACTACCTGTTCGAGCTCGGCCTGATCCCCAAGTCACCCGAAATGCTACTTTAAGGGGCGTACATGCGCCACCTTCCTAGGACACTGCTTGCTCTTGACCTAGTCATCGTCGAGAGGCGGTCCCCTCATCCTCCACCCTTTCTCCTCCCGATGGATATCTCAAGACCTGGTACTCGAAGGTTTTCCTTAAGAATACCATTCTCAGCCAACCCCGTCAGGTTGGCTATGCCTCAGGCGCCCACAAAGGAGTTCGAGGCAAAGGCCTGATGATTGATGAAGTTCTACAACTTTCAAAGTAGCAGCCCAAGCTGGCCCCTGTCCATGGTCCACATTCACTGCCCCATCTTATGGACACGATTCTCTCATGCTCTAAGAAGGCAGGTCAACCTCGATCCCAATCTCAGTTCTGAAGAGAAGTCTACCGCAGCCTCAAAGATAAGCGAAACATAGGACTGCTGATCCTGATTAAGAAGCCGACAAAAAATGTCGGGGCACCCATCTCTAAGGGTCTCCTTCTCGAAAATGCCTTCTACCCTTTTCGAATCACAGAGACTTAAGAAGAGGAGCGAGAATCCTGCATCGTGGTCTGCATCACAGAAGATGACCTGACTACCCAGTAGTCACGGTCCCAAGACCGTCAAGAACCGGTCCTAACACGGTCGGCGTATAAGACTCGAGTCCAGTCGGGGCATGCTGACCCGTTGATGAGGATCTGCCACATGTTACCCGTCAAGCTCGCAAGCCCTCAACTACACCTAAGGCTGACCTCCCTGGAGAAACAGTCAACGTTAAGGTTGTAAATGAACCTAGCGACATCCAGGAAGAGTGCATGAATAGGTTCGAAGAGATGGTGCGAGCAATGATGGAGAAGATTTACCGCATGGAAATCATGCGACACTCGGGTAACCATGAGCCCAATTCCCATCACTCAAATGATGTAGCTCTAAGGCAACCTTCTCCCCCTGCCTCACAGGACAATTATGTCCCTCACCTTGTCTCACAGGAGGACATCGATGCTATGGTAACCCACAGCTTAAAAAGCAGACAAATTCTAGGTATTTAGGGTGAAACACTCTATCAAAAACCATAACCCTCTTACATTGATCATGTTCCATTTCCCTCGGACTATAAGGAAGGGAAGTTTCCCCTGTTCAATGGTACGACATCCCCACACCAGCACATCGCATATTTTCAAGCGGCATGTCGAGAGGTAGCAGCTGATGGGAGATTCCTCCTCTGTGAGTTTGTTGAAACTCTTGATGGCCCCACCTTTCAGTGGTACGCTCGGCTTCCCCCAAATTCAATAAATACTTGGGAGGAAATGGAGAAACTGTTCCACCAGCGTTTCTGTGCCATTAAGCTTCTCACCTTGACCCAGGATCCAGATGAACATGTGAACCAATTCCTAGCAAGGTGGAGAGATATGGCCACTCGCCATTCCAATCCCATGTGTGAGAAGGAAGCAGTTCAGACATGTGTTCGAAACATGCGACCTAAGATCGCTCTACATGTTGAGGCCTCGAATCCGACCTCCATGTCAGAGATGATCTCTAAGTCAGTTCGCATAGAGAGTTTATCACTCCACCATGGCGGGTCACAACAACATCCTTCAAGCTCGGAAAATAACCAAGGCAATGGAAATTCTTGGACGAACAGTCGGGGCAACCAACAAAATGGGATAATCAGTGCTGCCAATACCATCAGTGATCCAAAGAAGTTTGCCTCTCAAATGTTGAACCTCTCTAAGGAGTAGGCACATAAAAAACCTAGACACTGTCTCAGGGAGGCAAGCAGCAGTCTTACAACCGGGTACCCCCCCACCTGCGAACCTCAATCGAAGTGATTATTGGACTAACCATCAGAACAAGGTTTATCCTTTTGAAAAGGAATGAGTTCTGGCACAACTCCGACTATTGCTGGAACAGAACATGATTGAGCTACCAGAGATCAAGGTTCCCAATCAAGCTGGTCTCGACACGCACACAAGATACTTTGCTTATCATCGAATGTTAAACCACTCCACAGAAGAATGCTACACACTTAAAGACCTCATCGAGGCTCTGATCCAGAAGGTTCAGATTAAGCTCGAAGCAACTAAGGCTTCCCACATGGTAACAGTACAAGAGAAAGAAAAAAGCCTGCACCCTTCTGATGAGCTGTCAACAGATATTCTCCAGACTCTGTTCGATTTGATGTTCCAATAAGGACTCATCACACCAAAGCTGGCGAGGCAACCCAAGTGCCTTGCTCAGGGAATTGAGAATCACTGGTGCCCGTACCATCAAATATGGGGCCACGAGCTGAACGAATGTTATGGGTTCAAAGCTGTGGTTGCGAAAAAGGTCAAGAGAGGTTACATTGCTTACGTCGAACACCCTCAAGGCACTATTCCCATCCAGGAGGGTGTTTCAACCCAAGACTCCCAGAAGGATGCCTTTGATCCAGTTGAATCCTCGACTTCCCAGCCATGAAAAGTCCATCATGGGCTAAGTATGCTCAAGTCTTTAAAGCGAGAAGCTATTCGTCAAGCTATGTCTGTTCACAAGCCTAGCAAGATGGACCAAGCACCTTCAAAGTTAACTAGAAGAAGACGAGCACTAAGGGCTGCTCGTCGGAAGAACAAGGTTCCTTAGCCATTGATCGAGTCAGAATTTCACAGCCTCTTCCTCCCTTGCCGACCTTACAAGACTTCATACTGGTCCCCATCGACCTTATTCCTTCGTCTCATCAAGAGGATACCCCTCGGTCATCTCTTACTCGGGACACGACGAATGAGGGTGACGAAATTAAAAGCACCCTATAATGGTCTAAGCAGGGAAAGACCTAAAAGACCCCCTGTGCACATTCAACTTCGATGATGACGTAAAAAGCTGCCCAAATCGGTCTAAGGAGGGGAATGACCTTAAAAGTCCCTCACCTACCCTTCTGCTTCTTCCTCTTCTTCTTCTTCTTCTTTTTATCCTTCCTCTTCTATGTATCCTGTAGGTACGACCTTGAAATGTCCAGATTTCGAGGCTCTAGACAAAGAGCTTAAAGGAAGCAATATAAGCAGGATGCACCGGAGACAGCTGAAAAAGACGTTAGCCCAGGCAGTTGGATTCTTGATAGTTGCTGACACCTTGGTAGCTCGAGCCAAGTCAGATCCATCTTCGTCTTTAAATAAGCACAAGAGGTCAAAGTTAAAGACACCCCTGTGGCCTCCTGAGCTCAACTTTGAGTAGAGGATGAGAGAATCAAGAGGGAAGAGCTTCTTTTCTCAAGAAGCATTCCACATGGTACAGGTCTATGAGGTATCAGCTAGCACGGGGCAAGCACTGCAGACACCCATGCAAAGATCGAGCAATTCATATGATGGTGCCTCTTCTCTCACAGTTGTTGAATCTCAACCTCCCTATAACTTTCAAATCAAAATCCTACAGCCTGATATGTTGTCCATGTTTGAGGTTGACCCTTCTATTCCTCAATTTGAGAAAGGTGAAGAAATCATGACCTTCCTTGAAGCTCTATTGGTAGTATAGATGTCACGATCATGGGTCTCTGCACTTGAGGTTATTGAGAAGACCTCTGAAGCCAATGATGAGGAGTTGCAGGAGGCCCCAGAAGAATGGGAAGAAGGCAGTCAATCCACAATCAATAAACTCAAAGAGATAAATTTAGGGGATGAGGGTAATCCCAGGTCCACTTTCATCTCGACAAATATGTCTTCAGAGGAGAAAGAGAATTTCACTGCCTTCTTGAGAGCAAATATGTCTTTTCTTGACATTATCATGAGATGCCTGGTTTAGATCCGCAAGTCGTGTTGCACCGTCTCGGCATCGATCCCTCTGTCAAGCCCATCAAGCAGAAATCAAGGAGGTTCAGGCCTGATCTCTAAATGCAGATAGATGTTGAGGTGACAAAACTCAGGCAAGCAGGCTTCATTCGTGAGTCAAGTACCAAAGTGGCTGGCAAATGTTGTACCGGTCAAGAAGAAAAATGGACAAATTAGGGTCTGCATTGACTTTTGTGACCTGAATACTGCTTGCTCAAAGGATGACTTCCCGTTGCCATTTAAAGAAATGCTCATTGACTCCACAACTCACTGCCATATCTTCTCCTTCCTGGACGGATACTCTGGGTACAATCAGATACAGATGGTACCAAAAGACGAAGAGGCCACTGCATTCTTAACTCTAAAAGGTGTATTCTATTACGCAATAATGCCTTTCGGATCGAAGAATGTCGGTGCCACGTATCAGAGAGCAATGATGACCATCTTTAAAGACATGATGCACAAAGAGGTGGAATGTTATGTAGATGACTGGGTAGTGAAATCCGAAGAGAAAGACTCTCATATGAGAGACCTTGAAAAGGTGTTCGCACGGTTATGCCTTCATCAGCTCAAAATGAACCTGCTAAAATGCACTTTTGATGTGCATTCAGGAAAGTTCTTGGGGTTCATTGTTAGACACCGAGGGCTAGAAGTTGAGCCAGTTAAGATCAAGGCGATCCAGGAAATGCCATCACCAACAACATGCACGAGCTGTGATCCCTCCAAGCGCAGTTGGCTTATATCTGCATATTCATCTCAAACCTCTCAGGTCGTTGTAAGCCTTTTACGCACCTGTTAAAGAAGGATACTCCATTCATCTAGGATGAAGCATGCCAAACAGTACTTGATGACATCAAGCAATATTTACTCAACCCTCCAGTGCTTTCTACACAAGTGTTGGGAAAACCTCTCATCCTCTATGAGAGCGATCTAGATGAGTCATTCGGGGAATTATTGGCACAGAACAATGACGAAGGGAAAGAGACCGCACTATACTATCTCAGCCGCTGGATGTAAGGGGCTGAGAAGAATTATCGCCCTATTGAAAGATGTGCTTGGCCCTAATCTTCACAATATAAAAGCTCTGCCACTACTTGCTCGGTCATGAAGTAAAACTTATATCAAAAGCAGATCCTATAAAGTTTCTCAACACATGCCCATGCTTGTCAGGAATTCTTGCTAATTGGGCATTATTGCTGATGGAATTTGACATCACATATGTATCAAAAAAGGCCATCAAGGGTCAAGCCTTGGCTGATTTTCTTGCAGCACACCCTGTACCGGTAGAATCTCCCTTATCAAGTGACCTCACCGATGAAGAAGTCTTTTGTGCCAAACTTGTGCAAGCACGGGAGATTACTTTGATGGAGCCTTCCAATCTGATCGCGGACGCGTCGGGGTGGTATTCATGACCCCGAAAGGAGGAGTGCTTCTTATATCCTTCTCTCTCACTGAAGTCGATTCCCATAACGAGGCAGAATATCAGGCCCTTATAATTGGGTTGGAGATAGTGTTTGATCTAGACTTGGAGAAGCTCAAGATCTATGGTGATTTTGAGTTGGTTATTCGACAACTTAAGGGTATTTATGACGTGAGAAAGGACACTCTCAAGCCTTATCACGATACTACAAAGTAGTATATGGCTCAGCTTGAGAATGTTTCTCTAACTCACATCCCCAGGAGATTAAACTCGCAAGCTAATGCACTCACAAAGCTCGACACTACATTTCAACTATCTTCACCAGGGCCTACGCCCGTTTGGGTCGTAGAGTGGAGACACATTGAACTGAGAACCGAAGTGGACGCAGATGATGAGAGAATTCTCTTTCTTGAGGGTCTGCCTTATGCATTCGGGGCACTTCTGCCAGCCAAAGATGTCATTAAAGCCGGGCATAAATTGGCATGGAGTCAAAGTGCTAGAGCCGAAAGGCTAGAACAAGAGTTCTTCGATCCAATATGCACAGAAATTGAACAGGTAGAAGATTGGAGAGAGCCCATCATCAATTTCATAAAGCACAATAGACTGCCTGAAGATCGTATCGAGCACAATAATGTGCGCAGAATGTCTACCAAGTACACCCTCCTTGAAGGGGGTACTCTTTTTTCCTGATCTTTTGATGGAATTATCATTAAATGTGTAGATGCTCGAGAAGAAAATAAGGTGTTGGAAGATGTGCATTCAGGCGTATGTGGACTGCATCAATCCGATCCTAAGATTTATGAGCGGATACGCAGGCTGGGTTATTATTGGCCTTCGATGATTGCTAACTCCCTAAACTATGCCAAAAGATGTCAAGTATGTCAGATGCATTCAAGTCTTATCCATCAGCCTCCAGAGCCCTCACATCCTACAGTGGCATCATGGCCCGTTTCACAATGGGGTATGGACATTGTAGGACTTATTGATCCTCCTTCAACAATGGGCCATGTCTTCATTCTGGCAGCTACGGATTATTTATTCAAGTGGGCTGAAGCAGTCCCCCTCAAGAAAGTTTCGGGGGCTACGATGGCTAACTTTATGTGGCATCATATCATATACCGATTTGGAGTGCTTGATCGGATTATATCAGACAATGGTCCTCAACTTAGAAGTCATCATATTGATCGCTTGGTCAATCAGTTCGGTTTCGAGTGGAAGTACTCAACTATGTACCACCCTCGGGCGAATAGCTTAGCTGAGGCCTTCAATAAGACTCTATGTGGTGTCTTGAGGAAGTCAGTATAAAAAACAAGGAAAAATTGACATGAGAAACTTTTGAAAGCCTTGTGGGCCTATCACACTACCATAAGAAATGCCACCAATTTCACTCCTTGTTCCTTGGTCGATGGGGGTGAAGCAGTCTTACCCCTCGAGATTCAATAACGCTCGCTTCCTGTCGCCATACATCAAGGACTGGATGAAGATGAGAGGGTCAAGCTTCGTTATCAAGAGTTGGCTGCACTTGATGAAAAGAGAATGGAAGCTCAGCAGAATCTTGAGCTCAAACAGGGGAGACAGAAGAGGGCCTTGACAAGTCAATCAAGGTCCATTCATTCACCCGTGGAGATCTGGTTCTAGCTGTCAAAAGGCCGATCGCTATGCATGGATGGTGTAAAGGAAAGTTTGAACCAAAGTGGGAAGGCCCTTTTATAGTCACGAACGTCTCACCAAATGGTGCTTATGTATCGGCACATCTTGATGGAGGAGAAGCAATGCCCCTCATCAATGAGTGATATTTAAAGAAATTCTATCCTTGTTACGTGTTTAAAAGACTCAACGTGCGAAGGAGTTAAGTATAGAAGAATGAAATGATGATGAAAAGGAAAATGAGCAAGTCAATTCAATAAAGCTTAACTCTTTTTATTGAAGAAATTACAAGTTACAATCAGAAAAGCATTATTAGGGAAGTTACAAGGATATATTATCAAGCATTACTCTAGCATCTGAGGAAAAGAGAACGTCTGACCCCAACATTGTTCTTGCATTCGAGGAAAAGAGAACAGATGACCCCAGTGTTGCTCTTGCACCTTAGGAAAATAGAACGGCTAACCCTAGTGTTGCTCTTGCATCTGTGGAAAAGAGAACAACTAACCCCAGCGTTGCCCTTGCATCTGAGGAAAAGAGAGCGGCTGACCGCAGCATTGCTCTTGCATCAGAGGAGAGGACGGTTACAAGTCAAAAAAATTTCTCTCGCATCAGAAGCGTTGCTCTTGCACCTAAGGAAAAGAGGATGGTTACAGCCCAAACGTTTCTCTCACATTAGAAAAAGGTGGAAGCGCTTTGATCGAGAATATCAAACATACAAAGCATATTTCTCTTGCAAGGAAATGGCCTATGATGGAGAGCATACCCTAATCACAGTGAGGGCCCTTCCACAGAGCAACATGGAGTTCACAATTGTGCTGGAGGAGTTGGCTTCCAGCAGGCTTCATAAGCCAAGCCTCACCATTGGTTACCACCCTTTGCCAACTCAAGTCGTCGTCGTGCACAATCACAACACAACACGATTCACCGTCATTCATGAAAGGATCGTTGAGGGAACAACTACTGCCACACACGACTAATTCCATGTGCGTCGTGCTGATGACCATGGGTGACTAAAGTACCAACTAGTGTTGTGAGAGCCTATTGCTGGTCGTCTTCAAAAAGACTAACACCCGCTGTGTTTCCAAGGGTTAACCTCGGCTGTTTTTTCAAAAGACTAGCACCGGCTGGGGCTTCGAGGAGTAATGTCAGTTGTGTCTAATAAATGGCTAACGCCGATTGTGTTCCATATCACTACACGTGCTCGCTCGTGACTCTTCAATTGCTAGCAACAGTGACTATTCATCTTCCTTAAAACCCGTTGTCTCTCTGCGACCGTTCAGATGCCCAACGACTGTTCAATTCTCATGACCCTTCAGTTCCCACGACTGTTCTATTCTTGTGACCTCGGTTCCCACGACTCTTCAATTATCGAGACCCTTCAGTTCCAGAGACCCTTTGGTTGCTTATGCCCCTTCGTCTCCTTAACAACCATCCACCGTCTGATGGTTGTTCACTGTCTTGTGATCTCTAGGCTTCCTGTTGGGAAACCCCTCTCACTCATCGAAAAACTCAATGATAGACCTTCCCCTCTTCTTCTCGACTGCAGAAAAGTAGTGGAAAACTACCGAAAACAAACGAATGTTCACCAGCAGCTCCCTGCTGCCACATGGATCCCCTTCCCCTTCTTTTGTACTCTTGAACCACTGCCAAAATCTCTACAGACTTTGGCCAATTCCTATTTTTCTCGCATTGCCTACTTTTCAACTCCAGTAGCAATGACCTCGTGAAGCCCCCTGCGTAGCTCTGCTGGTTCTTTCTGGATGATGCGCTTGCCTGCAAACTCTTCCCTATAAGCTTTGTGTTCTTACCGGAATTCTAGTCGGGAGCTCTCTCACTCTTACTGTTAAAAGACTTAGTTGTTTTTACCTCCGGTAAAATGGTAAAATTGGGGTTTACCCCATTATATAGAAGACGATTCCTTGAAGTGCCCCTCACAAAGCAAGAATACCAGACAGGTCCCTAAAGGCCAAATGGAGGCGTATCGTCGTCAGTGCAATGCCGAGCATCAAATGGTAATAACCAGGGCCGGGCTGAGCCCATGCTCGAGGCTCGATCTCAGACGAACTTCACTCACAGCTAATGACACATGTGAAAGCTCGTGACTAATGGCGCATGTGAAACCTCGCGACTAACGCCACGCGTGAAACAACCAGACGAACTCCGCTTGTGACTAACGCCATGCGCCAGCGATTGCTCAATGTCGTTCGTGCAGCTGGTCACTCCATGCTAATCCCACGCATGTCTGAATCTGGTCACCTCTTTGAGTGTTCTACCATCATCCCCAATAGGAGTTACGACGGTGCCGCAGCCTATCATCCCTAGTGGAGTTAAGTGTATGACAAAAAGGTCATGCTTGCCCCTTCAATCCCCAGTGGGTTAGTCTCGTATGAAGCTACCTTATCCCTAGAAAGTTGGGTTACCTTCCATAAGCCTATTCCTCATGGAGTTTCATCTTTCACCTTAGAAAGGCGTACTTGCCCCCTAATCCCTAGTGAAGTTCGCTTCGGTTTGCCATCCTTCATTGGGCCACCATGTCCATCTAAGCTCTCTACGTGTGTATAGCCTTCATCATTTTATTCTTAGGGAGTCTGATTACCATCCACAAACCTATCCCCCATAGAGCTTCACCTACATGGAGACCCACACCATGGTCCGTGCTGCATGAATTTAGACTGCACAACCTTGGTCTAAGTGCATGACCATAAACTGCATGGTCCAAACTATAAAACCTTAAACTATAGTGGAGGTCTAGTTGCACGACCTTAAACTGCATGGTCCTAGCTAGATGACTTTAAAAATGCATAGCCATGGTCTAAGCTCTATGACCTTAAACCCTAGTGCACGTCCTGGCGGCATGACTTTAGAAGACATAGCACCATGCTCCAAACTATATGACCTTAAATTGTAACAGAGGTTTAGTTGCATGACCTTAAACTACATGGTCCTAGTTGCATGACTCTAAACTGCATAACCGTGGTCCAAGCCATATGACCCTAAACTATAGTGCTCATCCTAGCCACACGATGTTAAACTGCTTTGCACAGGTCCCGGAGGAATGACCTCATACTCACCCCCACACATGCACACATGCCCTTTATGTACATTTTCACGCACATCTTCCCTAACCGACCCGTCCGTGAGTGCACATCACGTTCATCAACTCCTCAGTGAGTCCCTTCATTACTATTCATCATACTCTAATGAGTCTCACCCGTGCTCACAAAACGGCGAGCTATCCCACCATTCATTCTCACCGTCAGCTAGTGGGTCACCACCTTTCTTCCACCTTTCATACACCATCCATCTTGCATTGGTAGCCTCATGCCATCTCCCCAAAGTGAGTCAAAACCACCACCATACTCACTTCATGGCCTCAATAGATTGTCATCCATCCCCACTATGGTCCAGTTGTATGACCTTAAAATTATAGTGCACGTCCAGGTCGCATGATGTTAAAATGGTTCGCACAGTTCTTGAAGGCATGACCTTAAACACGCCTTCACAAAAAGAAATATAATGGGCATGGTGTATGGTTAGGTGCCTTGATCTCGCCCTCTGAATCTGGATGATCTAGTGCCATGCGTCTCGGGTTTCGAGGAGAACCCAGGTCTTGAGATTGCTCTCTCAAGAACCTTGTTAGGAAACAAGGGCAGATATACCAGCCAATGAGAGAGGAATTTAAGGTGAGCTCTAGACTTACTCTGCCTGGCTCGCGTAAGCACCCTCTTAAAACATGAAGAAAGCTCCCCAGTCCTTCAATTGGTTCGAAATCACCTCCCTTGACCTATACTCTCATGTTTCTACAATCACACACACATGGTTAATTTTACACGACAAGTGGGCTAAGGGACCCCACCTTGTCTTTGTGTGAATGCACATAAGCATGGCCATTGAAAAGAATAAAGAGAGTAAGAGGATAGAATAGAAGAAGAAAGAGATAAAATAGAGGAATGGGGAAGATAAGAATTTGACCAAGTGGCTAGAATAACACAGTAGCTAGACCAGCAAGTGATTGATCCGACGTGGTAGCAAGGCTGGCATGGTAACTAAACTGACACAACGGTAATACCATTAGACGACTGAACGATCACTGACCAGCTTGACACGATGGCTAGCCAATCGTGGCAGTAAGAAGGGCACGGTAACTAAGACTGACACTACGGCAATACTGTTAGACGACGAGACTATCATGGTAGTTCTTGACTTAGCCTCCCTTGGTCAAACAGGAGGGAGAGAGAGAAGGATAAAGAAAAGAGAAAGGCATGCACAGTATACCGATGTCGTGCATGTGAGAAGAAGAAAGGGAAGAGAGATAGAGAGGAAAAGAAGAAGAGAGGATCAATGAGAAAGAAGAGAAAAGGGGGAAGAAGAAAGAAAGAAGGGAGAGAAGAAGAGGAAGAAAGAGAGATAGAAGAAAGAAGGGACATGGATGGAAAGGACATCCAGCCATCCATGACAGAGGTGAGAGAAATGGAGAGAAGCATGGATGACGATGAACTCCTATCCATGACATAGGAGAGCCAAAACATGGATGGTGATGAGCTTCTACTATTCATGATAGAGGAGAGAGAAAACATGGATGGCGATGAGCTTCCGCTATCCATGACAAAGGAGAGAGAAAATATGGATAGCGATGAGCTTCTACGGTCCATGACAGAGGAGAGAGAAAATATGAAAGTTTCCTCCATCCATGATAAAGGAGAGAGAAAATATGAACGATAATGAGATTTCACATCCATGATAGAGGAAAGAGAAAACACGGATGGTGATGAGCTTTTGCCATCCATGACAGAGGAATAAGAAGAGAGAGACAACATGGACGGTGATGAGCTTCCGTCGTCCATGACATAGGAGTGAGAAGAGAGAAAATATGGACGGCAATGAGCTTCCACCATCCATGATAGAAGAGTAAGAAGAGAGAGAAAACATGGATAATAATGTTCTTCTACTGTCCATGACAGAAGAGAGAGAAGAGAAAGAAACATCCATCCATGACAGGGAGAGAAAACATGGATAGGGGTAAGCTTTCACTATCCATGACATGGGAAAGAGAAGAGAGAGAAAACATAGACAACGATGAGCTTCTGACGTCCATGACATAGAAAAGGGAGAAGAGATAAAACATGGACGGTGATGAGCTTCCACCATCCATGACATAAGAGTAAGAATAGATAGAAAACATGGATAGCAATAAGCTTCCGTTATCCATGACATAAGAGTAAGAAGAGACAAAAAATAGGGATGATGATGAGCTTTCGCCGTCCATGACAGAGAAGGGAGAGAGGGGAACTTTGATATAGGCCCGGCCCGCAACTTAGCTTAAGGCCTGGCTCACTGTTTATGTCCCAAGAATAGGAAGACATCACACCCAGCGATGGACTCTGCTATGCATGAATAGAGAAGAAAGAGAGAGAAAAGAACAAGGAGAAAGGATGAAGAGAGAGATTAAAAAAGCGATTAAAGAAAGGGGAGATAAAAGAGAACGAAGGAAAGTGATAAAAGAGGGGAGGAGAGAGAAAGAGAGAGATGAGAGGAGGAGAGAGAAAGAGAGATGAGGGGAGAGAAAGTTTTCTTCACCAAAGGATAAAAAAAAATTTCTTCTCTCTCCTCTCTCTCTTTAAGAAGCACCCACAATCTCAATGTAAAATTCTCAAATCTTATTCACGAAATTGAAGAATGAGGGAACCTAAGGAAGAACCCTTTACAATTAGGTTTTGCATGTACTAGTAGAAAATGGCCCAAACATGGGTGTAGCCGAACAATACATGAAATAATAAAACAGTCCATGTTGCTGCTCTAGAACTTGCGTTATCTTCCATGAATGATTCGAGATTGCTCCGGCGTCCATTTCGTCGAAAGATGATTGCTTTCTTATCGGGCTCGACATGACGATCGATTTGATACTAACTTCGACACATGGATCTTGTTTTTACATGATGATCATGCGAAATTTCTATAAATCTTGAAAACTTCTGATCGATGGTGTGCTTGTTTCTTGATGTTTTTCTTTGGTTTATTCACTAAATTGCATTGATCATGCCATCACGATCACTTGCAATGAACGCAGCTTGATTTCATGTCCGGATGAAAGTTTTGTCGTCTTGGGTTTTTTGTTGAAATCTGAAAATTCGACGTCCAAATTTTCAGCATCTTTGATGCCTTCGTGTGCAGAATCCAACCATTCATCATACGCGGGGTTCAGACTAAACATAGCCTCGGACCTTACTTACATAATGAAATTAGTTTCACATAGATTGGGTACGTGAGCCCCGTGATATGGCCGCTCGAACAAGGCATGCTGCTGCTGAATTTTCTATGACTATCTTCACGAATGGCTAACTTCTCTCTAATATTTATCCCTGCTCGGGTTTTGTCACGGGTGGTGCCACATATCAAAACGCTCGTCTTGCGAAAATGAACATGCTCACCAAATTGAGTGTGATCCGACTCAAGAGGAGTGAGATATGGGTCCTCGAAGTTCCTACTCGTGACTATAAAAATAGTCACCATTAATGGTGACTTTGTGCTAGGAGGGCACATGGGAATAGTGTGCAGCCCACACTTTTTCAGTATTTTACCCATAACTTTGTCCTAGAGCCTTCGTTTAAGCTGAAACTTTACCCTTAGGGGTTTTCAACCATACCAGATCTAATGGACATGGTCCCATAGCTATTTGATGCACTAAAAATAAAATGTTAGTTACGAGGTCTGTTTCAGGGTGGTAGAGGCTTATTTTCAAAAATTATTTCTTTGTCTGCGCTACCTTAGATATGTCAGATTATGATGAAACTTGGCAGGTGATCTTTTGAAGTGCTTAAGAAGATTCTGACCCATTCTGGGGCAATTCTGATACAATCAAGAATTTTACTGTATGTCAAGGCTTTATTGATGGGCTTCGCTTTTATTCCACATCGAGGACCCAAGGTGTTGAAAAATGTATTCAAACAGCTTACGCTGCCTAATGTTGCGCTTTGAGAGAAGCGAGAAGGACAACATTCGAAAAATTTCCTTCAACTTTATTACTTTTTCTTCCTAGAAGTGGAATAAAAGCGAAGCCCATCAATAAAGCCTCGACATACAGTAGAATTCTTGATAGTATCAGAATTTCCCCAGAACAGCTTACGCTGCCGAATGTTGCGCTTTGAGAGAAGCGAGAAGAACAACATTCGAAAAATTTCCTTCGACTTTATTACTTTTTCTTTCTAGATGTGGAATAAAAGCGAAGCCCATCAATAAAGCCTCGACGTATAGTAGAATTCTTGATAGTATCAGAATTTCCCCAGAACGGATCAGAATCTTCTTAAGCACTTCAAAAGATCACTTGCCAAGTTTTCGTCATAATCTGCCAAGTTACAGCATTGCATGGATCTCCTCTGTGTTGTGCACCATAATGTTTGTGGCGGGTAGGGTACCTCGATTTATTTAGGTGACAGGCTTTGGTTATAACCCTTGCCCACTGCTCGCACTTTCAACAAGCAAGATACCTCTCTTCTTTGTCCAAGGCATCCTCTGAGAGCTCAATCCTGTTGCTGCATAGTAAGCCCAAGGTGTGGCAGACTTAGCTTTCTTGGGGCACTTTCAGCATCTTTGAAGTGTGTTCTTGTGGGAATGATGCTCTTCTTCATGAGAGCTGTCTAGCTTTTTTGGCGAATCTTCTGTCCTTCGATTCCTTTTTATGGATGGACTCAGGCTATCGCAATCTTGCTTGAAGCTCGTATTTTTGGGTCCTGGTATTGTGACACCAGGGATTTTCTTCTTTGAATGTGGGCTGAAGCCACCATAGACGCGAACGCTGCATCAACCTGCTTATTGGTCCAAGCGCCCTTTGTGGGTTTTCATTGGACATGGGAATTGGCACCGCAGAGATGGTTCTCACTAACTTCCATTTATTTGGGGTTTTTTTACACATTACCTTTTGGCCATGCCTATTTGAACACATTTTTCAGCACCTTGGTCCCTAATGAGGAATAAAGAGGTCGCCGGTCAATAAATCCTGACAAAATAGTTGAATTCTCAACAGTCTCAGAATAGCCTCATAACTGGTCAAGATCTTCATAAGCACTTTAAAAGGCCACTTGCTAAGTTTCATCATAATCAAACATATCTAAGGCAGTGAACACAAAGAAACAATTTTGAAAAAATTGGCCTCTAGCACCCTAAAATAGATCCTGTAATTAGAACTATATTTTTGGTGGGTCAAACAACTATGGGACCATCGTCATTGGATCTGACGTGATCGAAACCCCTATGGGTCAAGTTTCTTTTTAATCGGACACTCCAAAAAATTGAAATAGGAGGAGCCGCATACTATTCTCGTGTGGCCACCCTGCGCCGAAACACCACTAAAGGGTCATTGTCTTCACAGTCACTAGTAGTGACTTCGGGGCCCATATCTCACCCATCTCGAGTCAGATCGCACTCAAATTTTGTGAGCATATTCGTCTTGTCAAGATGAGCGTTTCGAAATGTCCTACGCCCTGTGACGACACCCGAGCAAGGAGAAAAGCTAAAGGGAATTTGCTGATTCGTGAAGAAGTTGCAAAAAATTCAGCAGTGACACACCTCACTCAAATGTCGAAATTGCAGCACTCATACATTGGATCAACGCAAAATCAATTTCATCGTGAGCGTAAGATAAAGGGCTATCATTCTTCCAAACCCTGTACATGATAACCTGTTGGATTTTGCACATGAAGGCGACAAAGTGACTGTAAATTCTGGTCGTAGGATTCTAGATTCCCACAAAAACTCAAAAAATTTGTGAAATCTTCATTCAGTCTTCAAATCGGATCACGTTTGTTTCCACGTAATTGTGACGATATGCTTAGTGCACTACAACAAAAAAATCACAGAAAAATGTCAAGGAACAAGCACACTATTAATCCAAAGTTTTCAAAATTCATACAAATTTCAAGTCTCATGATCGTAGCCTAAAAACACGATTCATGAATCGAAGATGGTATCAAACTGATTGCCATGTCGAGCATTATAAGAAAACAATCTTCAATCTAACAGGAATCAGACCAACCTTGGATCAGTCATGGAAGATCACGCAAGTTCTTAGGCAGCGATGGGGACTATTCTAAAATTTCATCTATTGTTCCGCAGGGGCAAAACAATCATTTTGCACCCATTTTTAGAATATTTTTAATTCAATTAAATTGTAGTTATCATCAATTTAGTCAGTTTTTAGGTATCCACCCATGTTTGAGCCCAATTTTATATAAATATACAAAGCCAAATTGTAAAAGGACTTTTGGTTCATTCTTCAACCATTCAATAAAGATTTCAATTCTTGCTTAAGTTCGTGGGTGAATCTTAGAGAGAGAGAGAGAGAGGAGAGAGAAGAAAAGGGTCGGTACCCCTCGGTAAGGTATTTTCTCTCTGCTCCACTTTTCTCTCATCCTCTTTTATCTCTCTTCTCTTTTCTTTCTCATCTCTATCGCTTTGTTCTTCCTCTTTTCTCTCTCAAATGTATATCTTTGTTCCTCTTTTCTCCCTCATCTCTATCTCTTTTTTCTTCCCTTTTTCTCTCTCGTCTCTATCTCTATCTCTATCTCTTTCTTTCGCTCTTATCTCTTCTTTTCCCTTTCTTACTTTCATCTTAATCTCTTTCTCTCTCTTCCTCCTATGGTCTATCATGTCTCTCCTTCCCTGCTCCTCTTTTTTTCTCCATTAATGCATGGAGGACCTATCATCTGGTATGATGCCTTCCTGTTCATGAGACATGAACAATGAGCTGGGCCCTAATCTGGATGGCGGGCAGGGCCTCTGTCAAAATTCTCTTTCTCTTCTATCACAGATGGTGCAAGCCTATTGCCGCCTATGTTTTCTCTCTCTTTCTTCTCTTCTGTCACAGCCGGTACAAGTTTATCGTCGCATGTGCTTTCTCTCTCTTCCTTCTCTTCTGTCACAAATGGCACAAGCCTATTGCCGCCTGTGTTTTCTCTCCCTTCCTTCTTTTCTGTTACAGATAGCGTAAGCCTATCACCACCTATGTTTTCTCTCTCTTCCTTCTTTTCTATCACAGACGGTGCAAGCCTATCACCGCCTGTGTTTTCTCTCCGTTCCTTCTTTTCTGTCCGAGACAGCGTAAGCCTATCGCCGCTTGTGTTTTATCTCTCTTTCTTATTTTCTGTCACAGACGGTGCAAGCCTATCGCTGCCTGTGTTTTCTATCTCTTCCTTCTTTTCTATCACGGACGGTGCAAGCCTATCACTGCCTGTGTTTTCTCTCCTTTCCTTCTTTTCTGTCATAGATGGAACAAGCCTATCGTCGCCTAAGTTTTCTCTCTCTTTCTTCTTTTCTATCATAGACAACACAAACCTATTGCTGCCTGTGTTTTCTCTCTCTTTCTTCTCATCTGTCACTGTCGGTGCAAGCCTAGCACTGCTTATGTTTTCCATCCTGATTCTTCTATCACAGACGGTGGAATCCTATTGCTGCATGTGTTCTTTTTCTCTTCTCTTTGCTGCATGTGTTCTTTTTCTCTTCTCTTTCTTTTGATATAGCAGACGCAAGCCTATTGCCGCCTCTGCTCCTTCTTTCTCTCTCTCTTCTGTCACAAATGGCGGAAGCACATCACCGCCTATGTTCTTTGTCTCTCTTCTCTCTTTATGTCACCGCCGGTGGAGGATCATCGCTACTTGAGTCTTATCTACCTCTTTCACATATCACAGCCGGTGTAAGCCTGTTGAAGCCATCACTGTCTGAGTCTTCTCTTTCCCCATCTCATTGCCATCTGTGTCCTCCTTCTCCTCTTCTTCCCTTCTCTCTCTTCTTCTTCTCTCATTGTTTTCTTGCTTAGTCTGCTTCTTCTTCTCTATCTCTTCTTTTCTCTTCTTTCTCTTTCTCTTTCGTTCGACCAAGAGAGGAGACTAGCATTTCATGGTAGTCCAGTTGTCTAGCAGTAATGTTGTTGTGCCGGTCAGAGTTATTGTGTCTGCTTTACTGTCACGATGGACTAACCATCTTGTCAAGCTTGTCAGTATCGGTACTGTCGTCTAGTAGTAATTTTATTGAGCCGTTCTGAGTTATCGAGCTTGTTTTACTGTCATGCCAGGTCAATTACTTACTATTTTAGTCACTGTGTCGGTCATTTTTCTTTTCCTCTTTTTGAATTTGCACGCCTGTGTACGTTCCCCAAAGGCAAGGTGGGGTCCCTTGACCCACTTGTTTTGTAACATTTTTCATAGGTGTGTGATTGCAAAAATAGAAGAATATTAGCCAAGGGAGACGATTACGAACCAGTTTTACAGCTAGGGGGCTTTCTTCGTGATCTAAGAGGGTGTCCATGTGAGCTAGCCCAATTAAGTCTCGAACCCACCTTAAATTCCTCTCACATCGGTTGGTCTACCTGTCCTTGTTTTTTAGCAAGGTTCCTGAGAGAGCAATCTCAAGTCTAGGGTTCCCTTGACACCCAAGTCACGTGCTGCTCGATCATCCCAATCCGGAGGGCGAGATCGAGGCACCTAACCAGCTTGGTGATTCCATTGGGGACTTACTACCCCTTAGTCGGATCGTAATTATTTGGCTAGTTTCTCATTTTATTTTCTGCTTTTCACACTTTTGGCTTCTGGATCTTGGAACCCATTTATCTGGATCGGGGACTTCCTTGTCCTCACATTTGCCACTGTCCCCAGGGAACAAGTTCCTCGAACTTCATTCCCAACCTTCGTTTTGAGCAAAGATCCCGCGTCTAGCTCCCAAGCCCTAACCTGGATTAGTGTGAGGTGGACTTAAGGGTCCCTCAATCCCCCTCTCCTCGCTCTAGTGGAACCTCCGCCAAGGCACCCTGTATAGGCAGCATACACGCCACCACTCACAGCATGCACCCTGTCACCGGCAAGTCACTTGTCGTTTGTATTACCGAGGTACGCCAGAAGGTTGCCCAGTCCCTTGCTGCAGAAGGTAAATAAGTTGTTGTTGGTTCAGTGGGTCGCCGTAGGTCTTGTAGACGCTATGAATGTGCATCCCACCACTGGGGACAAAGCCGTCGCTGTGCCAACCCGAGTACATAGGGGATGACTACCTCGTCCTCCTACTCATCACACACTAGCGCACCTTGTAAGGGACAGGCTTTCACCTGTTTTCTTACAGACACTTGCTCGCGATTCTCGGCCTCCTAAGGCTAGTTAATCTGCTCGAGACCGGGCTGACCCCAAAGTCGCCCGTGATCCTTCTTTAAGGGGCACACATGTGTTGCCTCCTCAAATTGATGTTACCCGCTCCTAACTGCGGCGTCATCATGAGTCGATCATTCCACCGCCCACCCCATTTCTTTCAGGCAAGCACCTCGAACCTTGGTACTCGAAGACCTTCCCCAAGAGTATCGTCTTGAACAGGGCGTATTATCTCGATCATACCCCTAGAGCCTGTAAGACAGCCTGAGGCAAAGACCTCATGAGAGACCCTGTCTTTCTTCTCCCTCGACCCTGGCTTACTTCAGTTCCTAGTCCTCATCCTTCGCCACCCTGATGGAGATAGCTCTCTCTTGCATGAGACGAGTTGATCAATCGCAATCCCGTTTGCAATTCTGGCATGAGATCCATCAAAGTCTCAAAGCCAAGCGTGACAGGGGTCTGCCAATTCTGACTAGCAATGCAGTCAAGATAGTCGGGACACCCAGATCTGACAACCTTCTTCACCAGAATCCCTTCTACCATCTTTGGAAGACAAACCTTAAAGAAGAGGAAAGATAATCCTACGTCATGATCAATGTCGTTGAAGATGACCCAGCCACCCAGCAGCCACGGTCCCAAGACCATCAAGAACCAGCCCTTACTCGCTCAGCATACAAGAGTTGGGTCTAGTTAGGGCAGGCTGATCCCCTACTGACTGACTTGCCATGTGCAACCCATCAATCACGAAAACCTTTGACTGTATCCAAGACGACCTCCCTGGAGAAACGGTCAGCGTCATGGTTATAACTGAACCTACCAACTCTCAGAAGGCCCGTATGGAAAGGTTCGAATAGATGGTTCAAGCAATGATGGAGAAGATTGACCGCATGGAGGCTGCCCAGCACTCGGCTAACCATGAGGTCAATTCCCATCATTCGGAAGATGTACCTCCTAGACAGCCTACTCCTCTTTCCCCACAAGGCTATTCTGTCCCTCACCCCTTCTCTCAGGCTGACATTGATGCCATGGTAACTCACAGCTTGAAGAACAGGGAGATCGCAAGCATACAAGGTGCGACGCTTTACCACAAGTTGTACGCTTCTTATATTGATCAGGTTCCCTTCCCTTAGGACTATGAAAAAGGGATGTTTCCTCGCTTTGATGTAACAACATCCCCTTGTCAACATATCATCCATTTCCAAGCAGGATGTCGACAGACAGCGGCTAATGGGAGACTCCTTCTTCGTTAGTTCATTGAAACCTTTGACAGCTCTGCCTTCTAGTGGTATGCTCGACTGCCTCCAAACTCAAAACGTACTTCAGAGGAGATGGAGAAATTGTTCCATCAGAATTTCTATCAGGTTGAGAGGGAGGTCCAAACCATTGAACTTCTCACCCTGACCTAGGAGCTAGATGAACCGGTGAATAAATTCATATCAAGGTGGTAAGATCTGGCGGCTCGCTATCCCAACCCTTTGCCTGAGAAAGAAGTAGTTCAAACTTGCATTCGAAATATGCGATGTAAGATCGTACTACATGTTTAAGCCTCTAACCTAACCTCTGTGTCAGACCTAATCTCTAAGTCAACTCGCATAGAGAGCTTGTCAAGCCATCATAATGGGTCACGATATCAATCTTCAAATTTTGCAAACAACCAGGGCAATGGTAATTCTCGAGCCAACGCCTAGAGAAACTAACAGAAAGGAGTGATTAGTGCAGCTATCACAGTTATTGATCCAAAGAAGTCTGCCTCCCAAACTTTGGACCTCTCCAAAGTTGTCGGCACAACAAAGACAGAACCTCAGGCAGGCAAACTGCAGCAGTCATATAATCGGATGCCTCCACTCGCGAACTTTAAATAAAGTGAATATTGGATCGCCCATCAAAATAAAGTATATCCCTTTGAAAAGGAATGGGTGCCTTCATTGCTCCGACTACTGCTGCAACTGAACATGGTTGAATTACTCAAAGGAAAATTTCCAGACCAAGCTGGTCTTGATACACACGCAAAATATTGTGTCTACCATCGAACTGTAAATCACCCCACGAAGGACTGTTATACACTTAAAGACCTCATTGAGGCTTTGATCTAGAAGGGTCAGATTGAGCTTCAGGAACTCAAGAAGGTGCTCGGGGCAACAGAAGCCTCTCACATAGTGATCGTCGATGAGGAAGATGATGCGCCTGATCTCCTTCAAGCCATCTTTATCATGATGTTTCAATTAGGCCTTATCACACCAAAACCAGCAAGGCAACCCAAGCGCCTTGCTAAGGGAACGAAGAATCAGTGATTCTTATACCATCAAATATGGGGACATGATCTGAGCGAATGCTCCAGTTTTCATGAGATAGTCGCGAAGAAAATATAGAAATGCAATGAATCATGTAACCTTCCAAAAGGGGACCCTCAAATCACTGCTCCACCCGTGTAAGTTGACCTCCCGACAAAAGACCTAGTTAACGATAATTCTAATCCTACTGAACTCAACGATAATGCTAGCATGGGCAACGTTAAATCCCTCTCATCTACTAACTCTTCTTCTTCTTCTTCTTTCCCCTCATCCTCTTCGGTGTCTCCTGCAGGTACAAGCTTGCAATGTCTAGACATCGATGCCCTTAATCAAGAACTTGAAGGAAGCAACATAAGCAGAATGCAACAAAGGCAGCTGAGAAAGACGTTAGCCCAGGCGATTGGATTCTTAAGAGTTGCTAACACTCTGGCCGCTCAAGCTCGGTCTGAGCCGTCTTCCTCTGTTGGAAAGCACCAAAGGTCCATGCCAAAGAAACCTCAATGGCAACCTGAGCTTGACTTCAAGCTGAGTTTGAGTGAATCTAGAGGGGAAAGTTCTTATTCTCGAGAAGCTTGTCACATGATACAAATCTCTGGGGCCTCACCCAACATGGGGCAAATGAGCTTGAGGTCAAGAAAGACACTACAACCCCCACATGCAACTCACTGCGGCATGCTAGCAACACCGTGCACGTCATCACGCTCACCATGCACTGATAAACGCCATTTGAGGCTGGCACTAGTTGTGTCCTCCAAAGGCTAGTGTCGGCTGTGTTGCTAACTCTCAGAGCCAGCTGACGTTTTTGTTGCCAGTGCCGACTGTGTCTTCTGAAGGCTACCGCCGTGCCTCTAACTCTCAACACCGGTTGCTTTTCTTAAGGATCAGCGCTAGCTGTGTCAGTGTCAGCTTTGCTTTTAGAAGTCAGAGTCGGATGCGATCCTAAGTCAGTGCTGCCATGACTATTCTCCTCTTGGTGACTTTTTTTTTTCCCATACCCCCACGATTTCTATGACTCCTCATTTTTTGGCTTAAGATGCTTCGCCTCCTCGATGATTCAATGATTTCCAAAGATGATCGTTCACCTTCCTGCAACTGTCTACCTCCAGTGACAGTCTGTCTCTTTGCAACCCTTCGGATTCCTGCTCAGAAACTCCCTTCAGCAGCTGGAAACCCTAGGCAACCTTCCTCCAAGTTGTCGGGAAACCAGTTACACCTGCTTGAAAGCTACCAAAATTAGCAAAAATCCCTGGGCAGCTCACTGCTACAATTCCTGCCTCTTCTTTCCTTCACCAAAACTTTCAAAATCATGGTCAGAGTTCCCCTGTTTCCCCGAAAGACTCCCTATGGGAAACATCTATAGCTCCAGTGAAATTCTTTCTCCTTTCTAGCTGGCATCTCCTAGCTCAGTCAGAACCTCCCCTGCTCACTAGCAAGCTCCCACTAACCCTCGCCAGAATACCTTACCGTTAAACAAATTTTTTTTACCATAAGTCTTTCGTGAAACAGTGAAAATGGGGGGTTACCCCCTTTTTATAGTCGAAGCTTCCCTCAAATGTCCCTTACAAATCAAGAATCTCAGCCATGTCCAAGAATTCCAACGATGATGGGCCGAACCGAGTTAAGCTCTGACCAGAGGCCCGAGCGAAGTTTTACCGTCGCCTATGAAATCCGATGTAAAAGAGACTACGACCGGGTCGAGCTCAAGTCAAGGCCTGAACGCTCACCCACACCCAGCACCAGCTATGTGATCGAAACTGCCTAGCGCCAGCTGTGTTTTCAATCCTCAGTGCGGGTTGTGTTCTCAATAACTCAGTGCTAGCTGTGTTCAAGAGCTAGCATGACTGCCCTCAGTGTCGGCTGTGTTCTTTCAAACCCCAACATCGTCTGGGTATTCAAGAAATAGTATTGGTTGGCCTCAACACCGACTGCATTTTCAAAAGGCTCAGTGACTGACTGAGTGTTTAAGAAATGATCACTACCGCACGCACCATGCCAAAGCCATGCGTGTCCTACAATTCTCATCCCAAGTAGAGTTGCACCCTAGCCGTAACCTATTATCGCCAGCGGAGTGATACCTAGGTCGTCCAAATCATGCCATGACTTCTCATCATCCAGTAGAAGTCATACTCGTACTACAACCCATTATTTCCAATGGAGTTAGAGTCATTTTTACCACTGCAACCCCCAGTGGATCTGTCTCACACCTAGTTATCCTGTCCTCAAGGAGTCGAGTACCATTTCTCACCTATAAAGGACCCACACTTGTTCCCGTTATTCTCAATAAAGTCGGTCATCCCATCTGAACCCTTGTTTGCCTGAACCATTTTATCCCTAGGGAGTCAGCTTCCCACCTTCATACTTATTCCCCACACAACTTCACACACATGGCAACCAATGCCTCGGTCCATGCTGCATGACCTTAAATTGCACAGCCTTGGTCTAGCTGCACGACCTTAAACTGCATAGGTCCAAACTATATGACCCTAAACTATAGTAGACATCCTAGCTGCATGACGTTAAAAAGCTTAGCACCTTAGTCCAAAGTATATGACCTTAAACTGTAGCGGAGGTCTAGCTGTACGACCTTAAATTACATTGTCCAAGCTGTAGGACTCTTAACCACATAGCCATGGTCCAAGCTATTTGACCTAAAACTATAGTACGCATCCTGACTGTATGACGTTAAATTGCTAAGCACAGATCCAAGAGGCATGACCTTAAATACATCCCACCACATACGTCCACACACCCATTACGTGCATCTTCATACATGCCTTTCTTAACTGACTCGTTCGTGTGTGCACCATCTTCACCGACTCCCCAGTGAGTCCACCTGTCTTCATTACCATCATCTATCATTCCCTAGTGTGTCTTACCCGTGCTAACAAAATGGCGAGCCATTCCACCATTCATACTTGCCGTCAGTTAGTGGGTCACCACTTTCCATCTTCCTTTCATACATTACCCATCTTTCATAGGTAGCCTCATTCTATCTCCCCAAAGTCAGTCAAACCACCACCATACTCACTCCATGGCCTCCATAGACTACCATCCATCACCATGCTCTATGACCTTAAACTGTAGTGCATGTCCTGACCGCATGACGTTAAACAGCTTTGTGCAGGTCCCGAAGGCATAACCCTAAACATGCCTTCACAAAAAGGAGAAATAACATGCATGGTGTACACCTGGACAAGGGAACGCCATGAGTAAAAATGACGGACATGCATGGTCACGAATCCATGAGTAAAATATTTTCATGAAAAAGAAAAAAAGAAAACAACAAAAACAAAAACTCGGACACGGTGAAAACCCTAAAGGGCATTGTGAGCAAAAATGGAAGAAAAGGGTAGACATGATCGAAAGGTCATGGGTAAAAGAGCGCACATTAAAAAGAAGTTGTTGAACTCTACAACGTCGCTTCCCAAGTCCAACTGAAAATCCTCAAAGGACACTCAGACCAATAAACAGGTTGATGCAACACTTTCCTTAACAAGCGGCTTCAGCCAACACTCAAAAAGAAAAATCCCTAGTGTCACAATACCAGGACTAAAAAATATAAGCTTCAAGGAAGGATTCCAACAGCCTAAGTATATTTATTGGAAGGACTCGATGAGCAGAAGATTTGCCAAGAAAGCAAGACAAGCCTCATGAAGAAGAGAATCATTCCCAAGAGGTTACCAACACACTCCAAAATGTTGAAGACTCCCAAAGAAAGCTAAGTCAGCCATGACTTTGGTGTGGTAATCAGGATCGCTAGGTATCTTGATTATCGAAACTGCAAAGCAATGGGTAGGGGTTATACTCAAAGCTGGTGACCTCGATAAACTGAGGTACCTTACTCGCTAAGGAATAATTGGTGCATAAAGCAGATGGCACCGACAGAAGGCCCTTCAGTACACCATTCACAAAATCCTCGAAACGTGGCTCAACACCAGAGGATACAAACAAACCCCGACTAAAGGGGAACAATGCCCTTTGACATGACACTCAATTGCCAGATGGGCTTGATTCCTATCAACAAGGTCCGTACAAAATCCTCAGCTATTAGAATCACAACTAAGTGGTGAGGATTTCAACAAGATCCCTCAAAAAAGTCTCTTTTACCCCTAAAGTCTCAACAGACGGTCTTACGAACAATGCATCCCAACATCTGAGCATCTTAGTTGCTGCATTACGTGAATCTCCTCGGTGTTTACGTTGTCCTATGACTAAGAAGAAAAAAGAAATAAAGCAGAAAGGAATATTCTGAATGTTATCCTTCTCGCTTCCCTCGAAGCATAACGTTCGGCGGGGTAATCTGTTTGAACACATTTTTCAGCACCTTGGTCCCTGATGCGGAATAAAGAGGAAGTCGGTCAATAAAGCTTGATAAAATAGTGGAATTCTCAACAGGCTCAGAATAGCACCAGAACTGGTCAAGATCTTTATAAGCACTCCAAAAGGTCACCTGCCAAGTTTTATCACAATCAGACACATCTAACGTAGTGAACACAAAGAAACAATTTCAAAAATATTGGCCTCTAACACCCTAAAATAGACTACGTAACTAGAACTATATTTTTTAGTGTGTTAAACAACTATGGGACCATCGCCATTGGATCTGGGGTGGTCAAAAACCCCTATGGGGTCAAGTTTTGACATAATCGGACACTTCAAGACAAGGTTATGAGAAAAACATTGAAACAGGAGGAGTCGCACACTATTCTCGTGTGGCCACCCAGCACCATTACATCATTAAAGGTGGTTGTTTTTGTAGTCACAAGTAGTGACTTTCGGGGCCCATATCTCACCCATCCTAAGTCGGATTGTACTAAAATTTGGTGAACGTGTTCGTCTTGTCAAGATGAGCGTTTCGATATGTGGTACGCCTCATCATGACATCTGAGCAGGGAGAAAAAATAGAGAGAAGTTTTTGATCCATGACGAATTTGTAGAAAATTCGACAACAACATGCCTCACTCAAACGACTAAATCATGGTGCTCGTACATCGGATCAATGCGAAACCAATTTCATCGTGAGCATAAGATCTAGGGCTATCATTAATCCAAACCCCATACATGATGAACGGTTGGATTTTACACATGAAAGTGATGAAGTGACTATAAATTCTTACCCTCGGATTCTAGATTCCAGCTAAAACCCAAAAGTTGTGAAATCTTCGTTCAGGCTTCAAATGGCATCCCATTTGTTTCCACACAATCATGTTGGCATGCTCAGTGCACTACAATGAAGAAATTACATACGAACATCAAGGAACGAGCACACTATCGATCCGAAGTTTTCAAGATTCATGCAAATCTCAAGTCTCATGATCGTAGCCTAAAAATACGATTCATGACTCAAAGTTGATATCAAATTGATCGTCATGCCAAGCCCAACAAGAAAACAATCATCTTTCGATCAAACGGGCATCAGAGCAACCCCGGATCAGTCATAGAAGATCATACAAGTTCTCGGGCAGAGACAGGGACTGTTTTCAAATTCCATCTATTGTTAAGCAGGGGAAAACAGTCTTTTTGCACCCATTTATAGAATTTTATTTAATTTAATTAAATTGTAACTATCATCAATTTTGTTATTTTTTTGGTATCCACCCATATTTGAGCCCAATTCTATATAAACATACAAAGCCAAATTGTAAAGGACTTTTGGTTCATTCTTCAACCATTTAATATAGATTTCAATTCTTGGTTAAGTTCGTGGGTGCATCTTGGAGGGAGAGAGAGATGACTGAGAAGAAAAGAGCTAATACTCCTCGATAAGGTATTTTCTCTCTCCTCCTCTTTTCTCTCTCATCTCTCTCTTTCTTCTTCCTTTTTTCTCTCTCATCTCTCTCTTTCTTCTTCCTCTTTTCTCTCTCATCTCTATCTCTTTCTTCTTCCTTTTTTCTCTCTCATCTCTAGCTCTTTCGTCTTCCTCTTTTGTCTCTCATCTCTGTCTTTCTTATTCCTCTTTTCTCTCTCATTTATGTCTCTATCTCTTTCTTTCTCTCTCTTCTTTTTTCTCATCTCTTCTTTTCTTTTTCATGCTTTCATCTTTATCTCTTTCTCTCTCTTCCTCCTCTGGTCTATCTTGTCTCTCTTTCCCTGCGCCTCTTTCTTTCCACATTCACACATGGTAGACCTATCGTTTGGTGTGATGCCTTTTTGTTCATGAGACATGAACAATGTGACAGGCCTTAACTTGGATGGCGGGCCTGACCTCTATCAAAATTCTCTTTCTCTTCTATCACAGTTGGGGCAAGCCTTTCGCTGCTTGTGTTTTCTCTCTCTTTCTTCTCTTTTATCATAACTAGTGCAAGCATATCGCTGCATGTGCTTTCTCTCTCTTCCTTCTCTTCTCTCACAGATGGCGCAATCCTATTGCCGCTTGTGCTTACTCTCCCTTCCTTCTTTTCTATATCAGATGGTGTAAGCCTACCACCGCCTTTGTTTTCACTCTCTTCCTTCTTTCTGTCACAGACGACGTAAGCCTATCACTATCTATGTTTTCTCTCTCTTTATTCTCTTTTGTCACAGCCGGTGCAATCCTAGCGCCGCCTGCATTTTCCATCCTGTTTCTTTTATCACAGACGGTGGAAGCCTATTGCTGCATGTGTTCTTTCTATCTTCTCTTTCTTCTGACACAGCTAGTGTAAGCCTATTACAGCCTGTGTTTTTTCTCTCTCTCTCTTTTGTCACAATTGGTGGAAGCACATCGCTGCCTGTGTTCTTTTTCTCTCTTCTCTCTTTATGTCATAGCCGGCGGAGGACCATCGCAACCTAAGTCTCATCTACCTATTTCTCATGTCATGGCTATCATAAGCTTGTTGAAGTCATCATTGTCTGAGTCTTCTTTCTCCCCATCTCATTATCATTTGTGTCCTCCTTCTCCTCTTCTTCCCTTCTCTCTCTTCTTCTTCTCTTATTATTTTCTTTCTTACTCTGCTTCTTCTCTTTTCTCTTCTTTTCTTCTTCTTCTTCTCTTCTCTCTCTTTTTGTTCTTCTCCTTTCTTTCTCTTACCCTTTCATTTGAACAAGAGAGGTGGAGACTAGCAATCAATGGTAGTCCAGTTGTCCAGTTGTAATGTCGTTGTGCTGGTCTAAGTTATTGTGCCCGCTTTACTGTCATGATAGACTAACCATCGTGTCAAGCTAATCGGTTTATGTATGGTCGTATAATAGTAATTCTGTTGAGCGGGTCTGAGTTACTGAGCTCATTTTACTGCCACGTCGTGTCAATTACTTAATAGTTCAGTCACTGTGTTGGGGTCACAGCCTGGTCAAATTCTTCTCATTCCAATCTTAACTCTCTCATTCTTCTCTTCCTCTTTTTGAATGTGCACGCCTTTGTATGTTCCCCAAAGGCAAGGTGGGGTCCCTTGACCCACTTATCTTGTAACATTTGACATATGTGTGTGATTGCAGAAATAGGAGGATACAGGTCAAGGGAGATGATTCCGAACCAGTTTTATGGCTAGGGGGCTTTCTTCGTGATCTAAGAGGGCGCCCACGTGAGCCAGCCCGAGTAAGTCTCGAACCCACCTTAAATTCCTCTCTCATCGGTTGATCTACCTGCCCTTGGTTCTGAGCAAGGTTCCCGAGAGAGCGATCTCAAGTCCTCGGTTCCCTTGAAACCCAAGACATGTGCCACCCGATCATCTAGATCCGAAGGGTGAGATCGAGGCACCTTACTAATGTCCACCCTTATTTTTCTATTTTTACTCACTGTGCTCGGGTTTTTATTTTCAAATAACTCTTTTACTCATGGTTTCGTCACCATGCCCATCCGTCATTTTTACTCATGGCGTTCCCTTGTTCAGGTATACACCATGCTCATTATTCTTCTTTTCTTTGTGAAGGAGTGTTTAGGGTCATGCCTTTGGATCCTGTGCGAAACTTTTTAATGTCATGCAGTCAGAACGTACATTATAATTTAAGGTCATACAGCTGGACCATAGTGAAGATGGATGGCAGTCCTGTGGAGGCCACGGAGTGAGTATGGTGGTGGTTTGACTAACTTTGGGGAGCTGGCAAGAGGCTACCTATGAAAGACGGATGATCTATGAATGATGGGTGAAAAGTGGTGACTGATTAGCCGACAGTGAGTATGGATGGTGGGATGGCTCACCATTTTGTGAGCACGAGTGAAACTCAATGGGGAATGATGAATGGCAATGAAGGGATTCACAGGTGACTTATGAAGTTGGTGCGCACACATGGATAAGTCGGTTAGGGAAGACGTGCATGTAAAGGGCATGTGCATGTGAGTGGGGGCGAGTTTTAAGGTTAAACCTCTAGAACCTGTGCAAAGGAGTTTATTGTCATGGGGCTAAGACGTGCACTATGGTTTAAGGTCATATAGCTTGGACCACAGTTATGCAGTTTTGGAGTCATGCAACTTGGACCATACAATTTAAGATCGTCCAACTAGACCTCCGCTATAGTTTAAGGTCATATAGTTTGGACCATGGTGCTAAGCCTTTTAACGTCATGTGGCCAGAACGTGCACTATAGTTTAAGGTCATATGGCTTGGACCATGGCTATACAGTTTTAAGTTGTGTAGCTAAGACCATATCTTTTAAGGTCATGCAACTAGACCTCCGCTACAGTTTAAGGTAGTATAGTTTGGACTATGGCTGAGCAGTTTAGGGTCATGAAGCACGGACCATGGATGTGCAGTTTAGGATCATGCAACATGGACCATGGCTGTACAATTTAGGGTCATGCAGCATGAGCCATGGCTGTGGGTCGCCATGTAAGTGAAGCTCCATGGGGGATAGGTGTGTAGATAGCAATTTGACTCCCTAGGGATAAAATGGTTAAGGCCATACACAAGCAGAGGGCTTAGATGGAAATGATGGCCCGATGAGGGATGGCAAACAGAAGGGGAATTTATAGGATTAGGGGATAAGTGGACTCCATGGGGTGAAAGATGAGACTCGATCAAGAATAGGTTTATGGAAGGTAATCCGACTCCCTGAGGATAAGATAGGAGGGGAACAATGGTTTGGTATGAGACTGACCCACTGGGGAATGAAGAGGTAGGAACGACCCTAATTCCACTAGGGATAATGGGATGCATTACGGGTGTGACTCCTACTAGGGATGAGGGACAATGGCCCGTTCCTAACTCCATTGGGAATGACAGGTCACGGCCTGGGTGCAACTCCACTGGGGATAACAAGTCATGGCCTAGGTGCTACTTCACTAGGGATAGTGGTAAGACACACATAGCGGTAGACTTGAACGGTTGCAGCACTGACATGTGCGACGCCAGCACGGGCGGCGGTAACACATGTTTCTCTAGCATGCGCAATGACGACACACGCAGTGGTAAACTTGAAAACATGGCCGGTGTTGAGCACAATCAATGCTAATGCTTGAGAACACAATTGACGCTGGGACTTTGAGAACACAGTCGGTGCTAGGTCTTTGAGAACACAACCGGTGCTAGGTCATTGAGAACATAGCTGGCACTGGGCAATCGAGAACATAGCCGGTGCTGAGTACGGGTTAGTGTTCAGACCTTAGACCCGAGCATGACCCAGTCCTGGTCTCTGTTGCTTGAGTTTTCATGGGCGGCAGCAAACATTCATAGGGGCCACGGGTCTGGCCCATCGTCATTTGGCCTTCAAGGACTTGACTAGCATTCCTAGTTTGTGGAGGGCACTTCAAGGAAGCTTTGCCTATATAAGGGGACATACCCCATTTTTATTGTTATACCGAAGGGAAAACGTCCAAGTCATTTTAGCAGTGAGAGTGAGAGAACTCCCAGCGAGAACTCCACCGAGCATGTAGAGCACTCGAGTGAGGTTTGCAAAGCAGGAGAAGGATCCAGCTGAGAAGACAGAGCACCAGCAAGAACACAAGAAGTTGCAGGGGTCTGTGGTGAAGGCTGAGTGAAAACCAGGGGGGTCCGCAGGGGAGCTTTAAAGATTTCAGCAGTAACTCGGGATAGCTAGAAAGGGGAAAAAGGGTAGAATTCATGGCAAGGAACTACGGGCAAAATTTCGTCGGCTTTCTACAAGTTTTCTCAGTGGCTTGTTTGCCCTAGGGAAGAAGAAGGGGAAGGTGTCAGAGTCAATTTCCAATGGAAGAGGGAAGTTTCCCTATGAGAAACTGAGAGGCTGTGAGGAGGCGAAGGGTCACTCGTAGTGAACAATCACTGAAAGGTAACGGCTGTCAGTCCACACGTGTGAGGACATGTGTCAGACCATGTTGTGGCCGGTAGTTGTCAGGAGGCACACCGGGGCTCAAGGTGACATGTGCACAATATGTAGTACGTGCAGTAGATTTGAACACGAGCAACAATAGTCCTTTGAAAACATAATCGGCGCTAGGCATTAGCGACAACAGCCAGCGCTAAGAAAAAATAGCCGACTCTAGGCATTGGCAGACATAGCCGGTGTTAAGTGTTAGCGAACACAGTCGGTGCTAGGCATTGACAAACACAGCCGACACTAGGCATTAGCAAACACAACCGGTGCTAGGCGTTAGTGAACACAGCCGGTGCCAAGCGTTAGTAAACACAGCCGGTGGTGGGCTTTGCCAAACACAGTCGGTGCTAGCTTATTCTTTGGTGATTCACGCACAGGAGTGAGTCCTTAAAATTTCTATGATGGCTAGGCCTTCTCACAAAATCCTTAACATGAAGAACCTTCCAAGGGGATGAGAGGTCGATGCCAGTGATTTTACTGGTGAGAGTTTAGTGAGGGGTGAGCCCATTTGGTTGGCAGAACCTATATACAAACCAAAGTGGCCTCTCAGTATTACCGACCCAGTTTGCTTTGAAGTCCGGAGGGACAATGACGGTAATGTCAGTATCAAAGAAGGGGTGGCGCTCCTTCATTGGATGCATAGGAATATAGCTTCTGGGGCCAATTCGACCACATTGGGGAGGAGAATGGTGAACACCAAGGGGTTAATATGATCGTCTTCTGGCCCTCGAGTGCAAGGGGAGCACCAATATATAAAGGGTACTCTTCTTGGACCATCCAGGTGCTGGGGTCACACAAAAGTATCCTTGAGCGTGCTTCTTTGCTAGCAGCAGTTCAATGCTCAGCCAGCTATTATGATCGGTGTCCCAATACTATTAAGGTACTGCTAGAGACTTGGTGTCATGTTAGCAGCACAAGGCACTTTGGGCATGGGGAGGAAGGGATCTCCTTGTTGGATATTCAATTCATTGGTGACCTTCCACTGATCAGGGCAATGTATGACAAAACTTGGTCATCTTTGATGGTGCCCAGCTAGGGGGAGAGGAACCACCTGCTAGTCTCCGAAAACGTTTTGAGGTTTACCAATTGCTTCTTTCCAAGTCTAGCAGTTGTCGGGTAACCTTCGCCGAATGGGTGCAATTCTTTCATGGAGATTACCCTGAGGATGGTCGAGGTACTTCAAGAAAGAAAGGGAAGGCAGTTGTAAAGGGGACGCCTCCCATCTATCAACCTGAGACCAATGGTGACTTCGTCTTCTTGGCCGCTTACCTGACCTTATTCTTATGCAAATTAGCTATTGCTGGAGGGGCGGCTGACATCTGTCCAGGCACATTCTATGTAGCATGCGATATGGCAAGAGGGTGCCAGTACGCTCTTGCTCAACCAGTCTTATGTAACATCTATCACGGACTAGAGCCATCTCGAGGGGGAAAGCCTACAAAGGCAAATAAGGGGGCAATGGCATTGTGGGGGGCGAAGCCTTTCCCAGGGACTTTAAAACACCATTTCCCATCCATTATGTGTATGGGTCACTAAGGGCCTATTTCTATACCACCTATGTCAGAAGTCAAGGCGTGGGGGATAAATGTGCCCCTTCTTGATGAGAATTGCTGGTCAAAAGGCTATCTTTCATAGCTCTAGAGAGGCACGAAACTTATTTGGAAATGACTCCTCAAGTATGTGTCAGGTCCCATTTCCATTTGGAAGCTTTACTGATCGCACTTTTATTGATGAACTGGGGAAGAGTTAGACAGCGCTTCCACGACTATTAGAGAGCTCATGTTCACCTTAAGCATTAGAGGGAGGGTTTTGCCCTATCAGACCCCACAGAGGGCCTGACTGGAAGGGTACTTTCCTCAACGCCTCGCCAGTCAGCATGGGCTTGATCAAAGCTGCCCCTTCTCTGTGTTTTTTGAAAAGCTCCATGACAGAGTAAACACCAGGAAGAAGAAAGAGCTTGAGACTCTTCGAGAAGCCTAGTTGCCAAAGCATATATGGACCGCATGGTCCATATGTTGGGAGGTGACGGAGATTAGCAAGTATGTGCTACCCCACTTTGGCATAAGGGTCCGGGTGACTGGGGCTTATGCACAATGGTGGTGGATTACCAGCTCGGGATACTAGGACGTTGATCACCCCTGGAAAGGGGAAAATTACAATTAGCGTTAAGAGATTAGACAAAGGAGGATCGTCAACACTCCCACTCTCGGTGAGGTCTTTGACTTGGGTTATTCTAGATGTAAGGAACACGATTCAATTGAGCCTCACCTCTCGCAATAGTGGAGAGAAGGGAGCCTTAAGAGGAAGAAATGCGTGCCCTTCCATGAGGACAAAAGGTGAGCATCAGCCTTATGGAAGGAGAGATGTCGTGCATGCAAGAAGGAGAATTGCCGCAGAAAGAAAAGGCTATCGCCGCGCGGAAGGCTATCGCCGTGTGGAAGGTAGAAGGCTATCGTCGTGCGGAAGGCGGAAGGCTATCACCATGTGGAAGGCAGAAGGCTATCGCCTCGCAGAAGGCAGAAGGTTATCGCCACGTAGAAGGCGGAAGGCTATCACTCAACAAAAGGGGTAAGGCTATCGCTGTGCGGAAGGCGAAAGGCTATCACTTCACAGAAGGCGGAAGGCCATTACCATGCGGAAAGCAGAGTATCGCCACACGAGGAGGAGGCTATCACCGCGTGGAAGGTAGAGTATTAGCACACGAGGAGGACGTTGTCACCGCGCGCATTAAGCGTTGAATGATGGCCAAGAGGGACAGCGTCGCACCGCTTTTGTCAGAGACACACCGTGCGGCTGAATCCTGCTACAATTTTCTTCCACACCTAATGAGTGAGCTTCACCAACTCCCACTAACCCACACGTACCATCACGTCTGTAAATAGCACCCTCGACCCATCGCTGCCCGCTTCCTCTTTCCTTCTACATTTCCCTTTTCCCTTACGCCCTGCGCGAGCACTGCGCCATCGCCGTGGTAGCCTCTAGAGCAAAGGGGTATGCCGAGGGCGGCGGATGCGCTGTGTGTAGGGATGGGAGCACTGTGAACAAGGTAAGTCGGTTTAGTGCTATATTTTTTAGGCCTAATTTGAACTTAATGGAATGTTTTCAAGCAAAAGAATGAATGGAGAATAAATTGTAAATTTTGAGAGAAATCCTAGAGCCCTTTTTGTGCCAAACTTGCTAGCTTATTCAATGAGATTTGAGTTAATTCATGAGCGTGTAACATGACTATAACAGCAAGAATTTCCAGCAACATTGACCCTCTTTGGGTAGGAAAATGACACCTAAATGCCCCAAATTGCAACCATTGTAAAGCCTCGTGAATGAATGAAAGGTTACATGTTTTAGGATTTTTGAAATTTTCTATGAATCTTGATTTATGTTTGAAAACGTATGGCTATGTCATTACTCATCCCTGTTGCTTGCTTAAGATTGCACCTCAATCTTAGGTGTAAGGAATGACCTTCTTGAGAAATGAAGCATCTAACTCTCTCATTTAGCTATTTATTGAAGCATTAAGGCTTACTGAATGAATAATAAATATGAATGCTATATGATAATTGTCATGTGCATACTACGAGATGATGAGAGTAATGCTACTTGATAAGATGCTATGTGAAAAGTAGATGATGCAATAATGTCACACACGATGAAAGCTTCATGATAATTGTCAAAACACTAGGGACGATGCTCATGTGTGAATGTCATACTATGAATCACGAGATGAATGCCTAGTGATGACTTCCATACTTTTATGATATTGTTTTAATGAGAATGCTAACCACTACGCATTGGGACCCGAGCCCATTGGTAGTGCATACTGTGTTGTTATGCTAACCACTGCGCATTGGGACCCGAGCCCATTGGTAGTGGATATTGTGTTGTTATGCTAACCACTATGCGTTGGGACCCAAGGCCATTGTTAGTGGATATTATGTTGTTATGCTAACCATTACACACTGGGACCCGAGCCCATTGGTAGTGGATACTTTGTTGTTATGCTGACCACTACATATTGGGACCTGAGTTCATTGGTAGTGGATACAGTGTTGCTATGCTGACTGCTACCCATTGGGACTCGAGCCCTTCGGTAGTTGACACTGGACCTAATGATGAGAACACTGGCCGCTACGTGGTGGTACCTGAGCCTACTGATAGTGGAGCTAGGTACACCAAGATAGTGATGTCGACGTATTCCCTAGCCTGCACAATGAAAGGAATAGGTTCGATGAGAAAAGAGGGTCACTCCCTATGATTCATGATATGAGATATGAGATCTGATTTGATGCCTTGCAAGGTAACGGCCTGTCAAACACCCAATGTGCGCTGGGGACTGTGTGCATGAGTTGAGGGTATTATGAAGTGGATTGCTCCGCTTGTCATCACCCTCCCTCCTGTGGGATGATAGAAGCCTTGAGCAATGGGATTGGCTTAGCCTGATGGATAGAGCTTCTACTAGCAGGAGTAGATGAGTTAGGGAGTGAGTATGAGATGCATATATTGAAACCATGACTTCTTTTGTATTGCTTTCCTGGTGTTGCTTATGTTGGATGCACTTTTATATTAGATATCATGTTATATTCGCTGCATTGATTTGATAACCAATATACTCAACTATTGCACTATTATGATGATTAATGACACTATTCTTTGCACCTAAGTATGCTTAATATCCATGCATAGCACTAGATCTGCTTGCTGAGCTTCAAAGCTAATTCCACTATATTTTTCTCCCTGTAGATTGAAAGTTATAGGCTACAAGTTGGAGGTATGGGCTGCAATTGAAGACTGAAGCAACTACTTTTCGAAGAAGCTCGAGAATCTTGTAGGTTTTGGGGCCCTCACCCCTGCTTAGATTGTTTCTTAGGGATTTTTTAATTATGGGCCTTGAAGCCTCGAACTTAATTGTATCACCTTTTGAACTACAATACAATGTGATATCCTTCTCAAGAATGGGCTTTGTTAAGTTTTAATTTACATCAGTGTTTACTTCCTTGGTTTGGTGATTACCATATTGAGGCGTTAAATTTACCCCCACTTGAGAAATAAACACTACATTGGGATCACAAACCCACGCCCGATCGCCTTCCGTTGTGAAGGTTAGGTAGACGGGAGCTTGGTCGTGACACTGGAATTGACAGGCTCTTGGGATTCGTCGGGAGACAGTGGCTGATGACGTCGCAATTTCTAGCCATGGAGAAGAGGACAGGGAGCCTTTTCGATAAAATCAACTCTGTCTTTGAATGGAGGGAGGGCCGAAAAGTCGCAAGTCATGAAGGGCGTCCAATCCAGGACTTGAATGCGTTGATAAGGAGCAGCCCCCATAGTGCTCTTGTAGCCAACTCTTTGCAAGTGGGGAGTTTTGAGGTGGCTGCTTCTCCTCCAACAAAAGGGAAGAAAAGGAAATGCTCTCCCCGTACCAGCACTCGTGCACCAGCTCAGGTTGTTAGACCTGCTCGAAGACATAGGGGTGCCAAGCTTCCTTTCATTTTGTAATCAAGAGGTATATCTTGCTCTTTTGAATCATTAGCTTCTCCCTCCATGCCACCTTCTGCCCTTTCTCAATCATATTCTACCTCTCCTAAATTATGTTTGACTTCTTCAGAGACTGAGGTGGATGAATCTGGCCCCTTTGAGTGTATCATCATCGCTTTTGATCGAGAAGTGACTCTGAAGCTTAGGGTGGTACCTCTAGGTCAGCCAGATCCAATTCCAATGGAGATCAATGGGGTTGAAAGTCCTGCAATTATTGCTGAAAGGGAGGAACATGAAGTTGATGGGGCCTCTGATCCTCAGGAAGTTGTTGCCCCAACTGAGGCAAGGGCTGTGATCATGGATAACGAGGGTCCAAGCATCTTTCAAGAGCAAGGGCTTATACTTTGTAAGGCTCCTGAGCATCAAGAGGCTGCTGTCCCAGAGTGTGCGGGTCATGAAGATGAAGGGTTGAGCTTTTGTGGCAGTGGTTCTTGCTGTAGAGGATGTGGGCCAGGTAGAAGAGGCCATGGCTGAGGCTGAAGTGGTGATCTTAGAAGATGAAGGCCAAATGGAAGGGGTGCCCTCTGAGGAACAAGGAAGAAATGTTGGCCTTGCACTTATTGAGGCCATGGAAAAGGGTGAGAGACGAGGGGAGGAGATTTCTTTGGAGCACACTGCGACTAGAGTGGTGGCTACAGCAAGTGAAGACCAAGGTGAGGAGGCTGAGGAGATCAGGCAAGTTCAGGCTAGGGCTGCCTTTCAATCATAGATGCCCGAGGCTTTGGGCTTCACAATTGCTTCAGAAGAACTAGTGAGTCACTTAACTATCACCCCTTTGAGCCCAGTCCTAGAAATTGAAGTTCCTTCAATGGTGGTGGACCCGGTAGTACCACTCAGACTTATCTTCAGCTTCTAGCATAATTGCAGACATGCTCCATGCGGGTCTCCTGGATTTAAGGGAACTACCTTTCACTGACCTGGGTGAGGCATTTGCCAAACTCAAGGAATTTACTGCTACAACCACTGTTTTCGGGAATGCGTCAGAAGTCCTCTCTCATCTTGGTGCTACTTTAAATGAATTGGAAAGCTAAAGGCTGGAGAAGTCGCATCATGAGGCAGAGAGCAGCAAGGTAGCTTCCTTGGAGGTGTCGATCTCATGTTGCTGTGAGGAAATAGATTCCTGCGCAAAGAAGAAGGCCGCTATGGTTGCCCATCAGCTTGAACTCAAGATGGAGGGGAGAACTTGTTTCAATAGGATGATAGGAATAAGGGCGGAGATGCGAAAGCTGAAGGACGAATTTATTGATCTTGAGAGGGAAATGATTCAGAGAAAGGCCTTGGATGCCTCCTTGGCTTAGGATCTATCATAACTCAGTCGCACTATCGAGTTGGAACCCATCTCCGTGGAACAGGAGGCTAAGATGGTGGTTGAACTGAAGGCACGTATTCATCATGTCGAGGCTTCTTCTGCAGCATCCAGGGCAGAGATCAATATTATCATTGATCGCTTTTTAAAGTGTCTTTTCTTTGCCATATGTTAACACTTGTGAAATGTTAAAACTTTATGAATGAAACGCCTCTTTTTTCTCTTTTGGCTAGTTTCACTGCATGTTTTCATTCTTCTTTTGTTTCGCTGCATCTTGTCTCCTTCTTCGGTAGGCCATGTCTCAAGGCTTTTACTGCTTCTGCCCTTTTATCGAGGGAAACCCTAAACCTTTCTTTGTCCTATGACAAACTGTTGTGATTCCAATGACCTCACACGGAGGAGCAGTTGTTTCTTGTCCTGATATTGTTTGATTGGACAAGGGCTCATAATTCGTTTGTCTCATTATTTGATGAGCTTGCTTGTTATAAATAGTCCAATAAGGAGGATCTTTACCTTCTATTCGAGGCACATTTGTTTCAAGTTTGTCGTAACTCTTGGTCTCAAGGACAAACTCCTTTAGATGTTTTGAAGCGATACTCATAACCTCTAATTGGCTCTGGAGACTGCGAACTTCACCTCTTAACTCTGCTAAGGGATCCTGTTCTTAGAGGTGAGAAGGTTGTCCTTTCTCAAACTGCTCTCCTCCCACTAAATCAGGGAAGCGCAGAACTTGTGGCTAAAAACTGGTCTGAACTGACCCTACAGTGGGATGAGGAGCATCCTCCTTGCTTATAGTAATCGGGGTTGAAGGATCTTGTGCTGCGACTAGCGTGTCATTTATGCTTTCAAGAGTGCAATAGGGACATGCAGAACTTTCTGATGGTCCAGCGTGTAGGTGACCTTTGGGGACGGGAATCCTATCCCCATGACTTGCTCAATCTCAAGAGTGACCTCTGGTGCATCTTCATGCAAAGGTGGCACTGGACTGGAAGCAGAGGGGGAAGCTTCATCTTCAGGCGAAGATGGAGCTCCTTCAGGGGTAGTGAATGGCTTGCTAAGATGAAGGGGAGTCGAAGTAAGAATTTTTTGTTGTCTTTCCTCTTCTTTGAACATGTCTGCTGGTGTTCGCTCGATGTCCTCAACATCTTCATGAGACGAAGGTTCTATCTTCCTCACAGACTTGTAATCACCATCATTTGGTTTTTAGGAGGACACTAAATCTGTGAAGTAATACTTGACATCAACATAGTGAGCTTCGGCTATAGGAAACGGTCTTTTATCATCATAAACCGCATGTTGTCTCCCATCTCGACTATACTTGAAGCGCTCGTGCAACGGGGACGGAACTGTTAGTGGTATATGACTAATGGGCTAGAAATGCAATCTTTTAAAAAATTCCCATTGTATAAAAACATAAGTGTTTAAATGCATGAGCATCTAAATACAAAACCACAATACAAATATTCCAGCCTACAAACATGGTTTATACACATTTGAATAATAAAATTTAACCTTAATAGGTCCCTTACAAATCCCCTACTTAAAAATATAATTAGCTCAATACAATATTCCAATATTCACAATGTACATCTCTACAACATAGTGCATGACTTGCACTTGTAATTTCGCATTATATCATAATTATATGATAATTTCATCTTCATTCTTTATCCTCATCATATATCATAATTTATTGTACACATCATACACTAGATCATAATAATTCGATAAGATTTGAATTTACAAAAACAATAATGCATCGCAGTAAAGTTTATGTGTCACAATTTAAATGTCATGTTCAATCTCCTTCATCCACATATTTAATCAAATATCATGTAGTTTATGTGTCAACATATCACATCATACTCACACCAATGCTTTACATACTATCTACTAGCTGCTAATTGTAGAAGTAATTCTCATCTTCAACAATCACATATTCTAAGAATGCAATGGGTATCCTTAAAAGGAAAAGAAATATGGGAACATATGGCATGACAAAGAGTACATTATTTACATGGGCAGAATGGTTGACAAGATATATGTTATGTGTTATAGTCTTCCCATCACCAATCTTATGTATCTCCTATGTATTCTCAGGTTTCCTAATTACTTTTATACATAATTCTAAGTGCCTTTTCCTGACAATTTATGCTCGTAAAGATTGACATTTATGTTCACATCTATCTTCTTACTTATTCTATCAACATTTATTCATGAGCTGAAAAGTTCACAACTCTATGTTCATATTAATTCTCAAGTAACACAGATTTTTACTTGAATTAAAGTTCATTAAAATCATGCTTTAATCTCATGCATTGTTCTCAAAGTTTCCATAGTCATGAACTGATACTTTATCCATTCAAAACCAGGGTGTGAGAGTAGTGCTTGGACCTTCAAGCATTTCACCATTCAATACATTCAATCTCTTATTGATATTATACTCGAATTAGATGGCTAGCAAGTGCCATCATGAACCTATTAATTAGATCCAATCTTAAGATCAAGAGAGGTTCAATTATACGTCCGAGTGACCAAGCACATTATAAGTTCGAATCACTTAAGATAATATCTCATGCAATGTGGCACATATCAAAGTTTATAGGATTTCTCTCACATTTAATCTCACAAATTATCTCATGATAAACAACCAATTGCATTAAGTCATATGCATATAGTCCATGCATAGATAGTCACTATCGATGTGACTAGCCCACAAAATGAGGTGTCCTTATCATCATATATCATAATCCACTTATATATATAGCTCTACATAAGGTCTCAAATTCTATTAAAAACATTTTCAATGGGCTTATGCATACTATACTAAAAGGTCTACTAGCCTTCTAGAGACCTGTAGAAGCTATTTAGTGGATCTTCTATGTGAAAGTGAATACATATGATCACCATGGCATGAAAAGCATGTATAGAGAAGTGAGGATCTATTACCATAATATCACACAATTAATCATTGAAAATTCAAAAGTTTATCAAAGAGATGCCTCACAACTCCAACAAGTGACATGTCTCTAGTGACTTAAAACGTTTCACAGTGGCACTAAATGAAAACAATAATACTTATAATGCAGCGAACGAAAATAACCCATGGATTCATAAAATGATCAATTTCAAATAAGAGATCAAACACTCATTTCGGATTTTATTTACAAATCATTCTTATTCAATGCCTCTTCCAATTTTCTCATAAGTGAAATTAATTTGAGATATAAGTGTTTCCAAAATCAATACCAAGGTTCTCTCCTTGATGATGATTTTACTACTTAGACTTATTAAAGATGTTCCCACTGAAACCAACAAAGATTTCTTTCAAAATAACTTGAATTTATGTCATGGAAAGAAGTTTACTCTTAAGTAAAAATTCAAAGTTTCAAAAAGAACTTTATTCAAAGATGGATGACTGTGAGATACTCCAAATATTATGACACACGATTATGTGGTCATACCATAAGGTTAATGAAACTCTTTAAGGGTGATCTTCCTAAATGAAAGAAGCATGGACTTTAGCATAGTCATAAATCTTTAATAGAAAGACAATACAAAGTAGCAATACACAAAAGGGGGTGGAATCCCCTTTATGGTTTCTAACATCCTCTTGTGCTAAAAAATTTTAAATATAGAAATTCTCGTTCAGAAGAACAAGTATTTAAATAAAATCTCTTTCAATTATTACAATCCATACTCAAGATACATTTTGGTTCGATTGATCTTAATTTCCAAAATAGTGAAAGACATGCTACTATAAAGGAAAATGTAATCTCATACATGAAAATCCTTTTTCATGACCATTGAGCCTAATGTGCCATATAATAATCCTCATATGTCATTCTTAACATAATACCACATTCACTTATTCACATAAGAATTATGGTGGGATCATGCATCAATAAATACTCTCAATATGATAATATAATACATCGCATTATCTCATAATTTAGGAAAGCTCAAAAAATGAAGCATGTAGCTTGAGGCACCATAAGGGCTAGTCAATGTCATATTCATGATACATCTCATGAGTTCTCAAATCACAAAGCAACTCATACATAATAAACATTTCTCACATCTCGTAATTCTCAAGTAAGCACAAGTACAATCCTTACACATGCCATATATCTTGAATTAACCATATCCATAGGATTGGTAATTTGAATCATAGATCATATATCTAGAATCAAATTACTTAAGCATATGCCATTTATCTTAAGCTTATATAAGAGTGGACATAAGCATTCAAAATCTCAATATGTAAGTATCGGTCTAATTCCAGTTTATAGAGTATGTGACGAGTCCAAGCCTTCCAATTATTAAACTCATATAATACACCAAGATATTCTACCAATAACTACTCACATGATATCATAAAACCAAAATGGTTGTTCTATAAGAAATGAATTCTCAATATATTAAAATCATGCTCATAAGTAGAAAGAAGTCGTACCTCATGATTTTAAAGTGACCAATTCATAATGTGCCAATACCTTTGTCTTCGATCTGTGATTTGATTTCACCCTTTATTTCTCTCTTTTGTAACTATGATCATTGTCTCATTCATCCACATGTATCTTTAGTCTTGTTATCAAATTCATCACACACTATCCAGAACTAGCCCAGAGCAAGACCAAGACTCGGGTATCGGGTATTAAAACTTAACACTCATGATTCGATGGGGTTTGTATAACTCTCTCACTAATCTAAAACACCCTAAGAACTCACAAAGACTTTCAACAACTTATGCTTCATATTGGGATTACAAAAATATAAAGTACCCATGCCTTTCTCACACATTGGATATAGGAAATAATGTTTTTCTAGTTTTTCAAGATGAGCACGGTCCAATTCAATGAACGTAACTTTAAATTGACACATCATTTAATCATGAGCCTTATTCTCAGATAAAATAAACTCAAAATGAGACAACTTTCATTTAGTAAGTAGCATTGAATAATGGTCAGAAGTGGATCAAAAAGCATGATTCTCATAAGGTCAATTTCTGCTTTGTGTAGAAGAAATTACAGTATGACATCCCTCAAGTAAAATGGCTATAACTTTCCAAATTTGGGGAATTTCCCTATAAGCCCAAAAGTACATTTACACTAGACTCGATTCCTCAAAAGTACAAAGTGGTCCCAACTCATTCCCATAAGTTTAGTTTGATCAAAACCCCCATTGAAAAAGATATAAAGTTCCTAGAAATGTCTTTCTTAGATCTGACACACTTTAAGGGACCATATTAGAGTCCTGCTCTGAAACCATTTGTTGGTGGTATAAGACTAATGGGCTAAAAATGCGATCTTGTAAAAACTTTCCATTATATAAACACTCAAGGGTTTAAATGCATGAGTATCTCAATACAGAACCATAACATATATATTCCAGCCTACAAACATGGTTTATACCAATGGTTTAAGAAGCGGATCGATGACCCAGATCAGGCACCTCAAAAATCAATCCGGATCGGCGAATCAGCGATCCGGATAGGGAATCGGCTGAATCGGTCAGATTAAAGCTTCAAAAAATCCGAAAAAATTATTAAAATTCATTATAAATGTTGTTTTTAAGGAATCCAATAAGAAATAAGGGTTCTACATTATTAACTTTCATTTTTTTCATCAATTTGTGAATATTGAGATGCTCTTTCCCTGTATGAACTTATGTTGACCATTAAATTTACATCACATAAAAGAAATCATAGAATTATCATGGATTAATTATATAATCATATATGGACTACAATAAATCTTGACTAAATCGATGAAAATTTGGCCACTAAAATCTCGAATTGGCGGAAAACCCTAATCCGCTAAAAAAACCCAAATTATTACAACCTAATTAACTATAATATTATATACGAACAATATTTTATAATTATTTTATTATATAAATAATAAAAAATCAAAAATATTTTATAATATCATCTAATTTAAAATGTATTATTGACAACTGCAAGAAAATAGTACGCTACATGATTTATAATACAAAAATTAATAAATAAAATAATAGATTTTGTTATCAATGTAGAAATTATTAGAATGTGTACCAATTTTTTTTAATGTTTTAGGTTTCTAGAATAAATTACTGGAAGAGATTGCTAGTAGAAAGAGAGAGATTTCAAATGGCCTCATTGTATGAATCCTATCTTTAAATTAATATTACTAAATTTATATTAAAGACCATCTTGTTATAAAAATAAAAAATATAATTAGACCATTTATTCCTAGGTTGTATGAAGACATACCTTTTGTTTTTTTGACAAGAAATAATTATTGTGCTATCTTTTATTTTTTTTTACGAGAAAAAGATGATACTTATTAATTATCTTTGTTTTTTTTTTTTGACAAAAGAAGAAGATGTTGTACTACATTTTTTTTTGCTTGTTGTAATACTTTTTTATTTTTTTTACAAGAAAATTAGAAAATGATGCTGCCAAAGTATTTTTTATGCCTTTTGTTTATTTTTTTTGCAAGAAATACTTGTTATATTACCTTGTATTTTTTTTACAAGAAAAATAAAAAATGTTGTATTATCTTTTTTATCTTTATCTTAAAAAGCCTTTTCTTTTATATTTTTTCTATTTTTTTACAACAGTATTTTTTGCCTTTGTTTATTTTTTTGACAACAAATTGCAATTTTTTTACAAGAAAAATAAAAAAATGTTGTATTGCCTTTTTTATCTTTATCTTGAAAAGCCTTTTATTTTATATTTTTTCTATTTTTTTACAATAGTTTTTTTTGCCTTTGTTTATTTTTTTGACAACAAATTTTTTTTGTATTTTTTGGTTGTGCGCTAAGGGGTTCGAACTAAAAAAAAAAACATTTTGTTGTGCGCTAAGGGGTTCGAACTCAAAATATTTTTTGGTGTTTGCTATGGGGGTTCGAACTCAAGATATACACCCAAAATTCGATGTTGTCAAACAACATGGCCTTGTCGCCACATGTGATTCTTCTAGTTTCCATAATAATATATATTCAATGATATTTTTTTAATGATTTTTTGTGCGAATTATCCCACATCGAAGGATGAGTGTTGCTTGGTTCTCTATAAAGTCATGTGTATTAAACTTTCTGTTGCGCTTGGAGAAACGTGACGAGGCAAACGTGAGATGAGTTACTACGTGTGGCCACGTGTCACTCTCGTGTAGTGGCCACATGTCACTCTCGTGCAGTGGCCACATGTCACTCATGTGAAGCTGCCATGTGTAAACCCAAAAAAATACCGGTTTTTTCAGTGAGACTCACGATTCACTATTCAGAATCGCCTGTTTCTCTCTGGATATTGGCGATTCCCAGTTTTTTCGTGGAACCGGCTCAGTAGCAGGCGATTCCCGAGTCGAACCGAGCGAGTCCGGCTCGACTCAGCGTGTTTTCAAATACTGGTTTATACATATTTGAATAATAAAATTCAACCCTAATAGGTCCCTTACTCAAAAATATTATTCGCTCAATACAATTTTCAAATATTCACAATGTACATCTCTACAACATATTGCATGACTTGCACTCACAATTCCTCATTATATCAAAATTATTTGATAATGTCATCTTCATTCTTCATCCTCATCATATATTAGAATGTATCATACACATCATACACTATATCATAATAATTCGATAAGATTTGAATTCCCATAAACAATAATGCATAGCATTAAAGTTCGTACTGCATGATTAAAGAACAATCTTAATATACACACAACATACTCAATTTAACCAATTATGAATCCATTTAACAATTATAAATACATTAAACTAACATACAAACATATATGGGGTAACCATGGTTCGAACCCCTTGTGTTCGGGCCACGAAAGTGCCTTTTGAGGACTTAATTTTGTCCCCTTGGCTAAGGCACGGGTGATAATGATAACTCAAGAAGATCAATCCAATAGGAAGAAAATGGTCAATTTCATTTAACTTTATAGGGATTAAATCATGAGAGAGACATGTATCAAATAGCCTTTCAATGTTTGAGAACGATACTACACAAAATAAGGAAGTTATAGTGAAACTACACCATGTGGTCCATAAGGGACCACACGAACTTTGCAACATTAAAAAAGGAACTCAAGGGACTATTTCATATGCTCATATACGATGAAATAAACCTCGCATCAGTTTTATATTTTCATTAAAAATTCCATAAAAATAAGATCAAGAAAATCAAGTTGAACTACTCAAGATCATGGAGTAAGCAAGTTAGCCTACACATACCATGTGTATGGACTACACTATTACTTTAGGACTCTTGAAATATCAAGTTTTCATGACCAAAAATGAAGAAAGGTACTTTAAATTAAGAATTATAGAATGCTTTGATAATGTAAATGAGGTAGGAATTAAAAATATGAGAATAAAATTCAACACCTTAATGAAGCAATAGTATGGGCTTGATCATATAAATGAGGGACTACACCATGGAAGGGTTTCAAATGAAAACTCAAGGAAGAAGAAAGTCTCATGAGTGACCACATTTTTGTCAAGGGCTCTCTCTCTCTCTCTCTCTTTGATGTGAATACTCAAGTTAGGGTTGTAATTGATCCCATAAGTTACTTTTATACCTAGATCATAAAGATGGATTTGATCTTGATCCTTGATGCCTTAGATCAATGGCACATGAGAGACAAGCCATTCATCCATATCTTATCACCAAGATCAATTGATACGCTTTTGACACCCTTCTCTCCTTAAAATCTAGGTTTATAGTCATTTTACCTTGAAGCACTTAGCTCCATGTTTTATTTTCCATTAAGTCTAAATTCATGTTTACACTTATCCCCATGGTTTTTTGAATAATTTATGAGAGTCAATAAAATACAAGGACATGGACATAAAGGTAATCGACACATGTGAATAAAATATCTTATGACATAACCAATAGGAGTTTAACAACACTAAAGTTTCACAGGGGCAAGCCCATATAGTGGTGGTACCACATAAGATATACCCACATGCTACAAAATCATGTGTGGATAACAATATGAATTAAATTAATTCTCAAAATTTCATGACTTCACACATGCCAAAAATGACACATATGAGCAAACAAAAGATTTGACTTAAATCAAATTTAAGTCATAATAATATATAACACTTTAAATAATAAGAGAACATGTTTTAACATAATATCAACAAAATAATTAATGACAAATAGGTCCCTACATGGATATGATGCCAGCATGATGTCATCCATGAGTGGGGAGGTGGGGGTTTCACATGGCATCCCTATGGCCACTTGAGAGCCATGTGGCATCCCATAGGATATCCTTGTTCGGTATTTATGTCAAACAAATTTGAAAATCACATTTTTTATTGTTTAAAAAATCTGAAATTTTTTTCCAAATATCCAAAAAATTCTCCAAATGATTTCATAACATTATTACACAATATAAAATATTTTCTCATCAATTTTAGATTAATTTGGGCCAAAGGTAATTGAGATCTCTAGACTTATAACACTAGTCGGAGTCTTCCATTGGGCTAACCCAAATGACGTTTCACCAGTGTCTCAATCCGACCCAACCTATACTCCATAGTCTGTGGTAGGGACACATAATTGGTCACATCAAAGTCGTTAAGTCATATCTTCCCATCACTGGGGGTTCATAGATTACTAGTGCACCCCTGTGAGACATGTTCCTACTCAAATATAGGGGTCCTCTCAAAGCACATGTGCACGAGCTCTTTTAAGTCGGGTAATACTATGAAAGAATGGTTTCCTCATACGACTGTGGGTGCATATGTCATGGAATGGTCTCGTGTCAAGATATACGCTCATATCCCATGAGACCACCATTCCATACAAGGCAAATACTCCAAATACTCAGGTTCTATTATTCTTGGTTGGATTCTCCAAGCTCTGGCTTATCACATCAACGAAGAGGCATTCTAATCAATTTAGTCCTGACTGGAAGGTGACCCTCACACCTCCCTATGGGTTCACACTCTCAAAACCTATTCTCTCAATACCTCAAATACTCGGGGTATATTAATCTGGGCCGCAGTGCTCCAAGTACCCAGATTTAGTATCTCTCTAACTCCCACAGAGCGTAAGACTATTGGATTTGAGGCCTTGAAAGGCCACATAACTAACAAGAACCACCCCTTGTCATGGAACCACTGGCGAATGAGAAGGATGTTGTAGGAGGTGCCATTGTCGATTGCATGAAACTGAGTGTAGTCATTTAATTCACCAATCTTGAGACGAATGCGGATGGTGCTAGCCGGTTTTTCTCTTGACTGATTGAATCCCTAGACTGTGATATGCATTGGAGTGAGATCTTCAGAACCTAATCCCAATCGAGTGAGGGTTCTCCTTGGGATAAGGTTGACTGTTGACTCTCCATCCAACATAATTCGGTTGATGGGGCATGCATGTAATTCACCAGTCACAAAGAGAGGGCGATTGTGAAATTTTTCTCCTAATTGTAGATCATCCTCTGAGAAGATGATCACCATACATCCACTCAAGATTGATGGGTCCACCTCAATGGGCTCCACTTTAGCCTCGTATACCTCTGGATTGGAAAGATCTTGGATCCGAGCCATACAATAGTCCCATGAGAGGATGAGAGCATCATAGATGCTAAGAAGGGCTAGAAGCTTCCTCCAGTGCCCTATCACATCATATTTCACCTTTTCCTCATCAGCCTTTTGTGTTCCTAGCCCTGCAACTAGCTTGGGTGGTATAGTAAGTTGAGGAGCAGGTTTAGGTGGAGGAGGTTTATTTTGGCTTGCTGGCTGACTTGATTACGCAACTGGATTAGTTTGAGTGGTAGAGGATTGTTTTAGAGGAAGGAAGGTTTGAGATTGAGGCTTAGGAGGTGGCCAGGTATATGGGACTAGCGGCAACTCAGGGAATTAGTGGATGGGTGGATTGCCTAGGGTATTTGGGCGAGGAAGGAGCCGAGGGAGTTGGAGGATGGATGGATTGTTTGACGAACACAAGTGAGGGAGAAGTGGTGGACCAGGAATTCCTGGCTTCTGAGGTGGAGGTTGCAGCTTTTTTCTCGATCTTAGGCTCATTTGCCCCTTGTTGGGTGACACTTCTGATATTTGCACCATGTGACAAACTTCCTGAGAATAGAAGGTTTGCCCTCTTGATTCTCTCAGCTTCTGCTCAAAATCAGGCTCAAGAGGTCACTGGGTTTATTTTGCTTTGACCTCTTGTGCTTCTTGCTAGAAGAAGATGGCTCTGCCTTACCTCGAGCTGCCAGGGCATCAACAACTGTCAAGATTCTAGCCGCCTGGGCTAACTTCTTTTTCAGCCTTCTCCAATGCGTCATGCATATATTGGTTCCTTCGAGCTCTCTGTCAAGAGCCTTGAAGTCTGGACATTCCAGACTTGAACTTGCAGGAGACATAGAAGAGGAGAGGGAAGAAGAAGAAGAAGATGGGGAAGATAAGTCAGTAGGTGAGGGACCTTTAAGGTCATTCCCTTCATCAGACCGATCTGGGTAGCTTTTTACGTCATCATCAGAGTTGGACGTGTGCAAGGAGTCTTTTTGGTCTTTCCCTTTCTTAGACTGTTGGGGAGTGCTTTTAACATCACCATCATTAGATGTGCCCCGAGTAGAAGATGACTCAGGGGTATCCTCTTGATGAGATGAGGAAGGGAGGAGGATCGCGTCGGGGATGAAGTCCAGTAAGGTCGGCAATGGGGGATGAGGTCTAAGAAGTTCTTGCTCGACAATGTGTGATGAGGTCTGAGAAATTCTTGCTCAACTGGTGGTTGAGCGGCCTTGTTTCTCCGACAAGCAGCCCTTAGTTCCCGTCTCTTCCTGGATTTCATTGGAAGTGCTTGATTCGTCTCGCTAGGTTTATGAACAGCCCTAGCTTCTCCTTGAGGACTAGATTCTGCTCTGCCCGTTGTTCAACATGATTTGAATCATCATTACCCAGGTCTTGTGTCGAGAGTCCCTCTCACACCGGTGGAGCAGTGACTTGAGGATCTCTTTCTAGAACGTTACAAGGCTCTTGACATCCCTGTATTTTGTTCGCGATTATATCATGGAAACTGGAGCATTCACTCAGGTCATGGCCTCATATCTGATGGTACGGGCACCAATGGTTCTTAGTTCCCTAAGCAAGGTGTCGGGGATGCCTCGTCGGTTTTGGTGTGATGAGGCCTTCTTGAAGCATCATAATTAATAACGCACGAAAGAGAACAGGTGCTCTATCTTCATCTTGGACTGTCAACGCGTGGGAAGTTTCTGCTGCCCCGAATGCCTTCTTTAGCTCTTCAAGCTTTATTTGACCCTTATGGACCAGGGCTTCGATGATGTCTTTTAACATATAACATTCCTCTGTGGGGTCGTTTATCCTCCAATAATAAGCATAATGATTCGCATGGGTATCGAGTCCAGCTTGATTAGGGAACTTGGTCTCTGGCAGCTCGATCATGTTCTGTTCAAGTAATAATCAGGGAAGTGCAGGGACCCATTTCTTATCAAAGGGGTAGACTTTATTTTTATTCCTAGTCCAATAGTCATCTCAATTAACATTCGCAAGTGGGGGTACCCAGTTGAATGATTGTTGTTGGTTGCCTGCCTAAGGCGCTTTCGTTGTGATTACCCCTTTGACGCGATCCAAAATTTGGGAGGGAGCCTTCTTTGGGTCATTGACAGTGACGGCTGCGCTAATCAGTCCTTTCTATTTGTTACCCTTGGTATTGGTCCGAGAGCTACCATTACCCTGGTTGTTTCCTAAGCTTGCAGACTGCTATCGCTACCCGCTGTGGTGGCGTTGCAAACTTTCTCTGCGAACCGACTTAGAGATCAACTCTGACATGAGGTCAGATTGGAGGCCTCAAAATGTAGAGCAATCTCAGGTTGTGTGTTTCGCACACAGGTTTGAACTGCTTTCTTCTCAAGCATAGGATTAGGTTGGCGAGTAGCCAAATCTCTCCATCTTGCTATGAATTGATGGGCAGGTTGATCAGGTTCCTGAGTCAAAGTGAGATGCTCGATGGTTTGGACCTCTCTCTCGACTTCGTAGAAGTGTTGGTAGAACAACTTCTCCATTTCCTCCCAAGTATGTACTGAGTTTTGGGGAAGCCGAGCATACCATTGAAAAGCTGAGCCGTCAAGGGTTTCAACAAACTGACGGAGATGGGGTCTTCCGTTAGCCACTGTCTCTCGACATGCCCCTTGGACATGGGCGACAGGCTGGTATGGGGAGGTTGTACCATCGAACAGAGGAAACTTCCCATTCTTATAGTCTAAGGGAAATGGAACTTGATCAATGTAGGAGGGGTACAACGTTTTGTAAATTGTTGCCCCTGCATTCCTGAGATTTGTCTATTCTTCATGCTATGGCTTACCATATCGTCGATGTCTACCTGTGAGACGGGGTGTGAGACAGAATTGTCCTGTGAGGCAGGAGACTGCCTCGGAGGTGCATCATCTGAGTGATGGGAGTTGGCTTCATGAGGGGATACATTGACTGGGGACCGCATGCTTTCCAATCAATCTTCTCCATCATTGCTTGCACCATCAGCTTGAACCTGTTCATGTGTTATTCCTGGTTGTCGTTAAGGTTTGTCACAACCATAAAACTAGCCATTTCCTTAGGGCTATCAGCCTTCGGTGCGGTCGAAGGCTCAGCATGCCCCAACCGTAATCGAGTCTTGTATGCCGATTGTGTGAGGTCCGGTTCTTGACAGTCTTTGGACTGTGGCTGTTGAGTGGTTGGGTCATCTTCTATAACACTTACCACAGTGCGAGATTCACAGACTTCTTCTTTAGGCTTCATCATCTGAAGAGGGTAGAAGGGGTTTAGGTGAAGTGGGATGTCAGAGCTGGGTGCCCCGACCATCTTGGTTTCTTCCTTGATCAGAATTTACAGACCCCTATCACGTTTAGCTTTGAGGATTTCAAGAACCTCATGTCAGAACTGTGATCGGGATTGTGGCTGGTCAACTCTTCTGGCATAAGAAAGAGTTGTCTCCATTAGGTGAATTCAAGGGTGTGGGCTAGGAACTGGGGTCATCCTGTGTCACGACCCTGCCCCCTGACCCCTGCCTGAGGGAGACAGAGCGCGGGACCGCGACTGGGGGTCACGAACGTCACTCAGGTGGGAGTGGCTCAACGTATAAAAATGCAGAATCAAGAGCAAACCACAAAATAAAACTAATATAAGTCCATACAACAGACAAGTATCAATCCAAAAGAACAGCCATCTCATTCATTCAATAGTAAAATTCTTTACAATTCTTCCAAGGCACTACTGGCCCAAAATACACAGAATAAAGTATACATCATGCCGCTGAAACCACCAAAACATACTATGAAGGTCTTCGGAAGATAGCTTTAAAAACTTCTTAATTTCAAACTTCAAACCCCAAACTGCATCCCACCTTTAACATAGATGCCACCACCTTCACTCTACAGTTATGTAAATGAAAAGGAATGAACTAACAGCCCATTAAGCAGTTCTACAATATTGCATTCCAACTATTATAAAAGTGACAATAATAGGCAATGCACATACATTCACAAGGTAAACATGATTCTCAACACTCTAACAGTAACATGTTAAGGGCTGTTCAATAAACAATAAATAAGGCATAATCATCTTAATTAAAGCAGAACAGAAAGAACATTAGAACATAGGTACAAAACTAGTAAGGCTCTACTCCGGAAGTAGAAGCCTCATCGCTCAGGCTAATCCAATCCTGTTTCTTGAAACCTCTGCCCTCATTCAGGACGAAGGACAATGACAAGTGGGTGACCCACTTCGTAATGCCCTCACACACGCACACATCCCCAGCATGCTTTGGGGTTTTTGATAGGCAGTGGCCTTGCAAGACATGACCCTCTCCTTATGCCCTTATGGCGAGAGAAATTTACACTACCATGGGTGATCCATTGCTCAGTGCTTCTATAAATCTGGGGGGGGCACAGCCCACCCAATTATTCACATCCTGAGTTCCGTCCTATCATGGGGAGTCAAGGGAAGATCGTAGCTTTTAACACCATCATTCACACAGTAGGTGCCCTTCCCATTAGGCAGCTACTAGCACCATCATTCACACAGTAGAAGCCCATTCTCATATTACATAAGCATCATCATACCATCATTCACACACTAGGTATCCATTAACATATCACATAAGTAGTTGGTTAGGTGCCTCGATCTCATCCTCTGGATCATGGATGATTGGGCAGCACGCGTCTCGGGTTTCGAGGGAAGACTCAGGATGCTTTTGAGATCTCTCTCTCGGGAACCTTGTTCGAGAATGGGGGTAAGTGTTACCAACCGGTGAGAAAGGAATTTTAAAGGTGGGTTCGGGACTTACTCAGGCTGGCTCACGAGAGCGCCCTCTTAGATCATGAAGAAAGCCCCTAGTAATGCAATTGGTTCAAAATCGACTTCCTTGGCTCGTATTCTTCTTGTTTTCGACAATCACACACTATATGGCAAAGGTTGTAAGATGGGTGGGTCAGACCTCATCCTTTTCCTCTTTGATGGACGTACACAAGCATGCAAATTCAAAAAGAAGAAGAGAAGAAAGATGGGGAGAGAAGAGTTCGACTGAGAGAGAGGATCAAGCTAACGAGTAATAGGCCTGACGAGGTAGCAAAATGGGCTCGATACCAAGATGGGCTCATGGGATCACTATTAGACATCATCACCAATACCGACCACCTAACCACGATGGTCAATTTGTCGTGGCAATAAAGAGGGCTAAATAATCTTGACACACCAACATTACGGTTAGACGATAGGGCTTCCATGAGAGGCTCACCTCAATCCCTCTTAGTCGAACGAAAGAATAAGAGAAGAAGGGAACAGAGAGAGGGAGGGACAAGAGCTGAGAGGATAAAAGAGAGAGCGAAGGAAGATACAGTCGGCACTAAACATTGTTGACTGTTTCAGAAGAGAAGAGAGAAAGCAGCCGGAGCTAGGCTTCATCGACTGTATCATATGAGAAGAGATGAAGGGAAGAGAACCACCCGATGCTAGGCTTACGCCAGTTGCAATTGGAGAGAAACAAGGGAGAGAGATCGAGCCGGCACTAAGCTTGGCCAACTGCAACAAAAGAGAGACAAATCCAACCGGTGCTAGGCTTTACTGACTGTTAAGGAAGAGAGGAGAGAGAAAACTCCACTCGATATTGAGATAAAGGAGGAAGAGGAGAGAGAAAACCCCACCCAGTGTTAAGAATGAAGGAAGAGGAGAGAGAGAACACCATTTGGTGCTGGCATGAAGGAAGAGGAGAGAGAAAACCCCACCCGACACTGAGATGAAAGAAGAAGAGGAGAGAGAAAACCTCACTTGACATTGGGAATGAAGGAAAAGGAGAGAGAACCCCACTTGGTGCTAGGAATGAAGGAGAGGAGAGAGAATCCCACTCGGTGCTGGGAATGAAGGAAGAGGAGAGAGAACCTCACCTGACATTGAGAATGAGAGAGAGAAGAACCAATCGACACTAAGAATGAGAGAGAGGAGAACCAATCGGTGCTAGGTGTGAGCCAGTTGTGATGGGGGAAAGAGAGAGAAATGAGAGGAGGAGAGAGAAAGAGGGGAGTAGAGAAAGAGGGGAGAAGAGAGAAAGTTACATGCTCGAATGGATCAGCCCTTTTCTTCTCTCTCCTCTCTCTCTCTTTCCAAGACGTACTCACAGGCAAGCAAGAATGGAAATTTCTATTGAATGATCTCGCGAATGAACCGAGGGTCCTTTTACATTTTAGGTTTGCATGCTTATATAAAATTGGGCCCAAACATGGGTGGATGCCGAAAAACTAACTAAAATTGATGATCATTACAATTTAATTGAATTTAAAGAAATTTTAAAAATGGGTGCAAAAGGACTTTTTTCTCCTTGCCTAATAATGTGTGGAATCCCAAGACAATCCTTGTTGATGCTCGAGATCTTGCACGATCTTCCGTGGCTGACTCGAGGTTGTTATGATGCCCATTTGATCGAAAGATTTTTTTTTTCTTGTAGGGCTCGGCATGGCGATCATTTTGATACCAATTTCGAGCAATGAATCATGTTTTTGAGGAATGATCATGAGATTTGAATCTTGGATGAATCTTGAAAACTTTGGATCAATTGTGTGCTCATTCCTTGATGTTTCTTTATGATTTCCTTATTGAATCACACTGAATATGATGTAACAATCGCGTGGCAACAAACGGAATGCGATTTGGAGCCCGAACGAAGATTTTGCAACTTTTGAGTTTTGACCGAAATCTGGAATCCGGCAGCCAGAATTTTAGTTCCTTTGTTGGTTTCATGCATGAAATCTGACCTTCCATCATGTATAGGGATCCGTCCAATGATAGCTCTGAACCTTACGCACATAATCGAATTGGTTTCGTGTCGATTCATTGCGCGAGCGTTGTGATTTGGTCCATTGAGCGAGGCGTGTCACTGCTTAATTTTTTGCAACTTCTTCACGGATCGGCAACTTTTCTCTAGCTTTTCTCCTTGTTTGGACATCATCTCGAGGCGTACCACATATCTAAATGCTAGGATCAATGAGATGAACACACTCACAAATTTTGAGCACGGTTCGACTCAGAACGATTGGGATATGGGCTCTGAAAGTGACATCTTGTGATTGTAAAAACAACCGCCTTCAATGGTGTTTTGGTGCAGTGCGGTCGGATGGGAATAGTGTGCGGCCTACCCCTTTTTAGTCTTTTAACCATAACTTTGTCTTAGAGTGCCCGATTAAGCCGAAACTTGACTCATAGGGGCTTTCGATCGTGTTGGATTTAATGGAAGTGGTCCCATAACTGTTTAATGCACCAAAAGTATAGTTCTAGCTACGAGGTCCATTTCAAGGTGCTAGAGATTGATTTTACTGAAACCGTTTCTTTTTGTTCACTGCCTTAAACATGTCTGACTACGATGAAACTTGGAAAGTTATCTTTTGAAGTGCTGAGGAAGATCTTAACCAATTCTGAAGCCATTCTGAGACTGTCGAGAATTTCCATTGTTTTGTAGGCTTTATTGACTTGCTTCCACCTAGAGATCAAGGTGTTGCAAAATACGTTCAACTGTTTGCCCCACCGAATGTTGTGCTTCAAGAGAAGTGAGAAGGACAATCATTAGAAAATTTTCTTTCTACTTTTATTTTTTTCTTCTTAATCATAGGACCACGTGAACGGCGAGGAGATTCACGTAATGGTGTAGCTAGGCTGCTCAGATGTAGGGATGCATTGTTTATGGGTCCGTCCATGGATTTCGGGGGAGAAGAGAAAAATTGGTGGTGTTTGTTTACTGCTACACCAGGTTTACTTTTAACGATCAGAGTACCCATATGGGTCTCGTCTATCGAGTCCAGCCGGGGGCAGGTTCTATTAGCTGATCCCGAAGGTCTGATCATGCCGGCTAGGCGAGCTGATGTCTCTGGCAAGTTCCGCCTTGGTTTTGTCTGTTTCCTGCCTTGGAAGGATGACGACTGGGCTACTTTGTCACCTAGCCTCATGGAGAGAGAGGTCCATAATAGGAGAAGGAGAGGGCATGCCCATTTCATGGATGGGGAGTAGGTTCATAAGAGAAGGAGAAGGCATGCACATTTCATGCATGGGGAGAAGGTCCATAAGGGAAGGAGAAGGCATGCACATTTCATGCATGGGGTGAAGGTCCTTAAAGAAGGGATAATGACTGAGCAACATTGTAACCCAGCCTTGAACAAGGATGTCGACTGGACTACCTGTTCACCCAGGACGGAAGAAGGAAGTCAACTAGGCTACCTGTTCACCCAAGACTAAAAAACGATGTCGACTGGGCTACATGTTCATCCAAGACTGAAGAAGCATGTCCACTGGGCTATCTGTTCACCCAAGACTGAAGAAGGAAGTCGATTGGGCTACCTGTTCACCCAGGACTAAAAACGATGTCGACTGGGCTACATGTTTGCCTAAGACTGAAGAAGCATGTCCACTAGGCTACCTGTTCACCCAGGACTGAAGAAGGAAGATGAGGGATGATTTTAACATCTACATCCTACTAGACGTTTTGATGATGAAGGGAGTGCTGGCTGAAGCTGCCTGTTGAGATTTGTGCTGCATCGACCTGTTCATTGGTCCAAGCATCCTTTGCGGATGTTCGCTTGAACTTGGGAAGCGGCACCGTAGAAACGATTTTCACCAACTTCTTTTTATTCTTGGAGCTCTTTTACTCGTGACCTTTTGACCATGTCCACTCTTTTTATCCATTTTTACTCACGATGCCCTTTTAGGTCTTCACCGTGTCCGAGTTTTTATTCACGAAACTCTTTTACTCATGGTTTTGTGACCATGCCCGTCTGTCATTTTTACTCATAGTGTTCCCTTGTTAAGGTATACATTAAGGTCATTCCTTTGGGACCTGTACGAATTAGTTTAATGTCATGCGGCCTGGATGTGCCCTATGGTTTAAGGTCATACAGCTGGACCATGATGGTGATGAATGGAAGTCTATGGAGGACATGGAGTGAGTATGGTGGTGGTTTGACTCACTTGGGGAGATGGCTCGAGGCTATCTAAGAAAGATAGATGATGTATGAATGTGAGTGGACGATGGTGATGAACTAACTTACAACGAATATGGATGGCAGGATGGTTCGTTATTTTGTGAGTGTGGGTGAGACTCACTAGGGAATGAGGAATGGTGATGAAGTGAACGAACTCAGTAGAGAGGTAATGAAGGTGGGGTGCGCACACTAACAGGTAGGCTAGGGAAGGCGTGCGTGAAGGTTCACATAAAGGCATGTGCGCGTATGTGGGTTTAAGTTTATGGTCATACCTCCTAGACCTGTCCAAAGTAGTTTATTGTCATGTCAGCAGGACATGCACTATGGTTTAAGGTTATACAGTTGGACCGTGATTATGCAGTTTAAAGTCATACGACTAGGACTGTGCAGTTTAAGGTCATGCAACTAGACCTCTGCTACAGTTAAAAGTCATATAGTTAAGACTAGGGTGCTGAAACTTTTATCGCCATGCGGATAGGCCGTGCACTATGGTTTAAGTTCATACAGCTGGATGATGGTTATGCCATTTAAAGTCATGCAACTAGGACCATGCAGTTTAAGGTCGTGCAACTAGACCTTTGTGACAGTTTAAGGTCATATAGTTCAGACCATGGTGCTTAGCATTTTATCGTCATGCGGTTAAGATGTGCATTATAGTTTAAGGTCATACAGCTAGACCATGGTTATGCAGTTTAAAGTCATGCAACTAGGACCATGCAGTTTAAGGTTGTGCAACTAGACCTCCGCTATAGCTTAAGGTCATAGAGTTCGAACCATGGAGTTTAGGGTAGTTCATCTAGACCATCGCTATAGTTTAAGGTCATATAGTTCGGACAGTGACTATGCAGTTTAAAGTCATGCAACTAGGACCATGAAGTTTATGGTCATGCAACTAGACCTCTGCTAGTTTAAGGTCATATAGTTTGGACCACGGAGTTCCATAGTGTGGGTCGCCAAGTAGATGGAGCTCTGCAGGGAATAGGTCTGTGGTTGGTAATCTGACTCGCTGGGGATGAAATAGTTAAGGCCATACACAAGCAGAGGGCTCAGAGGGAAATGGTGACTTGATGAAGGATGACTATCAAAGGCGGACCTCACCAGGGTTTACGGGGGTAAGCGTACTCTCTGGGGTGAAAGATGAGACTGACTTTCTAGGAATGAGATAACTTAGTGTGAGATAGACCCACTGGGAATTGGAGAGGTAAAAATGATCTTAACTACATTGGAGATAATGGGCTGCAATATGGGTGTGACTTCTACTGGGGGATGAGGAACACTTTCTGACTCCACTGGGGATGTCTCGGTTTGGGTGCAATGGCCTGGGTGTAACTAAGGATGGCACATCACGACTTCAGCCTGAAGTAGGTGAAAATAGGTTGTTTGTAATATAGCGTACGCCGGGTGTAGCGATCATGGTTTCTTGTGAATGTCCAACCAGTGCTAAGCTCTCAAAAATACAACCGGCACTGGTTTGCTTAAAAAAACAAAGTTGGTGCGAGCCATGACATTGCTTTAACACTACCGATGCTAAGTCAACTAGTGCTAAGGTGATTTGAAACTCCCCCGGCACTGGGCGACCGATGCTAGGGTTGTTTGGAATCCACCCGACGCTAAGTCAACCGACACTAAAGTGATTTGAAACTCACCCAGTGCTTGGCATGGATTGATGAGAGTTACCTCGGGCCCCTATTCAAAGCCCGACCATGCTCATCTTCGCGTGGCTTCCTTTAGGCACAACTGGAATTGCTAGTTTGTGAGGGGCATTTGAGGGCAGTGTAGTTTTAATAAGGGGGTAAAATCTCGTTTTCCCTCACTCTTCACTAAGGGTAAAAAAACTTAAGCAAAAGTTTTATGTAATAGTGAAGAGAGGGTGCCCAGTTGAAGTTTCGGCTAGCAGTGAGACTTCAGCAAAAGTTTTGCAAGGAAGGTTCTTCGACAGACAGCGAGATTTCGGTGGTTTTTGTAGTGAAGACCTTCAACGGTCAGACTTCACCAAGAATTCGGTGTAGTTGTAGAGAAACCAGTTGAGAAAGGAGAGTTCTCCGGGCATATTTCTAGGAAACATAAGAGGTTCTGGCTGTAATTCTTTTATGGTAAAAGAAGCGGGAAACACAGCAATGAGTATTTTCGCATGTCGTGAGTTCTCTCAGAAGCTTTTAAGGGGTTTCCCAGAGGTTGTGGTTACTTTCTGACACTGTTCATGGTGTTGCCGAGGTTTTTCGAGAACTTAGGGAAAGTTTTCAGGAGTTTTCAGTGAGGATCTGGTGACGCTCAATGCCAAAATTGTAATAGGTTTTTGACCGTAGAGCAGAAGTTCCGGTGGAAGACAAACGATCATAGGAGGTGGGTTGCACGATTGTAGGAGATGAACCGTCATGGGAAAGGCATACGGTTGCGGAAGACGATCCGTTACCCTTGGAAATTGTGTGACCATTAAGGGGGTGTGGAAACTTAAGCTTCGAAAAATGAGGAGTCTCGAGAGGCGAACAGTCGCGAAAGTGCCGACGCAAACAAAAGTGCAACTAACACTGAGAAAATCGGGACTGTTGATTTGGAATGTTGATACAACAGGCGCTGACCCTCAAGCAAAGCAACCGGCACTAGGGGTTAGGCACGCAACCAGCACTGACCTCTGGAGGACCTAGCTGACGCTAGCTTCAGTCGGCGCTGATCAGCATGTGTGGCATATCACAATGCGAAGAATGATGCTCACATGCGATGGTAAGTCATGTACGGGGTTTGCGGAGTTCGGCGATGATCTACACGTGGCGTTGTTCATGAGCCGGCAAAAATTGGCAAAGGATGTGACATGTCTTGTGATACCTATTGAAAGCCAAGTCCTCCAGCACAACAATGAGGTCCATGTTGTTTTGTGGAAGGGCATCCACTGTGAACAGGGCAGGCTTTTCGTCATAGGCCAATTCCTTGTCAGGGCAGCCCACCTTGTATGTTTGATATACATGTCGAATGAATCCCACATTGCATGTTCGATATACAGGTCAGGTGAGATATCTGACTTGTATGTCTGACATACGCGTCGGATGGACTGAGGCTAACTTTTTGGAGAGGCTTTGCTTTGTCTTCTGGCCAGTAACCATCCTCTCACGCATCAGATGAATTAAAGCTCACTCTCGAAGTGGTTCGCTTCTTCTTCATGAGGAGGGCTTCCTTTCATGGGTTTGCTTCTTCTTCACGAGGAGGTCCTTCCTTTCGTGGATTTGCTTCTCCCTCATGGGATAGGCATTTGTTTTGGCCTGTAACCGTCCTCTTATTTTCAAATGCAAGAGAGAAAGTACAAGGTTTGGTTTGTAACCGTCCCTTATTGTTAAACGTAAGAGGCATGTAACCTCTCTAGTAAGGGGTTCTTGTAACTTGTAACTCAGTTTTACTGTAATAAACAGAGTTAGAGTTTGTTTGGACTATCTTCCTTGTTTTTGTGTTCAGTCTCTTTATCTTGAATAAGCATCACGTATAGTACTTCTTTAGGTACCGTTGATAGGGGGCATCGCCTCCTCTCCATCAGAATGTGCTAGGATGCAGGCTTTATCGGGCGAGACCTTTTTACTGTAAAGGGACCTTCCCACTTAGTCTCAAACTTCCCTTTACGCCGGCCATGCATAACAATAGGCCTCTTAACAGCTAAGACTATATCACCACGGGTGAATGAGCAGATCTTGACAGACTTATCAAAATCCCTCTTCATTCTCCCTTGGTTGAGTTCAAGGTTCTGTTGAGCCTCTAGCCTCTTTCCATCAAGTGCATCCAATTCTTGATACCGGAGCTTGACTCTCTCATCTTCGGTTATTCCTTGGTGCATAGTGACTCGCAATGAAGGAATTTGTATTTCAAGCAGTAATACTACTTCACCCCCATAGATCAGAGAATAAGGAGTGGAATCGGTAGCATTTCTTGTAGTAGTAAGATAAGCCCAAAGTGCTTCGGGAAGCTTCTCATGCTAGTTCTTCCTTGTTTTTTATACTGACTTTCTTAAGACATTGCACAGAGTCTTATTGAAGCCTTAGCTAATCCATTCGCTCGAGGGTGGTACATAGTCGAGTACCTCCATTTGAAATCGAACTGGTTAACTAAGCGATCAATGTGATGACTCCTAAATTGTGGGCCATTGTCAGATATGATCCGGTCGGGCACTCTGAAGCGGTCTATGATATGATGTCGAACGAAGTAGGGTACCGCTGTCTCAGGAACCTGCTTAAGGGGGATCGCTTCAGCCCACTTAGAGAAGTAATATGTTGCAGCTAGGATAAAAACATGGCCCATTACGGAAGGGGGTTCAATAGGCCCTACGATGTCCATACCCCATTATGAGAAGGGCCATGACGCAGCCGTAGGGTGTAAGGGCTCTGGAGGCTAGAGTGTATTTGGCACACTTGGCACTTTTTAGCATAGCTTAAGGAATGAACGATCATGGAGGGCCAATAATATTCCAAACTGCATATTCGTTCATAGAACTTTGAACCGGACTGGTGTAGTCCACAGATGCCTGAGTGAACTTCTTCTAGCATGTTATTTGCTCCTTGGATGTCGACACACCTAAAAAGAATGCCGGCAAATGACCATCTGAAGAGAGCATCACCTTCAAGGAGGGTATACTTGGTGGACATTCGACGTATGATGTTGCGTTCGGCACGATCTTCCGAGAGCCTGCCATGTTTTAGGAAACTAATGATGAGCTCTCTTCAGTCTTCTACCTGCTCAATTTTTACGCATCTTTGGTCAAAGAATTCTATTTCTTGATTTCAACCCTTAGCTCTTTGACTCAGAGCTATTTCTTGTTCGGTCTTGATTACTTCTTTGGCTGATAGCAGTGCTCCAAATGGATAAGGAGGGAACTCAAGAAAGAAATTTCTCTTGTCGTCTACATCGACCTCGATTCTTAGTTCAATGTGTCACCATTCTGCCACCCAAACAAGTGTGGGTCCTGACGAGAACTACTAAATTGTAGCGTCGAGTTTCGCAACTGCATCAACTTACGAATTTAGCCTCCTGGGGATGTGACTCAGGGATACGTCTTTAAATTGAGCCATATACGATTTTGCATTATCGTTATAAGGCTTGAGAGTGACTTTTCTCTCCAAGTCGAGATCGAAGGCTATCTCGAGTCTGATTATTTGCGCCTAATAATATGCCTCATGGGAACCGGTTCGAGTAAGAGAGAAAGAAAGTGGCAATATTTCTCCTGTAGGAGTTAGGAATACTACTCCGACGCCTCCTCGTTCTGATTGGAAAGCTCCGTGAAAGTACAATTCCCACACATGAACAAGGTCAGCACATAATACTTCTTCATCAAAGAGGTTGCTTGATAAAGGAGATTCTACTAGTATGGGGTGCGCTGCGAGAAAGTCAGCCAAGGCATGACCCATGATGGCCTTCTATGGGACATACGTGATGTCAAACTCTATCAGCAATAATGCCCACATAGTAAGGCATCTCGACAAGCATGGGTGTGTCAAGAGAAACTTTACATGATCAACTTTTGAAATAAGTTTCACTTCATGACTAAGCACGTAATGGCTGAGTTTTTGAACTAAGAAGATCAGGGCCAGATACATCTTTCTATTAGGAGATAATTCCTCTGGACCCTTGCATCCTGCAGCTGAGATAATATAGTGTCGTTTCATTTCCCTTGTCATTGTTTTGCACCAGCAATACTCCGAGCGACTCGTCTAAAGAAGTTACATATAGAATGAGGGGTTTTCCCAATACTGGAGTAGAGAGTACTGGAGTGTTGAGTAAATAATGCTTGATGTCGCTAAGGTTTGCCTGACATGCGCCGTCCCAAACGAATGGGGTATCTTTCTTTAATACATGTGGAAAGAGTTGACAACGACCTGAGAGGTTTGAGATGAACCTATGGACGTACACCAGTTGTCCTTGGAGGGAGCACAGTTCTAGAAGTGTAGTCAATGACGGCATTTCTTGGATTTCCTTAATCTTAACTAGCTTAACTTCAAGTCCTCGATGTCTGATGATGAACCCCAAGATTTTTCCTGAGCGTACGCCAAAAGTACATTTTAATGGGTTCATTTTAAGTTAGTGAAGTCGCAACCGCTCAAATACCTTTCCGAGGTCTCTCATGTGGACATCTGTCTCTTTAGATTTTACCACCAAATCATCTACATAACACTCCACCTCTTTGTACATCATATCTTTAAAAATAGTAGTCATTGCTTTCTGATATGTGGTGTCAGCATTCTTTAATCCAAAAGGCATCTTTGTGTAAGGAGTTAAGAATGCAGTCGCCTCTTCATCTTCAAGCACCCTCCTTATTTGATTAGACCCGGAGTATCTGTTCATGAAGGAAAATATTTGACAGCGAGTTGTAGAGTCGATGAGCATGTCGGTGAATGACATCTGGAAGTCATCCTTAGGACAGGCGATATTCAAATCGTGAAAATCAATACACACCCTGATTTGACCATTCTTTTCCTTGACAGGAACGACATTTGCTAGCCATTTCGAGTATTTGACTTCACGGATGAAACCTGCTTGTCTAAGTTTGGTTATCTCGGCATCTATCTGCATCTCGAGGTCAGGTCTGAACCTTCTCGATTTCTATTTGACGGATTTGACCATAGGATCAATGTCGAGATGGTGAAAAACTAATTGAGGGTCTAAGCCGAGCATCTCATGATAATGTCAAGCAAAGACGTCACGGTTTACTTTGAAGAAGGAAAAGGTCATATAGTCCAGACCATGTTCGTGCAGTTTTGAGTCATGTGGCAAGGACTATGGCTGTGCAGTTTAGGGTCATACAGCATGGACCGTGACAGTGAAGTTTAAGGTCATGCAGCGCGCACCGTGGTAGTATAGTTTAAAGTCATGCAGTACGGACCGTGGCAGTGCAGTTTAAGGTCATGCAGCGTGGACCATGGCAATGCAGTTGAAGGTCATGTAGCACGAACCATGGTAGTGCAGATTAAGGTCATGCAGCACAAATCGTGGTAGTGCAGTTTAAGGTCATGTAGCACCGACCGTGGTAGTGCAGTTTAAGGTCATGCAGCACGGACTATGGTAGTGTAGTTTAAGGTCATGCGACACTGACTATGGCAGTGCAGTTTAAGGTCATGCAGCGTGGACCGTGGCAGTGCAGTTTAAGGTCATGCAGCACAGACCGTTATTGTAGTGAGGGAATGCAGCTCCATGGGGAATAGAGCCGTCACTAGGGACTGGGCTCCCTGAGGAGTGAAATTGTGGTGCAGGGTATGAACTTCTTAAGGATGAGGAACGATGGTCTGAAGAGGAGTGCCACGAGATGCGTATGACACTAAGTTAGGTCCCTTGGTGAAGGATGCATCGGCATCCCTTGACATTCTGTGTGGCGATGGTCTCTGGACGAGACGCGCAGTAATGACCCTTAGACAAGATGCGCGATGATAATCCCCTGGACGAAGTGCACAACGATAGTCCCCTGGGCGGAGCGCTTGATGAAAATCTTGAAAAGGCATGCGGTGATGACACTTAGGGTCTCGGGCTTGGCCCGCCCCGGCCTGGCCTTGTCGCCATCAAGGGATGAGGACTGGAGCATCATTCTGAGTTTGTCAGGGGTAGTCTCTGGCATTGCTGGGTATGAAAAGGGGGAGAAACCCCACCTTATTGTTTTACAAAAGGGTAAAATAGTATAAGGGCTTTTTAGAGAGAGAGGGAACCAAAGATTCTGGCTAGGGATTTTCACGAGAACTTCCTGGTCAAAACTTGTAGAGACAGGCCCTTCGTAGCGTGATTGTGAACACATTCCAACAAGTGTCACGACTTTTTGAGTAAGGCACAGGGTTTCTCAGAGCCTTGGTCGGATTTGCAGAGGTATGCTGTCGAGATTTGGGTGCTCTTCCGGTCGTTCTGCTGCTGAAGGGGAGGTCGCAGAGAGTTCAAAGGGTTCTGCCGGTCCTCTAGTTGTTGGAGAAGAAGGACAAGGGGATGCATTAAGCTCACCAGAAACTTAGCGAAATTCTAGTGAGCTTTGGTGAACAGTTGAAGTGGTAAACCAGGGAGAAGGGCAATCCGCATGGTCTTAAGGAAGTCTTCTGGGATGCATTTGGTGGTTTTTGCTAACTTCAGTTACGAGTAGAAGGCAGGGAAGGTTTTCCCGATGGAAGGAGTGAATTCCCGAAGAAGAGGAAGTGTGGTTCCAACTAAACCCGAAGGATTGCAGGGAAGGCGAAAGGTCGTAGGAAGGTGGACCATCGGCGAGGGGTGACTTTTGGGGGAACCAAAGAGGCGTCAATGCCCCCATAAAATTGGGAACATTGGGAACTGAGGTGCTTCAAAGTCACGCATGCCATCAAGTCACATGCAGTTGCACGTCCCTAGGTCACACACGGCGATAACCACACTTGGGGGCATGAGGCTCGTGACGATAGTCCCGCACGGCATTAGCCTACCCGTGGTGATGATAGGATGCAGCATTGAGTTGCGCAGGACGATGACCTCAGACGGCGATGTCATGCAGGGGTCAAGAGTGATGGAAAACGGGGAGGCCTTGCCGCCGCGGTGTGTTTGAAGCCAAGTCCTCAAGCACAACCGTGAAGTCCATATTTTTCTGTGGAAGGGCATCCTTGTTTTGAACAAGCTATGCTCTCCATCATAGATCAGTTCCTTGTCAGAGAAGTTTTCCTTGTGTGTTTGATATACTCGTCAAATGAATTAAAGCTGACTTGGAAGTGGTTGGATTTTTCTTTTGGCCTGTAACCATTCTCCTTGGCATGATCAAGGCTAACTTCTCCAAGTGGGTTTGCCACTTCTTCATGGGGCAGGCATTTCTTTGGTGGGTTTGCTTCTTTTGTACGAGGAGGGTGTTTCTTTTGGCCTATAACTGTCCTCTTATCCTCAAATGCAATAGCAACATCGTTGACTTTGGTTTGTAACCATCCTTTTCTCCTCAGATGCAAGAGCTTTGTAGCTTCCCTGACAATGGGCCCTCAGTTGTAACTTGCAACTTTTTCTAATGCAATAAAAGAATTGAATTTCCTTTGAGTTAGGTTGATGTTTCCCATCTTCATTTCTATCTTTTTATTACACACACCGCACTTTATTATCATGTTAGGGATAATGCTTATTTAAATATCGCCTGTTGATAGGGGGCATCGCCTCTTCTCCATCAGAGTTCGTCATTATATGGGCCCCACTTGGTGTAACCTTCTTAATTACAAATGGACCCTCCCACTTAGGCTCAAACTTTCCTTTGCAACTCCCGTGCATAACAATCGGTCTCTTGACTGCTAGAACTAGTTCCCCATGAGTGAACGAACGAACCTTGACAAACTTGTCGAAGGCTCTTTTCATTCTTCCTTGATTAAGCTCAAGGTTCTGTTGGGCCTCTAGTCTCTTTTCATCAAGGGCATCCAGCTCTTGGTAGCGGAGCCTGACCCTCTCGTCCTCAGTTAGTCCCTGATGTATAGCAACATGGAGTGAGGGTATTTGAATTTCGAGGGGTAGGACCACCTCACCCTCATAGACCAGGGAATAAGGTGGGGAATTCATAGCATTGACAGTGATAGTGCGATAGGCCAACAAAGCCTCAGGCAACTTCTCGTGCCAGTTCTTCTTTGACTTTGACACCGACTTCTGGAGAACCCTGCACAAAGTCTTGTTGAATGCCTCAGCTAACACGTTGGCTCGAGGGTAGTACATAGTCAAGTACTTCCAGTCAAAACCAAACTGGTTGACTACGCAATCCACATGTTGGCTCCTGAACTGAGGGTCATTATCAGAAATTATTCGGTCTGGGACCCCAAATCGGTAGATGATATGGTGCCACTCAAATTTAGCCATAGCAGTCTCTGGAACCTGTCTGAGAGGGACTGCCTCCGCCCATTTGGAAAAGTAGTTTGTCGTCACCAGGATGAAGGCATGACCCAAAGGAAAAGGAGAGTCGATGGGTCCTCAAATGTCCATGCCCCACTGGGAAAAGGGCCATGATGTCACCGTAGGATGGAGAGACTCTGAGGGCTGATGAATGAGACTTGAGTGAATTTGGCACACCTAGCATCTTTTGGCGTAGTTTTGGGCATCAGCTACCATGGAAGGCCAATAAGTGCCGAGTCCATGTATGCGCTCGTCGAGCTTGGGGCCAGACTGATGCAGCCCGCAGATGCCCAAGTGCACTTCTTCGAGTACTTTGCTTGCCTCTTGTACATTGATGCATCTAAGGAGGATTCCTTCAAATGACCAATGAAAGAGGACATCCCCATCAAGAAGGGTGTACTTGGTAGACATCTATCGTACGCTGTTGCGTTCCGCTCGATCTTGAGGAAACCTCCCATGTTTTACAAAGTCCATGATAGGCTTCCTTCAATCATCTACTTGTTCAACCCCTGCACACATGTGGTCGAAGAATCTGGGCTCCTGCTCCCCGGCCTTGGATTCTTTTCCTTGAGAAATTTTTTGCTCTGTCTTGATGACATACCTAGCCGCGAGAAGTGCCCCGAATGGGTAAGGTGGACACTTAGGGAACACATCCCTCTCATCGTTTGTGTCAACTTTGGCTCTCAAGTCAACATGTCTCCATTCAGTTACCCAGATTGGAGTGGGCCCCGTTGAAGACAATTGGATAGTGGCGTCGAGCTTTGAGAGCGCATCAACCTGCGAGTTTAGTCTTTTAGAGATATGAATCAAGGAGAAGTCATCGAAATGGGCCATGTAAGTTTTTCCTGTGTCATGATAAGGCTTGAGAGTATGCTTCTTTACATCATAAATCCCCTTTAGCTATTGGATGACCAGCTCAGAGTCACCAAATATATTTAGCTTCTCTAAGTCTAGCTCCTGAGCGATCTCTAGTCCGATTATGAGAGCTTGATACTTGGCTTCATTATGAGAAAACGCCTATGCAACTGAGGAGGAGAGAGGAATTATTCCTCCATCGGGAGTCAGAAACACAACTCTGGTGCCCCCTCTATCTGACTGGAATGCATCAAAGTACATCTACCATGGCTGAGTTAGCGCTACATAGAAAAATTCTTCATCCAGGAGATCACTTGACTGGGGAGATTCTGAAGGAACTGGGTGAGCTGCAAGGAAGTCTACTAGGGCTTGACCTTTAACTGCCTTCTATAGTACATACGTGATGTCGAACTCCATCAGCAATAGTGCCCACTTGGCCAAACATCTTGACAAGCATGGTTGGGTCATAAGGAACTTGACCTGGTCTGCCTTGGAGATTGACTTGACCTCGTGGCCGAGCAAGTAATGGCGGAGCTTCTATATAGCAAATATCAAGGCTAGGCACATTTTTTTGATGAGAGGGTATTTCTTCTCGGCCCCTTGCATTCTACAATTGAGATAATAGAGCATTTTCTCTTTCCCTCCATCATTGTTATGCTCCAGGGGTGCTTCGAGTGACTCATTGAGGGCGGTCACATATAGGATGAGAGGCCTTCCTAACACTAGCGTAGAGACTACTGGTGGATTCAACAAGTACTGCTTGATGTCCTCTAGTACAACTTGGCACACTTCATACCATAAGAAGGGAGTGTCCTTCTTCTGGAGGTGTGAAAAGGGTCTGCATCGCCCTGAAAGGTTCGAAATGAACCTCCAAATGTAGACGAGTTGTCCTTCGAGAGACCACAGTTCATGGAGGTTTGTAGGCGGTGACATGTCCTGAATTCCTTTGATTTTGACTAGCTTGATCGCCAGCCCATGGTATCTTACAATAAACCTTAAGAATTTTCCTGAGCGTACACCGAAGGCGCATTTCAAGGGTTCATCTTGAGCAAGTGACGTCGCAACCTCGCAAACACACTTTTAAGGTCTTGCACGTGCGTTGCTTTTGTTTCAGACTTTACCACCTAGTCATCCACATAGTACTCGACCTCCTTGTTAATCATGTCGTTGAAGTTGGTTGTCGTGGCTCGCTGGTACATGGCGCCAACATTCTTTAGCCCAAAAGCGTCACAGTGTAGAAAAAGACACCTTTTGGAGCTAAGAACGCAGTGGTCTCCTCATCCTCTAGTGCCATCCTGATTTGGTTGTAACCAGAGTAATCGTTCATAAAGGAGAAGATTTGGCAATGGGTGGTGGAGTCAACCAGCATCTCGGTGAACGACAAGGGGAAATCATCCTTGGGACAAGCATTGTTCATGTCACGAAAGTCGATGCAAACCCTAATTGGGCCATTCTTCTTGACTAGGACGACATTCGCCAGCCATCTTGGGTATTTGACTTCACGTATGAATCTATCTTACTTGAGATTATTCACCTCAGCAACGATCTTCATCTCGAGGTCGGGCCTAAACCCTCTTGATTTCTGCTTCATGGTTTTGATGGGTGGATCAATGCCGAGGTGATGGACAACAATCTGGGGGTTTAGACCAGGCATCTCATGATAATGTCGGGCGAATACATTCCAATTTACTAGAAGGAGGGAGATATAGATTTCTTTCTCTTTCGAGGACATCTTTGCTGAGATGAAGGTTGGCCTTGGGACGGTCTCATCCCCCAGGTTGATCTCTTCAAGCTCATCATCCGTAGCCTGCCTACCCTCTTCCCACTCTTCACGAGCTTCCTGGAGTTCCTCGTCAGGGGACTCACAAGGGTTTTCCTTGATCTCAAATGTGGCAACCCATGATCCTAACATCTCAGCCTCTAGGAGCGACATAACATGGGAGAGGACTGGTCTCTAGCTGGTTCAAGCGATGGAAGGGTCGGCATCAAGCCGGGGGTCCATGACCTCATGATTGGGATCACTTAGTAATTGCGCCAGGATGGGCGACACCTCATGTACTTGGATCATGTGACAGGCCTCGTGAGAGCAGAAGCTCGAAGGTGGTTCAGTTTTGGTTTGTGTTGCCGGGGTGTTGGCAGCTGTCGCGAATTCTGTCGCTTGGGCCAGCATTTCTTTGAGGCGCTCTTGTTGCGACATGGTGAGGCTGGTGCCTCCGAACTCTTTGTTTAGAGTGTCAAAATCTGGGTAGTGTCGAGCGGTACCTGTAGAAGAAATAGAGGAGGGGAAAGGAGGAGAAGAGTTAGAACGTTCGGGGCAGCATTTTATGTCGTCGCCAGAATTGGACGTTTGCAGGGGGTATTTAAGGTCATGCCCTAGCTTAGACCGTTGTGGGGTGCCTTTAACATCATCAACCATTTTGGCTGACTCTTGAAATATTGATAACTCAGGTCGTCTACCTGATTGGATGATAAGATGAGGTGAGCTGCACCTGGGATGAAGTCCCACAGGTCGGCAGCGGAGGAAGGGTCTTGAGGAATTCTTCCTCGACTAGTGGTTGAGGAAGATGATTCCTTCGAACGGCTGACCTAGGTGCTCGCCGTCTCCTTCGAGATACCTAAGGGGGTGTTTGGACCACCCTATCAGGCTAGTGCGTGGCCCTAGCTTGGTAGACTGCCTCATGTTTCAGGGATTTGAGCCTACTTCGCCCATGATAGACTTCCCAGGGCTGAGACGTCGAGGGCTCTGAAAGGTCCAGTGCATGCTCATGAGGGGCTTGTAACGGGGCTTCCACTTGAATGGAACCGTGGTCTTGGACGTGTCCTGAGAGAACTGCATAGACAATGTGGCCATGCTGGACTTTCTCCACGACTATGGCCTCGAACACAGTGCACTCCTTGAGTTCCTGACCCCACACTTAGTGATGTACGGGGGCATATTTTAAGGTCGTGCCTCCTAGACCAAAGCAACGCAGTTTAACATCGTGCGGCCAGGACATGCACTATGGTTTAACGTCACATAACTTGGATCGTGGTTATGTAGTTTTAGGTCATGCAACCAGGATCGAACAGGTTAAGGTCGTGCAACTAGACCTCCACTATAGTTTACGGCAATATAGTTTGAACCATGGCTATGTAGTTTAAGGTCATGCAGCATGGACCAAGTATGAATCGCCATGTCAGTAGGGCTGTATGGGGGGTAGGTATGTGGATAACAACTTGACTCTCTGGGGATAAAGATAGTTAAGGCTATACACATGTGAAGAGATGTAGATGAAGGTGGTGGCCCTATGAGGAGTAGTAAACGGGAGAGGCTTCATTGGGGATTAGGAGGGCCAATGTGACTCCACAGGGATAATGAATATCAGTGTGCATGGAACTCTAACAGGCCAGAGCACATATGAACTGTGGATTGAAGGGGTAAGATTGGCCTTAACTCTCTGGAGATGACCAGGTGAGTACGACCCTTGCATACATCTAACTCCGCTGGGGTTCTAGTTGGAGTTATGCGTAGGGACTATTTGTTGCACATCACGTTACAGTTTTAGGGTCTCATAACTCGGATCATGGCTATGCAGTTTAAAGTCATACAGCTGGGACCATGCATTTTGTGGTCGTGCAACTAGACCTCTGCTACAGTTTAGGGTCGTATAGTTTGACCATGGTGTTAAGCCTTTTATTGTCATGCAGCCAGAACGTGCACTATAATTTAAGGTCACACATCTGGACCATGGTCGTAAGTTTAAAGTCATGTGACAAGGACTTTGTAGTTTAAGGTCATGCAATTAGACCTCCACTATAGTTTAAGGTCATATAGTTCAAACCATGGCTATGCAGTTTAAAGTCTTACAGCTAGGACCATGCAGTTTGTGGTCATGCAACTAGACCTTCGCTACAGTTTAGGGTCGTATAGTTTGGACCTCGGTGCTAAGCCTTTTATCGTCATGCGGCCAGGATGTGCACTATGGTTTAAGGTCATACAACTGGACCATGGTCATAAGTTTAGAGTCATGAGACAAGGACTTTTGCAATTTTAAGGTCATGCAACTAGACCACCACTACAGTTTAAGGTGCTGCACCTGGATCATGGCAGTGCAGTTTAAGGTCATGTAGCGCAGACCGTAGCAGCGCAGGTTAAGGTCATGCAGCGCGGACCGTGGTAGTGCAGTTTAAGGTCATGCAGTGCGGACCGTGGTAGTGCAGTTTAAGGTCATGCAGTGCGGACCGTGGCAGTGCAGTTTAAGGTCCTGCAACACAGACCGTGGCAGTGCAGTTTAAGGTCATGCAGCGCAGACCGTGATTATAGTGAGGGAACGCGTCTCATCCAGCAGTCACCAGAGACTGGGCTCTCTGAGGAGTGAAATTGTGGTGCATAGCATGAAATTCCTGAGGATGAGGAACAATGGTATGAAGAGGAGTGCCACGACATACGTATGACATTAAGTTAGGCCCTTTGGTGAAGCATGTAGCGGTATCCGTTGACGTTCTGTGCTACGATGATCTCTGGACAAGATGCACGGTTATGAACCCCTGGACAAGATGCACGGTGATAATCCCCTGGACGAAGCACATGGTGATAGTCCACTAGGAAAAGAGCTTGATGAAAGTCTTGATGCGACGCGAGGTGATGACCCCTGGATGAGACGCGCGGCCATAATCTCTGGACGAGATGCACAGCGATAGTCTCGGGTCGAGGCGCTCATTAAAATTCTTGATGGGGAACGCGGCACTACCTTCTGATGAGGCACGTGACGTAAGTCTTGACGAAGCATGTGGCGATGATGCTTCGGGTCTCAGGCTTGGCCCGCCCCAGCCTGGTCTTATCGCCATCAAGAGCTGGCGACTGGAGCGTCATTCCGTGTTTGTCGGAGGCAGTTTGTAGTACTATAGGATATAAAAAGGGGGAGAAACCCCACCTTACTATTTTATCGAAGGGTAAAATAGTAGAAGGGCTTTTTAGAGAGAGAGAGAGCCAAAGCTTACGGTGAGGATTTTTTAGCGAGTACGTCTCGGCCAAAACTTGAAGAGACAGGCCCTTAGGAGTTTTTCTGACGAATTTTAGGAGGAGCCAAGCTTTGCAGCATGATTGTGAACACTTTTCCAACAAGTGCCGACTCTTTCTGAGCAAGGTAGAGGGTTTCTCATAGCCTTGGCCAGATTTGCAGAGGTACCCTGCCGGGGTTTGGATGCTCTTGCAGTCGTTCTGCTGCTGAAAGGGAGCTCACATAGAGTTCAGAGGGCTCTGTCGATCCTTTGGTTGATGGAGGAGAAGGAGAAGGGGCTGCATTGAGCTCACTGAAAACTTAGCAAAATTCTAGTGAGCGTTGGTGAACTGCTGAAGTGGGAAACCAGGGAGAAGGGCAATCCGTAGGGTCACATGGAAGTCTTCTGGGGACTTTCAGTGGTTTTCGCTAACTTCAGTAACAAGTAGAAGGCAAGGAAGGTTTTCCCAACTGAAGGAGTGAATTCCCAACGAAGAGGAAGTGCCGGTGGGAACCCAAAGGGTTGCAGGACCGTAATGGTCGAGGAGGTGAGGTGTCGTGGGACGTAAAACGGTCACCCTTAGCACGTGCGGCGACAGGCCACACCGCAAGTGTCAGGCAGCATGTCCGAATTTCAATGGAGCACGTGCGGCACGTGCTGACAGCTAGAGCAAGGCATTAATGCACCTTGGTTTGCGGGACGTCGATAGTCCTTGGTTGATGGCGAATCGGTGATTCCCTCTTGACGGTAGATGGCAACAGTCCTACATTTGAATAAGGTCCTCCGATAAATGTCTTCTCAGCGATAGGCCAAGGCCTCTAGAGCTTCCAAAATGCGGGTTTCTTCCAACAGGGAGCTCACTATTATTTAGCACGAGGAGCCTCTCATTGCTGAGAATGAAACACGTCTCTGTCCTCAACCTCCCTTTTCTGGAAGTGAGAGCGAGTACAACTTGATAGTAATGGGCAATGAGGCGATTCCCCTTCCCACCCTGAGAGGGAGCTATGCACCTTCTGCTCGAAGGGAATTTATCATAGGCTCAGCTTTTGTAGTCACTTCCTTTTCGGGGCAAGTTGTTTATCCCCTCGTTTGGCATATTCGGGGAGGCTTTGTCGTATGACAAGCTGTGATTCCTTTCCCTGCACAAGTTATCAGGCTCAATCACTGTAACGTATCTGAAGACATTGGACATGATCTTCTTAGAGCTGCTTATCAACTTTTTAGTCGAGCTTCTTTCTTTGAGCTGGTCACGTTCCCTCTTTTGGTGGAAAGGCTGATAGACAACCTTTTAGGCTTTAGTATCCCTTGTGTAGACTTGTTCAAAGAAAAAGTGGCTGAAGTAGCTCAGCAGGCTAGGGCAGTTCTAATGTTAGAAGAATCAGCTTCTATTATAAACATCCCTCTATCAAGCCTTTACCTAGGTTCTTCCCTAGGTTTTTTACTATAACAGATTCCGGGATGGCACACTTGGGTAACCTTAAAAACAACTTGTTCATGTGTCAGTTCGTTCACTCATATTTTGAGATTTCGCCTTCAGAGATTCCTTCAATATTTAAAGAAATAGCATGTTTTGAATATGAGGATGACCTGATGATCCTTGAACGTAACATCAATGATCTGCAAGTCTTGCTTACAGTAGCCCGTGAGGTAGGAAGAGACCCATTTTCACCTTAGTTGGTACATGGAGAATATCCTGCTTTGGTTAGAAAGTTTGCTCTTCTCTAGGCGGCAGCTATGAAGAATGGGATCAAATGGATACAACATGACTATTATAGGCTTAGTCTTGAAAATTGAGCTAACATCTTTATTTATAATTCCTTGTATTCAAATCCATGTTTGTAACAATCCTTGATTGATTAATGAAATAGCTCTTTCCTCTTCCATGTGTATTTCTCTCATTTCACTACTTCAGCCCATTCACGGTTTGAGGCGAGAAAGTATAGCCCACTCCTTACTTCATCTTGTGGCAGCCTAATGTGGCTTCAATGACCTCGAATGGGGGAGCAATTGCTACCTCACCCCTGAGTGTTTGATTGGAGAGGGGCTCATAATTCATGGTTCTCATGATTTGATGAGCTTGCTCATTGTAAATGATCCAGTTTGGGGGAGCTTTGGCTTCGACTCGAGGTACATTGCTTTTGGAGTCGTCGTCAGTCATAGTCTCAAGAACAAACTCCTTTAAGTGCTTTGAAGCGACGCGCATAACCTTCAGTTGATTCTGGAGGCTACGCACCTTGCTCCTCAACTCTATCGTGGGGTCTTGTTCCTGAGAACCAGAGGGATGACTCTTGTTAGCCTGTACTTCCTCGACAACCCCGGAGAAGTGTAAGACCTTCTTATAGTTGTTGGTGATCTCCTTGTTCAAGGAGGATGGAACTTGGAGCACCTTACATGGCGGTTGGTGTGCCAGTTCTGCCTCTAGAAGAGCGATCGGGACATGCAGACCTTTTGCTGGTCTGATGTATAGGTGACCCTTGGCACTGGAAGGTGTACCTCCAGGGCTTCCTCAGGCTCAGGGGCTACTTCTGACTCATCATTTTGTTCTGGAGAATTAGAAGTAGAGGGAGAAGCTTCGTCTTCGGGAGAGGATACCATGACATTGGAGAGGTGGCAAGGTATACTTGGGTGAATGGGGGTCAAAGGAACGATCTTGCCTTATCTTTCCTTTTCTTTGAACATATCTGTGACCATTCTTCTCAGATCCTCAACGTCGTCATGACATGAAGGTCCTGTCCCTCTCACAGACTTTTGCTCATCATCTTTTGGATTTTCTGATGCGGGAAGGTCTGTGAAATAGTACTTGGCATCGGCGTAGTGAGTTTCAGCTATGGGGAAGAGTCTTTTATCAGCATAGACCATGTGTTGCCTTCCATCTCGGCTGTACTTGAAACATTGGTGGAGTGTGGAAGGAACCACTCCCTAATCGTGAAGCCAAGGATGTTGTAAGAGGTATCGGTGTCGATTACATGGAAATGAGCATAATCGTTGAGATCACTGATCTTGAGGCGAAGGCGCACTGTGCCAGTTGGATTTTCTCCAGACTAGTTGAACCCTTGCACAATGATGTGGGTAGGAGTGAGGTCGTCAGATTGCAATCCCAGTCGGGTGAGAATCCTTCTTGGGATCAGGTTAACTGCAGACCCTCCGTCCAGCATAATCATTTGAGAGGGTAGGCATGCAGTTCACCATTCATGAAGAGGGGGCGATTGTGGAATTTCCCTCCCAGCTGAAGGTCATCTTCGAAAAAGGAGATTGACAGGTACCCACTTAGAATGGGTGGGTCAACCTCAATAGGGTCCACCTAAGTCTCATACACCTCTAGGTTAGAAAGAGCTTGGACCAGACCCATACGATAGTCTCTAAAAAGCAGGAGAGCATCATAGATACTTAAAAGGGCTAGAAGCTTTCTCAAGTGCCCAATTACATCATACTTTACTTTATCCTCATTGGTCTTCTGTGTTCTTGATCCAGTCACTAGTGTAAGTGATAGGGTAGGCTTAGGAATAGGCATTGGTTGGGTTCTGGTTTGTGACACTGGCTGACTTTGTTGCTTAGCCGGTGCGGTCTGGGCTAATGGGGAAGTAGCAGGGGCTTGTACCAGGGATGTAGAGGTTTGAGGTTTAGGTTTAAGGAGAAATGAAGGATCATGAAATTTGAGGACCATGAGCTTTTGAGGTGTGGGCTGTAGCTTCTTTCTTGATATTAAATTCATTTGCCCCGTGCTGGCTGGTACTTCCAAGATCTGCACCATGTGGGAGGCCTCCTTAGAAGAGGAGGTTGACTCGGCTTTGGCCTGGGCTGCCAGGGCCTCAGCTACTGTCGAGAATCCTGTCGCCTGGGCCAGCATTTCTTTGAGGCGCTCTTGCTGCGACATGTTGAGGTTGGTGCCTCCGAACTCTTTGTTTAAAGTGTCAAAATCTGGGCATCGTCGAGCGGTACCTGCAGAAGGAATAGAGGAGGGGGAAGGAGAAGAAGAGTTAGAACATTCCGGGCAGCTTTTTATGTCGTCGCTGGAATTGGATATTTGCAGGGGGTATTTAAGGTCATGCCTCGGCTTTGACCGTTGTGGGGTGTTTTTAACGTTGTCACCGATTTTGACCGATTCCTAAGATATTGATATCTCAGGGTCGTCTGCCTGATTGGATAATAAAATGAGGCGAGCTATGCCTAGGATGAAGTCCTGCAAGGTCGGAAGCCTAGTGGCTAAGGAAGATGATTCCTTCGGCGGGCTAACCTAATTGCTTACCGTCTCCTTTGGGATCCCTGAGGGGGTGTTTGGACAGCCCTATCAGGCTAGTGTGTGGCCCTAGCTTGGTAGACTGCCTCATGTTTCAGGGATTTGAGCCTACTTCGCTCATGATAGAATTCTCAGAGCTAAGAGGTCGAGGGCTCTGAAAGGTCCAGTGCATGCTCATGAGGGACTTGTAGCGGGGCTTCCTCTTGATTGGGAGAGAGGGCTTGGACATGTCCTGAGAGAACTGCACAGACAATGTGGCCTTGCTGGACTTTCTCCACGACTATGGCCTTGAACCCAGTGCACTACTTGAGTTTGTGACCCCACACTTGGTGATAGGGACACCAGTGCCTTTTAGTGCCCCAGGCAAGACACTTAGGTTGTCTGGCCGCCTTGGGGGTGACAAGACCCTGCTAGAGCATTGCCTCAAAGAGGGCCTGCAGAGGGTCTTGCTCAGTATTTTGCTGGGCTTGCATCAGGGGGTCTTCTTGCACAGGCGGAAGTGCGACCTGAGGGTGTCTTACCAGGGTCGCCCTGAACCTCTTGACATTGTTGCACCTTTACTGCTAAGATAATATGGAAGCCAGTGCACTCACTTATTTCATGACCTCGTATCTGGTGGTACGCTCACCAGAGGTTCTCGATCCTTGGAGGCAGGAATAAGGGCTGTGTTGTCGGCTTTGGGGTGGAAATCCCTTCTTCAAGCATTATAGACAAAAATGCACGAAGGATAGCGGGTGCCCCATCGTCCTCTTGGATCGTGACTATGTGGAATGCCTCAGCTGCCCCGAATGCCTTTTTCAACTCGTCAAGCTTTATGTTTCCCTTGTTGATAAGGGCCTCCATAGTGTCGTTGAGCTTGTAATAGTCGTGAGTGGGGTGGGCTACTCTCCTATGATAGGTGCAGTACTTCTCATTCGACTCCTGCCCCGGGGACTCTACAGTGGTGATCTCTGGCAACTGGATCATGTTCTGTTCTAACAGCAATTGGAGCAGTGCAGTGGTCCACTCCGTGTCAAAGGGGTAAACCTTATTCTGGTGCTGGGTCCAATAGTCGTTCCGCTTACTGTTTTTAAGAAACGGGACCGCATTGTAGGACTGCTGCTTGCCCCCGGTCTGACGTGTCAGTTCTTTAAAGAGGTCGAGAGTTTTGAGAGTCGCGCCTTTGGTGTCAGTCACGCTGATGACCTCACTGATCATTGCCTTTTGATTACCTCAACTGCTGGAGCAAGAATTTGAGCCTGAGGATTGCTGACGAGGGCTGTCGTGGTGCTTGAACAATCCCACGATTCGAACTGCCTAAGAGATGAGCTATGACATTGAGGGTGGATTGGATGCCTCGACATGTAGGGCGATCTCGGGAAGCATGTTCCATATGCAGGTCTGGATTGCTTCCTTCTCAGTCATGGGAGTGGCATGGAAGGTCACCAACTCTCTTTATCGGGTGATGAACTTGTCAACTGACTCACCAGGGTCTTTCATCAAGGTGAGGAGCTCAATGGTTTCCATGTTCTTTGGACTTCGTAGAAACGTTGGTAGAACAAATGCTCCAATTCTTACTAAGTGTGCATCGAGTTTGACGGCAATTAAGCATACCACTGGAAGGCTGATCCTTCGAGAGTCTCGACGAACTGGCGAAGGAGGATGCTGTCTCCCAGCAGGCCTCTTGGAAGTGGGTCGTATGCTGGTGAGGAGACGTGATGCCATTGAACAGGAGGAGTTTTCCTCTTTGGTAGTTCGAGGGAAATGACACCTGGTCAATGTACGACGGATATGGCTTTTAGTAGAGTGGCGTCCCCTGCATGCCTGAGACCTTGTTCTTGAGGCTATGGGCCACCATAGCCTCTATGTCAGTTTGGGAGATCCCACGAGAAGAGGAGTTGTCTTGGGAGACCGAAGGGGGAGTCTGCCTAGGAGCTATGTCATCACCAGTCGAGGAATCAGACGAAGAAGGGGACCTGGAGGCCTCTAAGCGCTCCATCTTTTCGAAGATGGCTTGCATCATTTCCTTAAACTTGTTCATCAGCTCCTCCTGAGCGTTGTTCGGGTCATTGATCACCATGACACTGATCATTTCTTCTAGGAGGTCAAAGTCAACTGATGCAGCGAACTGTCGAGGCTGGCGAGTCGTGCGTGGCAAGTCAGTCTAAAGGGACTCAGCTTGCCCCAAATGGACTCGGGCTTTGTATGCCGATCTTGTGAGAACCAGTTCTTGACGGTCTTGAGACCATGACTTCTGGATGGTGATCATCGAACAATATTCCTGGAGTTGCTCAGGCTCTAGAGTTTGAAGAGGAAAGAAAGGATTACAAGGCAGGAGGTCGTCAGGGGTGGTGACCATGACTGCCTTGGAGGTTTCCCTGGTCAGGATCTGGAGGCCTCGTTTCTACTAGATTCTGAGGCGGCTGTGGACCTTATTCCAAAACCGAGCCTAAGACTTAAACTGCCCCATTTTCTTCTAATTGGCGAGGGTCAAGTCTATGAGCTGGAGCAGAGAGTGGTGCTCAAGGATGGAGGGATGCTTAGGTTCTTGTCTTGGAGGTTGGAGGCCTACGTCTAGTATCAAGTTGTTGCCCCAAATTCCTTTGTGAGGCCTGAATGTTCGGTTGACCCGGAGCTAGCTCAAGATGGTACTCTTACGGAAGACCTTTGAGTATCATAGCTCGAGGTGCTTACCTGGCATCAGGGTAGCGACAAAGGAAGAAAATGGCTCGTGACTCCACCTGAGTCTAGATCCGAGAGGGAACTGCAACGATGGGCGTGTGCACCTTTAAGGTTAGCTGTTCGGGCGACTTGGGCATCAGTCTGGGCTCAGTCATTGGGTTCGACCTGAGGAGGCCGAGTCCCAAGAGCTTGTGTTTGTGAGGGACGATGCGGGAGCTTGTCTCTCACAAGGTGAAGTTGTGTGTGCCGAGAGGGAACACAAAATGGTCGACCCTCCTATGCTCGAAGTTGCATAGAGCTAGCACTGCCCCAAGCTATGGAATGCAAATGCATGGCACATGTAGGGTTTGGCCTGAGAAGACCTGGCCTTGGATGCGAGCTCAAAGCAACATGAGGGTCTCCCCGAGGAGCCGCTCGAGTGGATAGACCACGAGCCTTTGAGTGTGTGCGAGGGGTGAAGACCTCGGACCTCCGCCTCTGTGTACCAACCCTCCAGGTGTGGAGGCTCGAAGTAGTGAAGGAGCACAGGGGGTTGCCTTTCAGCGAACCTCAAGAGTGACGACAGTTTCCTTGCCTTTCGCAGGGATGGATGGGCCAGCCTTCCGGCATACCACAGCAGTATGACTGGCAGAAGATTTTCCAGTAGCAGGGTGTGCGACAGCATGATTGCTACCCATGCAAGGGGCCTTGGTGGAGAGTCCACCAGGGCGAGAAAGTGGGGAGGCAGGGACCTTTAAGGCCCCTCTAGCATCGATCCAGGTGAGAACCTGAGTGCCGGATCCTGAGTCTTAAATCAAAACAAGAGTAGGGAAGCTGGCTTGAGCGACTCGCTTCCCTGGGACAGTCATGAGTTCAACGATAAAAAAGTCCCCAACCCGGATGAACGGGTTGAACAATCTAGGTGCCATAGAAATAGGTGCAGAAAGTAGAAAGGAAATTGGTCAAACAAGAGCGAACCAACGGAGGGGTACTAAGTCCTCAGTGGAGTCACCAAGCTGGTTAGGTGCCTCGATCTCACCCTCTAGATCTAGGTGATCTAGTCGCACGTGTCTTTGATTTCTGGTGAACCCAGGATTTGAGATCACTCTCTCGGAACCTTGCTCAAGGGCAAGGGTAGGTATACCAGCCAATGAGAGAGGAATTTTAGGTGGGTTCAGGACTTACTAGGGCTGGCTCCCGTGGTCGCCCTCTTAGATCCAGAAAAAAGTCCCCCCAGCTACTTGAGCTGGTTCAGAATCGCCTCCCTTGACCTGTAATCCTCTTGTTTTTCTACACAACACTTCTGTGGTTAATTTGTAAGACAATTTGGTCGAAGGGACCCACCCTTGTCTTAGGGCAATGCACGTTCACATGAAAAGGCGATGAAGTGCAAGGCTCAGTGAAAGACAGAAAAGAGAAGAGAGCTTGATGTAGGGGTGAGACTAGCATGAGAACCAGAAATTATCGACTCGGAGTGGTAGCAAGACGGGCATGGTTTTCAGGACCAGCACAGCGGCAATACTACTCGAATCCAAGGTCGGCACGGCGATGCTAAGCTAAGTCTATCCTCAGTAAAGTGAGAAGAGAAAGGGATGAAGAGAAGAGGGCGAGACGGTAAAGAGAAGAGAAGTTCGGACGTCAATAGGCATCGCTATTGACAACGCAAGGAGACGACACATCCCTTATGGACGGCGCTGACTCTTGATGAGGCACACGTCGATGGTTTCTCTTAGGTTGCATGACAAGAGGCATGGGATGCAGGGAGAACGGTGATGGGCACTGGACACACGGAGGAAACTTGCGGACGACGATGGGTGTTGTCAGAGCCTCTAGCAGGTGACGATGGTATCGCCGTCTACATTAGACGCACAGTAGAGGAAGACCCCATGTAAGCGGTAACAAACTTCACCGTCTGGGTTCTTCGCCGAGACATCATAGCTATGTCTGTGGGCAGCAATAGACAGCGCCATCTATGGAAGTCACTGGAAGAAAGAGATAGGCGAAGAGAAGGGGAGGGGGACTCGTGCATGGCGCTTCCATCACAATGCAAAACCCATGAGACCAAGGGAGAGGCATGCACGGCACTGCCCCTGTCGTGCACGATCTTTACAAGGAACTCAGACGAAGAAGAGGGAGAAGAGAGGGGAGAAGAGAGAGAGAAGAAGAAAAGAAAAAGAAGAGAGAGAAGGTTTACCTCAACCCTGGGGGTACCAGTCAAAAGTTTCTCTCACCTCACTCTCTCTCAAACGTGAGACAACAATGATAAAAAAGAGAAACTTGTATTAAGTGAAAACTCTCTCTTGTGTGTGTGTCTGTCTCTTCTCTTTTTTCTACGTACAATGATGGTATGTATATATAGAAGTGTACCCCAACCATGGGTGGATGATCAAAAGTAACCCTAATTGCTGGAAATTAAGATTAAACTGAATTAAAAGAAATTAGAAAATGGGGTGCAAAATGACATATTTGCCCCTTCCGAACAAGTTGTGGAATTCCAAAACAGTCCTTATGTTGCCTTAAGACTTACGTGATCTTGCATGGCTGATCCGGGGTCGTTCTGATGCCTAGTTGATCGTAAGAGGATTTTTTTCTTGTGAGGCTCGGCATGGCGATCAATTTGATATCAACTTCGAGCCATAAATTGTGTTTTTGATGCACGATCATGTAACTCAAAATTTGAGTAGATCTTGAAACTTTGGATCGATAATGTGTTCGCTCCTTGATGTTTTTCTGTTTTTTCTTCGTTGGATCACACTGAGCATGCCGCATGATCACAGGGCACCAAATGCAACTCGTTTTTGTGACCGAACGAATATTTGCACGTTTGGAATTTTGGCCGGAATCAAGGATTCTGGCGACGAAATATGCAGTATGTTCGTCGGCTTCGTGCAGAATCCGACCGTTATTCATGTACAGGGTCCGGTCCGAGATGGCCCGAGACATTACGCCCGCAATGGAATTGGTCTTGCATTGATCAAGCACGCGAGCGGCGTGATTTGGCCACTCGAGCGAGGCACGACGCTGCTGAATTTCCTGCACTTTCTTCATGGATCAGCAACTTATCTCTAGCTTTTCTTCACGCTCGAGTATCGTCACAGGGCATGCCACATATCGAATCGCTTATCTTGACTAGACAAACATGCTCACCAAATTTGAGTGTGATCTACCTTAAGATAAGTGAGGTATGAGTGTCGAAAGTCACTGGTCGTGACTATCTCTTCAATGTAGTGTTACAGCGTGGCCGTATGGGAATAGTGTGCGGCTTCTCCTGTTTCACTCTTTCACTGATAACTTCTTCGGGGAATGTCTGTTTGAGCTGAAACTTGTCCCCTGGGGGTTTTCAACTGTGTTGGATCCAATGGTGATGGTCCCACATTAATTTGAGATGCTAAAAATGTAGCTATAGTTATAAGGGTCCGTTTCAGGGTGCTAGAGGCCGATTCTACTGGAACTGTTTATCAGTTTGCACTTCTTTAGACATTTCAGAATGCGACGAAACTTTGCAAAAGACTCTTGAGAGGTCTCATGAAGATCTTCACCAGTTCGGGGTTTGTTTTGAGACTGTCAGAATTTTCACTACTTACGAGGCCTTTATTGAGTGGCATATTGAAATACCTTCTAATAGGGGGTATCGGTCAAAAGTTTCTCTCACCTCACTCACTCTGTCTCAAATATGAGAAAACAATGATAAGAAAGAGAAACTTGTAAAAACTCTCTCTTGTGTGTGTATCTATCTCTTCTCCTCTTTTTGCATACAATGATGGGATGTATATATAGAAGTGTGCCCCAAACATGGGTGGATGATCAAAAGTAACCCTAATTTCTAGAAACTAAGATTAAATTGAATTAAAATAAATTAGAAAATAGGGTGCAAAATGATAGATTTGGCCCTTCCTAACAAGTTGTCGAATTTCATAACAGTCCCTGTGTTGCCCTAGAACTTGTGTGATCTTGCATGGCTGATCCAGGGTCATTCTGATGCCTGGTTGATCGTAAGATTATTTTTTTCTTGTAGGGATCGGCACATGTGACTTGAAATTTGAATAGATATTGAAATTTTGGATCGATAGTGTGTTCGTTCCTTGTTGTTTTTATGTGTTTTCTTCACTCAATCACACTGAGCATTGTACTACGATCACGGGGCACCAAACGCAGCTTGATTTCATGCCTGAACGAAGATTTTACGAGTTTAAAAGTTAGGTCGGAATCAAGGATTTCGACGACGAAATTCGCAGTCTATTTGTCGGCTTCGAGTGCAGAATCCAACGTTTTGTCATGTGTGGGGTTCAGGTCAGAGATGGCCCAAGACCTTTTGCACGCAATGGAATTGGTCTCACGTCGATCGCGCTCCCGCGTAATGTGATTTGGCCACTCAAGCGAGGCACGATGCTGCTAAATTTCTTGCACTTTCTTCACGGATCAACAACTTCACTCTAGTTTTTCTTCGCGCTCGGGTATTGTCACGTTGCGTGCCACATAACGAATCGCTCGTCTTGACGAGACAAACATTTTACCAAATTTGAGCACGATCCGACTTAGGATGAGTGAGATATGAGCATTGAAAGTCAATTGTCGTGACTATCCTTTCAATGGTGTAGTGTTACAGGGTGGCCGCATGAGAATAGCGTGCGACATCTCCAGCTTCACTATTTCGCCTATAACTTCTTCCTGGAATGTCTGTTTGAGCTGAAACTTGAATCTTAGGGGTTTTCAATCGTTTCGGATCTAACGGTTGTGATCCCACATTAATTTGAGATGCTGAAAATATAGTACTAGTTATAGGGGTCCGTTTCAGGGTGCGGAAGGCCGATTCTGCGAACTGTTTCTCAGTCTGTACTACCTTAGACATGTTGGAATGCGACAAAACTTGGCAAAAGACTCTTGAGAGATCTCATGAAAATCTTGGCCTGTTCTGAGGTCGTATGAGATTGTCGAAATTTTCACTACTCACTAGGCCTTTATTGAGCGAGGGCCCCATGTTGATGAAAAATACCCTCCAACAAACCTCAACTACCTTAGGGGCTTCTTTCCTCAGGATCTGGAGAACTTTCTTTTGTTTGATCTTGAGGCGGTTATGGACCTCACTCCAGAACCGAGCTTGAGGGTTGGACTACCCTGTATTTCTTGAGAAGGCAAGGGGCGTGTCGATTAGCTGGAGCAAAGAATGGGGTCCAAAGACAAATGGCAACCAGAGTCGCGGCCTTGGAGGCTGCAGGCTCCTGTCTGACATCAGGCCATTGCCTGGGTGCATGTCTGACTTGAGGCGATTGACTCAAGATGGTACTCTTAGGAAAAACCTTTGAGTACCAGGTCTCGAGGTGCTTACCTGGTGTAAGAAGAGCGATAGAAGAAGGAGCTGGTTCATGACTCCTCCTGAGTCGGGGTCGGGAAGGAACCTGGAAAGTCGATGTGTGTGGACCTTTAGAGTTAGTCGTCCTGGTGACTTGGGGGTCAGCCGGGCTTTCTCAATTGGTTTGACCTTAGAAGGTCGAGACCCACAAGCGTGTGTCTGTGAGAGACCGAGTAGCAACCTATCTCTCACAGGGTGAAGTTGTGTGTGGTGAGAGGGAGGACAAAGTGGTCGACCCTCATGTGCTCGAGCTGAAGCAAAATTGTCACTGCCCCAAGCTGTGGAATGCATGAGGCGTGCAGCGTTTGGCCCAAGAAGGCCTAGCCTTGAACGCGAGTTTGAGGCAACACAATGGTTGCCCTGTGTGCCGAGCCTCTAGGTGTAGAGGTTCGGGGTAGTGAAGGAGTATGGGGGATTGCCTTACTGCAACCCTCAGAAGCGATGGAAACTTGCTTGCCTTTCGCGAGAGTGGACAGGGCAGCCTTCTGGCATACCTCAGCAATATGATCGGCAAGGGATTTGTCGGTAGTAGGGTGTGTGTTGTGTGCAGTAGCAGATGTGCTACCAATGCAAGAGGCCATGGTGGAGGGTCCACCAAGGTGAGGAAGTGGGGAGTCAGGGACCTTTAAGTCCCTTCTCGCACCAGCCCAAGAAAGAACCTGGGAGTCGGACTATGAGTCCCAACTCAGAAGGAGTGTAGGGAAGGAAGCTTGAGCAGTTCGCTTCCTTGGGACAGCTACGAGTGCATAACCCAGATGCCATAAAAAGTAATGCAGAAAGTAAAAGGTGATACAGATCAAACAAGAGCGAACCAATGAAGGGGTAATAAGTCCACAGTGGAATCGTCAAGCTGGTTAGGTGCCTCGATCTCACCTCCCCAGATCTAAGTGATCAGGTGACACGTGTCTCGAGTTTGAAAGACTCAGAAACTGAGATCACTCTCTTAGGAACCTTGTTCAAGAACAAGGGCAGGTATCCAACTAGTGAGAGAGGAATTTTGGATGTGAGGTGGAGACCAACCTCACCTGGGTCAGTGACTTGCTCGAGCTGACTCGCGTGGGTGCCCTCTTAGATCACAACGGAAAGCCCCCTAACTACTTCAGCTGGTCCGGAATCGCCTCTCTTGACCTGCAATCTCCTTGTTTTCTGCACAACACTACTATGGTTAATTTACAAGACAAGTACGAATGACCCACCCTTGTCTAAGGGCAAGGCACATTCATATGGCTAAGAATGTGTAAAGTTAGGGTGATGAAGTGGAAGGTTTGAATGAGAGGAAAAAAAGAAGCGAGTGCTCGACAAGGGGAAAAGGCTGGCATTATAGTTGGACCAGTGTAATGACTGACTTGGTGTGGTAGCAAGACGAGCACGGTACTTTGGATCGGCGCGACGGAAATACTACATGAAACCAAGGTCGACATGACTGTCTTTATCAGGTGTGGCAGCAAGACGAGCATGGTACTTCGCGACCAGAACAACGGCAATATTGCTCGACTACCATACCGCTATGGCAACACTAGATTGAGTCCACCCTTTGTCAAGTGAGAAGAGAATGAAGAAAATGCTTGAGATGGCGAAGAGATGGGCTCCTGATGGCACTAAGTTTCACCACTCACGACCGTGGAGTAGCAGTGTCACGGCCCTTAGACGACACTAGACACTACTGCTCACGTCTAGAGGGTGAACAGTGGACTACGGGCAGCACTAGGCATCACCCCTAGCAACACAAGAAGGCAGCGCACCCCTACATGGGCGGCGATAGTCTCTTGTGAAGCGCGCTGCGATAGTCATTTGTGAAGTGCTCGACGATAGTTCTTTCTGAGGCATACGACGATAGGCGCAAGAATGAGGCTTGCAGATAGTGATGGGCACCAAGCACACGAAGAAAGCTCACGGACAGCGACAGTCACAGAGAGCACGAAAGGAGTTCGTAGACGGCGATAGGCACTGAGCACTCGAAGGAAGTTCACTGATGGCGATAGGCACCGAGCACGTGAAGGAAGCTCACGGACGGCGATAGGCACCGAGCACACGAAGGAAGCTCGCGAATGAACGTGATATGCACAGAACGCATGAAGGAATCTCCCGAAAGATGATAGGGACCGACCGCGTGAACAAAGCTCGCTGACGATGATAGGCACCGAGAGCGCGAAGGAAGCTCGCGGATGGAGATAGCGTCGAGTGCGCGAAGGAAGCTCTCGAACGGAGATAGGAACCAAGCACACGAAGGAAGCTCGCCAATGGTCATAAGTGTTGCCGCGACCTCTCACGGGCGGCGATTGGCATCGTCGTCTGTGATAGGCGTAAAACAGCGGGAAACCCCTGCGGGCGGCAATACGTTTCACTGTCTGGGCTCTGCACAGAGATGTCTAGGACGTATCTGCGAACTGAGATGAGCAGCACCGTCAACAAGCCTTGCTGAGAGATAGAGACGAATGAACAAAAGGGGAAAGGTGCTCGCACATGGCGCTACCGTCGTCAGGTCATTTGAACCGACTACCAATAAATGGTCTTAGCCATTTCATCCCGAACGAGTCAAGCCACCATCCACATACTCATTCCCCATGGTGCCTCATCCACTTCACATCCCCCAGTGAGTCCACCCCTCACTGAATTACCCACATATATAGCGACTCGTCAAGTTCCAGTTGCATGACTCTAAACTATAGCGCAAGTCCTGACAGCATGACGTTAAACTGCTTTGCACCACGATCCAGTTGCATGACCCTAAACTGTAGGGCATGTCCTGGCCTCATGACGTTAAACTGCTTCGCATCATGGTCCAATTGTATGACCTTAAACTGTAGCACACGTTCTGGCCTCATGATGTTAAACTGCTTCACACCATGGTCCAGTTACATGACATTAAACTGTAGCACACGTTCTGGCCACATGAACCTAAACTGCTTTGCCCAAATGAGTCAGTTGCATGACCCTAAACTATAGAGCACTCCTGGCCGCATGACGCCAAACTACTTCGCACCATGGTCCAGTTGCATGACCCTAAAGTATGGGGCACGTCATAGTCGCATGATACTAAACTGCTTTGCCCAGGTCCCGGTGGCATAACCTTCAGCACGCCTCTACACACGTGTGCCCCCTCTGCTGCACTCACGCCCTTTGCATGCCATTCCACACATGCTTCCCCTAGCCGTCCCATCCACGGGCCCATATCACCTTCACCTCCTCCCCAGTGAATCGATCTCTATTGCTCTTCATAAACTCGCAACATCCCCCAATGAGTCGAGCCCATGCTCATGAAACCCCAATAAGCCATTCCATCATCCATACTCACCGACAGTTAGTGGGCCACCTCATATCCATCTTCCACATAAAACACCACCCATCATACATAGACGATATCGTGCCATCTTCCTTAAGTGAGTCAAACCAACACCATATTCACTCTATGGCCTCCACAGACCATCATCCAATGCCATCACAGTCCAAGTTATATGACCTTAAACTATAATGCACGTCCTAGCCGCATGACATTAAATTCAAGTCTATATGACCTTAAATCATAGCCCAGGTCCTGGAGGAATGACCTTAAACTCGCCCTCACAAAAAGCTGGGCAGGGTGTAAACCCGAAAGGGAACGCCTTGAGTAAAATTGACGGACGGGCGTGGCCACAAAACCATGAGTAAGAGTGTTCCGTAAAAATAAAAACCGGACACAATGAAAACAAGCAAAGGGCATCGTGATTAAAAATGGAAAAGGGCAGACATGGTCGTTTGGTCATGAGCAAAAGAGTACAATAAAAAGAAGTTGGTGAAGCCATCTTTATGGCACCGCTTCCAGTCCAAGTGAAAACTAGAAAGGGCACTCGGACCAATAAGCAGGTTGATGCAGCGCTTGCCTCCATAGGCGGCTTCAACCAACACTTCAAAAAGAAAAATCCCCAATTCAGAATACCCTACTATTAGAACCCAAAAAGAAACAGCTTCAAGAAAAATACAATGGTCTGAGTCTGCTCATGAAAGGATCTAGGAATCAGAATAATCACCAAGACGGCAAGTCAGGGTTTCATGCTAAAGGACCCCATTCTCAAGAAGTCAAGCTAAAACACGTCATTCCGACAAGCCAAAGAAGCTCCTCTAAAGAATGAAATTGTCAAATCAGGTCAATACCTACCCACAGCAACAAGGGTAGAGCCCTTTCAAGGCCGCCTCACCAACATCCCTCTCTGACAAGACCAGACGTTTTGGACAGGCTAACAAAAAGCCCCCGACTGGACTCGGAAGAATGGGGCCCATAAAGGTACCCTACTTGTTAAAGCAAACCTAGTGTAGCTGCAAACAATGCCCACTAAGGGCTCCTTGGCTGTCTATCCAAAGAAAAGCTTCTGACGTGGATGATGGGCATTTCATGAGATGTCCTCCACCAGCAGCAAAACAAAAGTCCTTGATGTGGATGACGGGCATTCCATGAGATGTCCCCCACCAGAAGACATAAACAAATATGACTGAATGGGAAGGAAGCCCTTAACAAGGCCCCCCACTGTCAGAAAATCTTGGATTCTAACCGACTAGGTCTACTAGACCTTAAACAAGGCCCCCAACTGTTGGAAGCCGAGAAGGCATGGGTAGGAATACCAACCTATGAGAGAGTAATCAGGGTCGGAAGGCGAGACTCACCTCGCGTGGGTTCGTCATGCTCTCGGGCTAACTCACGTGGTGCCTTCTTAGATCACGAAGAATGTCCCCCCTATCTTATGGCCGGTTTGGAATCGCCTCCCTTGACCTATTTTCTTCTTACTTACAAAACACACACACACACATTAGAGCACAGACAAGTGGCTCTGAGACCTCACCTTGTCATAGGGTGAACACACACATGTGTGTGTACTCGAGGAGAAGTGAAAGAAATGACGTGAGTGGGTCCATGTCAATTTGACAGCCTTACAGTGTCTTCTTGACAAATGAATTTTAGTGAGATCCTACAGTGAGGATAAAAAGAAAGGGGTGAGATAGAGAAAATGACAGATAAAAGGAAGAAGGGTTTGACAGCTAATATATCTTTCAACTAGTACTTCAGAGAAAAATAAGACTGAGGTTGGTTTGGATTTTACTCAACTCCCCAGACACAAAGACCAAAGATTTTTGTAGAGATAAGAAGAAGAAGAAGAATGAGAGAAATGATGAAGGTCTTCTTCGCTCTCACTGAACCTTCAAAGAATGGAGCCATTTGGCTGGATGGCTGAGTGGACGCAGTGACAAGACTAGCACAACGACTGCTATGGTGAAAACTAGATGGGCACGGTAACAGGATTGGCACAATGGCTAAACTGCTCGACGACTAGGCAAACACAGCGACTAATCTGGCATAGTGGTTGGTCTTACGCTGCAGCTAGACAGGCATGGTAACTAGTCTGACACAATGGCTAAACTACTCAATGACAAGACTGGCATGGCGATGCACCTGACACGGTGACTAGTCTAGCGCAGTAGCTAGACGGGCATGGTGACTTGTCAGGCACAACGGCTAAATTGCTCGACGTCAGGACTGACATGGCAATTCAAGGCTCAACCAGCCCTCTAGTCAAACAAGAAAAATGAGAAAAGAGAGAAAGGAAATTGTGCCAAGCACTGTGTGCTGCCGTGCACGGTAGAAAATGGGAAGGGAGAAAAATCATGCTCAGCAATGTTCACTGACATGTGCAATAGTTAGAGAGAAAGATAGGAAAATCATGCTCAACAATATTCACCGTCGTTCACAACAGTCAGAGAGAAAGAAGAGAAAATCACACTCAGCATTTGCACTGCCGTGCGCAACAGACAAAGAAGGAAAATATTGTCACTCTCAGTAGTATGCATTGTCGCGCACAACAGACTGAGAGAGAGAAGGAGATCACGCTCGACATTTGTACTATCGTGCACAACGATAGGGAGAGAAGAGATCGCCACACTCGGCAGTATGCACTGCCGCGTGCAACAGACTGAGAGAGACAAGAAGATCACGCTCGACATTTGTAATGCCATGCGAAATGGACAGGGAGAGAAAGATCGTCACGCTCGGCAGTATACACTACCGTGCGCAGTAGATTGAGAGAGAGAAAAAGATCACATCTGGCATTTACACTGTCGTGCACAACGAGCAGGGAGAGAAGAGATCGTCATGCTCGGCAGTTTGCACTGTCGTGCGCGACAGACTGAGGGGGGCATGAGACGAGAAAGAAGCAGAGAAGAGAAAGAAAAAGAAAGAAGAGAGAGAGAAAAGGAAAGAGAGAAGAAAGAAAAGGAAAGAAGAAAGAGAGAAATGGAAAGAAGAAATAAAGAGAATTAAAAAGAGAGAAAGAGGAGAGAGAAAGAAGAAAAAGAAAGAAGAGAGAGGAAGAAGAGGGGAGAGAGAAAGTTACCTTTTGCTACCTAGGAGTACCACCAAAAGTCTTCTCACTCCTCTATCTCTCTAAGACATGACCAAAATCTCAAGCAAAAAGTAGTAATTTATTGATGAAACTTGGGTCCTTTTACATGAGATGTGTGCTTGTTTATATACAAGTGGGGCCCAAAGGTGGGTGTACACTCAAAATATTACCTAATTGTTAAAATTTAGGCATTAAAATAATTAAAGAAAATCTAAGAAAATGCGACAAAATGATGATTTTTCCCCTGCACCAACAATCCATAAAATTCCAATTGAGTCCCTGTTGTGCCCAAGAACTCTTGTGATCTTCTCGGGTTAGTTCGGGGTCCTTCTGATCTCTGTACAGTCGAAAGATGATTCTTTTCTTGATCGGCTAGGGAAGACGGTCGTTTTGATACCACTTTCGAGCCACCGATCTGGTCTTTGGGCCACGATCACAAAGTGCAAAAATCATGAGAAATGTGTGATCTTTGTTTAAAGACTATGCCTATTTCTCGATGTTTTTCAATGATTTCTTTACTAAATATCTACGAGTAAGTCTTCATGAGCATTTGGTGACAAACGTGACTTGATTTAGTGTCGGAACGACCATTTTTCATTTTTGATCTTTTGGTCAGAGTATGGTTTTCGACGGTCAAAAAGTGCAGAAATTTCATACTCATCATGCGTCGAATGTAACTGTCCATCACGTGTGAGGTTAGGCTCTGATGAAGACTCAAACCTTGTACTCGCAATGGATCTGATTTCAAGTCAATCCAACATGCATACGTGGTGATGTGGCCACTCGATCGAGGAGCGCTCCTATTGAAAAACCTAAAACATTAACTTGAATTGTGTTCTTCTCTCATGTTTTTCCCTTGGCTCAGGCCATGACATGGGTCGTGCCACATATCAAAATGCTTGGGTCAACGAGATGAACACGCCTGTAAAATTTGAGATTAATTCAGCTTGAGATGAGAGAGATACAGTCTTTCAAAGTTGAGCCCGAAATCCATGAACACAATTTTCATTAATGGAAACTGGTTCACTGAGGGTACACGACAATATCATGTGACCTATCCTTTTCAGGTAATTTGGCCATAACTTGATCTAAGAACTTATGATCAAGCCGAAATGTGGTCCCTAAAGGTTTTCAGATGTTCTGAATCCAATGGCGGTGGTCCCATGGTCATTTGACACTTCGGTGATAGGGTTGTAGCTATAAGGTCCTTCAGGGCGATAAAGGCTGATTTTTTCAAAACTGTTTCTACGTTTGCACTGCCTTAAACTCGTCAGATTGCGACGAAACTTGGAAGATGTTATTAGGAGACCTTTATCAACATTCTTGATCCTTCTTGGGCCATTCTGAGATTGTTATAAATTTTGCTTCTAGATCAGGGCTTATTATTCTACAGTCTATGTAGTCCACAGGAATTTTGGTACCTGCAGACCTAGGTTGCAAATTGATTTTCTCTTTATTCGCAATGGGCATACAAGTGTTAAAAAATACCATTAAAAAGCTTGCCCCGCCGAATTTATCCTTCGAGAGAAGCGAGAAGGGTAACATTCAGAATCAAAATTGGTCCTTCGGCCTTAAAAATAAACTTTTTAGTTATCGGATCAACACGTTCGCTGAAGGGGTAGTTGTGCGAAGCTACTTCTCAGAGGGGTGACCAAGGTGTTCTTACATATAGGCTTTTTGGAGGAATAAGAGATTTTGAAGGATGATTTTAAAGTCTACATCATGTTTGACATTTTAACAGCATTGTTGGCAACCACACCAGGCTTTGCAGGATGCTTGGTATGATAGTTTCTTACCTGTGAGAGAAGATTTAAAGTCTACACACTGTTGGACATTTCGGCAGTGTTGGTTATTGCTAAGCCAAGTTTGCTTTGACAAGCAGGGTACCTCTGAGGTCCCATCCTACCGGGTCCAGTCGGGCACTTTTTGTTGTCCTTCCCAAATGTCTGGTCTAGTTAGGGAGAGGTTTTGTCGAGGCTGCCTTGAAAGGACTCTACCCTAGTTGCTGTGGGCAGGTATTGACCTGGTTTGATAGTTTCTTGCTTGCTGTGGATGTTGAGAGACGATTTTAATGTCTACACCCTGTTGGACGTCTCATTTGCTGCTACTCTAGGTTTGCTTTGACAAGCAGAGTACGTTTGAGGTCCCATCCTGTCGAGTCCAGTCGGAGAATTTTTGTTGGCTCTACCCTAGTTGCTGTGGGCAGGTATTGACCAGGTTTGACAATTTCTTGCCTGTTGTGGATGTTGAGGGATGAATTTAACATCTACACCCTAGTGAACGTCTTGGTGGCATTGTTTGTTGCTACGTCAGGATTGCTTTGACAAGCAGAGTACCTCTGAGGTCTCATCCTGTTGGGTCCAATCGAGGGCTTTTTGTTGGCCTGCCCAAGCATTTGGTCTTGTCAGAGAGGGGTTTTGTCGAGGCAGCCTTGAAATGGATTTATCGTTGTTGCTGTGGGCAGGTATTGGGATAGTTTGACAATTTCTTGCCTTGTGAATGATCTTGTTTTTGGGTCTTGATAATAGCGTATTTTGCTAGCGAGGATTTTCCTCTTGAAATGCTGGCTGAAGCTTCCTGTGAAGAAGAATGTTGCACCAACCTGCTTTATTGGTCTGAGTGCCCTTTGCTAGTTTTCACTTAGACTGGGGGAGCGGTGCCATAAAGATGGCTTTCACTAACTTCCTTATTATTAGGCTTTTTTTTACCCATGGCCTGACGGCCGTGTTTGCCTTTTTTTCCATTTTTGCTCACGGTGGCCATTTCGAGTTTCCACCTTGCCTGGTTTTTATTTATAGAAAGCTTTTACTCATGGCTTCGTGACCATGCCCGTCTGTCGTTTTTACTCATGGCGTTCACTTTTCGGGTTTACATCATGCCCATTTTTTTTGTGGGGGCGTGTTTAAGGTCATGCCTATGGGATCTGAGCAAAGCAGTTTAACGTCATCCGGCCAGGACATGTGCTACAGTTTAAGATCATGCAACTTGACCATGATGGTTGTGGATGATGGTCTGTGGAGGCGGCCATGTTATGAGTATGGTGGTGGATTGACTCATGCGGTGGAGATGGCACAAGACAATGGATGATGGATGGTGTTTGGATGGAAGGTGGATAATGGGTGACCCACTAATTGACGGCGAGTATGGATGATGGAATGGCTCGTTGTTTTGTGAGCATGAGTAAGACCCACTAAGGATGAAGTGAAGATGGTGTGTAACTGCGTGAGCGGACGAGCTGGCTTGGGAAGGCATGAAGAAGGCATGTGTGCAGTGGTGGGGAAACATGTGTGTGAAGGCGTGTTTAAGGTCCTGCCACAGGGACCTGAGCAAAGTAGTTTAGCGTCATGCGGCCAGGACGTGCACTACAGTTTAAGGTCATGCAACTGGACTATTGTGCAAAGTAGTTTATCGTCATGCAACCAGGACTTATGTTATGGTTTTAGGCCATATAGTTGGACCGTTGCACAAATTAGTTTTAACGTCAAGCGGCCAGGACATGTACTATAGTTTATGGTCATACAGCTCGATTGTTGTGTGAAGTAGCTTAATGTCATGCGGTTAGGACATGCACTATAGATTAAGGTCATACAGCTGGACCATGTATGAGTCGTCATGTATGTGGGTCGCCAAAGAGGGGTGGACACACTAGGAGATGTGAATTGGATGAGGCTCTATGGGGAATGGGCCTATGGATGGTGATCTGACTCACTAGAGATGAAATGGTCGAGACCATTTATGGGCAGCGGGTTTAGGTGGTGATAGCGGTCTGGTGAGGAATGGTATGCGGAAATGGACTCACTAGGGAATTAAGAACCAAGGTTGGTCCCCTGCTGATGATGGAAAGGTACTGAGGGCCCGAACCTGCTGGTCTGCATACGAACGGGCAGGTTAGGGAAGGCGTGCATGAACATGCATGCAAAAGGCATGGGTGCAGCGGCAGAATGTTGCACATATCAGGACAGAGTTGGCCTGGTTGATGGCAGCATTAGCAGAGATCATCCAGGCGCATACTGCAACAGAGTACGCACGGCATCGATCGTGCTTGGTCAGCAAGAGGTGCACTGAAGAGCGAAAGGTGCGTGGCAGTGAAAAGTGCATGGTATCAAAACAAGCACGACAGTGAGAAGCACACAACAGTGGAGAGTGTGTGGCATACGAATGCACACGGCAGTGAGAAGTACGCAACAATGGAGAGTGAGCGGCATGCCAATGCGCATGGCAGTGAGATGGGCTCGGCGTCAAAACACGCATGACAGTGAGAAGTGCTCGACATAAAAACACGCACAGACGCAAGAGGCATACTGCAGTGGGGAGTGCACGGCATGAAACACTCATGGCAGTGAGAAGTGCACGGTGGTGAGAAGTGCACTCGGTAATACATCTCTGTTTGGGTTCGGGCGTAGATCAAGCTTGACCCGATCTGGCCCATCATCGTTTGGGCTTCCAGACTTGGTGCCATTTTTTCTTTGTGAGGGGAATTTTTGAGAAACCCTTAGGTATAAAAGGGTAAAACCCCCCTTTTTTACCATTTTACCTTAGTGAAAAATGGCTGAGGGTTTGTAGCAGTGATAGGGTGAGTTCTGGCGAGAAGGAAAAAAGGGCACGACAGTGAGTGTTTGTCGGTGAGAGGAAAGCGCTGAAAAGGGGAAGAAAAAGGCTCGACAGTGAGCAACGGTGTTTGCCAGGAAGAGGAAGAAGGTGCAGCAGGGCATTTTTTGTGTGAGAGCCTCCTGGCCACAGTTGCAGGGAGAGAACCAGGGGGACTCTGGTATTTTTTGGTGGAGTGAATGTGCCAGGAAGTATTGCAGGGAAACTCCAAGGGAGTTGAATCCTTGAGGGAAGTTCTTTAGCAGAAGGCACGTTCGAGCGGCATTTTTAGGGGTAATTTTTTGTTTGAGTTTGTCGGTGAAGACTTTCCGGCGACAGGAAGTCCATTCAGCTTCTGTCGGTTAAGGCAACTAAGGGTTGCCATTCGCTTCTATGTTTTGCTCCATTGTTCATGCCTTGTGCCTCTACAATGAGAGTAAGGAGCCCTCCTTTTTTACTTAAACACCCTTTCAGGTTTTCATTTAAGTTCTTGGGGTGCACGCCATTTCTGGTTTTCACGTGACCCCAAATGATTTTTTGGTGGCAATTTTGCCCCTTGGTTTTTACGCCACGTCTGCCATTTATTTGATGACTATTACTCATGATAGTTGATGATGCTACCATGCCCCGTCATCATTTTTTATTTCTTTTAACGTTTTTGCTCGTGGTGCCCTTTCGGGTTTTCACCACATCTGTCTTTTTGTTTGACATTTTTACCAACAACGCCTTTTCGGGTTTTCATCATGTCTGTCTTTTTCAGAGACAGCGATGAGAAGAGGCAGATTACCTGAGCCCTTCTTTTGTAGTGTGTCGTGTTGCTTCTATGACCTCAAATGGAACGGCGGTTCCCTTTTCACTTCTGAGTCCTTGATTAATCAGGGGTTCATAGTTCATCGTCTTCATGATGTGATGAGCTTGCTGACTGTAGATACTCCAATCAAAGGAGGTTTTGGCTTCTGGATGGGATGGACTCTTTGAAACCTCATGTTCATCATAGCTCTCTGGCAAAAATCCCTTCAGGGGTTTCAAAACAGTTGTCTTTGGAGATGCTTCTTCGATTTTGGCTTTCCCTTTTCACAAGGTTTCCAATTGGCTTTGAAGACCTTTCATTTCCTTCTTTAGCTCAGCAAGAGTATCCTGGCTTTGATGGTGATATTGGGAGTCTTCTTTTGGCTTCTCTTCTGCCAAGGACTCGTGAATACGTAGGACTTTCAGGGCGTCGCGAACCTAGGCTAGTCCTTGTGCCAGAAAAGGAGCATCTTCTTCTCTTAGTGAGGCTGAGATATTGAGGACCTTGTGTTCCTGCAGCTGTGATGCTTCGTTCTCAAGGAGTGAAACATGGGATGTGCTAGACATTTTACTGGTCTGGCGTGTAAGTGAGCATTGGGGCCAAAGCATCTACTTGCATAACCTACTTGGGCTCGACGGTGGCTACTGGTTCTGTAGCTGGTGACCCTAAACTAAAAGAAGGGAGAGTCTCATCTTCGGGGGTGTTTAAACACATTTTTCAGCACCTTGGGGCCCCGAAGCGGAATAAAAAGAGAAGTCGGTCAATAAAGCCCTGATATATAATGGAATTCTTGATAGTCTCAGAATTTCCCCAAAATGGGTCAGAATCATCTTAAGCACTCCAAAAGGCCACGTGCCAAGTTTCATCATGATCCGATATGTCTAAGGCAGCGCAGACAAAGAGACAATTTCTGTAAAATCAGCCTCTAACACCCTGAAACGGGCCTCGTAACTAGAACACTATTTTTTATGTATCAAACAACTATGGGACCACTGCCATTGGGTCCGCAGGATTGAAAACCCTTATAGGTCAATTTTCATCGTAAACAGACGTCCCAAGACAAAGTTATGGGTGAAACATTAAAAAGGGGTAGGCTGCACGTTATTCCCGTGCAGCCTCCCTGCACCAATCTCCATTAAAGGAGACTGGTTTGTACAGTCACGAGCAGCAACTTCAGAGACCCATATCTCACTCGTTACGAGTCGGATCGTGCTAAAATTTTGTTAGTGTGTTCTTCTTGTCAAGACGAGCGTTTTGATATTTGGCACGTCCTGTGACGATACCTGAGCAGCGAGAAAACCCAGAGAGAAGTTGCCTATTCATGAAGATAGTTGCAGACAATTCAATAGCAACACGCCTCGCTAGGACCGCCCTATCACGGCGCCCAAGTACCCGATCGACGTGAAGTCAATTGCATTACGTACGTAAGGTTTGAGGCTATGTCTGATCTAAACCCCGCATACGATGAACGGTTTGATTCGGCACACGAAGGCATCAAAGTTACTACAGATTCTGACTACTGGATTTCCAAATTTCGGTCAAAAACCTAATACGATAAAATCTTCGTCCGGGCATGAAATCGAGCTGTGTTTGTTGTAACGTGATCGTGACAGCATGCTCAATACAATTAAACTAAGAAACCAAAAAACAACATCAAGAAACAAGCACACTATCGATCAAAATTTTTTAAGATCTATACATATTTTGAGTCGCATGATCGTGGCTTAAAACTATGATCTGTGGCTCGAAGATTTTATCAAATCGATCATCATGTCGAGCCAGACAAGAAAACAATCATCTTTTAGCCAAACAGACGCCGGATCAATCTAAAATCATCCACGGAAGGTCACGCATATTCTAGGGCATCAACAAGGACAGTTTTGGAATTTCATGTATTGTTGGGCAGGGGCAAAACAGTCCTTTTACACCTATTTCTAGATATTTATTTAATTCAAATAAATTGTAAATATCATCAATTATGCTAGATTTTGAGCATCCACCCGTGTTTGGGCCCAATTCTATAAGTACATGTTAAACCTAATTGTAAAAGGGGACTCCTCAATTTTCAATCTCATGAATAAAATTTGAGAGTTTCACATTGAAATTGTGGGCACGTCTTGGAGAAAGAGAGGAGAGAATAAAAATTCTGGTACCCTTTGGTGAAGGTAATTATCTCTCTCCACCTCTTTTCTCTCTCTCTCCTCCTCTTTTCTCTTCTTCTCGTCCATCTCTTTCTTTCTCTCTTCACTTCTCATCTATCTCTTTCTCTCTCATATTCTTGTCTATCTCTTTCTTTATATCTCCTCTTCTCGTCTCTTTTTTTCTCTCTCCTCTTCTTGTCTCTCTTTCTCTTTCTCCTCTCTTTCTTGATCTTCTTTATTCACTTTCTTTCTCTCGTCTATCTTTCCTTTCTCTTTCCTAATCTCCCTCTTCCTTCTTTCTCTTTGTTCTCTTATTTCTCTCTCTTATCCAATCATGCCCGGCGGAGCCTATTGTTAGGTATGACGCCCTCCTACTCCTGGAACATAAACAATGAGCTGTGCCTTAACCCGAGTGGCGAGCCGAGCCTCTGTTTAAGTTGCCCGTCTCTTCTCCTATGTCATGGATAGTGAAACCCCATTGTCGTCTTTCTCTCTCTTGTCTCTTCTCCTATGTCATGGACGGCATAACCCCATCGTCATCCATGTTTTGTCTCTCTTATCTTTTCTCTTATGTCATGGACGGTGGATCGCCATCCATGTCTTCTCTCTCTTGTCTCTTCTCCTATGTAATGGACGGTAGAACCCTTTCATCGTTCATGTTTTCTCTCTCTTATCTCTTCTCTTATGTCATGGATGGAAGAATCTATCGTCATCCATGTTTTCTCTCTCTTGTCTCTTTCCCTATGTCATGGATGGTAAAACCTCATCACGGTCCATGTTTTCTTCTCACTTTCTCTCTACTCTTTCCTGGACGGCGGAACCTAATCGTCGTCCATGTTTTCTTTTCCCTTCTCTCTCTTTTGTCATGAATGGCGGAACCTCATCTCCGTCTATATTTTCTTTTCCCTTCTCAAACCTATGTCATGGACAGTGGAACCTCATCGTCGTCCATGTTTTCTTCTCTTCTCTCTCTCCTCTATCATGGACGATGGAGCCTCATCGCCATCCATGTTTTCTTCATCTTTCTCTCTCTTCTGTTATGCGCAGAGCCTCATCATCGTCCATATTTTCTTCTCTTTTCTCTCTCCTATCATGGACAGCAGAATTTCATCACCATCCATGTTTTCTTCTCTTTTCTCTCTCTTATCATGGATAATAAAACCTCATCACTATCCATATTTTCTCTCTCCTCTAACGTGAAAGCCAAAACCTCATCATCGACCGTGTTTTCTCTCTCCTTTGTCATGGATGGTGGAACCCCATCATCGTCCATGCTTTCTTTTCTCTTCTCACTTTGTCACAGACGGCAGAACCCCATTATTGTCTATGCTTCTCTCCCTTTCTCTCTCCTCTGTCACAGATGGTAGAACCCCATTGCCATCCATGCTTCTCTCCCTTTCTCTTTCCTCTATCATGGACGATGGAACCTCATCGACTCCATGTTTCTCTTCTCTCTTCTCTCTCTTTCTCCTTCTTCCTTCTTTCCCATCCTTCTTTCTTCTCCCTTCTTTCTTTTCTTGTTCATTGCTCTTCTCTATCTCTTGTCTCTCTCTTCTCTTCTCTTCTTCTTTTCGTTCTTTCCTCTCTTTCTTCCTTCTCTCTTATCTCTCCTTCTTATCTCTTCTCTTCTCTTCTCCTTCTCTCTTCTCCTCTCGTTTGACCTAGCTAGGCTAAGTCAAGCACTGCCATGGTAGTCTTGTTGTCTAACAGTATTGCCACCATGGCGGTCTGAGTTATCGTGCTCGTCTTACTGTCACGATAGGCTAGCCATCGTACCAGGCTGGTCGGTGATCATTCTGTCGTCTAGTAGTATTGTTGTTATGTCAATCTGAGTTACCGTGCCCATCTTACTACCATGCCAGGTCAATCACTTGTTGGTCTAGCTATTGTGTTAGTCTAGCCACTTGGTCAAATTTCCCTCTTCCACATTCCTCTATTCTATCTCTTTCTTCTACTTTCATCTATCCTCTTACTCTCTTCATCTATCCTCTTACTCTTTTCTTCTTCTTTTGAAATGTGCATTCGCCCAAAGACAAGGTGGCTTCCCTTGGCCCACTTGTCTTGTAAATTAATCGTGTGTGTGTGATTATAGAAAAAGGAGGGTACATGCCAAGGGAGGCGATTCTGAACCAGCTGTAGGACTGCGGGGCTTTCCATCGTGATTTAAGAGGGCCCCCATGCAAGTCAGCTCGAGTGAGTCACGGATCTAGGTGAGGTGTGTCCCTCCTCATATGAAAATTCCTCTCTCATCGATTGGTATACCTACCCTTATTTTCTAACAAGAGAGAGTGGTCTCAAGTCCCGGGTTCCTCAGAAACCTGACGCACGTGTAACCAGGTCATCCCGACTTGGAGGGTGAGATCGAGGCATCTAACTAGCTTAGCGACTTTTGGGGACACACTACCCCTTCGTCAAATCGTCCTTGTTTGGTTAGTCTCTCCTTTATTTTTTGTTTTTTTGTACACACATGGCTTCTGGGTTTCCTAACCCATTTATCCAGATCTGGGATTTTCTCATCCTCACATTTGCGAGTGTCCCTCGAGAACAAGTTCTTCGAACTTCATTCCCAACTTTCCTTCTAAGCAAAGACCCAGTGTCTAGCCCCTAGGTCTTAACCTGCAGAGGTGTGAGAAGGGACTTAAAGGTCCCTAACTCCCCATCTCCTAGCTTTGGTGGAACACCAACCAAAGTACTCGCTGTCAACTGCCACTCACAGCATGCACCCTATCACCGGCAAGTCACTTGTCGATCATATTGCTGAGGTACATCGAAAGGCTGCCCAGTCCCTTTCTGCAAAAGGCAAGGAAATTGACATTGCTTCTGTGGGTCGCTGCAAGGCTACCCCCCACATTCTTGCACCACCATGAGTCTCTATGCGTAGAGGCTAGACATATCGAGGCATAGACCCTGGGGCCTCCACCTCTCGCACACACCCTAAGGCTCATGGGTAATCTACTCGAACCACACCTCGGGGCAACCCTTGTGTTACCTCGTGTCAGTGTCCAGGATCAGGCCTCTTAGGGTCAGGCCCTGTACACATTATGCATGTGCATCCCACCACTTGGGACAATGTCATCATTGCACTAGCCTGAGTACACGGAAGATGCCTACTCAACACATATTACTGCACTTTGTAAGGGGCATGCTTCCACTTGTTCACTTACAGACACCTACTCATAGTTCTCAGCCTCCTAAGGCCAGACAACTTGTTCGAGCCCAGGCTGACCCCAAGGTCACCAGTGATCCTTCTTCAAGGGGTGCACACGCGCCGCTTTCATAAACCTCTCCCCATTCCCGACTCAGGCACTGTCATGAGTCGACCCTTCCACTGCCTGCCCCTTCTCTTTCGGGCAAGCACCTCCAGCCCTAGTACCCGAAGACTTTCCCTAAGACTACCATCTTGAGCTAACCCCATCAGCTCGATCATGTCTCTGGAGCCCGTAAGAGAGCTCGGGGCAAAGATCTGACAGGAGATCAAGTCCTTCATCCTCCCCGGCCCAGGCTGACCTCAGTACCTGGTCCACACCCATTACTTCACCTAATGGAGATGGTCCTCTCTAGTGCAAGAACGGCCGACTAGCTGCAATCACGATCGTAGTTATGACATGAGGTCCATCAAAGCCTCAAAGCTAAATGCGATAGGGGTCTGCATATTCTGACTAGGGAAGCAACCAAGATGGTCGGGGCAGCCTCTTCCAGTAACCCTCTTCATCGAAACCCCTTTTACCCCCTTCAGATGATAAAGCCCGAAGAACAACTGTGTAAATCCTACACAGTGGTCAATGTCGTAGAAGATGACCCAAATACTCAACCGCCATAGTCCCAAGACTGTCAAGAACTGGTTCTCACACGATCGGCATATAAGACTCGAGTACAGTCGGGGCATGTTGAGCCTTTGCTGACCGATCTGCCATGGGTGACTCGCCAAGCTCAGAAGCCTTCAACCACATCTAAGGCTGATCGCTCTGAGGAAATGATTAGCGTTATGGTTGTGACAGTACCAACTGACTCCCAGGAGGAATGCATGGATAGGTTCGAGCAGATGGTGTGAGCAATGATGGAGAAGATTGATCATATGGAAAGCACACGATCCCCAGTCAATGCATCCCCTCATGAGGCCAACTCCCATCACTCGAATGATGTAGCTTTAGGGCAGCCTCCCCCTCCTGCCTCACAGGACAACTCCGTCCTGCACTCCATCTCACAGGCAGACATCGATCCTATAATAACCCATAGCTTAAAGAGTAAGCAAATCCTGGGTCTACAGGGTACAACGCTTTACCAGAATTCGTACCCCTCCTACATGTATCAGGTTTCGTTTCCCTCATACTACAAGAAAGGGAAGTATCCCCTATTCAATGGTACAACCTCCCCACACCAGCATATCGCCCATTTCCAAGTGGCATGTTGAGAGACAGTGGCTGATGGGAGACTCCTTCTCTATCAGTTTGTTGAAACTCTTGATTGCCCGGCTTTTCAGTGGTATGCTCGGCTTCCCTAAAATTCAGTACATACTTGGGAGGAAATGGAGAAATTGTTCCAACAACGCTTATATGAGGTCGAGAGAGAGGACTAAACCATCGAGCTTCTCACCTTGACCCATGAACCTAATGAACCCATTGATCAATTCATAGCAAGATGGAGAGATTTAGCTACTTGCCATCCTAATCCTATGCATGAGAAGGAAGTAGTTCAAACCTATATGTGAAACATGCAACCTGCGATTGCTCTACATGTTGAGGCCACCAATCCGACCTCAATGTCAGAGTTGATCTCTAAGTCAGTCCGCATAGCAAGCTTGTCACACCACCATGGCGGGTCACGACAACAGTCAGCAAGTCTAGGAAACAACTGGGGCAATGGTAGCTCTCGAACCAATTCCAAGGGCAACCAACAAAAAGGAGTAATCAGCGTAGTTGTCACTGTCAGTGATCCAAAGAAGGCTGCCTCCCAAACTTTGAACCTCTCCAAAGGGGTAAGCATAGCGAAAGTGCCTCAGGCAAGCAAACAATGACAGTCATACAACTGGGTACCCCCACCTGCGAACCTTAATCGAGATGATTATTGGACTGGGTATAAGAATAAAGTCTACCCTTTTGAAAAGGAATGGGTCACTGCACTACTCCGATTATTACTGGAACAGAACATGATTGAGCTACCTGAAACCAAGTTCCCTTATCACGCTTGACTCGACACCCATGAGAATTATTGTGCTTATCATCAGAGGATAAACCACCCCACAAAGGAATGCTACACGCTAAAAGACATCATCAAAGCCTTGATCAAGAAAGATTGAAGAGCTAAAGAAAGCATTCGGGGCAGCAAAAACTTCCCACGCAGTCACAGTCTAAGAGGAAGACAAAGTGCTCGATCTCCTTCGCGCCTTTTTCGTCATGGTGCTTCAAGAAGGTCTCATCACTCCAAAGTTGGCAAGGCAGCCCTGACGCATTTCTCAGGGAACTGAGAACCACTGGTGCCCGTACCATCAAATATGGGGCTACGACCTAAGCAAGTGCTCCAGTTTCCTTGACATAATCGTGAAGAAAATACAAGGATGCCAAGAAGTTTGTAACATTCAAGAAGGAGATCCCCAAGTCACTGCTCCACCGGTGTGAGAGGGCCTTCCAACACAAGACCCAGGTAATGATGATTCAGATCCTACTGAACCCTCAACTTCCCAACCATGGAGAGTCTACCATGAGTGGAGCAGACTCAAGTCCTTAAAGGTATTTCATCAAGCTAGGGCTATTCACAAACCTAACGAGACGAATCAAGCACTTCCAATGAAAACCAGGATAAGACAGGCGCCAAGGGCTGCTCGCTAGAGAAACAAGAATGCTTAACCGCCAGTTGAGCAAGAATTTCTCAGGCCTCTTCCCCCATTGCCAACCTTACTGGACTTCATCACCGGCACAATCATATTTTCTTCCTTACCTCATCAAGAGGACATCCCTGAACCATCTTCTACTTGGGGCACGTCCAATGAGGGTGATGACATTAAAGCACTCTCCAACGATCTAAGTAGGGGAAAGACCTAAAAGACTCCTTACACATGTCCAACTCTGGTGATGATGCAAAAAGCTGCCCAGATCGGTCTGATGAGGGAAATGACCTTAAAATTCCCTCACCTACTGACCTTTCTTCTTCTTCCCCCTCCTCTTCTATGTCGCATGTAGGTACAACTCGGGAATGTCTAGACTTCAAGGCCCTCGACAGAGAACTCGAACGAACCAATATAAGTAGGACGCACTGGAGGCAACTGAGAAAGACGCTAGCCCAGGCGGTTGGATTCTTGATAGTTGCTGACACCTTGACAGCTTGAGCTAAGTCAGAGCCATCATCTTCTAGCAGGAAGTGCAAGAAGTCAAAACCGAAGAATTACCCCCCTATAGAGAAGATGTGCCTGGCTCTAATCTTTGCAGCACAAAAGCTCCGCAACTACTTGCTTGGTCATGAAGTAAAACTTATATCAAAAGCAGATCTCGTAAAGTTTCTCATGACACGCCCATGCTTGTCGGGACGTCTTGCTAAGTGGCCATTATTGCTGATGGAATTAGACATCATATATGTCCCACAAAAGGCCATCAAGGGCCAAGCGTTGGCTGATTTTCTCGGAGCACATCCTGTATCGACAGAATCTCCTTTATCAAGTGACCTTCCTGATGAAGAAGTAATCTATGCAGAACTTGCTCATGCATGAGAGATGTACTTTGACGGAGCCTTCCAATCTGATCGAGGAAGCTCTAGCGTGGTATTCATGACTTCGAAAGGAGGAGAACTGCCTCTTTCTCTCTCTCTCACAGGAGCCGGTTCTCATAACGAGGCAGAATATCAGGCCCATATAATTGGGCTGGAGATAGCCTTCAATCTAGACTTGGAGCAGCTCAAGATCTATGGTGACTCTGAGTTTGTTATTTGGCAGCTTAAGGGGATTTATGACGTGAGAAAATACACCCTCAAGCCTTCTCACGATACTGCAAAATCATATATGGCTCAGTTTGATGATGTATCCTTGAGTCACATCCCCAAGAAGTTAAACTTGCAGGTCGATGCACTCACAAAACTCGAGGCTACAATTCAACTACCCTCACTAGGGCCCACGCCTATCTGGGTGGTAGACTATAGACACATTTAACTAAGAACCAAGGTAGACGTGGATGATGAGAGAAATCTTTTCCCCGAGTGCCCACCTTATCCATTTGAAGCACTTCTATTAGCCAAAGAAGTTATTAAGACTGCACAGGAAATGGCACGGAGTCAAAGAGCTAAGGTTCAAAAACGGGAACCGGAGTCCTTCGACCCAATGTGCACAGAAGTCGAGCAGGTAGAAGATTGGAGAGAGCCCATCATTAATTTTATAAAGTACGGTAGACTCCCTCAAGATCATGCTGAATGCAATAGTATGTGTCGAATGTCTACCAAGTACACCCTCCTTGAAGGAGATGCTCTCTTTAGACGGTCTATTGACGATATTCTTCTTAGATGTGTGGACGTGCAAGAAGCAAATAAGGTGTTGTAAGAAGTACACTTGGGCATATGCTGATTGCATTAGTTTGGCCCAAAAATCTATGAATGAATACGCAAATTGGGGTATTATTGTCTTTCGATGGCTGCTGATTCCTTAAACTGTGCCAAGAAGTGTCAGGTGTGCCAAATACACTTGAGCCTTGTTCATCAACCTCAAGAGCCCTTACACCCTATAGTGGCATCATGGCCCTTCTCACAATGGGGTATGGACATTGTAGGGCATATGGGTCATGTCTTTATTCTAGTTGCAACAGATTATTTCTCTAAGTGGGCTGAGGTGATCCCCCTCAAGCAAGTCCTTGGGACTACAGTGGCCAATTTTGTGCGACATCACATCATATACCGGTTTGGAGGACCTGACTGGATTATATTTGACAACGGACCTCAGTTCATAAGTCATCACATTGATCGCTTGGTTAACCAGTTCGGTTTCGAGTGGAAGTACTCAACTATGTACCACCCTCGAGCCATCGGATTAGCTAAGGCTTTCAATAAGAACCTGTGCAACGTTTTAAGGAAGGCGGTATCGAAAACAAAGAAGAACTGGCATGAGAAGCTTCCTGAAGCCTTGTGGGCCTATTGCACCACCATGCGAAATGCCACTGATTCCCCTCCTTATTCCCTAGTCTATGGGGGTGAAGCAGTTTTACCCCTGAAAATTCAACTCCGTTCACTGCATGTCGCTATACATCAAGGACTGACCAAAGATGAGAGAGTCAAACTTCAGTATCAAGAATTGGATGCACTCGATGAAAAGAGGTTAGAACCTCAGCAGAACATCGAACTCAACCAGGGGAGAATGAAGAGGGCTTTGACAAGTCAGTTAGAGTCCGCTCATTCACCTGTGGGGATCTAGTTCTAGTCGTCAAGTGGCCGATTGTTTTGCATGGGCAGCGCAAAGGGAAGTTTGAAACTAAGTGGGAAGGTCCCTTTATAGTCAAGAAGGTCTCGCCAAATGGAGCTTACATACTGGCACGCCCTGATGGAGAGGAGGCAATGTCCCCTATCAATGGGTGATACCTAAAGAAATATTATCCAAGATACATGATTAAAAAGACTTAATGCCAACAAAAATAGTTAAAAAAGGCGGTAAAAAGAAGAAAAGCAAGACAGTTCAAATAAAGTTAACTCTTTTTATTGCATTAGAGGGAGATACAAACCAAAGAGCCCATTATTAGGGCGGTTACAAATATATCATGCAGTATTGCTCTCGAATCAGAAGAAAAGACAGCAACTACATCGGAATATTGCTCTTGCATCTGAGGAAAAGAAGACGATTGACCCCAAGTGTCACTCTCGCATCTGAGGAAAAGAAAGCAGTTGACCCCCAGAGTCGCTCTTGTATCTGAGGAAAAGAAAGCAGTTGACCCCCAGCATTGATCTTGCATCTGAGGAAAAGAAGACGGTTACAGGCCAAAAAGCCACTCCCGCACCAGGAGGGTAGAAGGGTTTTAAATCAAGTTTATAAGACATACAAAGAAGACCCTTCTGGAAAGGAACTCGCCTATGATGGAGAGCACACCCTCTTCACAATGCTTCCATAGAACAACATGGAGTTTACTATTGTACTGGAGGTCTTGACTTCCAACAGACTTCATATGCTCGACCTTACCATTGGACACCACCCTTTGCCTACCCAAGTCATCGCCATGCGGGATCATCACCACACATGACTTAGAATCATGTGGGACCATCGTCGCGCATGAGCCAGCGCCATATGCAACAATCTTCGAGCACGAGCACAGTCGGGCACAACTTGCTGTCGTTCATGAAAGGATCAAGCGAACAGCAACCACTGTGCACGACTATGCTGGAGGAACTTATTAGCGCCACACGAGGCACTGATTAGCACCACACGACTAGCCATGCGTGACTGAGGAACTGATTAGCACCTCTCGAGACTAGCACCGGCTGTGTCTTCAAAAGACTAACGCCGGCTGTGTTTCTAAGGCCCAATGCCGGCTGTGTTTCCCAAAGGCTAACGCCGGCTGAGTCGTCAAGGACTATTGCCACCTGTGTCAGACAAAGGGCTAACGTCGGCTAAGGCTAACGCCGATTGTGTTCACTATCACCACACGTGTTTGCTCGTGATGCTTTAGATGGTGATTATCCAGCTTCTTTAAAGACTCTTCAACTCCTCGTGACTGTTCACCTTCCGATGACTGTTCTCTGTCGGTGACCTTTCGTATCCCCACAACTGTTCACCTCCCTGTTGTCGTTTGCTCTCGATGACTATTCACCTTATGGTGACCGTTCGCTACCAATGACCTTTCGTCTCTCCGGGACTATTCACCTCCCAGTGACCCTTCGTCTCCAAGCTACTGTTCACTCCTTGCAACCTTTCGACTACTCATCGGGAAACCACTTTCACGTGCCAAAGACCCACTGATCAACCTTCCCCTCTCCGCCACAACATCGAAACCCCATCGAAAAATCCTCAGAAGCCAATGAAAGTTCACTGATAGGCCTCTTCTACACCCTTCCCTCTCTTTTCTCACTACATTGGTGTTTCAGAGCCACCGCCGGAGTCCCTGTGTTAGCCGGCAGCTTTCTACACCTCTTAATCTAGCAACAGTAACCTCTGCAAGAATATTCACCTTAGTAGAGCCTTCGCCTCCCAATCGAAACTTTCCTAGCAAAGTTCTTTACGATAGACTCCTGCAAACCCTCGCCTATAAGTTCTTCATTCTTGTCAGAATTATCGTTGGGAGCTCTCTCTCTCTCTCTCACGCTATTAAAATCCTTAGCCGTTTTATTTTCGATAAAATGGTAAAAATGGGGTTCACCTCCTTATATAGGTGAAGCTTCCCCAAAGTGCCCCTAACAAATTTGGAATGTCAGTCAAGTCTTTGAAGACCAAACAGCGATGGGCTGGACTGAGTCACCCAAGGGCCGAACGGAGGTTGATTGCCACCCATGAAACCCCATGCATCAGGGACCTAGACCGAGTCGGGCTCAGACCCGAGGCCCGAACATAGGTCACCGCTATCTGTGTAACTTGTGACCAGCATCGTCTGTTTAACTTGTGACCAGCTCCATCTGTGTAACTTGTGAACAGTGTTGTCTGTGTAACTTGTGACCAGCGTCATATAACTTATGACCAGCGCCGTCTGTGTAACTTATGACCAGCGTCATATAACTTATGACCAGCGCCGTCTGTGTAACTTGTAACCAGTGCCATCTGTGTAACTTGTGGTCAGCGCCGTCTATGTAATTTGTGCCCAACGCAGCCTGTGTAACTTGTGCCCAACGCCACGCATGCGTCTTCTATGTGACTAGTGCCTAGCGTCGTTCAGGACCAGCGCCGTGTATGTTACACTCCTCATGCTAACATTGTGCATGTGCTACCACCCTTCATACCCTTATGTCAGGCCCTGTTACCACCTTGTGTGTTCTACCACTATCCCTAGTAGAGTTACACTGGTGTCACACCAACATCCCCAATAGGAGTTACACTTGTGCCACAGCCCATCATCCCCAGTGGAGTTAGGTATATGCCAAAAAAAAGGGTCATGATTACCTCTTCAATCCCCAGTGGGTCTGCTTTGCACGAAGCTATCTTATCCCTAGGGAGTCGGGTTACTTTCCATAAACCTATTCTCCATGGAGTCTCACATTTCACCCCCAAAGATTCACACTTGCCCCCCTAATCCCTAGTAAAGTCTGCTTCCGTTTACCATCCCTCGTCGGGTCGCCATCTTCATCTAGGCCATCTGCCTGTGTATGGCCTTACCCATTTTATTCCCAAGGAGTCGACTATCATCCATGCTTCTATTCCCCATGGATACATGGCAACCCACACATTGGTCCATGCTGCATGACCCTAAACTGCACAGCCATGGTCCAAACTATACGACCTTAAATTATAGCAAAGGTCTAGTTGAATGACCTTAAACTGCATGGTCCTAGTTGCATGACTTTAAACTGCATAGCCATGGTCCAAGCTATATGAACTTAAACCATAGTGCACATCCTGGCTGCATGACTTTAAAAGGCTTAGCACCATGGTCCAAACTATATGACCTTAAACTGTCGTGCATGTCCAGTTGCACACCCTTAAATTACATGGTCCTGGTTGAATGACTTTAAACCACATAGCCTTGGTCCAAACTATATGACCTTAAAACTATAGTGCACGTCCTGGCCGCATGATGTTAAACTGCTTTGCCCATGTCCAGGAGGCATGACCTTAAACATGCCCCCACACACATGCACACGTCCTTTACATGCATCTTCACGCATGCCTTCCCTAATTGACCCGTCCATGTGCGTGCACCACCTTCATAACTCCCCAGTGAATCCCTTCGTTACTATTCATCATTCCTCAGTAAGTCTCACCCTTGCTGACAAAACGGCAAGCCATCCCGCCATTCATACTCGTCATCAGCTAGTGGGTCACCACTTTCCACTTTCCATCCATTTGCCAATCATCCCTTATAGACAGCCTAGTACCATCTCCCCAAAGTGAGTCAAACGACTACCATACTCATTCCAAGGCCTCAACAGACTGTCGTTCATCACCACCATGGTCCAGCTATACGACCTTAAATTATGGTGCACGTCCTGGCCCCATGACATTAAAAGGCTTTGTACAGGTCCTGAAGGCATGACCCTAAACACGCCTTCACAAAAATAATAATAATAATAATAATAACAGGCATGGTGTACACTTAGTCAAGGGAACGCCATGAGTACAAATGACGAACGAGCATGGTCACGAAAGCATGAGTAAAAGAGTTCCGTGAAAATAAAAGCCCTGGCATGGCGAAAACCTGAAAGGGCACTGTGAGTAAAAATGAGAATAAGGGTTGACATGACCAAAAGGTCATGGGTAAAAGAGCCCAAAATAAAGGAAAGTTGGTGAAAACCATCTCTGTGGCTCCACTTCCCAAGTCCAAGTGAAACCTCAAAGGGTGCTTGGTCAATGAGCAGGTTGATGCAGCGTTCGCTTATATAGGCAACTTCAGCCCACATTCTAAAGAGAATAAATCATTGGTGTCACAATACCAAGGCCCAAAAAGATGAGCTTCAAGGAAATATTTCGTCAGCCTGAGTCCATTCGCAAAAGGACTTGAAGGACAAAAGACTCGCCAAGAAGGCAAGACAAGTCTCATGAAGAAGGCCACTATTCCTAAGAGGTCACTAACGCACTCCAAGATGCTAAAGACGCCCCAAGAAAGCCAAGTTAGCCATACTTTGGACCTATTTTGCAGCAACAGGATTGAGACCTCAGGGGTCACCTCAGACAAAGAAGAGAGGTATCTTGATTGTTGAAACTGCTAGGAGTAAGCCCAAAGTCGATCACCTCGATACACTGAGGTACCCTGCTCGCCAAGGAAAATCTAATTCGAAACGCAGACGGCCACCAACAGAAGGCCATTTAGCAGACCATTCAGAACAAACAACAAAATAAAGAAACCCAGACTAAATGGGAAAAATGCCCTTAAGCATGGCACTCGACCACAAGACGGGCCTATATTTGACCAACAAAGTCTGTAAAAAATCCTGAACTGTCAAAATCACAAACAATCCACATGAGCGTGGGGACTTTGATAAGATCCCTCAAACGTTTATTCTCCCCCCTAAGCCTCCACGGATGGACCTGTACATTGCATCCAAACGTTTGAGCATCTTAGTTACAGCATTGTGTGGATCTCCTCGACGTTCACGTGGTCCTACGGCTAGTAGGAAAAAAAAATAAAGCCTAAGGAAATTTTTTGAATGTTGCCCTTCTCACTTCTCTCAAAGCACAACATTCGTGAAGGGAGAAAAACTAGAGATAATTTTTCCTATTCGTGAAGACAGTTGCAGACAATTTAGCAGCAACATGCCTCGTTAGGGGGACCATATCACGGCGTTCACGTACCCGATCGACGCAAAGCTAATTGCATTATGTACGTAAGGTCTGAGGCTATGTCCAATCTGAACCCCACGTACGATAAATAGTTGGATTCGGTACATGAAGGAATCAAAGTTACTGCAGATTCTAACTACAGGATTTTCAGATTTCGGCCAAAAACTCAAGACGATAAAATCTTTGTCTGGGCGTGAAATCGAGCTGCGTTTGTTGTAACGTGATTGTGACGTCATGCTCAGTGAAATTCAACTAAGAAACCAAAAAACAACATCAAGAAACAAGCACACTATCGATCAGAAGTTTTCAAGATCTATACAAATTTTGAGTCGCATGATATGGCCTAAAAATATGATCTGTGGCTCAAAGATTGTATCAAATTGATCATCATGTCGAGCAGGACAAGAAATTAATCATCTATTAGCCAAACGGACGCCGGAGCAACCAAGAATCATCAATGAAAGGTCACGCACATTCTAGGGCAGCAACAGGGACAGTTTGAAACTTCATGTATTGTTGGGCAGGGGTAAAAAAGTCCTTTTTCACCCATTTTTAGATATTTATTTAATTCAAATAAATTGTAAATATCATCAATTATGCTAGATTTTGGGCATCCACCCATGTTTGGGCCGAATTCTCTAAATACATGTTAAACCTAATTGTAAAAGGGGACTCCTCATTTTTCAATCTCATGAACAAAATTTGAGAGTTTCACATTGAAATTGTGGGCACATCTTGGAGATAGAGAGGACAGAGAATAAAAAGTCTGGTACCCTTTGGTGAAGGTAACTTTCTCTCTCCTCCTCTTTTCTCTTCTTCTCGTCCATCTCTTTCTTTCTCTCTTCTCTTCTCATCTTTCTCTTTCTCTCTCATATTCATGTCTATCTCTTTCTTTATATCTCCTCTTCTCGTCTCATGATTGCCCCAAAACCTGTCAGAATCTTTCTAAACACTCCTAAAGGCCACCTACCAAGTTTTGTTATGATCCGACATGTCTAAGGCAGCGTAGACAAAGAAAAAATTTGGAAAAAATTAGCCTCTAACACCCTGAATTAGACCCCATAACTAAAACTATATTTTTGGTACGTCAAAAAACTATCTGACTACCATCATTGGATCTGGCACGGTTGAAAACCCCTAGGGTCAAGTTTCGGCTTAAACGGACGTCCCAAGACAAAGTTATGGGTGAAACATTAAAAAGGGGCAGGCTGCATGTTATTCCCATGCGGCCTCCCTGTACCAATCTCCATTAAAAGAGACTGGTTTACATAGTCACGAGCAGCAACTTCAGATACCCATATCTCACTTGTTACGAGTTGGATCGCACTCAAATTTGTGAGTGTGTTCGTCTCGTTAAGACGAGCGTTTTGATATGTGGCACGTCCCATGACGATACCTGAGCTGGGAGAAAAACTATAGAGAAGGTGTTGATTTGTGAAGACAGTTGCAGCAAATTCAGCAGCAATACGTCTCACTCGAGCAGCCACATCACGTCACTCACGTACCCAATCGACATGAACCAATTACATTATGTACATAAGGTCCGAGGCTATGTCTGGTCCGAACCCTGCGTCTGATGAACGGTTGGATTCGGCACACGAAGGCATTAAAGTTGCTGCAGATTCCAACTGCCAAATTTTTAGATTCCGGTCAAAAACCCAAGACGACGAAATCTTCGTCTGATCACAAAATTGAGCTGCGTTTGTTGCAACGTGATCGTGACGGCATGATCAGTATAATTCAGTGAATAAACCAAAGAAAAACATCAAGAAACAAGCACACTATCGATCAGAAGTTTCAAGATCTATACAAATTTCAAGTCGCATGATCATGGCCTAAAAATATGATCCGTGGCTCAAAGTTGGTATCAAATAGATCGTCATGTTGAGCTCGACAAGAAAGCAATCATCTTTTGACCAAACGGACACCGGAGCAACCTCGAAACATCCATGGAAGATCACACACGTTCTATAACAACAGTAAGAACTGTTTTAGAATTTCATGTATTGTTGGGCAGGGGCAAAACGCTTTTTTTGCACCTATTTTTATATTTTTATTTAATTCAAATAAATTTTAATTACATCAATTAGGCTAGATTTTGAGCATCCACCCATGTTTGGGCCCAATTTGATAAATACATGTTAAATCTAATTGTAAAAAGGGACTCCTCAGTTTTCAATCTCATGAATAAAAATTGAGAGTTTCACATTGAAATTGTGGGCATGTCTTGGAGAGAGAGAGGAAAGAGGAGAGAGGAGAAAAAGTCTGGTATCCTTTAGTGAAGGTAACTTTCTCTCTCCTCCTCCTTTCTCTCTCTCCTCCTCTTTTCTCTTTCTCTCATCTTCCCTTCTCATCTATCTCTTTTTTTCTCTCTCCTCTTCTCATCTATCTCTTTCTCTCTCCTCTTCTTATTTATCTCTTTTTTTATCTCTCTCCTTCTCATCTATCTTTTTCTCTCTCCTCTTCTCGTCTATCTCTTTCTCTTTCCCCTCTCTTTCTTAATCTACTTTATTCACTTTTCTTCTCTCTTCTATCTTTCCTTTCTCTTTCCTCGCTTTCTTAATCTCTCTTTTACTTCTTTCTCCATTTTCTCTTCTTTCCCTCTCGTCCATTCATGCCCGACATAGCCTATCGTCAGGTATGACATCCTCCTACTCTTGGAACATAAATAGTGAGTCAGGCCTTGTACTGAGTGACGGGTCGGGCCTCTGTTCAAGTTCCCATGTCTTTTCTCCTATGACATGGACGGCGGAACGCCATCGATGTCCATGTTTACTCTCTTACATCTCTTCTCCTACATTTTGGACGGTGGAACCCATCGTCGTCCATGTTTTCTCTCTCTTGTCTCTTCTCCTATGTCATGGATGGCTGGCATAACCCCATCAATGTCCATGTCTTCTCTCTCTTGTCTCTTCTCCTATGTTATGGATGGCATAACCCTATCATTGTCCATGTTTTCTCTCTTGTCTCTTCTCTTATGTCATGGATGGTGGAACCCCATCATCGTCCTTATTTTCTCTCTCTTGTCTCTTCTCTTATGTCATTAATGGCAGAACCACATCGTCATCCATGTTTTCTCTCTCTTGTCTCTTTTCCTATGTCATGGACGGCGGAACCTCGCCGCCGTCCATGTTTTCTTCTCACTTTCTCTCTACTCTGTCATGGTCGGCAAAACCTCTTCACGATTCATGTTTTCTTTTCCCTTCTCTCTCTTTTGTCATGGACGGCGGAAGCTCATCACCGTCCATGTTTTCTTTTCCCTTCCCTCACCTATGTCATGGACGACAGAACCTCATCACCGTCCATGTTTTCTTCTCTTCTCTCTCTTCTCTATCATGGACAGCGGAGCCTCATCACCGTCCATGTTTTCTTCTTCTTTCTCTAATTTCTGTCATGGACGATGGAGCTTCATTGCTGTCCATATTTTTTTCTCTTTTCTCTCTCCTATCATGGATGGTAGAACCTCACCATCATCCATGTTTTCTTCTCTTATCTCTCTCCTATCATGGATGGTAAAACCTCATCGCCATCCATATTTTCTCTCTCTTCTGTCATGAACGATGGAACCTTATCACCTTTCATATTTTCTCTCTCCTCTTTCATGGACAGTGGAACCCCATCGTTGTGTATGCTTTCTTTCCTCTTCTCACTCTATCACGGACGATGGAACCCCATTGTCATCCATGGTTCTCTCGCTTTCTCTCTCCTCTGTCACCGATGGTGAAACTCCTTCACCATCCATGCTTCTCTCCCTTTCTGTCTCCTCTGTCATGGATGGCAAAACCTCATCGCCATCCATGTTTCTCTTCTCTCTCTTTCTCTTTCTTCCTTCTTTCCTTTCCTTCTTTCATCTCCCTCCTTTCTTTTCTTGCTCATTTCTCTTCTCTATATCTTGGCCCTTGCCTCTTCTCTTCTTCTTTTTCTTCTTTCCTCTCTTTCTTCCTTCTCTCTTATCTCTCCTTCTTGTCTCTTCTTTTCTCTTCTCCTTCTCTCGTTTGACCCAGGCAGGCTAAGTTAAGCACTGCCATGGTATTATTATCGTCTAGCAATAATACCATCTGAGTTACCGTACCCATCTTGCTGCCATGATGGGCTAGCCATAGTACCAGGTTGGTCGGTGATCATTTTGTCGTCTAGTAGTATTGTCGTTGCGTTGGTCTGAGTTACCGTGCCTGTCTTGCTACCACCCCGGGTCAATCACATGCTGGTCTAGCTACAATGTTAGTCTAGCCACTTGATCAAATTCCTCTCTTCCTCATTTCTCTATTCTATCTCTTTCTTCTCCATTCATCTATCCTCTTACTTTCTTCATCTGTCCTTTTACTCCTTTCTTATTCTTTTGAATGTGCACTCTTATGTGCATTCGCCCAAAGACAAGTTGGGGTCCCTTCTCCCACTTGTCTTGTAAATTAACCATATGTGTGTGATTGCATAAACAGGAGAGTACTGGCAGAGGGAGGCGATTCCGAACCAGTTGTAGGACTAGGGGCTTTCCGCACCTGCGAGTCAGCCCGAGTGAGTTATGGACCCAAGTGAGGTGTGTCCTGCCTCACATTAAAATTCCTCTCTCAATGGTTGGTATTTCAGCCCTTTTTTCCTAACAAATTTATCGAGAGAGCGGTCTCAAATCCCGGGTTCCCAAGAAATCCGAGACACGTGCCACCCGGTCATCCTGACCCGGAGGGCGAGATCGAGGCATCTAACCAAGGGGAGGTTGGTAATACTTCAGGGAGAGGACGCGGAGTATTGAGGTGGATAGAGGTCAAAGGGAGGATTTTGTCAGCTCTCTCTTCTTCTTTGAACATGTTTAAGAGTACTCGTCCTACATCTTCATGAGGGGATGGTTCGTCTCTTCTTACAGACCTTTTATCATCATCTTTAGGTTCTTGAGATGGTACCGGATCTACGAAGTAGTACTTTACATCGGCATAATGCGTCTCGACGATGGGGATCGGCCTTTTATTAGCATAGACCATGTATTGCCTCCCGTCTCGGCTGTACTTAAAACATTGATTAAGAGTAGAGGGAACCACTCCTTGATCATGCATCCAAGGGTGACCGAGGAGTATGTTGTAAGAGGTGTTGGTGTCGATTACATGGAATAGGTCATAATCGTTTAATTCACCGATCTTGAGACGAAGGCGAACCGTGCCAACTGGCTTTTCTCCTAACTGATTGAACCCCTGAACCGTGATATTTGTCGGCATGAGTTTATTTGATCCTAACCCTAAATGAGTAAGAATTCTTCTTGGGATGTGGTTGACTACTAATCCTAAATCTCACATAATTCGGATGATGGGACATTCATACAATTCACCAGTTATGAATAGAGGCCGATTGTGGTACTTCCCTCCAACTAAAGGTCGTCTTCTGAGAAAGTGATTATCAGACAGTTGTTTAGGATAGTAGGGTCAACCTCGATGGTTCGGTCTCATATACCTTTAGGCTGGAGAGAGCTTGAACAAGGGCCATTCGATAGTCCCTTGAGAGCATAAGGGCATCATAGATGCTAAGGAGGGCAGGGAATTTTCTCAAATGTCTGATGACATCATACTTGACCTTATCATCACCAACCTTTTGAACTTCTGGACCTGCCACAAGTCTGGGTGGTATGGAAGACTGAGAGCTAGGTTTAGGTAGTGGAGGATTGTTTTGGGGTACCGATTGACTTTGTTATGCAACCGGGTTGGTTTGATGAGGTTGTGAGGTTTGGGATGGCAAAGGTTGTGCCACCAGACTTGGTGCCAACTGGCCAGATGATGGAGCCGAGCCCAATATGAACTAGCTAGATGGAGATTGAGGGTTTGGAAGCAGGCTGGTGTATGGAACCAGTGGTGGTCCCTGGTATTTGAGGAGTGATGGCAAACTAGTTTGGGTATTATGGAATGGGAGGAGTGGCGGACCATGATACTTCAGGGGTTTGAGCTGCCGAGGCTTCTGGACGAGCACCTGGAACTTCTTACCTGACCTTAGACCGATTGGGTCAGCGTTGGTTGTCATTCAAGAGATCTACACCGTGTGGCATGCTTCATGAGAATGGGAGCTTTGTCCTCTTGACTATTGCAGTCGTTGATGGAAGTCAAGCTCAGGAGACCATTGGGGTCTCTTGGGCTTGAGATTCTTACACTGCTTGGGAAGATTCTCGATGGTGAGCGGAGGCTTTGCATTGCCTCTGGATGCTAAAGCATCAACAACTAACAAGAAGTCGGTTGCTTTGGCCACCGTCTTTTTCAGCTACCTCCAATGGCATCTGCTAGTGTTTCAACTTTTCAGCTCTTTGTCAAGAGCTTCAAAATCTGGGCAGTCCCGTGTTGTACCTGCAAAAGATGTGTTAGCAGAAGAGGAAGGGGGGCTAGAAGAGTTGGAGATAGGAGGAGGGGGAGAGCTTTTAAGGTCATCACTCAGATTGGACCGATCCAGGTAGCTTTTAGCATCATCACCAGAATTGGACGTGTGCATGAGATATTTTAAGTCATCACCCTGCTTGGACCGTTGGGGTGCCTTTAATGCCATCACCCTTATTCGACGTTTTGGGAGCATGAGAAGAGGAAGGCCCAAGAATGTGTGCTTGACTAGACTGCGAATCTTGATCATCAAAAGTGCCTGACTTAGGGAAGAAGTCCCATAGAATTGGTAATGGAGGAAGGGGCTCAACGAACTCTGCCATGGTCTGGGGCTGAGGGATTTTCGTCTTTTGATAAATGACCCTTAGTGTTTGTCTCCTTCTACCTTTTTCATGCGCAACGATAGGCTAATCCGTCACCCACGGCTTGGGAGCTGGCTTTGCTTGGCCAACTGCTTCCCTTCTCATGGAACTGTTTCAGTTCTGTCTTCGATAGACTTGCCATGGTCGGGAAGTTGAAGGTTTGTCTAGATCAGAAGGCTCATGTTACGCATTCTCATAGGAGGTCTACATTTGAATGACCTATGGTGACGGCAATGTGACATGATCATCTGGGATAGGGGCAGTGAAGTGCCCCTCTTGTATTTTCTCCTTCATTATGGCCTGAAAGGTGAAGCACTCATCTAAACCATGACCTCGTATCTGGTGATACGAGCACCACAGTTTTCTGGCCCTTCGAGGGAGATATCTGGGTTGTATGGATGGCTTTAGTGTGATGACCACGACTTGGAACATCATGCAGTATAGCGCCTGGAGAAGATTCGGTGGTAGGTTCTTCAGATGATATTCCTGTTTGTCTTCTTCTTGTATTGTTGCCACCTGAGCTGCTTCAGCCATCCCGAACGGGTTTTTTAAACTCTCAAGTTGTATCTGCCCCTTCTGGATCAAAGCCTCAATATGATCCTTGAGGGTGAAGCAATCTTGGGCATGGTGTTCCAATATCCTGTGGTAAGCATAGTAATCCAGGTTAGTGATAAGACCAGATTCTTCTGGCTTCTTCGACTCAGGTAATACAATCATTTGCTGTTCTAGCAGCATCCGGAGTAGGGTTAGGACCCACTCCTTATTGAAGCTATAAACTTTGATCTTCTCGGACCAGTGATGCTTCCCATAGAGGTTCGGAGGTGGAGGCACCCTATTGTAAGCATGGGGTTGTTGTTGCCCTACTTGAGGTTTTGCTTGAGTAATTGTTGAGTTCACCCCTTTGGAGAAGTCCAGAGTTTGAGGGGAGGCCCTCTTGGGGTCTGATATAGTGAGGGCGACACTGACCACCCCTTTCTGCTGATTACCCCGTGCATTGAATCTAGCATTGCTCGAGCTTGGTTGTTTCCCCCATTTGATGACTGCGCATGGGGCCCACCATGATGCTTGAAGAGGCTCTCTATACGGACTTATTTAGATATCAGGTCCGATATGGAAGTTGGGTTCAAAGAGTCAACATGCAGGGAAATCTCTGGCCTCATGTTGCGTACGTAGGTTGCACTGCATCGATTTCAGGCATGGGATTAGCTTGGTGTGCAGCCAGATTCCTCCACCTTGCAATGAACTGATCGCCGAGTCCATCCGGGTCTTGGGTCATTGTGAGAAGGTCGATAGCCTAAACTTCCCTCTCGACCTCATACAAGCGCTTGTAGAACAAGTGCTCCATTTCTTCCCAGGTCTAGACCGAGTTTGGGGGAGACGAGCATACCACTTGAATGTCGATCCGTTCAGAGTCTCGACAAACTGATGGAGAAAAACCTCCTATCAGCGGTCGTTTCTTGACATGCCGAATAGAAATGAGTGATGTGTTGATGAGGGGAGCTCGTGCCATTGAAAAGTGGGAGTTTTCCCTTTTGGTAATTAGGCAGAAACAGGAACTAATAAATATATGAAGGATAGGACTTCTGATAGAGGGTTGAGCCTTGTATGCTTGAAATCTGCCTTCCTCGCAAACTGTGGGTGACCATATCATCAATGTCAGCTTAAGAGACCTGATGATGGGAGGAGTGGTCATGTGAAGGAGGTGGTTACGTTAGGACCGACTCAGCTGGATGAGGAGAATTGACACCCTGGTGGGATGAATTCCTAAAGGGCTTAGTACTTTCCATGAGTTCGATCTTGTCCATCATTCTGCGCATCATGTCCTCAAACTGGTTCATTCAATCCTCCTCGCTGACCCTCTCTTCAAGGAGATTTATCTTTTGCGTAGCCAGAATCTTGCGTGCCTTCCCGGCTGGCTGAGGTAGGTCGGTCAGCAGGGGTTCAACATGCCCCAACTGAGCTCAAGCCTTGTACACTTATCGAGTCAGGACCTATTCGTAATGGTCTTGGGACCGTGGGGGTTGTAGGATTGAGTCGTCTCCTGTGACGCTGATGATCATGCAGGGTTCTGGTCCTTCTACCTTTGGCTCTGCTCCAGGCTTTAAGAGGTGGAAGGGATTTTTTGCTAGGAGGTCAGCAAGCTTTCTTACCCCAAGCTTCTTGGGTTCTTCCCGTGGCGCTATTTGTATGCCCCGGTCATTTTTGGCTCTCAAGCTCTGGTGTACCTCCTTTCAGAACTGAGACCAGGAATGGTCTTCTATCATTGAGCATGACAAGGTTGTCTCCATCAGGTGTGGTAAGCGATGTGGGCCAGAGATAGAGGCTAGTTCTGGCTTCCGTCTTGGCTTGGGGAGACAGGGGATGGAAGACCTCGTCTCCCAGAAGAATCTTGCCTTGTGCTCTCTTATGAGCTTCGAAGGTCGGGCCGGTTGGAAGAGGGTACCGTAGGAGGGTACTCTTTGGAAACGCCTTCAAGTACCAAGTCCTGAGCGGTTTGACCAGTGGAGAAGGGATAAATGGGTAGGAGATAGCTGCTAATGACCTCTTAGTCGGGAGCTCGATGCAGTCTGTGGTGGTAGCAAGTGTGCGCCCTTTGAAGAAGGGTTCTAGGCAACCTGAGGGTAAACCCAGGCTCGAGCAATGTGTTCAGCCTTAGGAGGCTGAGTACCATGAGCATGTGTTTGTGAGGGATTGGCCTTGTGGCCACCCCTCACAAAGTGAGCAGGGATGTGCTGAGAGGGACGACGAGGGGGTAGTTTCTCCTGTACTCGGCTAAGCACAATCAGAGGACTGCCCCGAGTAATGCGATATGTATGCATCAAGTATACAGGGTTTGGTCCAAGAATACTTGAACCTGAACAGTGGTTCGAGGCAGCCTAAGGGTTGCCTTGAAGTGTGACTCGAGTGGATGGACCACGAGCCTTGGTGTAAGTGTGGGAGGTGGTGGCGCCCTTCTCCGTGTGTCGAGCCTCTTGTTACAGGGGCCTGATGTGGTAGAACATGAGGGGTGGCCTTTCGACGACCCACGGAAGCATTGATAGTTGGGCTGCCATGTGCAAGAAAAGAAGGGACTGCCTTGAGCAATGGGACCAGCAAGTGACTTACCTGTGGCAGGGTGCATGTTATGTGTAGATGTTAGCCTGCTGCCTATGTAAGGCACTTTGGTGAAGGGTCCACCACTGCTAAAATATGGGGAGTGAGGGACTTTTGAGTCCCTCCTCGCACCAATCCAGGTAAGAACCTGGGAGCGTGACACTGGGTCCTCGCTCAGAAGGAAGGTCAAGAATGAGGTTCAAGGAACCTGTTCTCGAGAAACATTCACGATTGTGGGGATCATAAAATCCCCAACTCGGATGACGGGCAACCCAGAAGACATGTGTGTGTATAGTGAGCAGGAACAAAAGAAAGGAAAGGTCAAACAAGAACAATCCAATGATGGGGTAGTGTGTCCCCAGTTGAGTCGCCAAGCTGGTTAGGTGCCTCGATCTCACCCTCGGGGTCGGATCTACTTGGTGGCATGGTTCCGGGTTAGAGATTGACTCGGGACCTGAGATCGCTCTCTCGAGAACCATGCAAATAAGTCACAGGCATGAATACCAACCGATGAGAGAGGAATTAGGGTCACAAGGCAGGACTCACCTCGCGTGGGTTCGTGACGTGCTCAGGTTAACTAGCTTGGGTGCCCTCTTAGATCACGAAGAAAGCCCTCCTGGCCTGTGGCAGATTTGGAATCGCCTCCCTTGGCCTGTTTTATTCTTACTTGCAAAACACACACACACATTAGAGTACAGACAAGTGGGTCTGAGGACCCCACCTTGTCATAGGGTGAAGACACACATGCGTGTACACTCGAGGAGAAGTGAAAGAAATAGCGTAAGAGGGTTGGTTCATGTCAATTTGACAACCTTATGGTGTCATCTTGACGAAGGACTTTTAGTAAGATCCTACAGTAAGGATAGAAAGAAAGGGGTGAGATAGAGTAAGTGATAGAGAAAAGGAAGAAGGGTTTGAGGGCTAATATATCTTTCAACTAGTCCTTCAGAGAAAAATGAGATGGAGGTTGGTTTGGATATTAGCCAACTCCTCAAAGGCAAAGAACATAGATTTTCATAAAGAGAAGAAGAAGAAGAAGAATGAGAGAAATGATGAAGGTCACATTGGCCCTCGCTGAACCTTCAAAGAATGGAGCCGTTTGACAGGATGGATGAGCGGATGCAGTGACAAGACTAACACAACGGCTGGTCTGGTGCAGCAGCTAAACGGGCACGGTAACTGGACTAGCACAACGGCTAAACTACTCGACGACCAGATGGACGTAGCAACTAATTTGACACAGTGGCTGGTCTTACGCAGTAGCTAGACTGGCATGGTAACTAGTTCAGCACAACGGCTAAACTACTCAACAACAAGACTGACATGACGATGGTCTCGGCACAATGACTAGTCTGGTGCGGTAGCTAGACGGGCACGGTAACTAGTCCGGCACAACGGCTGAACTGCTCGACGTCAGGACTGGCACGATAGTTCAAGGCTCAACCAGCCCTCTAGTCAAATAAGCAAAAGGAGAAAAGAGAGAAAGGAAACAGTGCCCAGTAGTGTGTACTGGCGTGCGCGGTAAAAAGTGGGAAGGGAGAAAAATCACACTCAAAAGTGTTCACTGTCATGCGCAACAATCAGAGAGAAAGAAGGGAAAATCATGCTCGACAGTATTCACTGCCATACGTAACAGTCGGAGAGAAAGAAGGGAAAATCATGCTGGACATTTGCACTGCCATGCACAGCAGATAGAGAAGGAAACGATTGTCACACTCAGCAGTATGCACTGCCTCGCGCAACAGACTGAGAGAGAGAGAAGGAGATCATGCCCATTATTTGCACTGTCATGCGTAATGGATAGGGAGAGAGGAGATTGCAACGCTAGGCAATAAGCACTGCCATGCACAACAGACTGAGAGAGAGAAGATGATCACACCCGGCATTTACATTATCTTGCGCAATGGACAAGGAGAGAAGAGATCATCACGCTCAGTAGTATGCACTGCCGTGCGCAACTGATTGAGAGAGAGAAGAAGATCACGCCTGGCATCTACACTGTTGTGCGCAACGAATAGGGAGAGAAGAGATTGTCACGCTCAACAGTTTGCACTGCCGCGCGCGACATACTGAGGGGGGCATGAGAAGAGAAAGAAGCAGAGAGAAAAAGAAAGAGAAGAGAAAGGAAACGAAAGAAGAGATAGAGAAAAGGAAAGAGAGAAGAAAAGAAAGGAAAGAAGAAAGAGAGAAACGGAAAGGAGAAAGAACGAAAAGGAAAAAGACAGAAAAAAGAGAGGAGAGAGAAAGTTACCTTTACCCCAAAAATTTTTTCTCTCCTCACTCTTTCTCTAAGATGTGACCAAAATCTCAAGCAAAAATAGTATTTTATTGATGAAACTTGGGTCCATTTACCTGAGATGTGTGCTTGTTTATATACAAGTGGGGCACAAATGTGGGTGTACACTCAAAAGTTGACCTAATTGTCAAAAATTAGGCATTAAAAAAATTAAAAAAAATCTAAGAAAATGGGGCAAAATGATGATTTTTCTCCTGCACCAACAATTCATGAAATTCCAATTGAGTCCATGTTGTGCCCAAGAACTCTTGTGATCTTCCTGGGATGGTTCGGCGTCTTTCCAATCTCCGTTGAGCCGAAAGATGATTCTTTTCTTGATCGGCTTAGGAAGACAGTCGTTTTGATACCACTTTCGAGCCATGGATCGGGTCTTTGGCTCATGATCACGAAGTGCAAAAATCACGAGAAATGTGCAATCTTTGTTTAAAGATTACATTCATTTCTCGATTTTTTTTATGGTTTCTTCACTGAATATCAACGAGCAAGTCGTCGTGAGTGTTTGGCGACAAACGTGACTTGATTTAGTGCCCGAATGACCATTTTCCATTTTTGATCTTTTGACCATTTTCCATTTTTGATCTTTTGGCCAGAGTTTGGTTTCCAGTGGCCAAAATTTGTAGTAATTTCGTACTCATTGTACGTCGAATCTAACCATCTATCATGTGCGACGTTCGTCTCTGATGAAGCCTCGAATCTTGTGCTCGCAATGGATCTGATTTCGGGTCGATCCGACTTTCGAGCGCCATAATGTGGCCACTTGATCGAGGTGCACTCCTGCTGGAAAGCTTGCAACCTTGCCTTGAATCACGATCTACTCTCGTTTTTTTCTCCAGGCTCGGGCAACGACATGGGTCGTGCCACATATCAAAATGCTCCGGTCGACGATACGAACACGCCCATAAAATTTGTGCTTGATCCGGCTTGGGATGAGAGAGATACGGTCTTTCAAAGTTGAACTCGAAACCCATGAACACAGTCTCCATTAATGGAAACTGGTTCACTGAGGATGCACGGTAATAGTGTGTGACCTACCCATTTCAAGTAATTTGGTCATAACTTAGTCTAGGAACGTCTGATCAAGCTGAAAATTTGTCCTTAAAGGTTTTAAGACGTTTTGGATCCAATGGCAGTAGTCCCATAGTCATTTGATGCTCCAACAATAGGGTTGTAGTTATGAGCTACATTTCAAGGCAATAGCGGTTGATTTTCCCAAAACTGTTTCTGTGTCTGCACTGCCTTAAACTTGTCAGATGGCGACGAAACTTGGTAGATTTTCTTAAGAAACCTTTATCAACATTCTTGATCCTTCTTGGGCCATTCTGAGATTGTTGGAAGTTTCGCTTCTAGATCAAGGTTTATTATCATACGGCTTCCGTAGTCCACAGGCATTTTGGTACCTGTGGACCTAAGTCACAAATTGTTTTTCTCTTTATTAGCAACGGGCATACAAGTGTTAAAAAATACTATTAAACAGAGATGTCCCCCACCAGTAGCTCAAGTCTCTTCTCCCCCTTAAAGTCTTCATGTTTGGGCTACAAGCCCTTAAACAAGGCCCCCAAATGTTTGAGCACCTTGGTCACCCCTCCGGAAAGTAGCTTCGCACGAGTATCTCATCAACATTCTTATGATCTGGTGGCCAGGAAGAAAACTAAAGTTGAAGGATAATTTTGATTCTGAATGTTGTCCTTCCCTCTTCTCTCGAAGCACAACATTCGGTGGGGCAAGTTGTTCGAAGGTATTTTTCATCACTTGTATCTCCAGTGTGAATAAGGAGAAAGCAGTTCACGACCTAAGCAAACCAGTTTCCATTAATAGAAGCTATGGTTCTCAATTTCGGGGGCAAACTTTCTATGGTGGTATCTTTCTCATCCCAAGTTGAATCAAGCCCAAATTTTGGGAGCATATTCGTCTCGTCAACCCGGTCGATTTGATATGCAGTACGCATAATGACATGGCCCAAGTCGAGAGAAATTGAAGAGAGAATTTTGCCAAAAACCTCAAAAAGTAGCAGAAAATTTTCAGCAGCACGTCCCCTTAATCGAACGCCTGCATCACGGCACTCGCGCTTCAAATCGACTCACAATCAGACTCGTTACGAACACAAGGTCGAGAGCTTCCTCCGCGTTAAACCTCATACATGATGGATGGTTGGATTCGTCAAAAATCAGGGATGAACAGTGGAAAATTCCATCCACCGGAATCCAAATTCCGGTCAAAATTTTTCAATTTGGAAAACGGTCGTCCGGGCACTAAATCGAGCCGTTCTTTTTGCAAAACAATCGTGGTGACTTGCTCGTTACACTACAATGAAGAAATCTGTGAAAAACACTAAGAAACAGGTTGAATCCTTAATCTAAGGTTACACGTGTTCTCATGTTTTTATTGGGTCATGATCATGGTCCAAAACTCTGATCCATGGCTCGAAATGGATACCAAACCGACCGTCTTCTTGAGCTCATCAATAATACAATATTCTATTGGCTGGATGATAGCTGGAAAGGCCCCGAATCAGTCATGAAAAGCTCGTACGGATGAACGGCCATTACAGGGATTGATTTGAAATTTCACATATTGTTGGTGCAAGGGCAAAATCATCATTTTGCTCCCTTTTCTTAAAACATTTTTAATTAATTTAATTGTTAATTTTCATCAATTAGGTTAGAATTTGATTATCCACCTATGTTTGGGGCCCTCTATATAAGCACGTACTCAATTCATGTAAAGGACCCTTCTTCAATCAATAAAAAACTTAGGCTTTTTGCTCAAGCTTTTGGGTCACATTTCACATCTTGGGAGAAAGAGAGAGGAGAGAGAATATTTATGCTAGTACCCTTGGGCGTTAAGGTAACTTTTTTTCTCTTCTCCTCTTCTCTCTCCTCTTTTCTTTCATTCTTTCTCTTTCTTTCTCTCTCCTCTTTCTCTCTCTTTTTTTTCTCTCTTCTGTTCCTTTTTTCTCTTTCTTTCTCTTTATGTATTTTTCTCTCATCGCAGGGATAGCGATGTGGGTCTACCCTTTTTGGCTCGCCTCACTGCCATCTCTATTTTCTCTCTCTCTATCTTTCCCTCTCCTCATAAGGACAGCGAAGTGGGTTTACCCTTTTTTGTGGGCCTCGTTGTCATCTCTATTCTCTCTCTCTTCTCTTTCTCTCCCTTCTTCTCTCTCTTTTCTCTTTCTTCTTTTATCTTTCTCTCTCTTTTTCTCTCTTCTCTTTCTCTCTCTTCTCTTTCTCTCTCTTCTTTCTCTCCCATGTTTTTCTCTTCTTTCTCACTTTTTTCTCTCTCCTCTCTTTCATTTACGGAAGCATAAGCTGTTGTTCATGTTTCTCTCCTCTCTCTTCTCTTTCTCTCTCATCTTTCTCTCCCATGTTTCTCTCTTCTTGCTCTCTTCTTTTTTCTCTCCTCTCTTTCATGGACAGTACCATAAGCCACCATCCATGTTTTTCTCTTATCTCTCTCTTCTTTTTTGCTCTCCTCTCCTCTTTCTCTCATCTTTCTCTCTCTTCTTTCTCTCTCCTCTCTTCTTTTCTCTCTTATCTCTCTCTTTTTTTCTCTCTCACTTCTCTCTCGCTTCTCTTTTCTTTAGGAACCTCTACTCTATCTCTCTTTCTCTGTGCACCCTCAGCCCACTCTTTCCTTCACTCACATCGTGAAACCTCACATCCACCTATTTCATACTCTTCTTTTGCTCACCCAAAACAAAAAGAAAACATAGACGGCAGCCTGAAATCGCCATCCATGTTTTTCCTCTCTTTCTTTCTCTTTTCTTTGTGAACCCTCACTCTACTCTATCTCTCTCTCTTTCTCTGTGCACCCTTAGTCCACTCTTTCCTTCACTCACACTTAGAACCTTCGTGTCCACCTACCCCACTCTCTTTTTCTCAACAAAAAAACACACACAGCGGCTTGAGGCCGCCGCCCCAGTCCTCCGTTCTCCTACCCACAATCCATAACAAAACACAGACGGCAGCCTGAAGCTGCTGCTCATGATCAACCCCAACTTCCCCACTGCCCTTCTCTTCGATCCTCCACTGCTTCCTCTCTCAGCATGTCTCGCTCACCTCTCCCTGCTTTCAACATCTCTGACGCCACCATCCTTCATTGTTATCACTGCCAATTCACTTCTCTCTCTCTCTAAACCCTCGCACAGTCTTCTCTCTGCGTCTCTCACAGATTCTTTCTCTGCAACTCTCCCCCGTCCTCTTGTTATTCTCTCTCACTCTAAAAAAAAAACCCATCTAATTGCCTTATCTTTTCTTTTCGTTCCATTCTTTGGGCTTCATCCATTTCGTTCCCCTTCACTTTTTTCCTTCCGTTCCCTTCATCCCATCTTTCACTATGTTTCGTTCAAACCCGTCTCTTTAAACCCAATAACCCAATACAAATTCCCTCTCTCTCTTAACCATTACACCTTTCTATATTTTGTCTTATTCTATCTTCTTCTTTATTATCTCTTTTATGTTATTTTTTTTATTTCACTTTACTCTATTTTATTTTTCTATTCATTCTTTTTTTTTTTTCATTTCTTCCATTTTTTTATTTTATTTTATTCCCTTTCTTTCATTTTATTTTATCTCACTAATTTTATTTTATTTTCTTTTATTCTATTTATTTTATTCACTTATTTTATCCTACCTTACTCTATCTTATTTTATTTTTAATTTATTCGTTTGTTTTATTCTTACTCTACTTTATTTTATTCTATTTACCTACAATATTTTATCTCATTTTACTTATTTAATTACCTCCTTTATCCTATTCCATTTCATATTTTTTGCTCCATCATCTCTTTAATTTTATTTTATTTTATTTTATTTCATTACCCCTTTTATCTTATTTTTTCTTCATTTTAATTTATTTCTCTTATTTTATTTCACTGTTACTTTATTTTATCTCATCCCGTCCACGCCATTTTATTCTATTTTTCCTTTTGTCTTATTTCATATTCCACTTCATTTTTATTTTATTTCATTTCAGATTACTTTCATTTTTCGTTTTCATTCTATTTCATTTTTGATAAGTCAAGGTCTTCGGACCCACTTGTTTGGACATCTTACATGTATGTGTGTGCAGGAACGCAGAGAAACAAGTCAAGGGAGTTGAAGTCGAACCAGCCTCAAGTCTGGAGGGCATTCCACATGATCTAAGTGGACACCCATGCGAGCAACCCGAGTGCATCACGGACCCACTTGAGGTAAATTCCGCCTTACGACCCTAATTCCTCTCTCATCAGTTACTATTCCTGCCTGCGTCTCCTTTATATGGTTCTTGAGAGAGAAATCTCAGGTCCCGAGTCCATCTCAAGCTCAGAACCACGTCGCCAGGTCAACCCAACCCGAGAAGCGAGATCGACGCACCTAACCAGGGTGACCCTAAGGTCACTTACTAAAGTAATGGCCTTAGTGGAGAGAAGTGGGGGTGATCTTAGAACCACTAATGAGCTTAAGATTGGTGGAGTTTTCATCAGTAACAATGTAGGCATGAGGGGCGACGGTTTTAGAACTGCTCATGCAATTGACAACAATGGACTTTCCATTGATGCCGATAAAGAGGGAGCAAGGGGTTTGAGTACCCTTTCCCGAGTTATCTTGGGCTTGAGCCCGAGTGTTAAGGTTTGAAAGACCTCGCAAAAGATAAATGGGACTAGTAAGTTGAAGAACCTTACTTCCCATTGGTCGGGGCCTAAGTTTTTCCTCGTGCGGAGGGCAGGAGAAAATCCTCTCTCAAACAACCGCGGAGGGTTCGCGCGTGCTGCACGTTTATGAGTGTGCGAAGGCGTGCTCTCCTAAGCGTGGATAGCAACCAACAAAAGAGAGATTTCTACGATGGGAGTGCGTTTAGGCACTTACCTTGTCGTTTGGGGTTTGGAGACACACGCAAGTAGTTCACCATTTAGAACAATTACGAAGCCCTCTGGCTGTCTGTCAACGCGGTTTGGACACAAACTCTCCTCAGGCTTTTAACACGTCTCTCCATTCTCTTACGCTGGAAACTGCAATGCGGATTCCTCGATACTCTTCTATAAAGGCTCACTCACACAAGAGGGCTGGCTGGCAAGAGAAAGAGTGAGGGGAGAAATAGAGGTAAGAATCCCCCTGTTCGTGCAAATGCTATGCGCTCAGGCAATCAGAGCTGCTAAATAGTTATAACCCTCTTGATTGTTGACTCAGGAAGACTCCACCTGAGTGAGTAAGGAGGAGAACGTGTGTGTTCCCCGCGACTCAACTCTACTGTATGGAGAGGAAGTTAGAGCGATAGTCCAAGGTTTAGAACTCTTAGGCGGACTCTGAAGTGTATTGAGTCAAGCATATGTCGGATAGCGGGATGCTGCGTGGAGCCACAAGTTTACTACGTTTATGCTTGAATCATGAAGCGGAAAGTCGTAAAGGGAGACGGGACCGTGGGTTCTGTGAATCTAAGTCCTTCAGTGCGACAAGAATGAAAGAAAGCAAGGGAAAGAAATGGGACCGTGTGCTTGCCGCGGGTCTAAATTGTTGTGCGGGGTAAGCAAGAGTGGAGAGAGAGAGAGAATGGGATGAATGAGGAGAGAGAATGGGCTTGAGGTGTGGCCTAGCCTAAGAGAAGGAGAGAGAGAATGAGACCACGCACTCGGGATGGGTCAAGGTTATTTTCTCTCTCTAAAAGTTTTCTCTCTCTTCACCATTGGACCCTAGGGTTAGAAGCAAAAGACAAGTGAATACAAGCCTAATGCCTCTGTTTCGTTAATGAATGATCCAGCCTTTTTACAATTGACTTAAGTTTGTTTTTATAGAGGACCCACAAAACAGAGGTGATGTTCAAAACTAAGCCAAATCATAATTAAAATAAATTACAATAAAATCCCAAATTTAGGAATAATGACCAAAATACCCCTAAAACCTTTTGTGCTAATGACAAAACCATCCCTCTCGGAGGGGCCTTTCATCATTTCCATATCTTGGAAGCTCTTTCGGATGCATGGGACAATGATTCAGATGATCCATTATCGTATTCTTGATGCTTGCTTGATTCTGAAGAGGTTGATGTCTTTTGATCGTCTTGAGACAGACTTTTTCCCGAGAGGTAGAAATCCGGCTAGATCGTGAACTTTGGTCATCAATGCAATGTGATCCATGGTGTTCCAAGTCTTTATTGTGATTGAAAATTAAAGAGGAGACTACCACAATCGTTTTGGACCTAATTTTTTCCATTTTGGTTCTTACTTGAAGTTCTTTATGAATTTGGGAGATCGAAAAAAAAAGGATTCCAGCGACTTGGCAATCTTCCTTTTGTTCGACCTTGGAATTTTTAATTATCCGACCTTAGATTGAGTTTAAAATTTATTCCAGCTTGTAGCCCTACGTGATACGGTCTCATCATAATTTTTATGATGATCCGATATACAGATCTCGAGTTATTGCTTCATGAAGTTCAAGATGTTTTTTCTTCAAAAGATCTAATTTTCATGATTTCAGGCTCATCTTCTCTCTAGAAAAGCTTTTGGTTCTAGGTCATGCCCCGACGTGTGCCATATGTCAAAATGACCGGGTCGTCAAGACCTAACTTGTGTTCAAATTTGAGATTGTTCTGACTCCAAATGAGCGACAAATGGGTGTTTGTAGGTCATCCCGAGATGTGAAGAGCATAGCCTCCATGATTGGCCGCCTTCCAGCATCACCTCTCCTAAGAGGTATTACTGAAGCTAAGAAAGGATGGGCTTAGAGGCCATAGGTATCTGTAGTTATAGTTTACTAAGAGCTCACTTCCAAAGATGGAGAGTGTGGTTTGTATATCTAGACTATCGAGAGCTCACTTTTGAAGGTCCCCCTAATAAGGAACTGAGAAAATAGTGAATAAAGAAGGGAAAAGGGAATGAAGTAAATAATGCTCATGAAAGTTTTAGATATTGAAATCTATAAATTTAGGCTATCGAGAGCTCACTTTTGAAAATGGAGAGTGTGGTATGTAGCTTTAGACTATCAAAACTCACCTCTTAAGACCCTCATAAGAGCTATCCGAATTTAGAAAGGTGGATAGAGTAGGAAAGAAGCAGATTTTTAAGTGATAAGTGAGAAGAATGGGATGCGAGAAAAGAGAGTAAACGAGTGAAAGAGAAGGACGAAGATGATAAGATGGGAGAGAGAAAGAGAAAAAGAGAAAGGAGAAAAGGAGGAGAAGAAGAAGAGAGAGAAGAAGGGAGAGAAATAGAGTGAGAGAAAGAGAGGGAGAGAGAATGAGAATAGAGAGAGGGGTCAGCGACTATGCTGTTATCCCATGATAAGGGAGAAAGAGAGAAAGTGAGATAGACGAAGAGGAAAGAGAGAGAGAGTCAAAGTTGCTGCCTTTGGAGAGAGAGTGAGAGAGAGTGAGGGTGAGAGAGAGTGAGAGAGAGTGAGGGCGAGAGAGAGATAGAAGATAAAGATGGAGAAAAGAGAAGAGAGACAAAGAAGAGAGAGAGAGAGAGAATGAGAGGGAGAAAAGAGAAGAGAGAAAGAAGAGAGAAGAGATGAGGAGAGAGAAAGAGTGAGAATGAGAGAAGGAGAGAAAGAGAGTGAGAGGGAAAGAGAGACTGAGAGAAGGGGGTGACGGGGGAGAGAAGATAGAGAAGAAGAGAAAAGAGAGAGAAGGAAAGAGAGAAAAGGGAGAAAAGAGGGGGAGAGAAAGAGAGAGAACGAGTGGGAGAAAGAGGAGGAGAGAAAGAGAGAGCATGAGAGGGAGAGAGGGGGCAACAGCTATATTACTGTCACGAGTGAGGAAGGAGAGAGAGAGGAAAATAAATAGAGAGAAAAGAGAGAGAAAAGGGAGAAAAGAGACAAAGAGAGAGAGAAAGAGAGATAACGAGAGGAAGAGAGAGGGGGCAGCAGCTATGCCACTGTCCCAAGTAAGAGAGCAGAGATAAAGAGAAAAAAGGAGAGAAAGAGAGAGAGAGAGAGAGAGAGAGAGAAGAGGGAGAAAAGAGATAGAGGGGGAGAGAAAGAGAGAGAACGTGAGGGAGAGAGAAGGAGAGAGAAAGAGAGGGATAGAGAGAGAAAAAGAGGGAGGGAGAAAAGGAGGAGAGAGGGGGAGAGTAAGGGAAGGATAGAGAGAGAAAGAGAGAGAATGTGAGGGAGACAGAAGGGGCAACGGCTATGCCGCTATCTTGAGTAAGGGAGGAGAGAGGAAGAGAGAAAGAGAGAGAAAGGGAGAAATAAAGAGGGACTGAGAGAAGGGAAGAACGGGGCAACAGCTGTCCCGCTATCCTGGAGAGAGAGAGAGAGAGAGGGAGAAAAGAGAAGATATTGAAAGAAGAGAGGAGAGAGAGAGAGGAGAAGAGAGAGAAGAGAAGGAGAGAGAAATAGTGGACCAGGTACTTAAGGACGAGCCAAGGGCAAGAGTCTGGATGTTAGGCTCGGTCCAATGCTCCTTGATAGTCCTTGAGAGAGGTGAGGGTTAGGTCTTGGTGAGCTAGGTTGAGTGTATGGTTTAAGGTGGTGTATGGGAGTAGGGAATGGTTCAGGCAAGAGTGGTTTAGGGAGTAGGGAAGGATGGTCTAGGGAGTAATAGTTTAGGCTAGGGTGGTCTAGGGAGTAATAGTTTAGGCTAGGGTGGTCTAGGGAGTAGGGAAGTTGGAGGTTTGGGAGTTTGAGGTATCAATGTATTCTCTATCTTGCCAAATGTTTCTCTCTCCTCCCTCTTGAGTTTGGAAATAAGGCATAAGAAAGAGCTTGAAGGGCAATAACTCAAGTTTTTTATTAATCTTCCAAAACTAGGTTACAAAAATGTGTAATGAACTTATATAGGATGAAACATGGGTGGATGCCTAAAACATGACCAAAGTCCTTAAAATTACACATTTAATGAATTAAAAATGAAATCCCATTTTTTGTACAAAACAAGACCATTTTACCCCTAAGTACATTTTGAGAAATGACATAACCATCCCTCTTGGAGGGACCTCATGTTATTGTCATGCCTCGGGGAATTTTTGTGAGCTTTTCAACAACAATTTTGACGATCAAACACCACATAAATGATGCTCCTATCATCACGATCATTTTGATATCCATTATTGAGCTTGAATCGGAGTTCGAAGTTGATTCCAAAATCCGGCCAAACTCATGAACTTTTGAATTCGAGCATAGGTGTAGAACAATCCACCATGTATTCAGTTTTCTTTTTTATCGCAAATCAAATGGGAGTTTTTTTTTATCGTTTTGCAATAAAATTCCTTTGATTTCATCACCATTTGAGCTCTTTCCAAATTGGGCAGGTCACTGAAAAATGAGATTCCGACTACCAAAAAACTTGCCTTATTTGAACCCGAAATTATGTCTCTTTTTGTATACGACTACATGCAAACTTTACCTCAAAACGAAACCCTCTAAATGCGGTCGTAACAGACCCACATTTGAGGCAATCCAATGTCAGGACTTCAAGATACCACCTCTTGAATAATGAGATGTCTCTCTTTAAAAATCTGCAACATATGAGTTTCAAAATCCAACTTCTCTTTAGAAATTATCCCCTCTCGGGTATCGTCACAAGCCATGACATATACCAAAATGAGTGGCTTGATGAGTTCTTCAACATTTCAAAATTTAAGCTCAATTGACATTAAGATGAGGAAGTTATGATTTTCATAAGGCCATCCCAAATTGAATGACACAGTTTTCATAAATGAAAAGTGGTTCATCGAGGCTGCATCAGAATAATCTAAAACCCACCCATTTATAGTAAGTTAGGCCCAAAATAGTTCAGGAAGGTCCAAATGAGCTGAAAATTGGTAGCTATCAGTGTTTAGGCATTCCATATCTAATGGTGGTGGTCTGACGCTCTTCAGAAGCCTCAGTAATAGGGATCTAGTTATGAGTAATTAGGTACTAGCAAGTTTCGTTTACATCTCTATAATTTTTACAATATTTGAACTACCAATTGTCATGAAGCCTATAACTGTATACAAACCAAATGATGACAGAGAAATAAACACATTGTCATAGCCATCGCCTTGTGCTGCATTCCCATCGACTAGAACAACACACAAAAGTAATAAATCATAGTGATTGTCAAATATTCGAAGTACGAAAATTTACGAACATGCATACAGTGAAGCACAAACAAGACCGACAACCTGAAAATTGGAAAAATAAGCACTTCAGTTTAGGCATTGACTCAGTTTAACTTAGTTATTTTAGCATGTCACCATCTATAATTATGAACATTCAAACTTTTATTGTTGCATCTCCCTACAATTATGGATATGTGCCCATCTACGAATTTATGCACATTACACATACAAAGAAATCAAATACCATGAAAATTTTGTTCATTGGCTGCTGATGGTTCATCTAATCGGCTCTTTGTTGGTTGCTAACTGATTCTCTATGAATTTAAAAATCCAAAGAGGTTATGAACATCAACACATATAACAAATCAAACAACCGAAAACAGTTGACCTATTGATTTTTTATGGGTTGCCTAATTGGTTCTATTGGAACTAGATAAACATGTACGACATAGATCAATAAACCTGTATGACCATCGATATAGTATGCTTCCCATAGTTAACTCAAATTTGATAGGGCCTTCCCCTACAATCAATTTATCAACCCAAGAGGAGAAGAACAAGAGCCATCCATATTAGTATATATATGTACAGTGGATAAAAATACCCTTGAGGGTAAAGAATGAACAAATACCTTATACAATATTATAAAAGACAATCTCATCCTTAACACCCCCCCTCAAGCCGAGCATGTATCTTGTGCATCGAGAGCTTGTCTGTGGACTCATGGTGTCTTGATCTAGTTAGTGCTTTAGTGAACATGTCTGCCAGTTGATGGGATGAGGGAACAAAGGTCATTGAAATAGCACCTGATACAACCTTTCTTCAAATGAAGTGATAATCAACTTCTATGTGTTTGGTGCGAGCATGGAAGATATGATTGGTGGCTAGGCGCATGACACTTTGATTATCATAAGCTAGAATGGTTGGTTTAATTGTGGAAACACCAATTTCCTTAAGGAGCATACGTAACCAAGTAATTTCTATCACGACAATACTCATTGCTCTATATTCTGATTTTGTACTAGATTTAGATAATGAGGCTTGCTTTTTACTACTCCAAGAAATTAATCTCTTTCTTAAGAAGATACAAAATCCTATAATGGACCTACAATCATTAGGGCACCCAGCCCAATCAACATCAGAGTATGCTTTAAGGTCAGGTCAACAAGACAAAGTATAGAATAAGCCATCATGTATAGAACCATTTAAATACTTCAAAATCCTTTTTGAGGCTTCCCAATGAGATTGTCAAGGAGCCTGCATGAACTGACATATTGTATTCACTGCATAACCAATGTAAGAACGTGTAGATGTAAGAAATTGAAGACCACCAACTACACTTATGTATAAAGAAGGATTAGATAACAATTCCCCTTCTTCAATCCTTAACTTCATATTTACTTTAGCCGGGGTAGAAATAGGCTTGCATCCCAACATCTTTGTTTTAGAGAGTAAGTCAAGAATATACTTGTGTTGGGTGAGAACAAGACCATTTTCGTTCTGATGAATTTCAATCGCCAAAAAATATTTTAGTTCTCCAAGATCTTTCATTTCAAAGTTTAGTTTCAAATCTTTCTTAATATGTTCAATGCCTTTAATATCATTTCCAGTAACAATGATGCCATCCACATAAATTAGAAGGATAACAATACCTAAGGATGGTCTTTTAAGAAATAAGGAGTAGTCAACCTTGCTTCTTTGAAAACCAATACTATGGAGTAGACAACTGAATTTCTCAAACCATAACCAAGGAGCTTGTTTGAGTCCATAAATCGCCCTTTTTAATATGCTGACATGATGTGGTCGTAAGGGATCTTCAAATCCTTTTGGTTGTTATATGTACACCTCTTCTTTCAAATCACCATGAAGGAATACATGGAGTTTCCAATTAAATAAGGATGACAAAGTTAGGATGGATCGAATAGTGAGTGCCTTCACAACTAGACTGAAAGTTTCATCATCGTCAATGTCATAATCTTGACTAAAGCCCTTGGCCACTATATTTTTGCCTGGAGACAACCTTTCAACTGAGTCATCTGATCTGACTTAACTTTGTACACCTATTTTGAGCCCACTATATTTTTGCCTGGAGACAATGGTACTAATTCCCAAGTGTGATTCCTTTTAAGTGTATGAATCTCTTCTTTTATTGAGGCCAACCATCCCGTGTCAGAGACAGCTTCTTCATTGGTGGTTGGTTCTCGAATTTGAGACATTGTGTTGCAAATGCTTGATGATCGGAAGACAATCTCTCTCCCAAGGTATAGCTTTCAATGGGGTATTTTGTTCTTAAGGTCTTGAAGATGGTGTTAGGAGAAGAAATGGTTGCAGAGTAAATCTGGTAATCTGACAGATGTCTAGGACGTTGTGTGTGTACTTTTTCCTACAATTGAAAAAGCATTGAAATAGGTGCATAAACATTATTTGGCATGCTATTTCTATTAGTTTGGTAACACTGGTTCTACTATAGGAACCTAGTTTCATCAAATATTACATGTCTTGCAATAAAAAAGTGGCCTGACACTTTGTCATAACGTCAGTAACCTTTATGTTCGAAGTTGTATCCAATAACCCACATTCATAAACCTTAAGAGAAAATTAATTTATTTGAGAGGAATAAATGTGTAGGAAGCAGACACATCCAAATACCGGGAGAAAAGAGTAATCCAGTTTACTACAAAAGAGCTTTTGGACGGGAGATATAAATGACAATGTAGAGCTTAACAATCTGTTAATGAGATATAGAGCAGTAGAAAAAGCTTCTAACCAAAGGAATTGGCGTAGACCACTTGCATACATCATGAAAATACTACTCTCAACAATGTGATAGTGCTTGCGCTCAGCAACACCATTTTATGCTGGAGTGTACAGACAGGAATATTGATAATGAATTCCTTGCTGACTCAAATATTCTTTAAAACCATGAAAGGTAAATTCACCTCCACCATCAGATCTAAAAGCCTTGAGTTTGCGAGCAAATTGATGCTCAACATAAGTGTGAAATTTAACAAAACAATTAAACACATCAGATTTTTTCTTCAAAAAATATATCCAAGTAAATCGAGTATATAATCATCCACAAAAATAACATAAAATTTAGAACCTGATAAGGAAATAACTAGGGCTGGACCCTAAACATCACTGTGAATTAAATCAAGATGAGCATTAGACTTTCTATTAGAAGAGTCAAGTGTAGACTCAGAGTGTTTTCCTAACTGAGAAGAAGAACACAATGAACCGGGAGATAAATCATCAACAAAATTAGGTAGAGCTAACTCTCTTCCAAAACGACTGACAGTAGTGAAACTAAGATGACCTAGGCGCTCATGCCACAAAATAGCTCCTCCTCTAGCTTTGGAGATAATTGTAGCAAGACCATAGAGTTGATCATTTTGAAGCACGTATAAACCTTCTCTTAGCAACCCCTCAGCAATCACCTTCCCACTTTGTAGATCTATCACAACACTACCATGAGGGTTAAACTCAAAACAACACTTAAAATCTTTAGCAAATTGAGATACAGATATGAGATGTTTCTTTGGTTTGGGAACAAGTAAAACATTAGGAATATTTAAAGAACCAAAGTTAGTGGAAATACTCACAAATCCAATATAAGTTATAGGTAGGGCAGTACCATCTCCAGTGAATACCATACAAGAACCATGGTAAGGAATCATACCTCTAAGTTGAGAGTTATCATCCGTCATATGAGCAGTTGCACTGAAATACATAATCCAGGAACGATCAGTTGGTGTAGTGGTTGATAGATTGCTGAAATCATGCACTAGTGCATTGCGGGACGATGAAACATTTTTTATGTCCCAACAGTTTTTAGCAATATGTCCATATCCCCCACAATACTGACAAGTTATGCGAGGTATCATGCCCAGTCTTGGTTGAAGAGGTTGATGGAAAGGTGGGTTCGCTCCAAGGATGCCTTCCTAATTTGGGTTGCAACATTTACCTCCTATACCTCCATAATAACCACATCTTCGAACATATATACCTCTTTGCCCTGATGATGTGTTCACCAAGGCCTGAGGATTACTTTCAACAACCGATGAAGATATAAATCGAGCTTCATATGCGAGAAGAGAAGATCGAAGCTCTGAGAAGGGCGAAAACGGTGGTTTGGTCATCAGGGAGGTCTCAGATGACTTAAACTCTGGGCCAAGACCTTTGAAGGTATAGAGAACCATATCTTGATCACTTACTAGATTACCAATTGCTGCAAGGTGGTCACATATATTTTTTAACTTGTTTAGGAATTCAGTCACTGATTGAGAGCCCTTTTGTAAATTGATTAATTTTGTTTAAAGTTGGAGAATATTGACAAATATTTCCCTTTGATATGAGTTGTAAAGCATCTCCCACACTTCTTGATCTCTCGTCAGGTGGATCACTTCAGTGAGCAAGTCATCAGAGAGAGTGGAAAGTAACCTACTCAATAGTGTTTTATCCTTCATTCGCCATTTCAAAAATTTGTAGTCCTTTGACAATTCTGGTTTGGTGCCTTGATTTTCTTTTAGTTCCTCAGAAATAAGATCATTTTGTGACCAACTAGATCCATCAAGATAACTTTCAAGATTCAAGCCTCCAATAGAATTGAAAACTTGGGGCTTCCATTTGAGATAGTTGTCTCTAATGAGTTTAATAGAGATAAAGCTTGGAAAGCTTAGAGAGGCCATAATAAAGAAAGTTACCTCACTTGAAATTTTGGAAATAAGGTCTTCACTTACTTCACTTTAGATTTTTGAAATAAGGACTTCACCAAAAGAGAACAAATTTTGAGAGATAACAGGGAATACTTCGGTACCACGGTTTATGAAGTTAAGAAACAAAATAGGACCTATTTCGGTATATAGAGTTCCAAAGTTAAATAAATAGGCCACAAGAACAGAGGTTACTTCGATATATTAGTTACTGATTTTTTTTTTTTTTTTTTTTTTTTTTAACTAGGGTACAAACACCGATCCTTTCTCAAAATACCAACAAACACTTTCGTTTTGACAAACACCAACAAGACCTTTTTGTAGGATTCAAGCCCTAGAGAGGAAAATCTTTTGCAATAATCAAGCAATAGAGAGGACAGACTTTTGGGAAGGAGAAAGAGATGATATTCTCAATTGATTGAACAGAGCTATAGCAAAATAATGGCTATGGCAAAAAGAACTTAGGTTTGTAGAGAGAGAATCAAACAATAAAGAGGACAAACTTTGGGAAGGAGAGAGAGAGAGATGATAATCTCAAGGAATAAAGAAAAAAGAGAAGAGAAACTTAGAGAGAGAGATATGATAATCTCACTAGATTGAACAGAGAGGAATAAAAAAAAGAGAGAAGAGGAAGGATGCACTTAGGTTTGTAGAGAGATAATCAAACAATAGAGAGGACAAACTTTTGGGAAAGAGAGAGAGAGATGATAATCTCAATAGACTGAATAGAGAGGAATAAAGAAAAGAGAGAAGAGGAAGGATGCACTTACAGAGACCTTCGTACTCAAAACAAAGATGAATGATGCACTTACAGATGGTGAAGCTTTGATACCATATAAAACTTACGAAACCCTAGAGTGAGAAATTGAAGAGAAGGCCACGAATCATTCATTCACCTCAACAATTAGTTTTACATATTAGTATATATATATACAATGGACAAAAATACCTTTGAGGATAAAAAATAAATAAATACCCTATACAATGTTATAAAAGACAATCTCATCCTTAACACTAACAATGAGAAATAACCCACAAGAAGAACAGAAAAAGAAATAAATTTGGAAACATGAGAAAGAATAAGAAACGCTAGGGTGCTATCACTCTTAAAATCTTTGAAAATTGAATGTATATAAAATCTCTAGTCAACATTTCAGAAGCAATTTCCCATAAGTTTGCACTAGAGAGAGACAGAGAGATTAACAATTGTTGGTCATCCTACATAACAAATTTCTTAAAATTTTTGAACAATGCTGAAAGTCAAATGGAATTTCCCCCAAGAAAACCACACGGTGATCCAATTTCAGTCACAGTCAAACAGAGCATGAAATCACAGAAAACTAACACGTCACGAGAATCTAAAAGAAGAAAAAATTGAATGCAAGTGCTTGGAGGAAGTACTTGTTGATTTGAGTATTGGCGCCATCAAAGAATATAATAGGAGTGTCATATGGGCCCTACAATGCATATTCCCTCACCAATTTCACATGATCTTATAATCCAGAAAGAGCTCCCACCATATTGAACCTATGAAGGAAGAGAGAGAATGATAAGATCAGACTTTCAGGATGTTAGGGTTTTAAGAGCTCCAAAGACATCTAAAATGGTGCATTTGTCCCAGAACCTCTTGAATGAGGTCAAGCAATAAAATTAGAGTAGAGTTTGAGAATGATAAGGGACTTGAGAGCTCTATGTATGATTTCAATGGCGATTTCCCTCGAAATTCAGATATTTATAAAAGGAATTCGTACGTTGTTGTAGAAGCAGACCCCCGCCCCCCCCCCCCCCCCCCCCCCCTTCTCTCTGATGGTAAAAATTAATGGTTTTTAGTTTCGTTTTAAAAAAAAAAAAAATGTGCTTAAACCCTGACCCTACAAGAGATGGGCCAGGCCAAAAATAAATCAAAAAAAAATAAAATAAAAATGTAGATAAATAAATAAGGATGGGCTGAGCCAAATCGGATTAACAATCGGCCCTCAAGCCATAGTATGTAGCCTAAGTCCTACTTTTTTAAGGATGGCCAGGGCTGGCAAGCCCACAGGCAACAGCATTAGCAACAGATCAGGTCCTGCTAGACTCGAACCCGGACCCGAATACTATTCGTGCTTAGATTTTAAACCCCGATCCAACTTTTCAGATCCAAAATTAAAACCCATACTCAGACCCAAGATCGGATATACCCATCCAATCGTGGGTTTGGTCATATTCGTTGCCATCTCTAACGGGCAGCCCAATTTAAAAAATAAAAAATAAAAATAAAATAAAATTAAAAAATAGAGACGAAGGAATGGATTTGGATCAATTGTAAAGAGTATAGACTCGTGGCTTTTTCCGGAACCACCCTTCCCGACGGCTCTACCGTTATTCTTTTATTTTGGGAGAAAAAGGAGTTTCATGTAATTCAAAATTTGTAAGAAAATATTCGGTATTCTTTTCTAAATAAAATATGCACACATTTTTATCCGTTGAAATTTGAAAAAAAAGAAAGCTAGTAGCGAACTAGTGGTCGCAAGAGTTATTTTCACTTTTTACTTTTTAGAGGTGGGTGGAGTCAAGTGGGACAGTTGCACACATAAATTTACCTCAGGATTGGGTTTCCATGAGTCACTCATATATACATATGCGTCCTCTCTCTAGAATATACATCTTAAAGATGGGTTCTTTGTCTAAAGTTTTAGGGATTTATGTTCAAGGTGATCATGAATATAAAAAATACATAATTTTTAGAAAAAATTATACATATATCCGTTATAGTTTATATTATTACAGCTACACCAAATAGTTTACGTTATTACATCTCTGTCCGTTTTTTCATCTAAAAACGGAATTTTTAAAAAAAGATGGTTTTACCCTTTTTCGGATGTTGAACAACCGAATTCAAAAAAAAATTGATTGTTCAACAACCGAAAAAGGGATTAGCTCGTTTAAACTTCCGGCTCTTATTTCGGTTGTTCAACAACCGAAATTAGAGTTTTCAGGTGTTGAAAAACCAAAAATCTAATTTTGGTTGTTGAACAACCGAAACCGTAGATTTTCGGTTTTTCAACACCCGAAAACGGGAGTTGTTCTACTGCTATGGTTTCGGTTGTTCGACAACCGAAATTAGGTTTTTCGTTTGTTCAAAAACCGAAAATTCGATTTCGGTTTTTCAACAACCGAAATTTTGTGGATTTCAGTTTTTGATTAATTGAAAATATTCGTGCCAATATTTCCTGTGTGTTAGCAAAAGAAATTTTTTTTTTATATAAAGTTGGGGGAAAACAAGCCAAATACAGTATCATATGTGGATCATACCCTTTTTACTTTCCCGTAATACAGATCCCACGAGATTGGCTCACAGTTGTGATTGGTACCGTTCTTACTCTTGCTTTATGGTGTTGATTATTTTTTGTTAATTTTGTCACAATTAATAGAAGGGCAAAGTTTATATATAGCCGAGGCTCTAAACAATCACATTCGAGCCTACCTCAAAAATTTTACTAGAAGAGATTGTTTTGATGCCCAAATATCCTCAAATTAAGCGTCTCGACATCAAGATGCATGGACATGAGAAAAAAATTGATTTCAAGTTCTGGAAATAATGTATTTTGTAATTTATTTTTTGATTGTCAATTTTCAAGATTTTCAAGTTTTCATATATCTGTCGATCTACACCGTTTTTGAAGCTTTAAACTTTATAAATAAAGATTAAAATATATTTTAAGACTATCACAAAGATTTCTAGTGTTGAAACCACATACCTCGACACTATTAAAGGTAGGCTCTAATTTGATTGTTTAGAGCCTAGGCTCTATACAAACCGCACCCTTAATAGAATATTATATTTTTATATTTGTATTTTTATGTATTGTTGATTCATAAATAATATTTTTTAAAATATTGTTGAAGTTATTTCTTTGTATGGTTATTTGTTGTTTGTATAAATATTTATTTTTTGTATTATGTTGATACATTGTATTTATTGTTTTGGTTAAATATTGTTCAACTTGTTGGTTTGTGATAATATTTGTTGTTTATTCGGTGTTTGTTTGAGTATTTGTTATTTTTGTTGTTTATTTATTATTTGTTTTTTTATAGTAGTATACTATTTCAATCTATTATGTACTACTCAAAATTTATGAACCTTAAAGTACTTAGAAATATCCATATTTTTTGTATTCCTTATTGTGCTGATTTTTTGTAACACAAATTGTGCTATTCATTTAATACAAAAGCATTGATAATGGTTACTGAGGGAGTGCAATTGGTATTCCAATATGGGGGGTCATTTGAGACGAATGCATATGACAGACATGTTAATTATAAAAGGGGAAAATTGAAGGTCACGAAGTATAATGGAAATAGTTCCTTGAAAGAACTAAAAAATCATTTTGGTAATTTTAACCATGTGTGATCCAAACAAATTAGCTATTATGTTCCACAACATAAGTCTATCTAGTGGGCTTGAATTGATTGATGTAAGTGATGACATAGATGTATCTTTCATGAGGGGAATCTTCGAGAATTGTTGTATATGTTGCCGCTACAACGGAGGCAAAACAAGAATCTATTGTTGAAAGCTCATCTTCAAGGAATAGTTATATCTACAATTTATTTTTTCATCTGTAAAGTGCTTTATTTTAATCTTTTATGTGCAGAAATTGTTGCTTCATCTTACACTCTATCTTTTGTCAACACTCAGTGTAACGCTTGACCTAATCAAGCTCAAAACATTCAAGTGGCGCTCGACCCTGAGCTTGTATTAGAGCTTGATATGGAGGATATTAAACCAATAGAGAGCCCATGTAGAGGATTTGGTAACGAGGTTCAATTGAATATTGGGCAATTTTTTGAAAATGTCAATGAATGTCGTCATCATCTAGTTGATTTTGCAATCCACAATAATTTTGTTCTAAAGTTTGATAAAAGTGAATTGGGATAAGTGTGAGCAAGTTGTAAGGCAGAGGGATGCACATGGTAAGTGTGATGCTTACGAGTTGGCAGTACTGCATACTTTAAAGTGAAGTCTATAGTTAAGGAACACACATGTAGTAGTCTAATGGGGAGGGTCCATCAGCCACTAGCTCGTAGTGATTGGGTGGCAAAAAAAATTAAAGGCCGCCTTATTGACCAACCAAAAATTAGAGCAAAAGACACCATAAAGGATGTCCAATGCGATCACGGTGTCAGGCTTTCCTACATGCAAGCTTGGTGGGAAAAGAGGTTACAAGAGAGATGATAGATGGATCACATGAACAACAATACCATGACCTCCCATTGTATATGAAGATGATTTGAAGAACTAACCCGGGAACTGAAGTTCGCATCCGCACAGATGAAGACAGGTTCAAACGACTATTTATTGATTATCGTCCATGCATCATGGGTTTTGTTAATGGATGCATGCCACTAATTGGTATTGATGGGACATTCTTAAAAGGAAAGTATCAAGGCATATTACTTAAAAGGAAAGTATCAAGGCATGTTATTGTGTGCTATCGCCCTAGATGCAAATAATGGGCTCTTCCCATTTACATTTGCAGTGGTTGAGAAGGAGAGCTACCAGAGTTAGTATTGGATCTTAAGTATATTGAGTGCGCTATTGAGTGAGTATCCTAATCTACCTGCCTTAACAATTATATTAGATTGACGGAAAAGCCTACCAGAAGCAATAGACAAATGATTTCCCACATGTTATCATTCTGCCTGCAACATATGGAAGAGAACTTCAAGGGTTTTTTGAAGAAGTCAGCAAATACTGAAGTATTGATGACGTTGTTTTGGAAGGCTCCCCGTAAAGGGACCATTGGTTGGTTTGAAAAAATAATGTTTGATATACAGTGTGCCGACTCAGAAGCATATGAGTGGATTAAGAATATCCCTCCCAAATTTTGGGCAGATGTCAATTTTCCAAGGACAAGATACAATCATCTTACCTCTGATATGGCGGAGTCATTCAATGCTTGGATTTTATCTGCTCAAGAGAAGCCGATCATTACAGTGTATGAAGAAATAAGGGTATAGTTGATGACCAAGTTTGAAGAGAAGAGGGAGTTAGGTAATACTTGGAGCGAGATGCTAGTACTGAAAGCTCAAGAATTACTCCACTTGCGAAAGATGAAGGCTATATATTTTCATACAGTTATATCTGTCATTGACATGCAGTTTGAGATCCACTACCTTGGGAAGAAGTATATTGTCGATTTAAGGCATTAGACGTGCAGTTGTGGAAAATAGCAACTCAATGACATTCCGTGTGGTCATGCCATTGCGGCTATTAACCATATGCATTTGGATCCCACTGCGTACTGCCTTCAGTAGTTCACAGAGGAATACTTTAAAAAGGCCTATCAAACTCCCTTTGGGCCTGTTCCGGATGATATTGAGTTGACAAGTATGTTCAATTAGACAGTGTTCCCACCAATGGCTACACGCCTTCTCGGTAGGCCAAAAAAGCACCGAAAAATATTTGAGATCGAACAACCCATCACCAGGCTTTTGAAGTGCAAACGATGTGGTGCAGTGGGTCATAATAGAGGACATGCAGAGAACTGATAGATTGAAAATTCAGTGTTGTCAATCTTGTGTTTGTGTATCGAATTATCAATTTGATGAATTAATGAATAGACTGAATTCAATGTTGTCAATCTTGTGTTTGTGTATCGAATTATCAACTTGATGAATTAATGAATAGACTGAATTCAATGTTGTCAATCTTGTGTTTGTGTATCGAATTATCAATTTGATGAATTAATGAATAGATTGAATTCAATGTTGTCATTCTTATGTCCGTGTATCGAATTATCAATTTGATGAATTAATGAATAGACTGAATTCAATGTTGTCAATCTTGTGTTTGTGTATCAAATTATCAATTTGATGAGTCCTTTCATAAACTGAATTCTGTGTTGTCAATCTTGTGCTATTGTACTTGGTGTTATAATCAGATCGATAACAAAACTTTGAGCGTATCTCAAAAATTTCAGTAATGATTGCAATGAATTTGGAAAAGAAAAAAAAATATTTGTTGTCATAATATAGAGCATTTAGCCGTAAACAATCAAATTAAAGTGCACCTCAAAAATTTCAGCATTTGGTCGATCTGATGCACAAATATTTTCAAATTGGTCATGTGTCGACATCAATTAGGACAAAAAAAATGAGTTTTGTTGTTTTTCGGTTGTTGAACAACCAAAACGGTACCAATTTCGATTGTTCAACAACCAAAATGCTCTCTGTGAACATCCAGGGACCTTCTGTTGTTCAACAATCGAAATGGTCTACCCCCAAATTCAGGGCAAAGACCATTTCGGTTGTTGAACAACCGAAATTGCGAAATGGTTCTCTGCAAACATCTAGGGACCTTCTATTGTTCGCAGAGAAGATTTCGTGTGTTGCCATTTCAGTTGTTCAACAACCAAAATTGTCACCATTTCAATTGTTCAACAACCGAAATTGTCACCATTTCGGTTATTCAACAACCGAAATGGTGTACCCCCAAAGTCAGGGCAAAGATTAGTTCTGTCGTTCAACAACCGAAATTGTCCAATTTCGGTTGTTCAATAACAGAAATGGTTCTCTGCGAACATCCAGGGACCTTCATTGTTCGCATAGAAGATTTCGGTTGTTGAACAACCAAAATCAACCATTTCGATTGTTTCATTTTGGTTGTTTAACGACTAAAATGGTCTACCCCCAAATTCACGGCAAAGACCATTTCGGAAATGGTGCCAATTTCAGTTGTCCAACAATCAAAGTGGCCTCTACGAATAGCTAGGGACCTTCTATTGTTCGCATAGACCATTTCGGTTGTTGAACAACCAAAATTAGACAATTTCGGTTGTTCAACATCCAAAATTGTACCAAATGTTCTACCCCCAAATTCAAGGCAAAGACTATTTCGATTGTTAAACAATCGAAATTGTCCAATTTTGGTTGTTCAAGAACCGAAATGTTCTCTGCGAACATCCAAGGACCTTATGTTATTCGCAGAGAAGATTTCGGTTGTTGAACAACCGAAATCAACCATTTCAGTTGTTCAACAACCGAAATTGTCACCATTTCAATTGTTGAACAACCGAAATGGTCTACCCCCAAATTCTTATGATTTTATGTTCATTTTTTGTGTCTTTTGATTTGCATCCAATTTAAATATTTTTGTTCTTCTTTTGGTTACTACGCTATGCACTTATTGGTTACATTCAATATGTTAACTGGGTTAGTCATTACCAGCCTTGTGCATAGAGCTAAAGCTGTTCATGGGCTTTTAAATGTTGTCTTCGTCGCATTCAGTTTGGCTGTAAATTTGTTGCTTTATATTATTCATGCAATATATGTAGAATGCTAAAATGTCAAAACCTATCAATGTCTTAGCTCTAGTTGGGGCAACCAAAAAATGAACTACATAAATTAATTTCAGCGAAAGTATGATAGTCACCTTGGAATGGAATTTTGAAGTATATTTAGCATTGCTAGAGCAAACTTATTCAATTACTTATAAATCTGATCACAAGGAATCATGAAGCAGTCCAAAATGGATTACCAAATGTATTCAATGACTAATACATTATCCTTTCATAACATTACAAATGTATTTAATGACCATTACATTGCCAAATAAGACATTTACACTGGCCGCCTTCTCTTCAGCTGATACTGCTTCTTTTGCTTGTTATGTCTTCTGGGCTCCTCAACTACAGGTTGTGTGGATGGAGCCAAGTTTTCTGCAGGCCGACTACTTTCACCCACTACATCTTGTTCGCCCTCTTCTTCTACAGCTTCGTCATTAACTTGACGTTGTAAAATTTCCATTCTTGCTTCTATGTCAACCATATCGACAGACACAAACTTAGACAGCATTTCAAACGCGTTGATAACGTGATTATAAACTTCAGAATACCACTTTTGTCTAAGTGTGAGTACCTCTACTAATATGGTTGTACTGGCCTCAACTACACGAACCTGTAAAAACAATTTGTAGGTTAATATAAACATACCAACTGATGATAGGTAAGTACAAAAAAAAATAATTTCTAGGTCAATATAAACATACCAACTTATCCTCATATCCTTGATGGCTCATTATATATTGCGGTTCATGTACAGGAACCACCTTTTCTTCTTCCTATTCCTGAGGTTGTAATATGTCTTTTGGTGGATTAGAGATATTATGTATTATAGGATGGGACACTCGGCTATACTAGGCATTGTATTCCTCTGATGGCAACTCATTGGCAGTATCGACTTCAATGTCTGTCATCAAGTGATCATGGGAATTTTGTCTGAATTGACATTTTGCCAATCTCGCTGCCCAACATGTCTGCTAGACCTCTTACCAATAAAAGTGGGATTTATTGGAATACCCTGTTTAGCTCCAAATTGCCGACAAACACGATCTGGCAATTTTGTCTAAGATAAGCGTCGTTATGCACATTGTTGTTTCGAATGCTTGATACCTATCTTTTGACATGGCATTATTAGGTTTGAAATAGGGATTCCATATTACCTGTAATATTATATACAATCACACTTACGGCAATCAATCAATAATAAAAACTATAAATACTTTAATACAATTGAAAGTAATTAATATCAAAATACACACTAACCTCATTAGGTTGGAGGTTATCCAATTCTTGTCTAATGGGAGGCATCAGGTTATGTGGATTGCCATAATAGTTCTTTGGTGGCTCCCATCTTTTTGCCCTAGGCATATTTGGAGAGATACTATACGGTATGGGCCTCATATGCATAATATGCTTATAAGACCAGCACTGCATTATATCAAGATATGATAAGTAATAAATATTATTTCTAACGAATCTAAATTATTATGCTTATGGCTATAAAAAAATTAAATTTACCTCCAAGGGAACGATACAGAAATGTGAGGGCTGCAGCACCCCAAGCATATCTCCCAGCTTCCTTAATATATTCAAAGAATTGCAAGTATCTCGTTGGCACTGTTGCAACTGACGGATCAGCGAAAATGGTAACGCTGATGAGGAAGAGCAGATAGGCTCGAGTATATCTGAGTACTTCCACAAGGCTTGCATCAGGTGGCAATTCTCTAAACTTTTCCTTCAACCATGAATACTTAATGGTTGTCAGGTTGGCTCCAGTGGGCACTATAACCAAATTGTTTTCTATGAACTCCCAGAGGTCACTAATAGGATGACATATAATAGGCTCGCCCTCCACAGCCAGTCCTAAAATCTCGTACACATCAAATAACTCATCAATTTGAATATTGTAATGAAATTAATTTGTCTCAGAACGCCACCTCTATGCATTGGCTGCGACCAAAGGATGATCAATTCGACCTAGTCGGATGATAGATAGGGCACCCAACCTAGACGCGTTCACTAATTGAACTTACTCATCGGTTAGCTGCCAATTGTTCAATTGAAAAGTCTTCTCATCGATTCTAATTTCATGTTTTTCCTGGAATACAACAAATAGAAAACATATGAGTCACAATAAATATACACATGTATTTCCATATGATGTTGAAACAAACTACAATTTATTGAAAAATAACAAATTAATGGAAAGAGCAATTCAATATATGCATATACATGTCCTTCCCATATAAAATATGACAAATGTTCTAGGTGAAGCTGTAGCAAACTAGGGTCCTAAGGACCTCTTGGGTATCCCCACTCTGGATGGACACGACTCATATTCATTGAAATCGAGAAAAAAAAACTCATCATGCATTTGCATATAGAATACTAACAAAAGAATATGATAATAAATTTACATATCAAATACGACTCATATTTACATATAGTATGCCTAAAGTTATGTGTTACCTATGTACTCTGAAACCCACAAGCATTTGCAAAATGTTCAAGGTAAATAGCAAGCCAAACTATAAATGGAGTTACTAACACATTTGCAACTCGTATGCAATCCATATACCAGTAAATAATATATCACTAACAATGGAATGGGCATGAAATAATGAATGCAAAAATTTTGTTCTTATATGATAACCAAAACAATGTTCTATACCATCTATGTAGCTATTCATCTCCGTACCATCTATGTACCTATTCAAAATATATGCTATAAGAAATTTCTACTTACAAAACCCACACCCATTCATTATAAGCCCATACAGCTATGAGAAATCAAAGAAATCAGCAACTCAGGCACCGTTTCAGACAACTAAGATATTGGTTAAGAGGGAAAGAATTAAAGATAACTATGGGTTTTTGCATTTAATATAACCCAAATGTTAATTACAACAAAATAGAGACAACAACATTCAACAACACAGAGTAACATCCAACAATCTGTATTAAGATACTCATTTCAAATTACAAGTCCAACATAGCATAACTCATACATTTTCAAAGACAAATGCAACATCCAATAACATAGGGTGCTATATAAAGCTACAGATTTCAAATTATAGAGGATTCATTTATATACAGTCACAAAACACAAACCCATTCAACTACAGATAACCCCAAAATTTTCAGTTATATACTACTCATTTAAAATTGCAAATTGCAAATTGCAAACCCAATAAAGCATTAAGTTATACATTTTTCAAATACAAATGCAACATCCAACAACACATTTAGCTATCTAATGCTATTGATTTCAAATTGCAGGTTAATTCATTTCGAGTTCTAATAAAACCCCAAAATTTGTAGCTCTCAGTAACCCCAAATTTAGAAATTCTTAAACAACAAATAAAAAAGAAACATAACTCAATGACTCATGAATAACATTCAACAATTACAAAAAAACCCAAATTTACAGTTATTACAAACCCCGAATAATTCCACTTCTTAAAAATCCCAACTATCACTCAAATAAATTGTCATTAAACAATATGTAAAATCCATCAAATAAACCGTAAATCAACCGCTTCTACTCAACTATGAAACCCTAAATCATAATCCTATACAATGTTAACTTCTAAAAATCGAACAAGAAATAATATTATACATGCCTTCACTATATATTAGAAATATGTCAAATGCCCTCAAAATGCGTCAAATGCAGTTATGATCTGTCAAAATACTTGTATCCAGATCTAACTATGTTGTTTTCATTTTCAGAAAGGTAAGAGTTAATAGGAAATGGGAGGAATGAGAAAGTGAAGCAAAAGAAACAGATCCAGGACTTTTAAATGAGCCCCACACAATTTCGCTTGTTGAACAACCGAAAATTGAAATTCGATTGTTCAACAACCGAATTCATATATATTTCAGTAAAACCATAGCGAGATGCTTAAACGAGCTAATCCCTTTTTTGGTTGTTGAACAACATAAATTTTTTTGAATTCGGTTGTTCAACACCCGAATAAGGGTAAAGTCGTCTTTTTAAAAAAATTCCATTTTGAGATAAAAAAACGGACAGAGATGTAATAACGAAAACTATTTGATGTAACTGTAATAATGTAAACTATAACGGATATATGTGTAATTTTTCCTAATTTTTATGATCTAAAATGTGCCCTTTTGTGGGGAGCTTTCTTTTTGGGAAAATTTTATATAGAGCCGAGGCTCTAAACCATCAAATTAGAGCCTACCTCAAAAATTTCACTAGAAGAGGTTGTTTTGATGCCCAAATATCCTCAAATTCATCATTTGGACATCAAGATGCATGGACATACGAAAAAATAGATTTCAAGTTTTGGAAATAGTGTATTTTATAATACATTTTGGGATTGTCAATTTTTTAAGCGTTAAGTTTTATAAATAAAGATGAAAATGTATTTTAAGGCTATCACAAAGATTTTCAGTATGGAAACCACATTTTTTTTATACTATTTGAAGGTAGGATCTAATTTGATTGTTTAGAGCCTAGGCTCTATACAAACCGCACATCTTTTTTTTTTTTATTGTACTATCAATAAGGAAATTTTGTTTTGAAACCACACCTTTTTTTTTTTATTGTACTATCAATAAGGAAATTTTGTTCAGGACACTGTATATGATGTCCATCTTTAAGATGGACTCACGGCAAACTTTTTCTTTACCTAAATATCCTCCCAGACTAGGTGGTTGAGAAAAGGGAAAATTATAGTGCCCCCCAAACCTGAACTCTACTTTCTATGCATTGCCCTCTCAATACTTTTTAAAGTTTTGTTAAGGTACTTATACACATGGAATATTTTTTTAATACACTCAATATTTATTACACACTTATTACCCTCTTTATAATACAGAACTTTTCGAACATAGGTAATTTTCATCATTAGGAGGGGCATAGTAGACATTTCTATAAACAAACTAGGCACATTTTATTAATAGTTTAAAAGCAATTAGTACCCTATGTGGGTGATGTCATACTTCATGTGGATGATATATTTATCAACTGTAGTTAATAGATATTTTTCTCCACTATAGTTAACAAATTATTTTCTTTCAAAAAAACTTTTACTATGCCTTTGATAAATGACCTAAAATAACTTTGACAAAAAAGTTACTGCATTATGGGATAAGGGTATCAAGTGTTTAGAACTGCTAAGCATGTTAAGAAAGTACTTCTTTTGTAGGAGTCTCCTAACAAAACCCTTTTTTTTTTTATTTGACACACGTTTAGATTTGTCTATGAATATGTCCAAAACTTAGATTTAAAAGTCAAAAGAGGTGGGTTCCGTCAAATTTATATCTAGTGAGGAAATCAACATTAAAAAAACTATTTTTAGAAAATTGTGGGCATAGGTTTGTGTAAATTCCAAAAATAAATGCAAAAGTAAAGAGAAAATAGGAATAATAGATTTACTAAAGAAAATAAAGCTGAATAGTAAAAAAGAAACGAATAAAGAAAGTAAAAATTTGGGATAAAAAAACCTGGAAGCCATGCCCACATGCCTAGAACTCGGAATTGGGTCTGGATCAAATGAAAAATTGAGTCTTTGCTCCTTGTTCTTCAACATTGCAGATCCAAATGAACGATTGCACTCGGCGTAAGAGTGTTGCCAGAGTGTTGCCTAGGAATTTACATCGAAGACTTTGATTTGACTTGAAAGAATTGTTTTATCTCTGAATGTTGCTGGAAACGGCATCCTAGATCTAGGGTTTTAGTGGCCTAGGTCTAAGTTTATGTTTGAATATAGGAATGGGATAAGGATCTGGAGATCACGGTTTTATGTTTGACTGGCGAAAAGGGTATGGAAAAGGGCAACTTATGGATTAAAATTACCCCAAAATGGGAAGTAGGTAGTCTGGATCCAATCTAGTGCTGCCAGGTGTTAGTGGTGCGGGACGCATCGCTGAGGCCTCTAGGTCCAACGACACACCCCATGTCATTGTCACTGACAGCTGTATGACTCAAATCTACATAAGGTTTTTTGGATCTGTTTTGATATATTTTCTTGACTATTTTACTCCAAAAATAATTGTTTGATAAATCTTGAAATACTTTCTTCTAATTTGTACTAGGACTTGCCTATTTCGGGATATTTGATTTCCTAACTTTAGCTAATTGGGATCTATAGAATATTTAGGAAACATTTTAGGCTCGACTATGGTTTGGCATAGACTATGTTGTATACTGAGATAGTGTGTTCCAAGGTTTTAGAATTTAGAAATAAAACTAAATTCAAAAGAGGTGTCTACAGTTACCCCTTTTTGGCGCTATCTATCATTTGAGGGATGCGGCAAAAAAGTAAACACCAAAGACTGATGCAAACTTGAAATTCATGACCAATGGTTAGAGGATAATCCTCCCATCAGGTCTTTCAGTACATTAGCTACCATCAACTTAGCTGCCTAAGAAACTGTGTCTAAAAGTGAGTTCTCAAGATGTTGTTTGCACTATGCGTTGGGATTGCTAAATAGAAATAAGATGGGGTTTGTAGATGTTGACCTCTTACCATCCGCTTAGCTACCATCATGTCACTAATTATGAGTTTTGAAGCTTTGAATGAAATAAAATGGATTGAAATAAATCCAAACTTAACCTTGTCCTACCTAAGACTTTCTAATGTCTCAAAGGTTTCTGGTTTCATGAAAGATTCATAAGAAGGGCTTCTAATCTCAGAGAAAAAGTAGGAGAGACTTTAGAAAAGGTTTTGCTACTCCTTGACTTCATTCTTCCCCATTACACAACTGAATTTTCTAGATTAGACAGTCTCTTAGATCTCGAATTTAGACCTTGGGTGGCAGGAAAGTTTCATCACTTTTTGGGGTGCATCTATTTCAAAAAACAAAAGGATTTTAGACATTTTTAAGAAATGTGGAGAAGTTTTTTGAAATAGGTACCAATGTCGGGTTATGATTTAAAACAAAGAAATAAAAGTTTTCGATGTGACAAACACTGAGTTTTGAAAGCATCCAAATTAGAGTTATCCTTGCATTTAAAGTTTAAAAATTGATATATAAATCAAGATTTCAAAATTAAGAAATTAAAACTAAGAAATGAGAAATTAATAAGCTAAAAATTAAAAATTTAGAAATTAAAGAAATTTCGAAGAATGGAGGATTTTAGAAAAATGACTTTGTCTGCAATTTAAGCTTACGCGACTATGGATCCCTCTAAACAATTTAATGTCATGCAATAATGGACCTAAAAAGAAATTAATCTTTACCCTTATGGGGTGTATTTTGAGATTTTAATATATATATATATATATATATATATATATATATATATATATATATGAAAAATTCTGGAATTAACCCACTAGCTCATATGAATATATGCATTCATATAAGCCCAACGGCCCTATTGAATCTGGGTCGATCTGATGGGCACAACCTCATTTCATATTTGAATTTTAATGTTTTTTCTATGAATCCAAATAATTTGAAATTTTAGGTGTGTTTTTTTAAAAATAGAAGAATCTAATGAAAATATCAAAAATATAATTTGCAAGAAATAAATTGACTATAATATCCATGAAATGCTTCGGGATATTTTATTCAATTTAATTTTTACGAATTATGTTTTAAATATTTTTATTAGGTGTGCCTTGATGAGAAGAATGAATGCTTAAAATTTTAAATTATTTAGATTTATAAAAAAATATTAAAATTCAAATATAAAATGAGGTCGTGACCGTTAGATCGGCCCAGATTCAATATGGGATGTTGGACTTATATGTCCATATGAGCTAATGGGCTAATCTCAGCATTTTCTCCTCTCTCTCTCTCTCTCTCTTTCTCTCCAAAAAAAAAAAATTTTACATGAAATAAATTAACTAAAATACCCCAGGAAAAGTTTTGGGGGTATTTTGATAAAAAACAATTTGTGAATTATTTTTTTTTATATTTTTATTAGGTGCGTCTTGATGAGAAGAACACGTGCGTAGAAAAAAAATTAAAATTCAAACACCATTAGACATTCGTGAGCGTCAAATCGAGCATAGAATGGCCCAAATTCAATCTGGGCCATTCACGTATGGGGGTACTTCAGTGACTCCATATATATATATATATATATATATATATATATATATATATATATATATATATATATATATATATATATATATATATATATCTCTTATTATTATTATTATTATTATTATTATTATTTGAATTTGAGGGACATCTTGTTACCCCAAAGTTTGACTTCCATAAGCTATATTTGGAAAAACAACTTGTGCCTCGGTATTTTGCTTTAAAGCTTGTGCATTTTGAGTTAATTAATCCTAATGAACTAAGATTACCTTGGCTATGACTTTTGGCACTAGGAATTAGCAAGTACTCTTTATGTTTCGAATCCTTAATCCACATGCCACAATTCAAAGAAAGGTTTCTCGCGGTTTTCATACAACCTGTCTTGAAGAATGTGGGGCATTGCCATTGGATTTGGTATCTCTTCAGACTTCCAATTTCACACCCCCATCACGAACCTTTTGAAGTTCGGATAGCCAAGGTCCTTCTGGTTTACTTGAAAATGGCTTTAATCAATATCAGTCGAACTAAAGCCTCCAAATTGCTTTGGCATCAATCCAACTTGGGAGAAAGGAGAGAGGAATATATTATAGGGAAAGAAAAGAAAAATCATAGAGTGAAGAGAGGGAGAATGACAAAGCTCTTGATTCCACTTCCCTGGGTCCCTTTAAGGCTTCAGCTGGTTGATATTTTTTTTTTTTTTTTTGCTATTTTTTTCTTTGTACATGCTTTCTCATCGTATGAGATCCTTTCAAATTTTCGGTACAACAGCATTTTGTTTTTCCCTAAAAAGACAAAGAAGAAGGAGATGCAAAAGGAGAAGAAGAGTTGGTGGTGTTTTCTTTTCTTTCGGCTTGTCGCCCAAAGATCAAATAAGGATTTCCTAGTATTTCCTTAGGGAGGTATAAGAATGAGAAGAAGAAGAGTTAGAAGTGTTTTCTTTTCTTTCGGCATGTCGCCTTAGGATCATGTAGGGACTTCCTTGCATTTTCTCAGGAACTACAACCATCTCCCCATTCTCCAGGTGATAAGACAATCCTAGTTCCTCAGCTCACCCTTGCACTTCAATTGGTATCCAACGCTTATTTGACAGTTATTAATGAATTCATATTGGACCCACTTTGGAAATACTTCAGTCAAACCTTGGACTCTTTGAAGTGGGGACCACTCTCCGTTTCCTGATCCTTTGGTCCCTTACTCAGGTTACAAGGCTCATTGAGATTTTTCCTTTTAATAGGGTGTTGTCAACCTACCTCAATGTATTTATATTTTCAAATATGTTTTTAAAAAAGCTTGGATTTTTACCAAAACTTAAATTTTATTCTTAATATTTAAATTGCCTCAGTTTAAGGATGTTGATAGGACTGGGTGTACAAGATGGCCACTTTGAGAACCCTTGCACTGATGCATTGGCAGTTCCACAAGTTTGTGGTGCCTGTTGGTACTTTGGACCAAATATTCCAACGACAAGGGAGTAAAAGAAGGTTTTCAGTGCTCGTGTTATCTTTCAGAAGACTGGAAAACAATTGCAATGTGAATGTTATGTAACGTCATTTAAACATGTCCAATTAAACTCTTTTCACAAATCCCGTTTAAGTCATGTGCCTCCCGCCATGTCATTGTTCAACAATAACATAATTAAATCACCCTTTTAAAAACCAGGTTTGTACTTGTTGTATCACCTCAAAGTTTTGCACACATCCTCTTCATGTCAACAATTGAGCCCTAAAAGAAAACGATTGATTTTGTAATCTAGAAATGTCAAAGTGACTTCTCTCCAACAATAAATCCGGACGGTCGATTTTGTGGAAACTAAGATTTTGGCCTTCTCCCCCGCAGATTTACCCAGAAAAAAGATCCTGCCGTTTAAAAACTCAATCAATTTTGTTCTTTTAAAATTGGTAATCTACTGATGATAAGGTCATCTAAAAACTTTGGGATAAAATACAATTCAGCTTAGGCCCAGAATTAATTATTTCATCAAATGAACAACCTCTGCTCATTGGATTAAGAAAAAAACCTTTTAATGTGCATGTTGAAAATTTGTTTTCTTTAGAATGTTCGACATGATTGAAAAGAGAGTATAGGCAAAATAGATTCCTCCAACATCATGGAACCGTTGTATAAGATCATTATGCATATATCAAGTTTTAAAAATACGAATCGTTGACCAAGATCAGCCACTCCAAAAATCGTGCTGGATTGGTGGATTAACGATCTGGCTTACGGAATCAGTTGGATCGGCCGGTCTCATCCTAAAAGAATAACTATAAGTTTTCAAAAATCTAGTGTTTTAGGTTTCTAAAAGAAATAGTGGAAATTACATTATTTGTTTTCATTTATTGTGTCAACAAATATGTAAATACTGAGAACATATCTAATGTTGAGTATTTGTTGTCTGTTAAATTCATTTTATAGTCCAAATAAAGTTTAAAATGCAACATGATAATAAAATGAATCTCTTTAATTCTTTTTTTCTGTTTTTTTGTAATAACTTAGGAGTTTTGATTTTTAAAAAAAGCTATATGGAACAAATTCAGTGGAAGATGTTGTTAGTAAAGAGAGAGAGAGAAAGAACGAAACAAAATTTTAGTGGAATTGATTATTTGTAGAGAGAGAGGAAGATGCCAATGGAAGGCGAGAGAGAGAGACTCCAAGATCGGTGGGCCGGGGGGGGATGGGTAGAGAGAGAGGGAGAGAGAGGGAGAGAATGACCCAAAGTTTATTTTTGGTCATATCAAAGATTTAATGAAGCTTAAACATTTATAAACGCCTATATATATAGGAAAACACTACAAACGTCTATAGGCGAAAATGAACAGTGATTTCACCTATGCTCATCACCGTCCAAAGTTTATCGCACGGTCACAGTTGTTCAGTTGTGTTTCAATTTTCATTTTTTTTACAAATCGGAATGATCTGAAATTTGGAGCGTGTGTTCATCAAAAATAGAAGAATCTAATAAAAATAAAAAAATAATAATTCACAAAATATAAATTTCAATTTATATTTTACGAAATATTTTTTTTCATATTTTTATTAAGTGTGCCTCACTAAAATGTATACACGCTCCAAGTTTCAGATTATTCTAATTTATAGAAAAAAAATTGAAAATTGAAATACTACAGGACAATCGTGACCGTACAATGAACTTTGGACGATGATGAGCATTATCGAAATCATTATTCATTTTCGCCTATAGGCATTGAGAAGACTTTTCCTATATATATATATATATATATATATATATATATATATATATATATATATATATATATATATATATATATATATATATATATATATATATATATATATATATATATATATCTGAATATGAAGATGGTAGGGTGAGCCCACTAGCTCACAGGAAAAAATGAGCCCAACGGTTAAGATTGAATCTGGCCAATCTGATGATCACGGATGTTTGATAGTATTTGAATTTTAATTTTTTTTTCTACAAATCCAAATCACTTGAAATTTGGAGCGTATGTACATAAAAAATAGGTGAATCTTTGAAAAATATCAAAAAAATATTTTACATGAAATAAATTGACCAAAATACCCCCAAAACATTTAAGGGGTATTTTGATCAAATTTTTTTTTGCGAATTATATTTTTTATATTTTTATTAGGTGAGGCTTGATGAGAAGAACGCATAGGTAAAATTTCAAGCGATTTGGATTTGTAAAAAAGATTAAAATTAAAACACTATCAGATATCTGTAATCGTCAGATCGACCCAAATTCAATCTAGGCCATTGGGGTCATTTTTTCCTGTGAGCTTGTGGGCTCACACACACACACACACACACACACACACACACACACATATATATATATATATATATATATATATATATATATATATATATATATATATATATATATATATATATATATATAAGTCTTCCCAACACCTATAGGCAAAAATGAACATTAATTTTTCATACTCTCATCACCGTCCAAAGTTCATCTCATGGTCACGATTATCTAGTAGTATTTCATTTTTCATTTTTTGTTAACAAATCGGAATAACTTGAAATTTGGAACGTGTATACATCTTAGTGAGATGTACCTAATAAAAATAATAATTTGTAAAAATATAATGACCAAAATACCCCTAAAGCATTTGGGGGTATCTTTATCAAGTTTTTTATGCAAAATAATTTTTTGATATTTTTTGTAGATTCAATTCTTTTTTATGAATATATGCTCTATATGCTCTAAATTTCAGTTCATTCCAATTTATAGAAAAGAAATGAAAAATAAAACACTACTAGATAATCGTGACCGTACGATGAACTTTGGACGGTGACGATGATAGGCAAAATCACTGTTCATTTTCTCCTATAAGTGTTTTGTATATATAGAAAGATACTACAAAACACCTATAAGCAAAAATGAACAGTATTTTTTTCTACCCTCATCACCGTCCAAAGTTCATCGCTTGGTCACGATTATCTAGTAGTGTTTTGTTTTTCATTTTTTGTTAACAAATCGAAATAACTTAAAATTTGGAACGTGTGTACATCTTAGTGAGGTGCACCTAATAAAAATACAAAAAAAATAATTTGTGAAAATATAATGACCAAAATACCCCTAAATCATTTGGGGGTATCTTGATCAAGTTTTTTATGTAAAATAATTTTTTGATATTTTTTGTAGATTCAATCATTTTGGATGAATACATGCTCCAATTTTCAGGTCATTCCAATTTATAGAAAAAAAATGAAAATTAAATACTACTAGATAATCGTGACCGTGCGATGAACTTTAGACGGTGATGATGATAGGAAAAATCACTGTTCATTTTCGCCTATAAGTGTTTTGTATATATAGAAAGATACTACAAAATACCTATAAGCGAAAATAAACAGTGATTTTGCCTACCCTCATCACCGTCCAAAGTTCATTGCACGGTCACGATTGTCTGGTAGTGTTTTATTTTTCATGTTTGTTTTATAAATCTGAATGACCTAAAATGTGGAGCGTGTGTTCAAAAAACATAGGTGAATCTAAAAAAAATATCAAAAAAATATTTTTCATGAAATATATAACCAAAATACCCCTGAAATGTTTCGACGGTATTTTGATCAATTATTTTTTTATGAATTATTTTTTTATATTTTTATTAGGTGAGCCTCACTAAGATATACATACGCTCCAAATTAAGATCATTCTGATTTGTAGAAAACAAATGAAAAATAAAATACTACTAGACAATCGTGACCGTGCGATGAAATTTTCAATATTGATGAGGGTAGACGAAATCACTGTTTATGTTCTCTTATAGTGTTGGGAAGACTTTTCTACATATATATATATATATATATATATATATATATATATATATAGATATATATATATATATATGAGAAAGGTTTATCTAGAGTCAAGGCTCTAAACAATCAAATTAGAGCCTACCTCAAAAATTTCAATAGAATATGTTGTTTTGATGCTCACATATCCTCATATTGATCATCTCGACATCATGATGCACGAAAATGAGAAAAAATGGATTTCAAGTTTTGAAAATAGTATGTTTTGCAATGCATTTTTTAATCGTCAATTTTCAATATTTTGAAGTTTTCATAGATATGTCGATCTACACTATTTTTTAAGCTTTAAAATTTATAAATAACGATGAAAATATATTTTAAGGCTATAACAAAAATTTTCAATATTAAAACCATATTTTTCGATACTACTTAGAGATACATTCTAATTTGATTGTTTAAAGAGCTCTATACAAACCGCCCTATATATATATGTATATATATATGAATATGAGAAGTGATCTAATGCAACCGTTGTATTATAGTATAATGCAACAGTGTATTGGCACAATCCTATTCATTAGACGAAACTAAATCCAACTGTTTAAATTGGTACTGGAATATCCATTTGAATAATCATTTTAAATTTTAAATTTTAAATTCAAATTCAAATTCCATTTTCCCTCTCTCCCTCTCTTCAATAAGTCATACCGAGCTGGCGCCCTCTTCAACATCTAAATCCCTAGACTCTCGCCCACTCCAATATCTAAATCCAAACTCTCGCTCTCTCTCTATGAGACAAAAACCCTAAAGTACCGATCTCCCTCCATGGGGATCCATCGCTCTCTCTCGAACCATGAGGCATCGCATCCTCCTGTTTCTCTCTCGAGGATGCAGAACCCAAGAGGTAAGTCGTGATTTCTGCGCACCACTATCAATATTGTTGGATCAACCTGCAAAATACCTCAGGATCAATCAACATGTGAAGATAGAAGCTTCAAAAAAGTACCAACTGAAAGCAGTTTAAACCCTCTCACCATCTCAATGTCAATTGAAGCTGAAGCGTGATAAGGATATGAAATTCAAGTTAAATCAGGTATTGTATTTTTTGGATTTGAATTTTTTTTAGCTTCCTGATTTTAACAAACATTGAACTTTTGGAACTGACATTAAAAAACATTGAATTTTTGGAAGAAAATCAGTCTAATAATTTAAAACTAGGTGTCTATTTCAGATTTTTTCTTTATTTTTTGAGTTTCCATGATTTTTAGTTTCTTTTATTAGATAAAAATTGGAGAGAGAGAGAGAGAGAGAGAGAGAGAGAGAGAGAGAGAGAGAGAGATTCAGTAGTGAAGGTTTTGGATATGTTGGGTAAAATTAGCATGAAAATTGACCTCATTGTTTTCCCTTTTTTTTTTTGTTTTTGCCATATTTTGGTACAAGTAATTCTTAGTCACTATTGCACATAAATCCCTTTTATAAAGGGTGACAAGTATACATGTTCACTTACAATGTTCCTTCACAAATTTTATGTATTGTAATTACTAGGTAGATGATGATCCACAATAATTCATTTAATTCTCACAAAGTAGGCTAATGGCTGATATATATGCCAATTGTTATTTATTTTCATTTTTGAAATGAAAATTTTAGATTTTGAACTCAAAAACAAACTTTCACTGTGACTGGGCTCTTTCTCTCTGCCTATGATGATAGAGGGTCACTCTCTTGCCCCAACATGACCACCAAGGGCATTCTCTCTCCAACTGTTTCCATTATAGTTCAAATGTGTTATATTGTGTGCAATTTCTAGTGAATGATGTTATATTTTTTCTTATGTTAGGGGATATTAGATCTAATGTGCTACTGCTAGTATGAATTATGAGTTTGAGTGGTAGTGTTGATTTGAGGTTCAAGTCCTTTGAAACCATAGGTTTTTCATTTTTGAATTTCTTTGGATCATATATTAGTAACATTTTTCAGCTTGGTTTATAGTCTTTTAACTCTAACCGTTTGTCCAAATCTTTGAAAACATTCCAAATCTAAACTTTGAAAAAAAAACAAAAAAAACAAAAAAAACCTCAACAGTAATTCTTGTGTAGGAATTTGACTTGTAATTTTCTTTCTTGGTCGTAGGGAATTGCAAGGAAGCTTGTCATGGAAGGTCCCAAGCTGGTAAATAAGGAAATAACAAAATAGTTGTGCTTTACAACGGGCTTTGAATTTGTGTAGAGAATTCATAAAGACCAATCACATATTACGAGACAAGAGGAAGAATGCCCTTTAAGTAAAACTAGAAAAGTTCAAACTGCTTTCTCTCATGAAAATCAGGTTATCAAGAACTGAGGGATTTTGATAGAAGTTAATCAATATTTTTGTACTCTGCTTCACATTTTTTGTTTTTTTACTTTGTTGGTTGTACAATGTGCTCTCATTAGCACCATTTTTTTTTTTTGTAAAGAGTGCTGCCTGAAGCACCATTTTTTGTACTTGTGCAAAAACATGAAATGAATATGGCTTTAGTGCTTATGTATGCAAATAATTTGTTCCATGAAGTTCTGTATTGGAAATGGAAGCACAAATGAATTAGTCATCTATGTCTATTAGTGACATCTTTTCGTGTTATAATGGGGATGTGATTATTTTCCTTGTTTTCATGTTGTAGGAGTCAAATTCTAGTGTTCTACTGGCTTAGTTGATGTTTATCCATCAAAGATCCCAAAAACATGAAATGAATGCTTTTTATTGTTGCACATGTGCTTGTGTATGCTTCACATTCTTATGAGCCATTTTAAAGAAATGAAATGAATTTAATGAGCACACATCGATGGTCTTTTGGTTGTTGGTTTTATTGTTTATTTCAAAGCAATTTATATGTTGGTTTTCTTTTAAATATGAAACCTTCTTCTAATCACTTCCAAGGATGCCCTTGTGAGAGTGAGAGTGGGTGAGAGAGAGAGAGAAAGATTTTGCGAGTGGGTAGTGTTTGACTAGTCTTCTGGTTGTTAATGAGTAGCCTGGTTATTAATTGAGAGATGCCCATGTGAGTGTGTGTATGTGTGAGAGAGAGAGATCAACATCGCAAAATATTCAGCTCGACCAATTCCAAAATCGATGCATTAATCCTAGATATTTTATCGTCAGTGTCAGTGAACAATTAGAAATAAAAAGCTCCAAATGCAAGGAAGAAAAATCAAGATCAACATCTCCATGGCATTAGTTTAATCACCAATTATTGCGAATACAGTACTTAGATCAAATAAGGTTTCTAACCAACTTAAGTACCCAAAAAATATTTGGATTTGCAATCCAGTTGGAGTGATGTTTTTCACTTGGTTGTGTAACTGAAATAGCTAGGAAGGTGAGCAAGCTGATTTACACTGATGGAAACAATAGCGTAAAAGCAGTTAAAAGCCTGCAATTGCATCTTTCAAATGAAAGAAGAAAGAGCCTAAAAAAACCGAAACCACCCCAGCTATTGAAATCCAATAAAAACAAACTGTGAATTGCCAAAATTCTAGCTCACACTTAGCACAGCAAAAGAGAAAAGAAAACATAGAGAATGGTTGTCATCAAACCATGGTTGAAAACTACCAAAGTCGAGCCTCTATGCATCCCAGGATAAGAGGGTTGTCTTATAGGACAATAATCCAAAGAATTGCATCCTTCACTTCTAATCTAATGTAGCATCTACCGCCATCACAACCATCGTACCTCGAAGACAAGTCACCAAAAAATGAATGAAGGACCTGCCCCTCTTGTTTGTTCATCCATCACAAATGATTGTGCACCTATGTAGGCTTGCGTAGCACTCTTCGCACTCTAGCCAAGTCTTGTCAAAGCCCAGCCAATAGTTAGACCTTGCTAGAGTGCTTATAGGGAGAAAATGGTTCTTAGAGAAAAAGGTCTTTCATTCAATTATTGTAAATTGGTGACTTCTCACATTATAAGCTATGTCGATTATTTTTGTAGGAACACATTTGTTTCTTGAAAGGTACACAGTGTCTTTGTATCTTGAAATGAAGAATGTGTCACCCACCAAGATAACGGCACCAGCTCCCAATTCCTCATCTCTCTATTTAAAACCCACATTTTCAACTCTTCACAACCAGCTCCCAATTCATCATCTCTCTATTTAAAACCCACATTTTCAACTCTAAATCATGGTTTATATGAAAACACAAACCCGGTCATCCCACATTTGGGTTCTCAACAGGCATCTGCAACTGTGGATACAGAGTCCCAGTTTTCTACAAGGATATGAAAGACCCTCCGGAGGTGGGATTGAATCCCATGATTTTGAGTTTACGTCGAAAGCCCCTAAATTTGGACTGGAGCGAAAAATGCCATAGCAGGTGCTCCCAGTACATGCCATTGGTCTTTGGCGATGATGACCAAACTTAAGCGTGGAGATTAGGCACCATAGCCAAAGGGTATCACTTCTAGGTGAGCAATGTAACAGTATCTTGAAACTACAAGAGGTGGGGTCATAGCCAAGGCCAACAACTCTGTTGTAAGGGAAATCTACAGGTGCCAGAACCGCCGTGTACTTGCAAATTGCAGGATTGCCTATGTAGTGCGATCGAGAGACTCTGTAATAGAAGCAGATTAAGCCTTTGCAGGTTGCGAGGCCATACACTAAGGCATCATCAGATGCATCAGCAGTTGGGGTTGAGTATCACTAGGGTAAAGAGACACACATCAGAGCGGAGAAGGGATGTAGCAGATTCTACTTTTCTAGACAAAAAGAGGATAGGTTGGAGAGAATGGGGAAGAGGAGAGAGAGAGAGAGCAGTGGCGAAGGAAGGAGAGGAGAGGGTTTCATTTCGGAGATGGCTTTGAAGTTGAGAATGGATTGAAGGGGGAGTTGGGGGAGGATCTTGAGCATTAGGTCATCAGGGAGAGAGTGTGTATGTAAAATTTGGGGTCATACAAATACCACAAACATGATTTTTAATAAGTGTGGTTGCATTATACTACAATACAACCGTTGCATGAAATCACTACTATATATATATATATATATATATATATATATAGAAAACACTAACGCAATACCTATAGGTGAAAATGAATAGTGATTTCGCCTATCTTCATCATCGTCTAAAGTTCATCACTGTCCAAAGTTCATCATGCGATCACGATTATCCGATAGTGTTTCATTTTTATTTTTTTTCTACAAATCGGAATGACTTGAAATTTAAAGCGTATATTCATCAAAAATAGGGGAATCTTTGATAAATATAAAAAAAATATTTTAAATGAAAACATTGACCAAAATACCCCCAAAACGTTGTGGAGGTATTTTGGTCAATTTTTTTTCGCGGATAATTTTTTTTATATTTTTATTAGATGCACTTCAAATTCAGGTCATTCTGATTTGTAGAAAAATAATAATAATAAATAAAAAACTATCGGATAATTGTAACCCTACGATGAAATTTGAACGGTGATGCAGATAGATGAAATAACTATTTATTTTTGTTTAAGAAGACTTTTCCATATATATATATATATATATATATATATATATATATTCTTTGAGCTATAAAATGGTGTGAGCCCAATGGCCAGTGAGCCATCAACTATTATCATTCACTCAAGGGGCAAACGCATTTAGGTCAATGTTTCCTAGGGTATTTTCTTTTAATATCTTATTTTTTGAATCTAGGTAAGGTGCACTTCTTATCAATTTTTCATCGTAAAGAAAAAAAGGTAAAACTAGAAAATTAAGTACCTTATTTTGGTAAAAAAGATATAGAGGATCCAAAATTAACAATGTAAAAAGGGAGAGTTGTGAGGGGTCTACATGGACGGTGCCCAATGCCTGTGGTATATTCTCCTCAGCCTGTGCGAATCCTAGTTCCTCATATGTGACATCTGATGGCTCAAAATATTGTGTACCTTCGATAGTACATTGTTATTGTTATTGGAGATAGAGAGAGGCTGAAAGTAGTGTGCGTTACACCTTCCATACCACCTATCTTTGCATACTACCATTATTAACAAGGACCTCTGACCTTACCGCGGGTGGGGTGCAGGGTGAGCCAACTAGGTTTCATATGGACCCGAACCCAGGTCGGGTCCAAGTCATTTGAACTGAAACCAATTCAGACCCAGGTTTAGAAATTACAAAATAAAAATAATTTTAATATTATATTTAATATTGTTTATAACGTGTCGGTTTGGGTCGGGTCAGGTCTGAGACCCAGAGCCTATCCAATAAGGTCCACGCCGGATCAAGATTTGACCTCCGGTCCCAAAAACTGAATCTAAACCCAGTTTAGCAAGTTGATCCGACCGGATTGCCACCCATTTCTAACTGCAAGGAGTGCTGCTCTACCAAAAGCATATTTTCTCCTCACACTATGTCCTAGTGTTGCCCCAAGTGTTGTGTACTGTCTCTCAATGTTAATCTCCAATGCATCGATGTGGCCGTGTCCATACGTGTTCTCTAGGGCTTATACGTATCATAGCCATGCGATAGTTAAAAATAGAACAAATCCCTTACTTGTAATAGCAATAGAACGTAATAAATCAGGTCATGGCAATCTTTGAGTCCATTCCTAAGTCAAAAAATTTCTTGGATAATTTTTTAAAAGGAGAAGTGTTTGGTGAGTAAGCCTTCTCTCGTGTTGATGTGTCCCCCCTTCAGAACCCATCTTAAAGTTGGATTTTGAATTTAAAATTTTAGGATTTGTTAATATCAACTATAATAATGACCATGAACACGTTTTTTTTTTCTTTTTGAAAAGAGAACTTATGTATGGACCATGTTTCTCGCTCTTTCCAGAAGTGCTCTATGTTCGGCATTTCCAACACAACATGTGGGAAATTCCTCAAATTTTTTTATTTTCATTTATTCAAGGTTTGACTGATATCTGCAATGCCAAACATCCCCATATGTTGGTATGTTTGGTTTTTTTTGTTTTTTTTTTATAAGATGGTATGTTCGGTGTTTACAACCATAAAAGTCAAGCTCCTGGGGAATTTGATGTTGGCATATCAGATAGTATAAATTTGCTATCCGATGTTGTCAATATCAGCACACGAGCAACTTTTTTTTTTTTTGTTTTTTTTTCAAGTTTAAAGCTGTTTGGTATTTGCGATAATAGACATCTTGACACCAAAAAGACCCACTCATTAGTTGTGTAACATTGGCAATATTGGATAGCTTTTTGGAGAATTTCGATATTGCTAATGTCGAATGGCCTATGGGCTAGTCTTTTAGGGTTTTCAATATTTATATTGATCAACCCAACAAATAGCCTTATTTGGTGTTTATGATATCAAACAAACCTTAATAAATGAAAAATGGAAAACATAGTTCAATATTAGAAATGTGAGAAAGGGGAACAAAACTTGAAAAGAAAATTACATAATATAAATCATTATATAATAAAAAAATTTTAATATAAGGTTGTAACCTTATTTTTAGAAATAAGGTTGCAGTTGTCTACACTGTCCATTTTATTTTGATAGTGTAGATTGCACACTATCTTATGTGTCATCCATTGACATTTAAAAAATGTGTCAAATCTACACAAATCCAAATAAAAATGGATAGTGCAGAGTATTTCAATCTTATTTCTACATATAAAGTTGCAAACTTATACGAACTGTACATTTTTATAATCTTGGTGGAGGGAAATATGGTCAAGTATATTCTTTTTTAAAAATAGAATAGTATATGTTTATTTTTTGTTTGCACCATCTATTTTAACATTTAGTGGAGGCACCTCACTTTGATGAGCGCCATATGTCTAAGGAGACACAAAGTTTAGTGAGTCTGCCAACTCCCCAAATCCAGGCACTTTTTTAATAAAGATGAGTGACTTTTGCAACAAGCATACAATAATATCATGAAACAATATTAAAAAGCTGTTAGGGTCATTTGTTTGGCCGCAAATTTTAAATATACATTCTTTCCATTGTAATGAATAATAGCAAAAATGAAAACTTTAAAAATATATTTTAGAAAGTGTTTTTTTAACCCAATTAATATATGTCGTCCATTTTAGTGAGATGTTTAAATCTAGTGCTTAAAAAGATTTTTTTTTCTTTCCAAAATTTTAGATAGCTATATTATCATTAGATTACTAATATTATAAATAAATAAATTTTTTATTTTGAATTCATAAAAGACCTAGATCTTGAAATTCACTAAATAGGTGATTTATATTCATCGTTAGATGAACTCATTTTGACTGTATCAATGGTGCAAATTGAATTTTATCTTTTTAGAGTTGATTATTAGGAAGATGCGAAATTATGTCCCTAGAAATGTGGTTTCATTATATTTCAATAACCCGGTGACATAAAATCATTCACTTTGAATAAAATGCAAAACCTCCTAAAAGATTTCCTACTTCCTCGGGAGTATACTATACATACTCCCTCGGGCAAAACACTTGCGAGGTATGCTATTTAGATCTCAAAATTTGGGGATGTAATTTCTACAATCTATACACTAATATCAATATATATCAAAAAAAAAAATTAATTAACCCTCTACAAGTTTGAATAGAGGCTGTCTAATTTTTGAAAGGGTAGATTTAAGTGTCACACAACTCAAAATCTAAATTTTTTCTTTTAAAAATATTCATCTGGTAATTCTTATGTGGTTTCCAAAATTTTGGACCAAAAAATTCATACTAAATAGGTATTTTGAGCCCTGTTGGCAAAAACAACTGGGTCAACCCATAACCACCGACCAGCTTACTTACGGCCGGTTTTGGCAAATTAGGATGGTCAATCGGCTTGACCACCTTATCTTAAAAAGAAAATTCAAAAAAATAAAAAAATAAGAATTTTATGTAATAGTTTTTTTTTTTTTTTATGTTTTCTATTATTTTGAAAAATATTGGGAAGTATTTTAGCCATATATATATTAAAGGTGCAGTTTATATAGAGCCGAGGCTCTAAACAATCAAATTAGAGCCCGCCTTCAAATAGTATTAAGAAATATGGTTTCAATAGTAGAATGTTTTGTGATAGCCTTAAAATACATTTCAGCTTTTGTTATAAAATTTGAAGCATAAAAAATGGTATAAATCGAGGAAATCTATGAAAACTTGAAAATATTGAAAATTGACGGTCCAAAAATGCGTTACAAGATGTACTATTTCCAAAATTGAAATCCATTTTTTTCTCATGCTCATGTATCTTGATGTCGAGATGATCAATTTGATGATATTTGAGCATCAAAACAACTTCTTCCGATGAAAGTTTTGAAGTAGGCTCTAATTGTATTGTTTAGAGCCTAGGCTCTATATAAACGTTTTCCAAATACTAATGTTTATATTTTACCCATCTGTTTTGAAATATCTGGTTTTGATAAGGTCATTACCTTAAATAAGGTAATCCCGTCACCTCCAAAACTCATCAAAAGATATAATTTTGATGTTGAAAATTTTAATAATGAGTTAAAAAACTACTTCACATGGTATTATAAAATTTAAAGCTAGATTGAGCAGATCGAGTGACCCATAAAAATCTTAAAAATGGATAGTATAGATAATATGCAAGACAAGATGTATCATGACAAAAAGGGATATTATGGGACCGGACCCGTTACGAAATAGAGAAATACCGGTACTCTTATACACTACCATACTTCCCACAAGTGTGATTTACATTAATGAGCCTGCCTATTTACAACACACAAGTATAGAGTGATTTCAGCCCTCCGATTTAGCTCCAATCTCAATGTCAAAACCCTCGTTCACCTGTTAACCCATTCGTCAGGTTATCCAACTAATTTTCAGTTTTATTTCTGACCCTATTAATCACTACCCCAATTTTGGGTATTCCTCCTCTATGTCTGCCTTCTTTTTCTCTCTCCGTTCCCTCTCTCTCTCTATGACTTTCGGGTTTTTCATGAAAGTATGTGAGTGTGTTATCAGGAAAGTTTTGCTAGTATATAATGAATCCAAACCTTTGAACCTTTTCTTAGCTTAGCTTTAACATAATTGTTGTCAATATTTGAATCTCTTATATAATTGTTAGAAAAAATTACAAAAAATCTAGATTATGTAACTTATCCCCAACTTAGCTTTCTCTCTTATTTTTTTTCCCAAAACAAATTTTTTATACAAATACCGTCGAGGAAAAGGTTTATTTTTTTTAAACGGAAATGCCCTTCCCATACACAAAATCATTTTGTCCAGATTTGACTTTTACTTTTGGATCCAGTAGCACATTGCGAGACGTCACAAGTGCAGACCTCTCTAAAACAACCGCTAGGCCGAAACTGAGCACCAGACTGCCTTTATATAGTGTCGGAGCCCTGAAATCGGCATCTAATAACATATACTATCGAACCGCCATTTGTAACTGCGGACTGCCCTTTGCAACTGTCGGAGCTCATTATGCACAGTGCCGAATAGACCGCATTTTACACGGTCCCGGAGTCTTACTACTGAACCACACTTTACCTGTTTCGAAACCCTATTACCAAACTACATTTTACCTATTCTAATGGGATAGAGGAAAGAGAAGCATGCGTAAAGTTAGAGTTAGGGAAGTAGTTTAGGCATTTTTTTTATTTTTTATTTGATTGGAGGTATTTGCAAAGAAAATATGGAAAGAGAAGCATGCGTAAAGTTAGAGTTAGGGAAGTAGTTTAGGCATTTTTTTTATTTTTTATTTGATTGGAGGTATTTGCAAAGAAAATCTTTTTAGAGAGAAAAGTGTGACAAAAACTTAAGTTGAGGTAAGTTGTATAGCAAGTTTAGTGTGGGTTTTTTTTTTTGGTTATATGGCTTGTAAATTTGCTGGGAATTCTTGAAAGACTAACACAAACACAAAGGAAATAGCTAGAGTTCATGGCCACTGATGATGCGCTCGAAGCTGAGTATCATGACACAGAGGATATAAAGATTATATTTATAGGGAGAGAGAAAGAGGGAGAGAGATAGTACAAAAATTATATTTCTAGAGAGCAAGAGAGGATATTTATAGAGAGAAAGGAGAGGTTATAGCTTTGGGCGGGAGGCGGAAAGAGAGAGGAACGAAGAGAGGGAAAATCCAAGAGAGAGAAACGGAGAACGAAGAGAGGGGAAATCGACAAAAAAAAAAGAAAAAAAGGTACGGATTAGTAGGATTAGGCATAAACCTGACAATTATTTAGATAACCTGATGAGATTCGACCTAGATCTGACGGTGGAAGGCTAAAATCACTTGTAAATTTGCAATGATCATTCCCCATGGAAAACGCCATATTCCTCCAACGTTCTCGCACTTTCCCCTGAAAACTCACCTCCTCTAACAAAATTTCGACCGAAATAACAGAAATTCGATAATACGACTCTGGATCTCGGCCTATACTTAGTGGAAACAGTTTTCGCTGAAATTTCTTAATTTCGGCATTCACGTTTCAGAGGGTGTGCGAACGTTGCCCAATTGGGGAGAGGGAAGATGACGGCCTTGAATTTTCTCTCTCTAACTGCGAAATTTGCTCTCTACTCTCCGCAATGTTTCAGTCACAGAGAGAGAGACTCTGGAGTTTATCCGAAATTTTGGCCGACTAATTATGCGAAATTTCGTGGCGGACCAGGCATGGTGGCTGTTCATGTTTCAAATTCTTTATCATCGGAAATCAAACCACCAAAACCCACAATTAAGCTTGAATTCATGGGGGTTAACACCTCTCTCTCTTGAAATGGGTTGCTCTTTTATTTGAATATATTGGAATTTGGAACTAATGGGGTGTATTCTATTTGGGTTTTCATCAATGCCTCTCTCTCTCATGAAATGGTAGCTGAAATGGGTTGCTATTTTCTTTCACTATATTGGAGCTTTGGGGGTGTATTCTATTTGGGTTTGCATCCATGCCTCTTTCTCTCTCTCTCTCTCTCTCTCTCTCTCTCTCTCTCTCTCTTACATCCATTACTTTATTTGATATATCTTGTAAACAGCCAAAACCAAACCCAGATGGTACCTGTCCAGTGCAGACAGCTTCAGCACTCAGTGGAGAGAAATTGCTCAGAAACATAATGCTTGATAATAAAATTGAGCTATATGCCGCATATGTAAGTCTACTTCCACTTCGAATTTCATCACTTCTCTGATTCTTTTATGTATCAACAATGCTAACAATAATGTGAACACTTTTTTAGTTGTAACATTATTTTAGTTCTTTATTTGAACCTTGATAGATTTAACAGTTTCCGGTTTGACGACAATTAATAGTACCCATTTGCAGTATCAAGATTAATAATTGAAGCACATTTTGAAAGATTGTAATATAAATGTACCCAATTTGAGGTATCAAGATTAATAATTGAAGCACATTTTGGAAGATTGTAATATATATGGCTGCAGACTAAGGGGTTTGTTTTTATGAACTTCAGGACACAGGCTAAATGTTCTTAGTCTTTGTTATTTTTGTGGTGATGAATTTAATATCCTTTTTTGTAAAATTTATTAGGGTAAAGTCATGAATTGTGGGGGTGGTGGAAGTTGTGGCACTTGTATTGTGGAGGTAAGAACGAAAACGTTGGACACGTTTGTGATTACATTTTTACTGAATTTGGATGTTTTGTGTTTATTCTCTGTTGAGATCATTAAATTTAGTATGAATGCTATGCATCACTTAGGTGTCTTCACTTTGGTAAAATACTTTTGGACAGTTTCTTTTGCCTAAAATGTTTAATTATTTTGGGTTGTCTTTTGTGAGTATTCTTCATCTTTTATGTTAGGCCCCTCATTTCTCAATGTTATCTTCTATGGTAGATTCTTGGCCATTTGAAAATTTTGAGGGCCTTAGAAACTTTTCCACACCAGTAAGTGGAAAACTGCAAGGAGAAAAAGTATGGAAGAAGTAGAAAGAAATCTGTGGTAGGCAAGGGAAACTCTGATGGCTTTCCTACCCAATGTAGAAAAACATGGACTCTGCTCAGAACTCAGAATGGTCATCGCATCCGAGAGCAACTCAGCCGAGTCTACCAAGAAATTAATAAAATAGCAGGAACCAGCCAATCTCGGCCGGTTTCCATGTTTAGGGGTCCAGGCTCAGCATCGTGCTGAGCCTGAGTGACTTGGGTGGATCCACTTGGGCTTGCATTCTAGCATTGTTCCTACAAATTAACCTTTCAAAAGCTTAAAATTTACATGGGAGAATGATTGCCATGAACAAGAATACTGAGAGTCGAACGTCAGCTGGCTTCAATGGAAGCTGATTCATGATAAATTTGTTTTGACCAATGTTCAAGAAGACGTAGGCAACTGCCTGGGTGGTGAGGGCTCTGGACTCCCTAGGCAGGCGCCTAGCATTTTCCGCCTAATACTGTCCTCCTTAACCACGCCTAGGCTTTTTTTGAAAAAGTCCGCCTAGGCGGCCGCCTAGGTGGTCGAGCGGCTGACTTTTCGTTCATTGGTTTTGACATATCAGTTTTTCAACACAGTTTTCAGTATTACTTTTGTGTTGTTAAGATGTTTGAGTCTTTATAAATGGACCCAATATTTTGTTTTGAAGGTCATCCATGGTAAGGAGCTCTTAAATGAAAGAACAGCAACAGAGCAGCGGTACCTGAAGAAGGCATGCTATCTATCTGTTCTCCCGTTTTCAATCTCTACTTGGTTCACCATGAAAAAGTAAAGAGACCTGGTATTTTAATCTGTGAAATACCTAAGAACATTCTATCTCAAATGATAGTGAATGGTGTAATATGAGCTTGATAATGAAAAACACATGGCCCAAGATTAGAAGTGTGGAAACTTTATCTACTCCACTTTACAAGGTCATTTCTTTGACTTAAATCTTTTGTTTATATTGGCACCATAGAAACCTGATTCTTGGAGGCTTGCCTGTCAAACTATAGTTGGAAACAAGGAAAATTCTGGAAAGGTATGTTTTCTAACACACTTTCTTTTCCTATTGCATTCATGATCTAGTTTCATGTACACCATTGGTTGCATGCTTAACTAATGGGACAAATGAGATTTGAGATACCCCGAGTGAGTCTGCACTTTGTTATTGTCAATGTTCTGTGACTCGTCCGAGTCAAATTGGACTTGGTCATGCAGATTCGGCCTGTGGGTGAGACCGAGTAGGGTGTATACCCTACATTATATTATAAAAGTATAATGTTTAATTTGATTCACATTACAGCTAAACGCCTTAGTGGTTAGTGTTTACCGTCTCTGACTCTCATTTTTGGGAGATCGAATCCCTCAAACACCATTGTAGCAACCTATCGGGGATCAAATCCCCTCAGACACCACTTTACCACCCTAGAAGGCATACACTTATATTCCATTTATTTTTTAATAGAGGTTCAAAAAACTCGCCATTGGGGTGGTTCAATCCCTAGACCTCATGGGAAAAGCCCAAGACATCTACTGAGTCACCATCTGAACTTTGTTGTAAATCAAAAAAACGTTATATATACTGCAATTTTCTGTTTTTCTTTTATTGTTTTTCTGAATGGGCTGGACTCGAGCAAGTTACTTGGACTTGCCCGAGTAACTCACCTCCGGCAATGGGTGAGTACCCAAGCCAAGCCGAATCCCGGTAGCTTGGTTATTGGATTGGATCATTGAACGGTGCTATTAAATTATATTTATGGGTGTCAAATATATTGGGGCTTCAAATAACAACAATAATAATAATGAGGAGGACTAAAAAGACCTCCAGCACGTAGGAGAAGGTAAGACTTTTCTATGAATTGCATTGTGAATGTGTACCCTCGATTTCTTCGATGGCGGCTCCTACTTTAATTACGACTCCCTTTAACTATGATTCTGGACCATCCATTTATTAGACGATCAGATAGACTGTTTTAAAAGCTTAAATTCATTTTTCTTTTTGGAACTGAACAAAGTGATCAAGAACTGTGAGCAAAAATAAATGGTTTAAAATATTTCTATCATGGCTTTTGTGGGTAGGATCAAAGATATAAAAATTGACCCCCTGATCCTTCGAGCAACAACAGCAACAATAAACACAGAATGGAGAATAGATTAGGTGGTCCTGAGGGTTTATGTTGTTCATTGGGACCCTCTGGTCAAACACCAGGCTTTGGGATTTGATGTACCCAAAACCATCTAATAATATTTCTTTGCATTCTAACATTAACAAAAAAAAATGATTTGAAACTCAAGCTGCCATTAATCAAAATTGGCCCTGTATTTGGATTGTCCGTCATATATAGGAATCTTGGGGTCTTTTCTTTAGGTGTGTCTACATTGATCTTAGATGTACAAGAAGATTTAAGTTTTACTGAAATCTCTCTAACTGGGTCTTTTGATTGCTGATCAAAATCCAACTGTGATCCAGAAATATTTCTTTTCCTCTATTATTCAGGTTGTGATTCAAAGGCTGCCCCAATGGAAGAAGTGATCACAAGGAGAAGAAAGCTAATTCTATGCATGGGAAGTTCAATTGGATGTACATCATAATATTTTTGTATTATCGTTTTGGAAGGCGTATCATTGGATAGACCATTATAGAACATTGTATTCCATCTCTATTCTCATTGTTTTTGTTGTTCTTTACATTAGATTGTCTTCTGTTGGCCGTTTTCTGTATTTCCGGAACAATTTGTTCATTTTGTGGGATTAAAGATACAAAATGTCATTCATCTCTCTAAATAAACACTTTTTAAGTTCGAGTAATTAGGGTTTAGGGTTGTTCACATTTTTGCATGGCTTTTTTGATTGATACATAGTTGCACACGGATGATTTGACCAAATTCCTCAGAAACCAGTAAGCTGAATTTTCCTTTTCCAATTTATTTTCCAAATTATAAAACTCAGATTTTCAGGCTCCCAGGTAATAGCCCAAAAATGTGTTTTGTAACAATGATCCCACCCCCTACAACTCTTCACTCACTCCATGACCATCCCACACCTCACAAGCTCCTCTAGTCCCCTCTTCAACCGCCCAGCAGCCTCAGCACAAACAGTTTCCTCCAGTCCCCCAAATGAAACCCTAATGTACCCATGCCCACCACTTGCACCTCCAGGTATAACCACTACTTTGTGACGCTTAGCGAGCCAGCTCACCACTTTCAAGTCATCAGGGACATTTTCAGGAAGGCGGGCCCATAAATATATGGCCCCCTCTCCGCCCTTTATTGCATCTTTTCCTAATGGCGAGAGGGCCTCTCTTAGCATGTCTCTACTCTTCACCAGGGTCTCGACTCTTTCTGATATCCACTCAGGGCCCTCCTCTAATGCATAAAGCGCGAGCTTTTGGCTGATTATGGATGCACATATGGGAATATTATCTTGGATTTTGAGAAGCTGCTTATCAAGGCCCTCTGCATCAGATGGGTATGCAATCTGCATGCATGACATGGGAGTTGGGATAAGCGGATTGTGACTCGTGGAAAAAATCATACACATACATGCATGCATCTGTTCGGGTGGGTGCATATCCAATTAGATTTTGTGTAGGTATACAAACACGTCCATGAATGTGGGTGAACCATGGGTCGCAAAAGAATGCACAATGAAATTATGTATCCATCGATCTCATCTAATCATCTATCTACACATAAAAGTGTATGTATTTATGTATGTCTTGATATACATACATGTCAACTTGTATGTATGTGTGTCTGCCTAGAAGGAGGAACTAGTATTTCCACCCATCAATAGTATGGATGAGAAGAGACCCTATTTTTGCACAAGTAAAAGCAAGGCACAGTGAAAATTGAAAAAAACAAATAGCTTGATGAATATCACTTACATATCCAACTCGCCACCCCATCATGCCATAGGCCTTGGAGAAGGAGAACAGGTTCACTATATGCTGATCCTCGACACATGCATGTTTCAACCCATCATACATGAAGTACCTGCCAGGCGATGGAGATTCATGGATATCTTAAAAGCCATGAGATACAGTAGTCAATTTAACATTCGATGGCTATGTGCCTATGCACTAATCATTCACAAGGACCACAAGCATTCAGTTTATTCTGCATGATCACATGTGAAACTATATTCCATAATAATTATAATCATCATCATCATTATTAAAGGCTTTTCCCAACTATTTTGGGGTCGGCTACATGAATCTTAGTCCGCTATTTTGCTCAATACAAAGGGGAAATATATATATATATATATCTATATATATATATATATATATATATATGAGAAATGATCCTATAGGACCCTCCCCCCACCAGTGTGTGTGTAGGACCCCAAAGGATCACCATTAAATTTGACACGGATCTATAGAAAAGTCATGTCCCACACGCATGTGTGTAGGACCCCAAAGGATCGAAGTCCAATGAGTGATGGACAATGATGGAGAGTGGGACCAACTTTTGGGGTCACATCCTGTTTTGTTGGGTGCCAATCTCACTCTGTCACTGTCCATAATTTCAATGGACAGTGTTGACCCAATGCACTACACTTTTCTCCATGGTCCATGCGATTATAGCATGCTTTCCCTAATACAAATTATAGAGAAAGATAGTATACACTAACTTACTCATAGGTATTATCCACCACAAGCCATGAACCAACACTTTTGCAGAGATCTGCTATTCTCTAAACCATACGAAAGGGAAAAACATAATGAGGATCAAGATTCAAGAATGATCAGAGAAATATAGAGAATCATCAATTGGATGCTTAGAATAAAGAAGAAACACACCTTGAGAAGATGCGCGGGAATGAAAATCCCTGATGGGTTGCCTGGATTGACAACACTAACAAGTTTAGGGACAGGCTTATTCTCCTCCTTTGTTAAAGTTCTTTCTAACCAGTCTGCAAATCCAACAAAAAAAGAATTGGTCCATGACAAGAATAGAGAACTTCAAACATGGAAAGGTTCACTTGGGGAATGTATCATGCAGGGAGATGAATGCATGGGATGTAGAAAGATTCAACAAGCAAATGAGAAATGAGAAATGGAATCTCAATCTCTAACCCTCAACATATAGTGGCCATGTAAGATATAGACTGATGCTCTCAGATTCATTTATGTTTCAGTTACAATATAATCATGCACACCTTCTGAGAAATATGATCCCACGTTTGTTTGGACCCAATATTTAGTTTCTTTGAATATTTGCTGGAGAATGTGATGTCCCATCCATTTTTGTTTTTATTGTAAGAATTCACAGGAAGAATTTCTTCAAGATACTGACAATGAATAAACTAAATCCTAATTAACTTCCTCAGATACAGTGGATCCTCTCCTCTCTACAGAACCTGTTAATGAGCTTCAAGCCTGTGGCCACAAGATCATAAGTTGGGATGAACATTTAAATATTTTACAAATAGTCCACAAGTAATGCTTTGCTCTTCCAAAGGAATATTTGTTCACTATCTGTTGACTGGAGCTGGTATTATTAGCTTCCTGACATTTAGGGGACCCTTCCTCTCTCAAGAGTGTGGACACAAGATCACAAATCGGGACCAACATTTAAATATTTTATAGATACTTCACATTTAAATACTCTCTCTCTCGATCTCTTGCTCGATCTCTCTCAATCTCTCTCTCTCTACATACAATTAGATGTATATTGAGCTTACACATGTTTCTCACATAATCAATGGTTTCTGATCTTGGTAAAGACATCAACTCTGAAATAAATGTAAAGGATTCTAAGGCAAACTACTTGCAATGCAGAAATATTTGAACCCATTGTTTACAAAGCATTAATATCACAAATAACATAGGTAAAAAAGCTAAGAAAAAATGCTGAGATAGGAAATTTCCATACCTACATCGGGCTGAAGTGTATCAGGGTTTCCAGGCCCCACCAATATGTTTGTGATGCCTGTCATTTGGAAGGACATGTATGAATTGAAGTAGTATGGTGTAAACATAACAACAGAATCCCCAGGATCACAAAGTGCGAGCACAATATTCACGAATGCCTGCATAAGACAAACTGTTCTATAAAACATTTTCCAGAATAAATACAGTTATATGCTTTATGGATTTATCTGAACAAAAATGAAAAAAATCAGAAAAGAAAGAAGAGAAGTAACAAAATGAAATAGATATCATGATGTCGTAGAATAAGGGAAAGACAATCCATCCACGCACATTGAATCTGATAATGATCTCATTAGACTTGCAAATCTGAACTATCAAAGTGAAATAAGATAAGGCACTAGATAAGTCCAGCTCAAACATCAGTTACATGAAAGAGTGTAAATAAAAATTAGTATAATAAAACAGAGTAAATAATTAAAAAATAGAGTAACACAAGGAGAAACTCCACAAAATAAAAAAGCATTAAGGTAGATGATCAAGGTAATAATGAGCACTGGGAAACAGAGGTATAACCAAGGACTTAAAACACTAAACTCACAAAATCTACAAAGGAACCACATGAGCGGAAATAAAGACACATAAACAATATCCCGCAGAGAGGAATGATCAACATAGCTTGTAAATACCACATCATATGTTTGACCACCAATGGCTATGACATAAATTTTCTTATTGATGATATTCATTCATATATTTCAGACCATTGACTTGAATAAGGGTCATGTTTGACACAGCTGTTGCTAGTCTTTCTGTTTGGTGATTATGTTCACAGAAACAATAGACATATCAAAAATCAAATTTTTAAGAATAAATATCCTCAGACTTTGGGAAACCAACTATCAAAGATAATATGGCTCAATCCAACTATACTTTCAGATTAAAATGTTGTCCTAGTTTCAATGAAGTAAATGGTTCAATCAGATTTCAAAAGTATTTGAAGTGTTAAGAGTTACCAATCAAAAGAAGTCAAAGCAATAACAACCTAGAGTTAAGAAACAGGCCCCTGTGGTGGTATCAGTTCATATTCCTCAATAGGTTGTGAATGGGGAATAGGAACTACTCAACCTAAATACAGGTAATACCATAACAACAGTCTCGTAGAACCAATCAAGAAGTCTTAAAGTCACAATTGAAGAAAAATCGACTGACAGACTTGAAAGAGACCTAAACGGATTGCATGATAATATGTGTGCGTGTGAGAGAGAGAGATGGAACAATTCTTCTCAGCTATGATGAAAACAGACCTCAATAAGAAAAAGTTATTCACCTGATTTGCACCAGCTGTAACCATGACCTTGGATTTGTATAATTTGTTCTCCCTCTGTAACTGCAAAACTAAACGAATCAATTAATTTCGTGAATTGAAAGCACGAAATCCATAATACTTTCAACAACCCTTGAAGAAATAAAATATCTATAATAGAACACCAGGGAGCCGATAAAATTCAAAGCAATCATGTAACCCATTGAATCACCTTCTCACAATTTTCAAATCAACCCAGAATGGTCAATTTACATTCTTATGCAGTACACACTTTTAACATAAGGATCTCTCATAGCTGCCCTTAACCTCCAAATTTAGTTTCGATACAAAATAATTAGATTTTCATGTATATAAGATATAGAAATTCATGAGTCAAGCACTGAATTAATAATTAGAAGAATGGATATGTTAGATATGGAGCTTTTCCAATGAATAATAATTACAACCAAACACTGCTACCATAACAACTTTTTGTTCATTAGACACTGGTTACTGCATCACTTGTGGTTGCATAACTAGTCAGTCCCGATCCTTTTCTGTCCCTTAAGTCACTGAAAGCCTCTACACAATCTCCTGTCATGGGAATTCTTTGTGTCTTACACACAGGTCCTTTTAATTATGCCTTTATAGGGGCAAAATGTTGGCATAAGTTCATTATTCTAGACCATGATCCAGGACCAGTTGGCAGAGATATTGAAGGAAGGGTGTGATGGTGATAGGCAAAAATGTTGAAGCGCTCAAGTGAACTTGAAGGCCTACTTATAACTAAGTTAACAGGAAAAATAGCGCATAGAAGTGAGGTGCGAAAGATGGTAGTTATCCATATTGGATTGGCCGATTAGATCCTATCCATATTTAACTGTGAGCACATGTCATATATATGTGTTTGGGGGAACTGACAGATCAAGACATTGAATGACACACTTAAGACATTGATTATTGTCTTTCTTTTCATTTGTTAAAGAGATGGACAGTTAAATGCACTCATAGCAAATATATCTTCAATCCATTGTGAGCATTTCAGCTAAATTTTCAAAGGCTAGGGATCACTGGGTGATTCTTTAATTCCATCAGATACCCTAAAGTGGAATGCTTAGCTTAATGGAAACTAGGGAAAACGTTTTGTAGAAATTGGAAATTGTTGACGACTTTTCATGCAGATTTGTTCTACAAATTTCTATACTTTGCTCTCAGTCATGTTCCTACTAGGGAGGAACAATTTAGTGGCAGCAAGTATGGTGTATTTAAGAACAAGATGGAGCCAAGGGACCATAGACTGTGCGTGGCTCCAGAGTTTGTCTTTCTGCATCTTGTTTCCTTAATAATAATTTCATCTTTACATTAAATGCGCGTGTGTGAGTGAAACGTGTGTGCATGTTTCACACATGCATGCCTATCCGCATGCAAGTGCACAAACACACACACTCACACACACGCACACAAAGAGAGAGAGAGAGAGAGAGAGAGAGAGAGAGAGGCCAATAGGCAACAAAAATTCTCTCACTACCTCCTCCCATGATAGCAACAGACACACTTTTCCCCATAATTCTCCCTTTTATTTGGACAATTAGATAAACTGTTTTCAAATGCTTCTTAATGAAGTTATATCAGTACATAAGCAATGGAATTCAGATACTTGCGATGCATTTATTTTGTCATATTCATAACTTAGGAAGATAATTTTGAACCATTCATAACAGTTAACAGTTTCAAAAAACAAAAAAAAAAAATTCAAAGAGAAGTACCTTTTCAGTTAGCGCCTCCCTAAGCTCCTGCAGGCCTTCATCAGCACCATAACGGCTCGATGAAGGCTCCCATATGGCTTCTTTGACCTTGTTTAAAGCCCTCTCTGGTGGTAGCCAATAAACAACACCCTACAACAAAGAGAAATTATGTAATAAAATTGCTAAGAGCATCATTGGAGAATATTAAAAACATGCAACGTGAAATATTTAAAGGGAAAATAAATCTTAGAAAATAAGCATACAATTTCATTTTGGCACATCTTTAGCTCTGATGACTAGAGAGCTACTAGAAATTTTTTGGATCCCAAATATTATTAATGGACAAATCACATCAAACCTGACAATCATTCCTGTGATATTCATGAGTGGTCTTATTAACACTGTCATATTTCATGGACCCCAAGATAACTATTCTTTTTTCTTTTCCTTTTTTTTTTCCTTTGTTTTGTGCTTTTTACGAAGGTAATTTCATAGCATCCATTTCCAGCGAATATACTCTTCCTTACTTGCATTTTATAGGGCTCCAAAGGAGAATGACAAAAAACGTCTTTATATAATGCTTCGTAGGAGTACTTCAAGAAACAGCATACCCATAGGATGGGTGTAGCTGAGATGAGGATGTTGAGATGGAAGAGAGTCAGGACAAGAAAGAATAAGATTTGAAATGTATACATTTGGGGTAACTTAAGTGTGGCACCAATAGATGATAAGATGAGAGAAAGCAGCCTTAAGTGGGTTAGCCGTATACCAGTACAACACCTATTAGAAGGTGCAAGTTGGTTCAAGTAGAAGGCTCAAAAAGAGCAAGAGGTAGGCCCAAAAGGACATTGTTAGAGGTAGTGAGAAAAAAGATATGGCGACGTATAGCCCCTTACTGAAGGTATGGTCCTTGATAGAGCAAAATGACGGATCGAGATTTGTGTAGCCGACCCCAAATAGTTGAAAAAAGGCTCCGATGATGATAATGATGATGATGTTGAGGGGCACCTCATTAGCAATGAACATCCCCTATGTCTCTTTAAAACTTTCATACATGTTCAAGAGAATCTTTTATCAATTGGCCCTATTTCATAGGATAGTCATAAGGGTTCATTATTTCATTAATAACGCTAGAAAGTTCTCATCAATTTACGTGTATGTTTTCATTGAGAGAGATAATTATGAAATATGGCATGTTGTAAGAACTATGGCCTTGGGGAAGGTACCTAATACAATGGCACAATCGCTTTTGATGACATATTTGCTTTTTGAGAACTAAATTCGTTAAGAACCGTTATTTTTGAAAGTTCAAACAATACATACTCTGATCTGAAGTGAGAATTTTGAGCTGCTATAAATCCCAACATCTGAAAAATTGATCAAGAAGTTTCCTATTAATATTTCATTATTTGGTCGAATTAAAAGTTTTGGCTTGATGATTGACATCCAACAATAGTTGGAAGAAAAGGAACCAATACTCAATAATTTGAACAAATATACGCTAAAGTACACCTTACAGAAAAGGTCAAGTTGAAAACTCTAACATTATGTCGATTGATGCATCAAGTGATCATTAACATAAAGATATAAAAGTATAAAAAACACAAAGCAGTACCATATTCAAACATTAGAAAAAGAATAAAGCACACTTAAAGCATATAACAAACTGGCACCAGTTGCAAATTATACCATAGACAAATGCTAAATAAGAGCCATTGATATTATATATAACTTCCCAGCCTTGTCTTTCAAAGTGTACGCTACATGGATCTAATGAATTGGATGAAGAAATTATGATAGGATACAAAAAAGAAGAATAGTTCTAGTTCAGTACAAGTAAAACATCAAAAAACGGGTCTGGACCAATACAGAATCAGAAAAGGACTGAAAAGGAAGGTATCCACACCTGTGCAAGCGAAATGGCACCGTTCACCCCCCGAACTAGTTCCTGTATCTGTGGGATCGAGCACAATTGATCATTAATAATTTGAAAATGGAATCAAAGGCAAAGAGCAGAAAAACATGATATGATAATCCATAAGCAATTTTTTGTGAAATTTGAAATACAGAGTCTAATATATCTTGCTCAAAACTCTTCATACATTTCGAAGATTCAGAAAATGGATTGGCCAAAAGTACCAAACCTTTTCTGGAACATTCAGAAGTCCAATTATGCTGTTTGGGTATCTTCCTTATATATACCACCATTAATTTAAGGGTGCAGTTGGCATACGGATGCATCCGTAGCTGTAGAGGTAAGGTGCACATTCAATTTTATCATGGTATATAATTTTGATGTAAAATGTTCTTAGGATTATCTCAAAATCTAGTTTCATATCTAATTATAAAATTTGAAATTTCAAAATGGTTAAAATCAAGTAGATCTATAAACATATGAAAATCTTGAAAATGGACGGTGTAGATAATATGTTGTAAAATGCACTATTTCTGAGACTTAAAATCTTTTTATTTTTGATGGTCATACATCTCGACATTGAGATGACCAATCAAAGGGCTTTTCAACATTAAAACTACCTTTTCCGATAGATTTTTGAGGTGCATCTGTAGTTCTACATTATAAGGTTGCATCCTTATATAAACTTTTTCCTTAATTTAATTTTACAGATCAAAGATTTCTTTCTCTGGCATTTCCAGAATCTCCATCTCATGGGATGAATAAAGTGATATCCAAATTAAACAAACTCGGATTTTTATGCATATTGCTGGTAACTTTTAACTTCTTTGACCAAACAGAAATCAAGATCTGTTTAAGCCACCCACAAGCATTGCGAAAAAGACTATCAGTTTAAACCTAGGCAATATTACTTATATTTCTCTGCAACATGGTTCTTAAAATCCTTCCAGTTTACAGGGTGGAAATGGAATGTTATACAAATTTCACACAGTGTCAAAACAAATTTCTTTTTTCCTTGCATGACTTGACGGCCTTCACATCTAACATTTTCACAGAAACTAATAGAATAATAACTGCCTCATCCATCTTTATTAACCATCCTGAAGAAACACACACACACAATCTACCCCTTCTGAGGCATCAGTTCTATGGGTCTAACTATTTCAGAAGCTGAAAAATGCATTTAGACTACATTTGAAAGTGACATTTGGTTCAAAGAAGTCCAAAAGCAGCTCATTGCTCTATGAGAGGAATTTGTCATTCCAATGCAAGAAGTGGAAGTAACTTGGGGATGAGTGTGGAGCATTATAAAAATTCTATTAGAACCTTCGGGGATTTCACTTAATTGACGAAACATTACTACAGGTCAATGCTGAAAGTCGGGTTGTTTTGAAAACTTCATGCAAAGCACTTACAAACTCGTGAAATGCTCACGACAAACAGGCTTTACAAGTTACATAGTTGAATTTAAAATGCTTTGATTTCCTTAAGTATGTAAGTATCACCAACTGAAAGCTCAAAGAATGACATATCCCTAATCACAACACAGTTCATATGTTTATATAAAATTAAGCTTTCTAGTTATTTGGAGTAGGCTACCTCATAAGGAAAAAAAAAAGGAAAATATAAAAGGGTTATGTTAATCATCCCAGACTCCGTAAACCTTATGATAGTTTTGAGAATGTAGGAAATGGCGTCACTAATTTGGGTATTAAAATGACAGATTAAATATTTCTCTTATTTACTTAAGTGAAAACACATTCCACAAGCCAGAAGAAATGAAGAAAGTTCACAGGAGAAGATTCCCAAACAAAGGAAAATTAAATATGCCATTATCCTTAGGGAAGCAATCTGATTGCCTTTATTTGTTTGTGCTAGTCCAGTCTCACATAGACATGATAGTTTAGAAGCATAAATTTAAAAGATGCAAGCAAAAACTGAGGACGCAACCAACCAAAGAGAACAAGGAAGAACAAGGATAGAAAAAGCATTAAGTACCAGAAACACCACTTTTACAAAATAAAAATGATATCTGAAAAAGAAACACCACCTTTACAAAAAAATGACATCTGAAACAGAAACACACCTAAACTCATAAAAGTTCATATAATTATACAAAAAGCCTTCCCTTTTACCAAATCGAGTTTAAGCATCAGAAATATCCCTATTTTCGTGATTATTTCAGTATTCACATACATTGCAAACCAAAATTCTAATTGCTCGAATTAATCAATTAAATGATTGAAATCACTAGCATATTAGTCATAAAAGATGAAGCAAACAATCATAGAGTTTTTTCTTCCAGAGGGTCAAAGAGTTGAGGTTTTCCGTTTGTGTTCCAAAATTTTTAGGCCTTTTGGCCTTTGTTCCAATAAAATTAACAATAAAAATGGAAAACAACCAAATTCCTCTGATGCCATATATAGGCCGTAGGTGCATGCAGAAATTTTTAGCAATGACCAACAAACACCAGTTTTCCGATCCTTTTCCACCTTTCATGGTTGAGGATTCACTGTTCCTTTCCACACTTTCCCATTCAACTTCTTCAGAGTTCAGTCTACAACTGAACAGAAATTTTTTTTTTATTTTTTCTATGATGCTCAAGAACAGATTAGACTCTCACAAGTTGGTATCGTTCTTTGCTTTATTCATTTAAATTTTTTTTTTCAAGAAAAGCAAGGGAACAAATGAAGCTGTGGCTCCTTATAACGCACTTAAAATGATCGAACACCGCAAAAACCAGATGCATTTGTCCATTCCAAATGGATTGGTGTGTGAAATGGATTCAACAAAAAGAGGTTGATATTTCTTAGTATTTCTCTATGTATCAGCAAACCACCCTAGGGTTCATGGAGGCATACCTGGACCATGACAGGAGTATCAGTCTCCAGAGCCCTCTTTGCAAGCTTTGAGCAACTCCCCATGGCCTTTTGCACTTTCAGAGGACTATTACCCAAGGCAAGCATACATAAATATACAGAAATTTCAGTTTAAGAGAAGAGGATCTGAAAATTTACATGCTGTCAATTTCACCCAACAGCTAAACGGTGCTTAATCTGCGACAACCACAAGCAAAGGGTCTTGCTTTCAACGGCTCCATTGAAAAGAATATTCATGGGAAAAAGACTAAACCACCCCTAGACATACAAACAAACAGTGAATGAGGCCAAGAGGCCAAATTTTACCCTCGTACCCCTCAATTGACTCTACTTTTTAAGAAAGTGACATATTTTCTTACCATTTGTTAAACAAGATAAATCCAAAAAAGCTGGCATAACGAAAGAGAATACAGCCACTCAATGTTCCGGGCAGGAGTGGCAGTATGTATATCCGTGGCCAGCGCATCAGATCCATTTCCAACCTATTAAGTGAGTTTAGTCTGTCGTTTTTTCTTTTTTTTTTCTAATAGTATTATAAATGTTGTTAATGTTGTGATAAGTCCAAAATTTGAACCTATACCTAGATCTCAAATTGGGTATACCCGTCGGGTCACAGGTAAGGTATTACAATTGTAGCGTTGCCAATGTCGGGTCCCAGGTGAGGTATTACAATTGAAGCGTTGCTAATAAGCTGGTTGCCCAACCCTAAAAAAAAATTAGGGTTGGACTACAAAATCGTGGCCCGAGGATCAGGCTAGGGCCAGCCCATTTTGGCCTAGTGGGAACTTTTTTTTTTTTTAATTTGTTTTTTTACCCCCCCTTAACCCTATAAGGAGGGTCCGGCCATGGTCACGTAGCCCGACCCCTTCAGAAGCATGGGTGTTTTAGGTATTTGAAGCGAAATTTTGGGGTGTTCAAATTATTTACGTAACAGATAACATAAAGAAGAAAGGTTTGTAACGCCTGTGACTTTCTTGCAAAATCCGCCTCCATGCTTTGACCCAAGTGAACAAAAAGAGAGACGCAATAATTGCGACTGGTCGGGTTTTATAGGATGAATGATTTATCCTCTCGCTCTCTCTACTTTTCTTCCATTATACACTTTTTCTGAGGTTTATTGACAGATGTGAAACTATGTCTAATGTTCCTGTGATTTCTAGTATGCTTTTAAGTTATCATAATCCCTTGTTTTTTGGCATTTTTGGATTGAATTCACTGTTACACTTTTACCGTTTCACTTTCAAGGTCCAAATTTGTTTAGAGGGATTAGGGTTCCAACGCTCCAAATCTTTGCACGTTAGAAATAAACTATTGAATAAAGCAGCAAGGGAATTGACTTCGTATCAGATTATACGTAAGAAACTGAATAAAGTTAGTATTTGGTGGTTGGGATTGTTATTATATTTGCAAAATAAGAGGATTGATGATTACCCAATCCAAAGCGATGAAAGAAGCGAGTTTTATAAGGATTAGAAATTGGCTCACCTGATTTTGGCTCGGGTTTTGCTGATCTGCTCCCAAATGCGGGAAGTAGACGCTCATTGAGAGAGAGGGAGGTTCATGTGTGTCTAGGGTACAGTTATGGTGTAGTTATTTACCTCAGAAAGGTGGGGACCAAATTTAGTATCTCTTTAAAGCATGATTTTTTTCCAAAAGGAATTGATTTTTTGAAATTTATTGAGAATTCCAAGTTTTTCAAAAGATCTTAAAAAAAATCACTTTTTTTAATGAAACTGATAGAAACCCCGTGTGTGATAGAGGTGGCAATTTACTAAAAAAAAAAAAGTTGAGCAATTTTATAGAGATACTCGTGTACTACCAATTTCAGAGGTGGTGGTTGAGAAGGGTGCAAAGCCTATATCCTGATATTGTAAAACACATCTCATTCTCCTTTCTCAGAAAGTATACTTAAGATAAAAAACCATGCTATATGAACTATGAAGATGCTCATATTGAATGCATATCAGCCTTCGACAAAAAGAAAACCATTATGTGTGATTTCAAAAGTTTTCTCCTGAAGGAGAAAGGCCTTTATTTGTGATATCAAAAGTTTTCTCCTGATTGAGAAAGGGCTCTCTTGAAAGATGTGATCATAGCTACTTCAAAGTTCAAAGAACAGATATTTGTATTTTTAAGACAAGAATGAAAGGAAAAGAAAATCAAAACAAGGGAATACCAGATTTTTTATCACCAACAAAAATTTATCATATTTCAATAGCATTTGGAGATAAATAGAGAAAAATAACCAATAATCCCTTGATTCTAAGGCCTTTGAAGATTGTTCAAGAAGAAGAATCCATTATGTAGCTTATGAAATAAGCAGCATCACAATTCACATTATTATGAGAATTAGGGTTAGCGTTAGGGTTCCAGTTTTGGGACAGAATAGAATAAAGGGAAAATGGGCAACTGAGAAGAGAGAGAGAGGACAGAGCTTTAATCGAGGAAGCAATATTCGCAAAATCGAACCGGAACGGTTAACAGGTTATGAGGTTGGGAACGGTTCGAACCGGAACCGAACTAACCAGGGTGGTTAACCGGACTAACCGGTCAAGTAGATTTTTTTAAAAAAAATGGGTCAAAAACCCCAAAACATATTTAAAAAATTAAAAAAATAAAAAAACTTAGATTAAGTCATATATGAGTCATTTTTCTTCTTCTAAATTGGTCATGTATTAGTCATTTGAATCAAGTTCCATCATAAGGTGCAGACAATTCATGGTTTCAATAGAGCAATAGAAAGTTCTTGCAAATTCACAATACTTCTACAGTAATTCCATAGATTCTCACTTAATAGTAGTAAGTAGTGTTGTAATAAATATATCGGTGCAATAAATATATCGGTACGTATAAAGTCTAGTCTAATGAAATGTTATATAACAAAGTCGTAATTGTTCCAAAGTACAAAGCAGATGTGGTCGGAAATTTGTTAGCACGGAATGGAGTACTTTTACCATGTGCTATGATTTCCTATCAAAAACCCAAAGAATTCATTGTTTTATACAGTAAACTTAGCCAAGAAACATGAATGTTTTAATACTATATATATAACATTAAAAAGAAAGAAATTTTTTTCTCATATTCATCACAAAAAACATATTTTTATAAAAAAAAATATAACATTAAAAACAATATAACAAGCACACCAAAAATATATAACATTAAAAAGAAAGAAATTTTTTTCTCATATTCATCACAAACAAACATATTTTTGTAAAAAAAAAATATAACGTTAAAAACAATCCAACAAGCTCACCAAAAATATACAAATAACATAATTTTATAAATAAATAAAAAGTAATTTTATTAAGAAACAAATTTTTTTAAGAACTCTAAAATCAAGCCAAAGAACACAAACTTTAGAGTCAAAATCAACCCAAATCTTTCATTTTTTTAAACAAATTGACATGGGGAGATGATAGATACTTCAATTACGATTAAAATGCACCAAATATCAGGAAGATCAATTCACTATTGAGATCGTTCTTCAAAAATGGTGGATATTTCACTTCACGCAATTTTCAAAAACAAATATGTAGCAAAAAAAAAAATCATATAAATAAATATACTCAATGATAAATCAACATACCTGATGTATTCGATTGATGAAGCCTTGATGATCAAAATTAACTAATTAATTCAATAAAAAACGATCAATACATAGATAAAAAATCAATTGTTTTTCATCCAACACAGTTCTTCGAGCAGCAGCATTTTCGCCTGAAATCAACCTCCAAAATTGATCTTTTTCTACAAATCAAAATAGAAAAAAGTTTAAGACTTCAGTAATAAGTCAAAGCCCTACATTTCCATGCATATTCATGGGGTCTTGAAGCTCAGATTGATAAAATGGCAGAAATTTCACAGTTTAAGAAATCTGCCATTTCAATCGACCAAAAAATGTTTTTCTTTGATTTTTGATTAAATAAACAATGTTTTATAGAAAATTTCAGGTGTATAAGTGCAATAATTCACCAAAAACAAACAAAAACAGCCAGAAAAATCGAATAAGAAAAGGTTGCAAAACGTGAATCGCAGGTTCTATTTAAAATAACGGCCTCTATGTCAAATAACGACCGTTATTTAATATGGTACTGTTGTGAACGTTATATCGTCTGTTATATCGGTAAACCAGTCCAATTAGTTGAAACTAGCCGGTTTTGAATTAAAACCGTCGGTTCGACTTTGAACCGGCCGGTTTTGGTGATAAGTATTTTTGAAGGTCCCCGATTTTTTACTAGTCCTACAAAACTGGCTTTCACTGGAGTCGGTACCTTGGCGGTACTTATCTAACCGGCAGGTTCAGGTTCAACCCGGCTGATTTTGCCAACCCTGAGATGGAGACATACCATCTTATGTTTTGAAAGTGAACAAAATGACCAAATTGTCCTCGAGGTTTTAAGTTAATTATCGAAAGATTGTTCCAAGGAAATCATTAAATGACAAACTTGTCCCCAATATGGAAAAAGTGGCTCACAGTGTTTAGGGTGAGCCGGTTGTGCTAATACGCTTAAGTGACCGCACAAATTTCTCGTGGGCCCATCCTATGCATGTCGATCACAACCATTGGTCATTGGTTTCAATGGCGAAGATGTTATCAGATCTGACGAGCGGTTAGTTCAATCAAGAACCTCCTCGAATAAGTTGGATTATATTCCAAAAAAAATGCAAAAAATAGAAATAATAGTTTCAAAATATAAAATATATAATAAAAAAGTTTCTTAACTTCATATAGCTAATAAAAGCATAAGGTCGGACGACCCAGACCGGGTCATATTTGATATTTTTCAACCAAGACAAGTTTTTACTTTAGACCGAATCAGCCAAGGGACCGGCTAGACCGGTGGATCCGATCGTGTGTACACTCATGCATTAGAAAGTGATAAAAGAAATTGCTGGTCGCACCCATCCTTATACTAATCAAACCCCAAATGTGGGTGAAATTATAGTCAAAGGACTAAAAAATGAGTGGGCTATTAAGAGGTAATATTGTTGTGAACCACGTTCATGGGTGCAACTAGCAACCCTATCGGTTTTGTTGAATGGAGCAATATCATTATTTTCAAACACATTTGTTCAGTGCTTTTGTATGACCCGCATAATCATAGAGAAGGTGTGTATATCACTTCCAAATGGCATGAACATGCTTTCCACATTTTTAACGGAATTGGAAATCACATTCTTTCTATAATGATGGATGTATAAAAAAGCATTTTTTAAGTTCCCAAATAAAATTAGAATATGTAGATAATAGGATTCAAAAAATCCATAAAGAATTGATATGATGGGAGATTGGAGGAGAATAAGTTCAATAGTTTTGATGGAACAGAGGTTGATTCCAATCAGTATTTCCAATAAACTTTTCATTAGATTTCACTAACATTTTGAACCGGTATTAAAAATAAAGGGGTGTTGTTTCATATAAAAGTATTGTTGAGATTAATTTGTTCTCTTTCCGTGTCATTTCATTGCAGGGATTATGTTCAAAAGGAAATTTTTTTTGTATATTAATTAATTATGTATATAAATTTTTTTCCAATGGATGAGGACCTTAACCCATCCCATTCCCGGAGTAAAGGGATTGGGTTGGGTTAGGTAGACAGTAAACCTTGATGATTAAAAATAAAAGAGTATAAAAGAGCCTTATTTGTATAAGGCGTCTACTTTAAACAATCCAAAGCACACCTCTAAATTATGGTCAAAGACATATTTTTGTGCCGGACAATTTTGTGAAGGGCTAAAAAATTGTTTTTGTTTCTAGTCGTGAAATTTAAAGCTCTAGAAATGGTGTAGATCAAGTCGAACTATAAACATTTGAAATCTTGAAAATGCACTACAAGATGAATTGTTTTTAAGACTTGAAATTATTTTTTTCCAAGCTCTAGAAATGATGTAGATTAAGTCGAACTATAAACATTTGAAAATCTTGAAATTGGATAGTCCAAATGCACTACAAGATGAATTGTTTTTAAGACTTGAAATTGATTTTTTTCTATATCTATATATCTCGAGATCAAGATGATCAATTAGAGGGTTTTGCAGTATCGAAACAAAATGTTTTGGTGGATTTTTGAGGTGATAAGGTTGACACCTTATGTAAAAGTTTTCCAAATTAAAAACACCTATGGCATTTTAGAATCTTTAGGGGTTATTGTTGGCTCTACTTTTCTAACTAAATTCAATACTTATAATACTTTTATAAAGCGAAATTCTTTAAAATGGGGCTTCATTGTTTAGCTGTTCATTTTAATTTCCATCACAAAACTACTCGAAAAAAAAATATTTAAAAATTAAAAAATAAATTCCAAATGCCCATGCCCATAGAATTTTCTGTTTTGTGTATCTATGATATTTAACTTCCTAAATTAATATGCAATAACTATTTAATAGTGATTGTCTTGTCTATTTTCATATTTAAATTCTATTTTCATATATATATATATTGTAATAATTGCTTTGTATTAGTTGATATTGACTTGACTTATGGTGCATTGACTTATGGTATAATAATCAAAATTATTATGTTGATTATTATGCTGATTGTGTTGTATTTGCCTTTTGGTGCACCGACCCAAGTAGCTTGTCTAGTGGGACCTTTCAATTTTGTTACATTTTCCTTTCACTTTGGGTACTAGAGGGAACCACTTGTCAATAATTAAAATCTATCAAAGACCACGAATGTACGAGGGCATGTTAGTCCATCATAGAGAGTGAATTGTGCCCAACCCATGTGATGTTTTGGTGGACTGGTGTATTTTGGTGAATTGTGCCCCATTGGATAATTCTAGTGGATTGGTTCAATACCATTGTCCTGCCCCACGTGAATGATAAAATTGAGTTGAAATATCATTAGTTTTCTATTCATGGGGATTGATATATATCTTACAATACCGACCTAAGATCCTTGATTTGCAGGGCCTGAATATAACAAATAGGAAGTATGTTACAAGTAAATCAAATGATCCCTGATATGCAGGATTTGTGCATGACAAAAGGGATCCCTTACAAGTGTATATGGCAGCAAATATTTGAATGAGAAATCCCTAAATTATGGAGTCACCATTTTGAGTGAGAACTCCTAAAATTAGGGAGCCGCCAGTCACCCAATACTCCCCCTTAAGTTGGCGCCCAATACTCCCCCTTAAGTTGGCGCGTGATGATCGATTACGCCCAACTTGCCTCTAGGAAATGGAAATTGCTCTAGACTTATTACTTTGTAAGAATATCTACGAGTTGATGTTTCGTAAAGACGAGAGACTATAAGAATGCCCGAACAAAATTTTTTCTAGATGAGATGACAATCGATTTCTACATGCTTAATCTATTCGTAAAACGCAGGGTTGGCAGCAATGTGAAGGACCGCCTGGTTGTTACAGTATAGGCGCACTAGATGAGGGTAAGATACAACGAGATCCTAAAGTAAGGTTTTTAGTGGCACAAGTTCACACGTGGCTACAGCCTTGGCACGATACTCAGCTTCTGCTGAAGATCGTGATATATTGGGTTGTTTCTCAGTCTTTTAAGAAAGTCGACAAGCACCAAGTGAAGTAAAATAGCCGATAGTCGACCGCAAAGTCATGAGGTAGTTTGCCCAATCTGAGTCATAATGAGTTGTTAATTGGAGCGAGGAATTAGATGGTAAAAGGAATTCAAATGATGTCGTTCCTTTGAGATAACGAAGTACATGAAGAGTAGCCATGTAGTGAGGACGCCGAGGACTGTGCATAAATTGGCTAAGGATATTTTCTGGATATAACATATGTGGTCACGTGATAGTGAGATAACTGAGTTGTCCCATTAAATATCAATATCAACCAGGGTCATGAAGGAGGTCACCATCAGTGATAGTGAGACAAAGGTATTGCTCCATGAGAAAAGTAACTGGTTTTGTACATGTTAGTCTGGTTTCGACGAAAATATTAGGAATATATTTTCTTTGATTAATAAAGTTTCTGCCTTGTGAACGAGCGACTTACATGCCAGGAAAAATTTCAAGGTTCAGAAATCCTTGATATGAAATTTGGAGTGAAGAAATTGTTTTAACGGTAAAATGAAGCGGTTGTTGTTGCAACATAAATAAGGATAACAATGAAAGTCTTTCCAATAGTTTAAGGTAAATAAGGAATAATCTACAATATAATGAATAAAACCAACAGATTACAAAGTGGAATAAAACATATCGAACCACTACCGAGAGGCTTGTTTGAGCCCATATAATGATTTGTTAAGTCAACAAACTCAGGTTTGCCCTTGTCGAGCAAATCCCCGACGAAATCTGCATGTAAACCTCCTCATAGAAATCTCCATGTAAAAAGGCATTATGCACGTCTAACTGATAGAGGGAGCATCCTCAAATAGATGCAAGGGCAAGTACACATCTCACGGTGACAAGTTTTGCAACTGGCACAAATGTTTATGATAGTCAAGCCCTCCAACTTGTATATAGCCATTGGCCACAAGTCGAGCTTTGTATCGTTCAACAGTTCCATCAGTCTTGTATTTTATCTTGTGTACCCACTTGTGTCCAATGGGCTTTGTGCCAGGTGGTAGTGGTTGTAATGTCCAAGTATTATTTTGTTGTAATGCATTAATCTTAGCTTTCCTTGCCTCCTTCCAATTGGGAAATTTAACCACATTGGTAAAGGTTTTGGGTTCTTCCTGGGAGGAGATAGATTGGAGAAAGGAAAACCTTAGAAAGGGGGTCATGAGTACGTGTCGAAGAGCCTTGTGTCGTGGATGAAATCCTCATGACTTCTGGATGGACTAGAGAGCAAACGAGATCCTTATACCATATTGGCATGCGGCAAACACATGTGGATCGGCGAGATTTATCCAACAATGGTTGTTCTTGTGGTATGATTTCAGGTTCAGCAGGAGGTGTGATAGGAGCAAAATCAGTAACAGGTCAAGTCCGAAGTTAAAGTACCGAAGTCTGGGAAGGCAATGGTCAAGGCAATATTGTGGTTACTTTTAGTTCGTTTTGTGGAATTTTGCAGAAAGGAAATTTGTCCTCTATAAAAGACACATCTTTTGGATGTGAATATTTTGCAATTTGAATAGTTTGCAAGTTTTGAGATCACAAACACGGTACCGACATTGTGCAAAAGGATAACCTATGAATACACATCGAGATGCTCTGGAAGTAAATTTGTGTTTGTCAGGCCAATGATTGTGGGCATAACATAGATAACAACAGCCCATAGATGATCATAGGTTAGCTTGGAACCAAGAAGGACCTCATGAGGGGTTCGACCAAACAAGAAAGGTGTAGGCAAGTGATTTATGAGATATGTCGTAGTGAGCACACATGGATAGGTGTAGGCAAGCGAGTTTATGAGATATGTCGCAGTGAGCATATATTCTCCCTAAAACGTAATGGTAAGTTCCTTTGGAAGTGTAAGGCTCGGACTACATCCAACAAGTGACGGTGCTTACGTTCGGCCACCCCATTTTGTTGAGGGGTATCAACACAAGTCTGTTGATGATGAATACACTGAGCTCGAAAAACCTTTTACATATCTTAAGACAAGACCTCAGCCCCATTATTAGTTTGAATTTGTTGAACCAGATGTTGAAACTGGGTTTTCACCATGGCACATTTTTTTTAAAAAAATGTGTCATTTCGAACTTATAATGCATTAGATTAAGCCATATGCAACATGAATGATCATTGACAATAGGAAGAAATATTGTGCCCTACTACAAAATGTAATTACCCCCTAGATATTATAATAAATCAATTTAAATGACACATTACATCTATTGGTACTAATGGAAAAAGGCAACATTGTCTATTTTGTCAAATGGCACACATCACAATTATTCAAGAAAGAAGGTAAATTAACAAATTAGGAGAGCAACGAGAAAGTTGCTACCTATACGACTGACCTAACCTTTGGTGCCATAGGACAATGAGAAAGTATCTGCATAGATGGGTGACCTAACCGTTGGTTCTATAAGACTTTTATGAACAATTAGCAAGGTTGATGGTGATGGAGCTTGGACATACTGATATAGTCCATCACAAACTGCGCCCATTCTAATCAGCCTCTTCGTGGCAAGGTCATGAAACACACATAAGGTTGGGAAAAATAGCAGCACAATTCATCGATTGAGTCATTTTGCTAATGAAATACAAGTTAAAATTAAAAGACAAAACACATAAGATATCAAATAGTCTCAAGGTAGAATTCAGGTGAACAGTTCCTTTATATGATGATTTGTGTGTGTCTGGTTGGCAATTCCATCGGTGACATATTTAATACCACATTGGTGTTGAGAAGGGAATATAGGTGGGGTATCTTGTGGTATGATGCCCCACTATTAATGATCCAAGTATCAGGTGGAAGAGCAGAATGTGCATGACTAGAAATAGTACCTGCGAGGTTGGCAGAGGTCATAGAAGAATTAATTGAAAGTAGGTTCGACAGTTATTTATATTGTTTGGTGGTAAGTCCTGAGAAAGGAGAATAAGCAGCTGCGGTGACTTTATCTGTTGATACATTAAAATGGACCTGTGTACTTTGTGACCCATCATGATTGCCCACTTCTTGCCTCTACACGGGTCGTCTCTGCTTGTTTCAATTGGATGGACACATAATAATTTTGAAACAATGTGCCTTATTGTGGTCAATCACTCCACAATGTTCATATTTTTCTTTACTCTTACCTTTGGTTCCCTATGTATCTCGTGAACCTGAGAAGTTGCCAACCGCATGAGCCGCCACATCTGGGGTGGGAGGAGTCATTTGTATAAGCCGTATTTTCTCTTATTGACTAAGGAAAGAGTAGGCTTGACCAACTGTTGGCAACAATTCCATAGCGAGGATTTGGCTCCAGAGGGCTGTACAAGACTCATGAAGTCCCATCAGGAAGTTGTATAAGATCTCATATTCTCATCTTCTTCATCTACTTCTTGGAATTAGTGGCATAAGATTCGAGTTCACCCCAATAAGTTTTGTGTGGATATTGCTCAAGTTGCAACGTAGCTATACATTTCTTAAGTTCAAACTTTCGATGGGCATGGTTTTGGGAAAGTCTTTGCTCGAGATCGACCCATACACCCCATGCCGTTTCAATATAAATCACACTGTCCCAAGGCGGTTTCGAAAGTGTGTTCACGATCCAAGAATGAACCAGGTCATTGTATTGTTGCTACAGTCCATATTTAATGCAGCCAATATTAGATCAGGAATTGTTCCATCAATGAATCCTAATTTATTTTTACACTTAAAGCCTTCCAAATGGCCCATCCCCAAGTTGAAAAATTATTACCAAGGGATTTTATTTAGCATAATGATTCTTGGATTGTTTGAATGATGTAAATAAAAAGGTGAAGAGGTTGTGACAATCTCGTTTGATGCATAAAAAACATTTAAGGACTAACACATACTCATGCACACAAAACACAACAGCAACCACTCAAGAAATTGCACAGACTCGTGCACAAAAGCAGTTGCAATAGCTTGAGAAACTGCTCAAACTCACACATAGAACCACAATTACCAATTGTAATGGAAATTTACACTAATTCGCACAAAAAAAAAGAAAAAAAAAAAAAGAAAAAAAAGAAAAACAACAACAATTGCTAAAAAAAAACCACATAGACTTGTGCACAAACCCACACTCACAGACTGCTCTAAAAACTTGCATAGACTTGTGCAAGATATGGAAACAAAATGCAGCAACGATTAGCTTGCAACCTCAATTCAAAAGGATCAATGAGAACTGTTCAAAGATGCTTAGATTGGTTAGGGTACGATACCATAATAAAATTGGGTTGAAACCTCGTTTACTTTCTATTCATGAAGAATGGCATATATATCTTACAACACCGACTTATGATCCCTGATTTGTAGGGTCTGTACATGACGAATAGAAAATACGTACAAGTAAATCAAAGGATCCCTGATTTGCAGGATCTATGCATGACAAAAGGGATCCCTTTACATCTATACATGGTAATAATTACGTGAAAGCGAAATCCTTAAATCAAGGAGTCGCTAGTTTGAATGAGAACTCCTTAATCAAGGTGTCACCCAATAGATAATATGTGCCGCTCCAACAGATTGGTGTACTCTTGTACATGTGCTCCACCATTGAATACACTCTCATAGCTAGTAGTTAGTTTTCTGAAACCTGAAGAGACATGGTGTGACTTTTGGCTCACACACGTAAAGTGTGATAGTTGCAATAGATGCACCGTTCTGGTAGCTGAGATTTCGAGAGATGCAATTCTTGACTTAATCTGTACTTGAATAGTCATGCAGAGTACATGAAATAACACTTTTTCTCTCTATAAATAGGGACTTGTTTCCTTTAATTTGGTATATACATACATAAGTTTTCGTACTTTACGAAGTGTTGTGTGAGAACTCTTTTTAGAAAGAGCGAACTCCAATGCTTCACAATATTCTACTCTTATATATCTCGATAAATTTTCCTGGTAGAAACTTAGATGTACATGATTCTTATTAATAAGGGGTATATATTGTCTTCAAAAATTGATCATTCCTATATGGGACCAAAGAGATTAACAATTAATTTATTTCTTTCTTTTACCGTATTTTACCGCCCAAATCAATATATATATATATATATATCAACCCAAACCTGACCCAATAAGGTCTAGGATAAGTCTGAAACAAGACCCAAGACAAAGTCCAATATCAACATCCAAATCCAGCCCAAATTCGAATCAACACGTCGCATCAATTGGTCAATACAACCTGAATAACACATCAAATATTGATTCAACAGAACAATGATTAATTTTTCCCTAGACTTGGCACTCTTTTCACTTGGACCTTTGGCTATGCCAGTCTTTAACAAGAGATATATTGGATTGCATTAACTAATTAAGAAACTCTTATTTTCTTTGCTGCAATTCGTTTCCATGCTTATGCTCAATGGGTGGAGAGACAAAACATAAAGACGAATTAGATCATCAAAGACTAATCCACCAAAATTCAAGATAGAGATTTCATGAAAAAAAAGATATATCCTTATTTTAAGCGAATGCGAACTTCACTAAGAATATTCACCCATGTCTTTTTACTTTATAATACACACTCCTCAAAATGTCAATTCATTTACAGTTCATAATCGTAGTCCAATGACTTCAGCTTTTTGAACACTTTTGTTTCTTCTACATTTTTGCTCCCTTCTTGTGCATATCTTTAAAGTGACGTGTCAACTAGAAAACCAACCATTGCTACAAGTGACGGGGTTAAAACATAAATAAAAGACGAAGAAGTTAGAAACATATATAAATGTATTAAACAAAAAATAAGGTAAGTTTGAAATATAGGCAACTATGGAGGATGTATCTTATAATTTCCCTTCTTTTTATGGTTCTTCTATTGTATTATACTAATTTTTTTATTAGAATTCTATTTGAATTTATTTTTATTATGAGAAAGACTACCGAAATTCTGGAAAGGTTTCTGAATAAGAAGTGTTGAAATCGAAGACGATGATTCATCTACATCTCCATTCATTATGTTGCCATGAAACCTTTGTTTTCCTTCATCCGCGTCACCGTTCATTAAGCTGTCTTGAAACCATTGTTTTCCTTCGCCTGCAACTCCACTCATCAAGTTGATTGAGACCATTCTTTTATTTAATTTGTCTTCTATTTTCGTCGATCTTTCAGCTCCAAAAACATTTTCAATGAATAGATTCGATCAACGAATAAATCCTCTAATACATTTATTGAAGAGAGTTACATGTATTAGAAGACGTTTATACATTCTATTTGAAATTCATCCATCATCTTTAAGCTTCAAAAATGTTATCAATGAATAGATGCTATCAATGAATTAATATCTAATACATTATGGAAGATAGATCTTATAATACATCAATAAACCCTGTAATACATATGGAAGAGAGTTTATTAAAATAGAGTTATATCGGAAGAATAAATTCTATAATACATTTATGGAAGAATAAATCCTATAATACATCACGGAAGCGAGTTTAATAGAAGAGAGTTATATTTCTCATGGAGAAGAAAGAGGATTATTAGATAAATAGTGAGGAGAGAGGAGAGAATAGGGAGGAGAGGAGTAAAGAGAGAAATTCGGGGAAATTGTAGGAATTGGCATATTCGTATCATGAGTAAAAAAAAGAGAAAGAGGCATATGAATGTTTAGGTGAAGTTTGAAATCTTTATTTTTTGGACTCTTATTTTTTTAGGGTGAATTTTTTATAGTTTATTAAAATCATATCAATTATTGTTGGAAATATGGCCTATCAAGGCCTAAATTCCAGTAGTCTCTCATTTAGTGAGAGCAATTGAGAGATTGAATCTTGGTGTCTTGCAAATGAAGCCTAGATTCTTTTACCCCGAGTACGCATGAGGCATCGAGAGTTTACGTGTTGAGAAAGTAATTTCTCAAGGAGGTGTGAGGGTCACCTCCTAGTCAGGATTTTAAAGGTTAGCCTCATGTTTAGATGCAATCAGCCAGGGATTGGAGAATCCAAATGAGAAAATAGAACTCGAGTACTTATTGAGTATTCGTCTTGTATGGAATGGTCAAGACTTATGAGACATAAGTCTGTATCCTGACAGGAGACCATTACATGGGATGTGCATTTTCATTTCGTAAGGGAAGCCACATTTTCAAATGCATTATCCAAGTTTGGAAGAGTTAATGCATATATGCTTTAAGAGGACCCCTGTAATTGAGTTGGATCATGTCCTACAAAGGTACACCTGTATTCCATTGAGAGCCGAATGATCGGAAGTTCTGGCTCAACGGCTTTGATATGACGAGTTATATGTCCCTGCTTTAGACTGTGGAACATAGGTCTATTGGGTTGATCTGAGACTCGGCAAAACATCATTCGAGACTAGCCCAATGGATTACTCCGATACTTATAGTTATTAGCCTGATATCTCACTATACCTTTTGTTCGATTTTATAATGATGAGAAAAACCTAATAATTACTCAAAAACACTTTAAATATTTATTGTGAATTTTAGAGAATTTTTTGGAATTTTATTTGCTAAAACAATAAGGGTTTTAATCCACTTTAGTCTCGATCTGGTAGTGCCATGTGGCGTCCGAGTGGCCATAGGGGTGCCACATGGTACCCCACACCTCACTCTAGGATCACCGCCCAGCTGGGCACTGATCCCTAGGTGAGGGACTAGATTGGCATTTGGTTGCTTGTTTTATAAGGGTTTGTGTTATGGTATCTTGTTATATATTGTTATATTTTGTTATATAATATTATAAATTAATGCCCCCTTTTTATCACATGTCTTAATTAACTCACACATGGGTCAAGCATGGCATGTGTAAAGTTTAATTAATTAATTTATTTGATATTAAAGAGAAAATACATTTTCAAATTTGAGTTGAAAAATATCTTCATACACATATGTGAAGGGGACATTATCTTTAAATTGATTGATTTGAAATTTTAGATCTATAAAGTGATTGGCTTTGATAAAGAAGAATATCTCCACCCGTGTGAGCTTTACCAATTACTTCTTTGCCCTTAGCCTTTGTGGTTATCTACTTTAATATATTACTAAAAAAACTAAGGGTATTTTTGTAAGGCCATATTGGATACAATTGGATAAAAAACATGGGGCCAAAGATAAAATGGTAAAGTGGCATAACTTATGGTTAGGGTGAGTGATAATGGTGTGAAATCCCGTTCTTTCATTCTAGTGGTTGGATGGGGATGAGTGACTAGGTACATTAGCCTTTCATGTGCCTTTGGATTAGTGCATCAAGGGTGTTGAATCTAAAGTTACACCCATGTTATAAAAGCACATCATGAGATCTCAAACCTTAACTATCTCAACTCATGAACCATTTTGAAAAATTTTTGCTCCCCTCTTTCTTCTAAGGTTTTGTGAGAGAAAATTTGAAGCGAGAGAGCTTTTAGAGTTCCATTAATGGTAATCTTGATGGTGGTCATCCTTTCTTATGCTTAAGTCCATAGTGTGCATTTATCAAGGTAAACTCCATTGAATTTTCTTTTCTCATAAGATCTTATCCTTGACATCTATAGTTGCTGAAGTTTTGAATTTAATTGATCTTAGAATCCCCATTTAATCATCTTTTTCATCATGCTTATTCATAGTGTGGTCCTTCATGAGTTATAACCTATATGTATGAGAATCCATGATCATGCATAATATCATTTAATTACTTTGCTTCAAACCCATCAAATAATTTAGTCTCAGAGTGTCACTCCATTTTTAGTACTTTTTCATCACTTTTTTGCCTATGGGGGTTCATAATCTTTCCATACAAGACTGTTTTGATGGTTTGAGGGACTACCGTATGTAGTTTGGCCATAACTCTCTTGTTCTTTATCCGATTCGATTCAAACCTTCTGCATTCTGTTTTGGATGATAATGCCAATGTGTTGAGATCTTAAGAAGTGATTTTAAGTTGTATAATTTCTTCATATTTTGATTAGACACTCGTGTGAGATTGAACCATTTTTGTACAATCCGAAGGGACAAAATTAAGTCCTTATAGGGCCTGATTGCATGGCCTCGGCACAAGGGGTTCAAAACATGACTTCCCTATTTTAATTTAGCATTTTAATTCCTTTTTTAGTTGATTTTATTCTTTAGAATTTTGTTTAAATTAGTTAAATGATGTATTTAAGCTTTGAGACATAGTTTATGTAATTTGCTATGAAAGTGTAATTTATAAGCTAGTCTTGCTTTATATGGAATTGCCCCATAAGGAGTTGGTATTTGAGTTTATTTACAGTGATTATACAAGGTTAGAAATGGTTGTAATTGTTATGTAAACAGATTATAACTTATTCACTTAGCTTGGTTTTTAGCAAGTGGTTTGTTGAAGCTGTCCATTTTGCCTTTTTTTTGGCTTGGAAATTTGCTCTAGTCTTTGTATCCACTATCAATTGTTATCATAGCTAGGCTCATTTACAACCTCTTTTAGGTTCTTTAGAGGGATTATAGAGTGCCAAATAGGAACCCATGGCAGCCCATTCAATACTCACCGAATTCCTCAAGGAGGAGAGGTTCAATGAAACCAACTTCTCCGAATGGAGAAGGAAAATTGGTTATGTGTTTCATGAAGATGGTCTATTGCCATTATTGACTTCTACATCACTTAATCCCCCCTCAATCAATACTCATCAAGTTGTTAAGGATGCATATGAGACATGACATAACAAAAACCAAAGTGCCATGAATATTATTTTTGTAACCATGAGTGATTCCTTTATTAAGGAGTATGAGAATCTCATATGTGTCAAAGATATTATGGAGAGCATGAAAAAGAAATACGACACACCGAATGAAGCTCAAAGGATTATTAAAATGAGGAATCTCATGTGTTACAAAATGGATGATCATACCAAAGTGGGTGATCATCTAAGAGAGTTCAAGAGTTGTATAAGAGAAAGTGAGAGAGCCGGCCACACATATGATGAGGTGATATAAAAGATGATGTTTGTTCTTTCGATCTCTCCCTCATGGAAGACCTTTGTGGCCAATTTGATGGCCAAAGATGTACCTACAACAGTGGAGGAGATTACATTTTTCATGGAAGAGGAAGAGCAATAAAGGATGACAATGGATGGACCATCTTCCAAGGTTCACAAGGTAAAATCTCACCAACCCTCATCTTCTTCTACTCTCTTACTCATTACTCCTATCTCTTCTTCTCTTCTCAACTCTTATATGGTGAATACATGTAATGTGAGAGTGAGTGGGAGTGATAATGCTAAGAATAAGAAAAGAAAGGGAAAAGGAAAATGGAAAGGGAAGCGGAAGCAAAAGGGAAAATCCTACTCCTCTTATCCACTTAGCCCTTACCCTCCTAAAACCCATGCCTACCCACCACACCATGCTAGCCCCATGCCTTTTAGGCCTAAACCACCATCCACACCCATGATGGTAGGTGGGAGGTTGGTTTGGCCTTCAAGCCAAAATTATTTAAAGGTGCAATGCTTTAGATGCAAGAAATACGGGCATACCCAAAAGTTTTGTAGGTATCCTCCTCATCTACAAAACCCTCATTTTACTTCTAAGCCCAATACCGGTAATCCTAAAGCTAATACCGGTGGAGGAACAAGGAAAGAGAGAGTTTGCGTGGTTCATGAGACTTTGATTACTAATGAGGTGGATGTGTGGGTTCTTGACTCGGGGGCTACTATCCATGTGACAAATTCAATCAAGGGCTTTAGATGGTTTTATGATGTCAAACACGAAAACCATAATCTTTATATGGGTGGAAATCAAATGAAAATGGTCTTAGGAAAATGGGACTATGTGTTAGAGCTCACTAATGGTGAGACTCTCATGCTTAAGGACACCCTTTATGTACCTGGGATGAGGAAGAATTTCATCTCGATTTCCAAGATGAGTAAACCCGGGTTTGTGCTCTTGTTCAAGGAGGAAAATGTCTATGTGCATGATGACTCTATTAATGGAGACATTGTTTTTGTAGCCCACTTGGTTCAAGGGCTTTATGAAATCAAAATGAAAAAGGAGTTTGCTTACATGGGTGATGATTTACAAAATTTTACTTTATGGCATTTGAGGTTACGTCACATTAATCTATCGAGAATGCATATTATGATGAAAGAAGGATTGCTTGATAAAATAAATATCGATTCTCATAATAGTGTGAGGCTTGCCTTAAATGAAAGATGGTAAAGAAGTCCCACCAAAAGGTTGAAAGGGTCTCAAGTCTTTTAAAACTAATCCACTCGGATGTGTATGGACCTATGAGTGTGCCTACCATGGGGCACATGAGATACTTCATAACATTCATTGATGACCATTCCCGTTTTGGTCACACCTATTTCATGAAAAATAAAAGTGAGCCCATAACCAAATTCCAATAATATAAAGTGGAAGTTGAAAACCAACTAGGTCGAACCATCAAAAACCTTAGATCAATAGGGGTGGGGAATACACCTCCCAAACCTTCCAAGATCTTTGTGTCTAATATGAGATTGTCCACCAAACCACAATGCCTTACTCACCTGAACAAGATGGGGTTGTTGAGAAAAGGAATAAGACCCTAGTTGAGATGGTGCGAAATATGATCAGTATCGCTAATATTGGATTAGAGTTTTGGGGGGATGCGATTCTAACCACTACATATGTCCTTAATCGGACTCCCACCAAAGTAATTCAATCAACTCCTTACCAACTCCTTATGAACCAACCTCCCTCAATAAAAACACCTCAAGGTTTGGAGATGTTCAGCCCATATTCTCATACCATTCCAAAATAGGTCTAAACTTGATCCTAAAACTATAAAATATGTTTTCATAGGATACCCAAGTCATGGGAAGGGTTTTAGGTTTTATAATATCTTGAATCGTAATCGAAAGCCTTGATGGCCATTTCCTTAAAGATGAATTCTTTGAGAGAGAATCAACCCAAAAGAGAGTAGACTTACATGAGTTTCAGCCTAACAAAGAAATTGAAACCATCCCACTTAGGCGAAGTGAGAGAATAAAGAGACCACCTACTTTTTTACTTACCTTGGGGAAGACTATGAGAGGATTAGTGAAGAACCCGATGATGAACATTATTCTTACCTATATGCTATGTCTTGTCCAGATAATAAGTTATGGAGGGAAGACATGCAAGATGAGATAAATTCAATCATAAAGAACCATGTATGGCAGTTAGTTTGATTACCACCTAACCTTAGATCTATTGGAAGTAAGTGGATATTCAAAAAGAAACTTAACTCTGAAGAGCGTATTGAAAAATGCAAAACAAGACTTGTAGCAAAAGGTTTTACTCAAAAGGAAGGGGTAGATTATTTTGACACTTGCTTACCTGTTTCCAAAATGCCTTCAATTAGGATGATCATATCCATAGCAGCCTACCTTAACCTAGAATTGCATCAAATAAATGTGAAAACCGCCTTCTTAAATGGTGACCTAGAAGAGGACATATACATGAACCAACCCGAGGGTTTTATTGTGAAAGGAAGGGAAAAGTTCGTGTACAAACTTAACAAATCACTTTATGGTCTCAAACAAGCTTCATGAAGGTGGTTCTTCAAGTTTCACCAAACCCTGATTAGATATGGATTAAAACCAAATAAGGATGACCATTGTGTATACCATAAGACCAATGTGATTGATGTTACTTTCATGACTTTATATGTGGATGACATTCTAATAGCTAGTAGCACCCTAGACCATTTAAGGGACACAAAGGCAATACTATCAAGTAATTTTGATATGAAAGATATGTGAGAGAATTCATATGTGTTAGGGATTCATATTATAAGAGATAGAGCAGTCCACACTATTCCATTATCTCAATCTACATATTGCAAGAACGTTCTTGAGAGATTTGGTATGAGTGAATCCAAGCCTATAGATACACCTGTTGAAAGGAGAGGAAAAATTAAATGTCAATATGAAACCAAACAATGATCTTGAGAGAAATGAGATGGAAAAGATCCCGTATCCGAGTGCCGTAGGATCACTAATGTATTTAACCATGGGAACTAGACCCGATCTAACTTTTGCTCAAAGCTTGATTGGTCAATTCCAAAGTGATCTTGATTAGAACATTGGAAAGCCGTGAAAAGAATCATGAGGTATTTGAAAGAAACATTTGATTATGGATTAACCTATGGCAATGTGAGTGAACTTAAAGTTTTGGGATATGCAGACTCCGACTATCAAGGAGACCCAGATGACTCGAGATCCATTTCAAGTTATCTATTTATTTATGGGGGTGGTGCCATTTCTTGGCGCACCAAGAAGCAAGACACTGTAGCCCTATCTACCATAGAAGCTGAGTATATGGCTTTAAGTTCTGCAACTTTAGAAGCCATTTGGATTAAGAAGTTCTTGAATCATCTTAACTTCAACCCTCTAAAACATAGAACTATTAGAGTCATGTGTGACAATCAAGCTGCAATAGCAGTGGTAGTTGAACCAAGGTTCCACAACACGTGAAGGCACATTAAAGCTCAATATCATAGAGTAAGAGAAGATATAGCAGCTGATGAAGTAGAAGTTAGTTACATTCCATCTGAGGCTATACATGCAGATCCATTAATCAAAGGCTCGGGGGCAAATGATTTTATAAGGCATGTGCATGAGATGGGTTTAAGGAGGTTGACATAGTTGTTATTACTTTGTCTAGTGCTTATGAATGATAAATCCATGGATAAGTATGCATGCTTTGATTTATTGTGAACAATAATGAGAGAGAGAGATACACGAATTCAGGCCTCAAAAGGCCAAGTGGGATAATGTTGGAAATATGGCCTACCGAGGCCTAAATTCCAGTAGTCCCTCATTCAGTGGGAGTGATTGAGAGATTGAAATCTTAGTGTCTTGTGAAATGGAACCCAGATTCTTTTATCCTGAGTACGCATGAAGCATCGAGAGTTCACGTGTTGAGAAAACAATTTCTCAAGGAGGTGTGAGGGTCACCTCCTAGTCAGGATTTTATAGGTTAGCGTCATGTTTAGTTGCAATCTGCCAGGGTTTGGACAATCCAAATGAGAAAAATAGAACTCGTGTACTTATTGGGAATGAGTGTTCCCCCTTTATGGAATGGTTAAGACTTATGAGACATTAGTCCATATCCTGACACGAGACCATTGCAAGACATGTGCATTTTCATTTCATACGGGAAGCCATTCTTTCAAATGCATTATCCGAGTTTGGAAGAGTCAGTGCATATGTGCTTTGAGAGGACCCCTGTAATTGAATTGGATCATGTCTCACAGGGGTACACATGTAATCCATTGAGAGCCGAAAAATCGAAATTTCTAGCTTAGTGGCTTTGATATGGCCAATTATGTATCCTTGCTTTAGACTATGGAACATAGGTCTATTGGGTCGATTTGAGACTCAGCGGAACATCATTCGAAACTAGCTCAATAGAGTACTTCGATACCTATAGTTATTAGCCTGAGATCTTACTATACTTTTTTTTTTGATTTTATAATGATTAGAAAAACCTAATAATTACTCAAAAATACTTTAATATTTATTATGAATTTTAGAGATTTTTTGGGAATTTTATTTGCTAAAAAAATAAGGGTTTTCATATTGTTTGGCTCAAATTCCACTTTAGTCATGACCTGGTAGTGCCATATGGCGTTCGAGTGACCATGGGGCTGCCACATGGCACCCCACACCTCACTCTAGGATCACCGCCTAGCTGGGCACAGATCCCTAGGTACGGGACTAGATTAGAATTTGGTTGCTTGTTTTATAAGGGGTTGTATTATGGTGTCTTGCTATATATTGTTATATATTGTTATATAATATTATAAATTAAGGCCCCCTTTTTATCACATGTCGTAATTAACTCACACATGGGTCATGCATATCATGTGTGAAGTTTAATTAATTAATTTATTTGATATTAAAGAGAAAATGCATTTTCAAATTTTGAGTTGAAAATATCGTCACACACATGTGTGAAGGGGACATTATCTTTAAATGATTGATTTGAAATTTTAGATTTATAAAGTGATTGACTTTGATAAAGAAGAATATCTCCACTTGTGTAAGCTTTGCCGATTACTTCTTTTCCCTTTAACCTTTGTGGTTATCTACTCTAATACATTATTAAAAAAACTAAGTGTATTTTTGTAAGGCCATATTGGATACAATTGAAACAAAAACATGGGCCAACGACAAAATGGTAAAGTGACATAACTTAGGGTTAGGGTGAGTGATAATGGTGTGCAATCCCATCCCTTCATCCTAGTCTTTGGATGGGGATGGATGGCTAGGTACATTAGCCTCTCATGTGCCTTTAGATTAATGCATCAAGGGTGTTGATTGAATCCAAAGTTATACTATAAAAGTACATCATGAGATCTCAAACCCTAACTATCTCAACTCTTGAACCATTTTTGAAAATTTTTGTTCCCCTCCTTCTTCTAAGGTTTTGTGAGAGAAAATTTGAAGAGAGATCTTTTAGAGTTCCATTAATGGTGATCTTGATGGTGGTTCTCCTTTCTTATGCTTAAGTACATAGTGTGCATTTATCAAGGTAAACTCCATTGAATTTTCTTTTTTCATAAGATCATATCCTTGGCATCTATAGTTACTAGAGTTTTGAATTTAGAAAAGTTTCATTGATTTTAGAATTCCCATTTGATCATCTTTCTCATCATGCTTATTCATAGTGTGGTCCTTCATGAGTTATAACCTATATGCATGAGAATCCATAATCATGCATAGTATCCTTTAATTAATTTACTTCAAACCCATCAAATAATTTAGTCTCAGAGTGTCACTCTATTTTCTGAACTTTATCATCATGTTTTTAGCTATGGGGGTTCATAATCTTTCCATACAAGGTTGTTTTGGTGGTCCGAGGGACCACCATGTGTAGTTTGGCCATAACTCTCTTGTTCTTTATCCGATTTGATTCAAACCTTTTGCATTCTGTTTTGGATGATAATTTCAGCGTGTTGAGATCTTAAGAAGTGATTTTAAGGTGTGTAATTTCTTCTCCTTTGGATTAGACAATCTTGTGAGATTGAACCACTTTTGTACAATCCGAAGGGACAAAATTAAGTCTTTATGAGGCCCGATTGCGTGGCCCCGACACTAGGGGTTCAAAATATGGCTTCCCTATTTTAATTTGTCATTCTAATTCTCTGTTTAGTTGATTTTATTCTTTATGAATTTGGTTAGATTAGTTGTATGATGTATTTAAGCTTTGAAACATAGTTTATGTAATTTGTGCTATGAAAGTGTAATTCAGAAGCTATTCCTACTTTATATATAATTGCCCCATAAGGGATTTGAGTTTATTTACAGTGGTTATACAAGGCTAGAAATGGTTGTAATTGTTATGTAAAAAGATTGTAACTTATTCACTTAACTTGGTTTTTAGCAAGTGGCTTGTTGAAGGTATCCATTTTGCCTTGTATTGCGGCTTGGTAATTTGCTCTAGTCCTTGTGTCCACTATCAATTATATTTATAATGAGAAATATATATAATTTGAAAAATGAATATAAAACCTATGTAGTTCTCTTAAGGGGAAAATGACTTGCATTTATAATTTACTAAAATTAAAAAATCCTTATTGTATTCATAATTAGAAATATGCACAATTTTATAGATATATCTAAAATCAATATATTTTTCTCATAGGGAAAATGATATGCATGCCAATGAGCGATATAACATTACCGAAACTTTAATCAAGTGCTTAAAAGATGTTTGTAGTATCACTTGGATATGCTAACATATGTTTGGAAAAGTATTCGATGGGACCGTTTATCTTTGGTACAAGGTGGTCATAATTAGTCGAAACCATTAGATGTGAAATGGGGTGGTTGCATTTATTCCATTGACCAAGTTCAAAGTTTTAAAGAAATTTTATCAAATATTGTGACATATCCAAGTTATCAAATTTCACATCGGATCGCTATAAGTAATTGTGATCACCGTGTACCAAAAGTAAATAGTCTCATTGTATACAATTCCTATGCCCTTGGACATACGTTCCATTGCTCTCGGATTTGAATATGGTATTAGGTATTCTAGTATAATTATTGTATGTGGATGGACCCTACACTACAGTTATTTTGACCCCATATACTTTAAAGATAAATGCGCACGAAATATATTCTTTCACAAGAACCAAGCTTCAATGATCTCACTCATGTCACGTTCTCTTTTATTCCCCTCAACCTTAGGGCTGAGTATTTACCGGATTTGAAACCTGAAATTTGGATCCTATCCGGATTTGAGTTTGGATATAAGATTTGGATCCAAATCCAAAATATTTGGATCCAAAATTTGGATCCGGATCCAAAATTTAGATTCGAATAGTAATTCAAGTCGGATTGGGTTATAGGTGGATTCAATTCAGATCCGACCTGATTTTTTAAAATAATATATATTATTATGTTTATATATACATATATATGTTATAATTTATATATTTATTAATTTATATATGTTATAATTTACATATAATTTACATATATATGTTATAATTTATATATTTATTAATTTATGTATAAAATATATACAATTACTTTAACTTTTATAATTATATTTAAACTTTATAATATACAAATTTGGAACTAATTTGGATCCAGATCCTATATATAGTTTTGGATTTGCATCTAGATCCGAATATTCTGGATCTAGATCCGATGTATACTTTTCGGATCTGGGTGGATCCAAAGCCGATCCGAAAAATTCTCAACACTTTGTTCTCCTCATAACCATCTCTCTATCTCTGATCCCCTAGTTTTTTACTTGTTTATTGAACACCCTAATCATCCTAATTTTGTTTACACCTATGAATCGTCCCCTCTCCCTGCTTTAACTTTCTCTTATAGAAGTTGAATGTGACCAAAATTAGAATGGAATCTAGTTCCCATAAATAGGGAAAAACTATAATTTTAGCCATCCATAAAAGTTCAACCCTCCCTAAATAAGAAATACAATTAATAATGGTCTTCAAAGGACATGGTTTAGTACAATAATACTAGATGGGCAACATGGGTAAAAAAACTTTATTGACACTTCTAAGCACTTACGGAGATTTCAGAGTATTTTATTGAGGTGCGGTTTGTGTAGAGCCGAGGCTCTAAACAGTCAAAGTAAATCGCATCTTCAAATAGTGTCAAGAAATGTGATTTCAATACTACAAATCTTTGCAGCTGCCTTAAAATATATTTTTCATCTTTAATTATAAAATTTAAAGCTTCAAAAATAGTGTAGATCGAGCATATTTATGAAAACTTGAAAATGTTGAAAATTGACGGTCCAAAAATATGTTACAAGATGCACTATTTCCAAAACTTGAAATCCATTTTTTTTCCCATGTCCATGCATCTTGATGTCGAGGTGGTCAATTTGAGGATATTTGAGCATCAAAATAACTTCTTCTAGCGAAATATTTGAGGTAGGCTCTAATTTGATTGTTTAGAGCTTCGCCTCTATATAAAGTCTTTTCCTTTTTATCAATATGTATGTTGTTTCAGGCACTTTTAGGTTTTTCTTTCTTTTAATTTTAAATGGCAAAATTTTATAATTAAAAATTATAATAAAATGAATAACTTTTTCTATTGTGAAACGCATCAAGGGAACTGCTGATATGTTTGCAACCTCGACTATCAAGCATCTTTATACATCTTTAAGCTTAAATAAAGAATGGCTCAAAATAAATTCACCTCCACTCTAGATCATTCATTTGATGGATGGCCAAATCTAGGTTTAGGGACTCAAAATCATCTTTCATTTAACTAATTACACGGAAGACCATTTTAAATATTTCACATCCATAACTTTTGAAAATCTTGTGGATTGTCCAATGAATAGTTGGTGGATTATCCCCATGTAATAATCTTTACCTTATTGTGTTAAAGAGAGAATGAATCAGTAATAACCTAATGAAAAATGTTTTGATAGGGCGATAGCCTAAAGCCTCACCCCAAAACTTACTTAAAATTGTAGTTCTGCATTGGAAAACCTTTGAATCGTCGATCTTGGTCTTGGCCGTTATGCTTGTGAAAAAAAATTAGGATTTCAAGCCCTGAAAATAATATACATTGTAACACATTATCCAGACCTTTCATTTCACCCTAAATATAAATGTTCATGGATTCACAAGATTTATACCATTTTTTGAGCTTCTAACTCTCTAGTCGGTGTTGGAAATTTATTTTAGAATCATCATGATGTAGGGAGAACTTGAAGAAACTTATCAGCAAGGAACACACAATTTTCAAGAAACCCTAGAATTTTCTCCCAACTAGAGCTCAAGCCTTAGGCTTCTTTTACAAAACAAAGTCTTTGTTTTCGTTAAATATACATGAATGACTCTCCAGCCCATCCATGTTGTTATTTTTATTGAAAAATAATTGTTTTCGACAATATTTGTCCATACAATTGAACTTTTGACCAAAAAGACTGGATTGAAGTATAACTTGAAACTAAATTCCCTAACTTTAATTAAAATATCTAAACAGTCTCTAGAATTCATAGAAACTAAAAACCTTATAATTAAATCCTAGAACTTAAATCAAAATATACATCTTTTAAAATTGAATAGAAACTAAAATTAAACATAAGTTTTCCCTCCATCATTCTCCCCTTGTTGAAGAAAACTCATCATCAGTTTTGAAATGTGCTAAGATGAATTCGGCATCGAAACCACTCTCTTTTTCTTTGTTGGCTCAAATATTATTCCGGTAAAAAAGATTCCTCAAGAAAAAAGTCCTGATATACATATTGAGGAATCCATGCAAATTTATCAAATTCAGTTATTCATGAACTCCCATTAGAAATAATGCAAGATACTCCAAACTCAATTTTCTGACCTTTAGAGGTTTTCTCAACAGCTATTTGATCACTTTCTGAAATCAGGGTTATAATTTACGGTTGAGACGACCACACTTCTACTGCGCTACTCTGATTCTAATGCCCTAAATTTGTTGAACGTTCCACCTCTTTAATATTGATGAGATCTTCAAAGGGCATGATTTTGATCAGTCCTCCTGCTGCCTTCTCTCCATATTCTTCCCCCTCTTCCAAAATATCTTCACCATTATATTGATCCTTATCATAGATCAGATCTCCTAAGAAATATTGTTGTTCATCGGAGTATATATCGAAGATTGGTGGTCAGACAATTTGTTGACTTTTCATGCGATCTATGTCAAAATAAAAAATATCATCATTCAAATCGAAAACCCTAGATTGATGTTCCCCACATCTAGGTCTTCTGTCACTATCATCATCATTCGACTCCACACACGGAGCACAAAGTGAAAAGGCTTATACTCGAGATCCTCTTGGGCTGATAGATCACCGTCTTACACATTATTGAGACTCGCGAACTGTTGTACTTGCCTTTCAAGTTCTTCAATTCTATTATCTATAGGATCACATAGTAGATCTATGAAAATCCCCATTCTATTGTCCCTTCTCGCAGCTATAGCTTTGTCAAAAGTACAAACCCTAGACAAATAATAAACAACAATTGCTGAAATCAACAAGATCTAGGTTGTTTTGGCAAACTTTGGTCAAAATCAACAAACTCGAGACCCCACTATAAGTTCCCCTCTTTGTCGTTGACCTAGGCTACCAAAAGAAGTGGTGCTACAGTAACTTTTTACGTGCTACAATAACTTTCGTACTGCTAAAGTAACTTTCGTACGTGCTACAATAATTTTTGTGTAGATCGCGGGTTCTGATACTACTTGATGTATGAGAGAACTTGAAGAAACTTAAAAAAATCAGCAAGAAACATATAATTTTGGAGAAACCCTAGGGTTTTCTCCCACCTAAGGCTCAAGCCTTAGTCTTCTTTTACAAGACAAAATCTTTCTTTTCTTAAAGATGAATACATGAATGACTCTCCAGCTTATTCATGCCCTTATTCATATTGAAAAATAATTGTTTTGGACGATATTTGTCCATATAATTTAACTTTTAATCAAAAGGTTCTAACTTAAGTATAACTAGAAACTAAACTCTTTAACTTTGATTAAATTATCTAAACAGTCCTTAAAATTCCTAGAAACTAATAACCCTAGACTTAAATCCTAAAATTAAAATCAAAATATACATCTTTTAAAATTGAATAGAAACTAAAAATAAGTATAAATTTTCCCTCCATCACATCACCATGATTTTCTAATGCTCAAAGTGATTTTCGAAAATGATTTGAGGTCAGGTTTTACTTCGTTTTCATAAAGCCTAGGCCATATCATCCTTTAATCAATCACAAGGAAGGCCAATTTAAAATATTGGTAGGGCTGTAACCCTATCAAAATAAATAAAGCCTCTTTTTTAAAACTCACCGAAATTTGTAGTCATGGCTTCGAAAAACCTTCAATCGATCATCTCAACCTTGACCATTATGGTTGTGATAAAAAAATCAAAATTTCATGCCCCAAATAGTATATATTATAACACATCATATATACCATCCATTCGTCCTAAAAATAAGTATTCACAGATCCACAAGATCTGTACCATGTTTGAGCTTCAAATTTCATCATGAATGTTCGAAATTGATTCTACAGCCATCATGAAGGTTTTGAATGCCCAAAGTGCTTTACGGATTCGAGGTGAAGCTTTACTCTATTTTCATAATACCTAGGCCTTATAGAAACTGCATCTTTTAAAATATTTCACATCCATGCCTTCCGAAAATCTTCTAAATTGCACCCATATAATAGTTGTGGGACAATAGTCTTTGCCTTTTTGTGTTAAAGAAGGGAGAAAATGAATAAGTAATGACCTAATCGGCAAACTAGATAAAAAATGAGCGGAGGGATATCAAAACTTAGGCCAGCCTTACTTGTATTTAAGGGTATAAAACTCAGAATTTGTTTGTCTTTTTGATGACTCAACTAAGTTAGAAATATTGGCTGAGTTTAGCCAGATTAGGCCCAATTGGGCGCCATTCACAAGGCAAGAAAGAGGTTTAATAAAATGCAATATAAAAGACTTCGATATATTAAGAGTTTTAACACTACAACATACTGATCATCTAAAATATGGAAACAAACATATAAAAATTCTCTTGATACATATAGCACAATGAAACAACATAATTAGATCATATCTTTTCTCAAGCAATCAAAAGCACACATGCACACTGCTTAAGAACTCGGTGTTCAAGAAAACCACGGTAAAGAAAAAAAAAGAGGCATCAAATATTCCCCGAAATTTCATAAAATCCCAAAGCCCCTCCTATCACTACTGTTGTGCTCAATATGGTTTTCACAAGTTCGTTGGCATCAGCAACTGCTTTACTATTAGAGTAGGAAAAAAAAAATCACCACATGCAGAAACCCACCATTTTATTCAAGATTACAAGTTGCATGAGATTGCAATGCTCTATGCCTCTAAATAAGCACAATTGAAATACTTAAGAAAAAAAAATAGATACAAGACAAATGAGAAGAATAAGGTATAGCAAGTTCTTACATGGCATAGTAATCCATCAAAAAAAGGCATTTCCACACACCTCAAAAGGCTATATGGCCATGCACCCCAATTATTCAGGGGAAAGCTTTCTATCCTCTCCCTACCATCCAGCCATCCATTTTTGATCGAGAAAGCCGCTCATCGTTTGATCTTAGATCCGACGTCTTAAAGTATTTTATTTTTAGTTTTTTAATTCAAATTTTCTGAATATGAAATTTGGTACGTGCCATCTTCTCATTGGGGCGCACCTATATAAAATATTAACAAATATTTTTTCAATAAAATAAAATGATCAAAATACCCCTTGAAACTTTCAAGGGTATTTTGGTCATTTTATTTTATTGAAATTTTTTTTTATATTTTTCGTTAGTACGAGTTTAATAGAGTGGGCTTCCAAAATTTGGTGTCACAATAGCTTATAGAAAAAAAAAAAAAAAAAAAGTGTAGAAATATGACATTGTGATTGGAACAATTTTAGCTCTATATTAAAAAATAAACAGTTGGACAAGAAGGAAGATAGAACTTCTATGTTGTAGGGAAACATGGAAAGCTTTCCCATTATTGAGTTTAAATCGAGCAGAAGCCGGCCAAAACAAAGATCCATATCATCAACATCGACATTAGTCAAGCACAATATCCCTCCTAGCCAATGAGCAACTTGTTTTCATCCAAGAAGTTATATAGGTCGGGGAACTGGAAATTATATGGTGCCGGGCCCTTCCGAATCCTTCCAAAAATGTCATAGTGGGATCCATGAAAAGGTCAAAACCAATCCCCGTAATCACCAGCATTAGGCAAAGGGATGCACCCTAAGTGGGCCCACACACCGACCACCACAAGCTACTCAGGGTTCTTGACCCTCTCTTCATCTGGTTGTGGATCTCTCAATTGTCCCAAATCAACGCTCTTCGCTAGCTTGATGTCCTCTTCAGTTCTAAGGCGAATAAAAACAGGCTTACCCCTCCACTTGACTGTAACACTGGATCTCGGCTCGATGCCCAGAGGGGTCAACCTCAAGAGAGGCGAGGGCAAGAACATCCTTACTTGCAGACATGCTTAGGATGAATTTGAGGACCAAGAGGCGAGGCATAAATGAAGCGACCACCAGTGAGGACGAAGTAGGCGAAGGCACGTTTGCTAGGGTCGCCTGGTGGCAAGTGTTCGTGGGTATGCTCATCATGAGTGATCTTCGAGGTGGGGTTCTTGATGGCAGCAACAGTGGCAGGGACGTCAGGGAGGCTGAGATCCTGCTTGGGTGCGAGTGTCTCCAAGGAAAAACCTATCGGAACTCACAACAGGGTGGTTAGGAATGGTGAATGGTCTCTCTCTACATCTCCCTCACACACACGCGCACACACGAGCGAAGAAAAGAAAATGAAAAGATCAACATTGATTAGATTAGACTGATTGGAATTTGAGGGGGGAAAATGAACAAAGAAAATTGTTTGGCCCCTTCACTTGGTTGTTTGGATATAACAAAACAAACAAATATGGCCAAAGTATGGATTTCAGGTCACACATCAAAAGCAAATAATGATGGTTTATTTTCTGCTTTTGCAGAGTGTCGTACTTTACAGAATAATATGGATTCACGTGAATTTTGAGAGGGAAAAAGGTTATAGAAAATGTCAACCTTATACCATAGAAGTAACCTTATACCATAGAAGTAAGATGCAACTCAAAAACCCCATAAAAAAAAGGTTGAAAAACTTTTCAGAATAATATGGGTTCACGTGAATTTTGAAAGGGAAAAAGTTTATATAAAATGTCAACTTTATACTATAGAAATAAGATGTAAGTCAGAAGGCCCATAAAAAAAAGTTAAAAAACACTCCAAAGATCAACTCGACTTTGACATATGTAGATACGGAAAAGACAAATTTCAAGTCTTGTAAATAGGACATCTTCTAACACATTATGAGGACCGTTCAGATTTTCATAGATCAAGTCATTGTGCGCTATTTAAGGAGCTTTACATTTTATACTTGGGTGAAAAAATATTTTTGGAGATTTTTGGCACCTAAACTGCATTCTCAGCAACATTTGGAGGTCCGCAGCAACGTTTGGAGGTCCGCCATACTAGGATACTTTAAGGTTGAAGCTTCACACAAACCACACCCTTTTGAGAGAGAGAGAGTGTGTGAGAGAGAAAGAGAGATTCTGCAAACAAATTAACAAAAGAAGCTTCTATATCCCAATCAAATTCCGATATGTAAATTACCGTATCTCAGAAAACAAAAGCTAACAATGTTTGCTTTGATAGTAAATAATGAGCAGATCAATTATTGACAGATGCAGAAAGCCATAAGAATAGAATATTTCCACAAAAATTCTATGACAAGAATCCATATAGGAGATTATAGCCACACTTGGTTGAAGAGAGATGAGAAGCAGGTGCAGCAAATGAAATGTAGTGAGAGAAATGCATCATCAACAGAAAAAAATCACGGGCCAAGACTGTATTCTCATGAAATACAATAAAACTACATGAAATTTCACATAGATGTTAGACAACATCAACTAATTTGGAATAAACTCTCTTTTTTTTAAGAATGAAAAATTGGGGAGTAAATGCAATGACATGGGAAGAGAAAAAAATATTTTCCTGTGAAATTTATAGTGAAAGCATGATCAAGTGGCAACGATTGGATTTCCACTTAAAAGGTGAGACATGTTAAATTTTATAGTTTCTAATTTAAAAAAATCTAATTTCACCTTGAATAAAATCACTCTAAAATTTATAAACTTATCTAAATTATAAATTAAAATTGTACTTTTAAAAATCATTTTTAGTTTATAATGTGTAAAAACCATTTGTAGCTGGAAAAACTTCTTTTGTCTAAATAATGTTATCAAAATCAATTCTGAAGTGTGATTTGATAAATTTCCTCTCGAATTACATTATTTTTCAATCTACATATGACTATACATATTTAAATTATCTAGACAGTACTTTAAATGATCAAATTACCAAGGTAAACCCAAAAGTACTCTCATTATTAAAAGCCCGAAAAGTACTCTCGTCATTAAAACATTAAAATATTGATATTTAATTAAAGATTTATACTCGTAATATCATCTTACAAATAGAATTATGAAATGTTGTTTTTTGACTTTTAATAATTTTGGTGTTTCACAATATAATGATAATTGAAATTTAATTCTGACAAAGTTCACACTTAAAACTTTTTTAAAAAAGGGGCATCTTTTACATTGAATTGGTTTCTAAAATTGCTTTTATATATCAATCTAAATGGTCAGAATCACTTGGAAATTAATATTTTCTCATTAAAAATAAAAGGTAAATTTATGTAAGTATCCACCATAGTTTTTGGTACTTAAAATTGTCCTATGTTCATGTGCAGCATGCTTAGTATTTCAACATTATGTTTTTTATATAAATTAGACCGGGTTTGAATTTTGGGTGTCCATATTTATCACCATTATGCATATTTAAAAAATAGAAAAATAATAACAATAAAATAAAAATATTTGTACAAAATTTAGGTATATTTTGGTTATTTTATTTATTTAAATTAATATATTGGTATTTTTATAAGTTCATTATGGTTAGAGTGTGGAAATCCCAATTTTTAGCTTAATCCAATATAATAATAAAAAATTAAAACTAAAATATATTATATTGCCTAGAAAGGTGGGACACGAGCATAAAATATGAGGCATTGATGAAGACTTTTAAATTTTACAAAATACAAGGGATATTATGTAAATTTCTCGAAATAAAATGAGGCATTTGAAAATCAAGGTTCAGTCGAAATGATACATTAAATTTTATAATTTTATGTTGTTAAAAATTCAAATTAAGAATTGATGAGAGCTATTTATCAAAAGTTTAAAATTTATTAAATTATCAAATTAAAATTAATCTCGATATAATTTTAAAATTTATAAATAGAATTATGAAATGTTATTTTTTGAGTTTTAACTTTTAACTATTGTTTGGGCTTAGCAATATAATGATAATTAAATTGGACAATATTTTTAAAATAATTTGAAAAATCAATTTTGGTGAATTAGTGGCAAAAAAGGCCACTGCCCATCTTTTATTAAAAAAAATTAATATTTTACTCTAAAGCCCAAATATATTGTAAAGGAAAAGTATATAATGATATCATTTATCTTTGGTATAAGGAGGTCACAATTAATCTTGACCATTGGATGTGAAATTGGATGGCTTTATTTATTCCATTGACCAAGCTCAAACTTTAAAAAAAAATTTCTCAAATTTTGTTACACATGCAAGCTATCATATTTCACATTATATTGTTGTAAGTAATTGTGACCTCCTTGTATAAAGATAAATGGTCTCTAACTTCATTTATGAACAAATACTCCAAAAATGGTCATTTGGGGCTCTCTTGGAGAAGTTGGGCTCTCGATGGTTTAGATTCTTAATTGTTGGAGATTTTGTGTTGAGTGCCTGAGCTAAACTCTATGGAGAGAGAGAGCTAAACTCTACAGATATAGAGAGAGAAACCCTTGAATGGCCTTGAAGAAAGCCTCAAACCAAGACAAAAGGCACTTGATTTCCATCCTTGAGCCCGGTAGGTGAAATTCAGTCATCAAAGGGGCAAGAACCAAGGTTTAGACAGAATTTGAGGCTAAGAAAGATCAAAATTGAATGCAAATTCTAGTGGTTCATTTTTAGTAAGAAGTAGAACTTGTATTCCTCTATTTTTGCCTCCCTATTGTAATTGTGGAGCTCTATGGAATTTACCTTTAACATTCACAAAATTCAATGCAAGTGAATTTAAAACACAAACTCCGGGACAATTGGTGAAGATTGAGAAGGAGAGCCACACTCCCTATTTTCATAAACACAATGTCATAAACACAAGTAAGCAAAATTAGATACTCGCCACAATATTTTGCTTTTTCTTCTTCTTTTTTTTTTTTTTTTTTTTTTTATCAATTTTAGTGGGAATGATTGTGACCTCCATGTAAAAAAGATAAAGGGCATGACTTGTATAGAGCCCAGGCTCTAGACAATCAAATTAAAGCCCACCTTCAAATAGTGTCAAGAAATGTGGTTGCAATATTGGATAGCTTTGACTAGCCTTAAAATATATTTTCATCTTTAATTATAAAATTTAAAGTTTAAAACTTAGTGTAGATCAAGCAAAACTATGAAAACTTGAATAACTTAAAATTTGATAGTCAAAAAATACATTGCGAGATGCACTATTTCCAAAACTTGAAATCCATTTTATTCTCAAGTCCATGCATCTTTATGTCGAGATGATCAATTTGAGGATATATGGGCATCAAAACAACCTCTTCTAGTGAAAATTTTGAGGTAGGCTGTAATTTGATTGTTTAGAGCCTAGGGTCTATATAAACTTGTCCCAAAGATAAATGATCGGCAATCGCTATAAAAAAATTAGGAGTTGGTCTCCGAATTGATAGAAAGACCTATGTGATCTTTAGCCAGGAAATACAATTTTTTTTTTAATAATAATCACCCGTTATAACTTTGGCAACAAGATCACTCACAAATGGTCTTTTTACAAACAATAGAAATTCCAAAAAAATAAATGACACATCAATAAAATAAATCTCAACTACTTGATGTCATTCATACAACCTAATACTATGTTTGAGAATATAAAATAAAAGAGAAAAAAAGTAAAAAAGAAGATGCCGGAGATTACCTCAACCGGGCTTATTATACCCCACACCGAGTCACCACATCCAATGGGGTAGGATAAGCGGTCTAGCTTCAATCTCGAACCAAAAAGTTAAGTTTGGTCAAACTAGGTAACCACCCTTAAATCTCTACAAAACCCTAACTCCAAAATAATTAGGCTCAAACCCTAATTTTCCCAACCCATAAATCTTTAAGTCAAGAGAGAGAGAAAAGGAGACCTAGGGTTGGGGCATGCCCCCTATGGGTCTTAGGAGAGAGAAAGGGTTAGAGAGAGAAATCCTGAGAGGAGAGAGAGGGGCATGGCCGTTAGGGAGGAGAGAGAGTTTATGAGAGAGAGAGAGGTGTGTAGAGATGGGGGGAGAGTACCTTTCTTTATAGTGAAATTTAGGTCCAGGGTTTCACATAGTTTGCCACTTTCTTGATATTGAATATGGACCGTTAATCAATGTGACTTGTGGGGTGAGAGATCTGAACCATCCATTCCATAGATAGGCCATTAACATTATGGAAGGTACATGAACCATTATCCCCCTTTCCTTAAACCATTTTTCCATCAATATATTTAAATAAATTAAATCAATTAAAGATATCATGCATTCCATAAAATTGCATTATCCATTTCATATATTTTATAAGAATATATCAAAAAATATCAAGTTAATATTTACTATCTTAAATGGATAAGATATAGTCAATATTTACTATATTACAAATTGACCATATGCCATAAGATACACTTTCCATAGTTAAATAACTTAAACACAAAGCTATCAAAAGGAATCCAAAGGGGTGGGGCGTGCCACCCTTTTGTGACACATGTGGGCCCCCACCCACATGCCACATGATGGGCTCATGTGCACTTTGGGCCCCCATGAAAATTTATTAAAAGTCTTAAAAATAAATAAAACGAATTAATATATATTTAAATTTTTACAACTTCATAAAATCAATAATTGTATTTTTATAAGTCCAAAAATCATAAATAAAATATTGAGAGCTTAATAAAAATTAAAGTAATAAAACTACAATCATTTCAATAATAAAATGAATGCAATTAAATTAATATGATGGGAAAATGATCCATATGGTTTTAAGAATTCAATATGTAATTATGGGGTACTCCACCTTCAACTGTGGATTACACCACACTAGCTTTATCGAACCGACCCAGTGTTTCCCTTGACCTACAGTCCAAGCAGGGGCTCATTAGCGGGTCATCAAAGTCAGGTCGATGAATCAAGGGGTCACAATCCCTGTCTGTGGATTACAAGTCCTCCCCTAGAGACGAGTCAAGGTCACCACGACCTGATGCAACCACAGCTCTATGGATCATAGGGGTATCTCTCGCACATGCATACGTTTCACCCAAAGGTGGATATCTGGCTTTCCCGAATGATCTATCGATATGCATGCTGTATGATGGAACGTGGATGAGGTTTTGACCCTCGTCTGAGTAGGCCTACCATCACACACAAGGATCACACAGTCCCTAGGCTCACTTGTCTAGGCATATGCTCTGACCTCATCAAGGGCAAACCCTAAACCCTCCTCGGTTAATTCTGTATGCCCAGGTACCTTGGGTTTTCCAATAGACTGGCCTAGATCGATAAGCACAGTCCGGTATAAGCAAACATCATTTGTTTAGTATGATCCTCGAGGGATCACACACGCACTGAGTTTATGTTTCACAATAAAAGTATTTCAATACACACTCATAAGGCCTTTAAAGGCCACATAAACTCAACACGAATCCCAAACATACATGTTAGCGTATATATCCGTATATATACGGATGCATAACTGTATGGGTCTATGGGTATACTTCTCTTGGGTGCATTACATATGTATTGTGTATATCAATACACAACATTATGGATACCTATAGGTATAGGTGTCTAGTCAGTAAGTATCAGTATCAGTTAGTTAATAATTATTAGTATCGGTTGATATCTATCCAGAACTACTATTAGTCATATATGTACATTGTTAATTATTATTGAATACAGAGTTCCCACAGTATTTTGAGTTTTTCACATGGTATCAAAGCCATAGATTCCTCGGCTCAGATTTGAGCTAGCCAACCTCAGATCTGATGTCAGGAAGGCCAATATTTGTTCCGAAAATTTCATATGCATCCTCATCTCTCTCTTTCAAATGTCGAAGTCTCTTTCTCTCTACTAACAAATCTGATTTTCTCTCTTACTAATCGCCCCCTTTCCATGTCCAAAGTTTCCCCCTATCTCTCCCTACAATGCTCTCTGTTTACGGGCAGGCTTTCCCTTCTCTCTGTCTCCAGATTCTATAGCTTTGCCAAAGTGAAGTCTTCAAAATGCAGCAGCTCAGCAAAACCCAATACCTAGAGAGACCATTTATGATGATCTTCTCTCTCTCTTTCAAATCGATCTGTTTTCTTTCTCTCTCTAAAGTCCAAATAAGATGATGCTTGCGGCTCACCAAGAGGGGATCTGAGTAAGCGTTGCCATATAATCTCGAACTGTACATAGTGAATTAAGTGCCCTCGAAACTTTCCCATTTTCCACGATTTTCGCTCTCTGTGTTCTTTTCTCTCTCTATATTAAATATTACCATGAGTTTTTACATGAGTTAATGTCTGTAAGACTCACGTTCCTCTGCTTTTCCCTTCAAAAATTTTCTACTTTTCACCGTTCTTTCTTCTTCTCACCCCCTCTCTTTCCCACAAATATATATCTGTAAAATGTCTCTCTCTATGTGGAGAGAAATCCACAACAAGTTCATATTTTGATCTACATTTCTGAAATTGCTATTTGTAAAATCCTGATTCAGTGTAACCATTCTTTCTTTCTTCACGCCCCACTTTCCATTTCTCTCTCCATTCTCCTCCTCAAAAATCCCAATATATTTGTTTCTCTTTCTTTCTCTAACTGATCTAGCACATCTCATCATGGTTTTTCCATCTCTCTACTGATCTTTTCTCTATTCTCTCTCTCTCTCTCTGTCTTCTTCTAATCTCTCTCACATCTCTCTGCCCCTAAAATCTCTGCCCCCAAATCTCTCTCTGTTTCTCGGTCTCTCTTTGCTTTTTCAATCTCACGATCTCTCTACTTTCTCGGTCACTTAGATATTCTATCTCTTATCTCTCAAATCTCTCTCTTATCTCTTGGCCTCTAATGACATACCCTTGTTGATCTTGATCTAAAACCCTTCTCTAAATCCACCTCTGAAAATGGTTGATTTGCACCATCTAACCACCGAGTTGTGTTTTCGACTCTCTGATCTCTCTCTACCGAGTCGTGTTTTTTACTCTCTGATCTCTCTCTACCGAGTCGTGTTTTTTACTCTCTGATCTCTCTCTACCGAGTCGTGTTTTGACTATTTGATTTCTCTCTCCCGAGTCGTATTTCATGTTTCAACTCTCTGATTTCTCTCTGTCGAGTCGTCTTTCAACTCTCTGTCGAGCTGTGTTTCGACTCTATGATCTGTCTCTTTGTCAAGTCGTGTTTCAACTCTCTGATGTATTTTGGATTTTCCTGTTTTCAACTCTAAATCTAATATCCAATTGTTGGTACGTCGCTTATTTTTATTAGCTCTTCCATGGGCCTCTTGTTCTTGATCGTATTTCTCGATCCCGAATGTTCCAAAGGCATGTTTATCTGATGTTGTTCAAGTTTTTCGTTACTTGATCCCGGTTGTGAGGTTTGAGGCTGTCGTCGTCTGTTCCTGAGGCTTGAGGCCATCTGTTCCTGAGGATTGAGGCCGTCAGTTCCTGAGGCTTAAGGCCGTCTGTTCCTGAGGCTTGAGGCCGTCTGTTCCTGAGGCCAAGGCCTAATGCTTGAGGCTGTCTGTTCTTGAGGCCAAGGCTTGAGGCTTGAGGCTTAAGGCTTGAGGCTTGAGGCTTGAGGCTTGAAGCCGAGGTCTAAGGCTTGAGGCCATCTGTTCTTGAGGCCGAAGCCGAGGCTTAGCGTCATTCTGTACTTCTTGTTCAAGCAAGAGACCACCGCTTCCACTACTGCTTCTACTACTTCTATCGGTCACGTCTTACACCTGGAGACCTGAAAATCGAACTCAATTCTTTTATGTAACTTATTGTTCAAACTCCAGCTGCTTTGTGTCAAAGCATCTTGAATTTGAGGGGGAGTATTAGTGTATATATCCGAATCTATACGGATACATATCTGTATGGGTGTATAGGTATACATCTCTTGGGTGCATTACGTATGTATTGTGTATATCAATACACAACATTATGGTTACCTTTAGGTATAGGTGTCTAGTCAATAATTATCAGTATTGTTTAGTTAGTAATTATCAGTATTGATTGATATCTATCCAGAACTGTTATTAGTCGTATATTTATACAGGTCTTGTACATTCTTAATTATTATTGAATACAAAGTTCCCGCAGTATTATGACATTCTCCCAATACGAACCCCAATATTCCATCCTGAATTTCGGTTGTGTTTGTGCATCTCATGTTAAAATTCTGTTTCGAATCCCATAAACTCAAGATCTCAAAACTACAAAATTATAAAGAACCAACACCCCACGTTTGATTGCACCCATTGTTATGAAAATTTCGTGATATTATAAAATCCAACTTGATTTGGCATGTTTGATTGCACAAAATTGTGTCATGGAATAATACACTAAAACCGTAATGAGCATCTTCTTACTTGTCAGTCAATTGTTAGTATTTAAAAAACCACTAGGCCAACTAGGAAACGCCAATGGTGGGAGTAGGGCCCCTATCATGCTGGGCCCGGACCAACGAGAAAAGACCGGAAAAACATTTTGGCCCAATTTGGAACAAAGAAAACAAAAATTTGAAACCATTTTGGCCCAATATCCTATTAAACCCGGCTTGGCCCTAGGCTTTATAAAAACAAAGTAAAACCTCAACTTGAACCTTCGTTTGGAAAGTACTTTGGGCATTGTAAATCTCTATGATGGATGTAAAATCAACTTTAACACCGACTATGAAATTTAAAGCTTAAAAAAAGTGTAAATCTTGAAAATATGTGAACACTTATTCTTAGAGCGAAATGAAGAGTCTATACACTATTTTCAAAGCTTGGAATGCTTCTTTTTTTTTCAACACCATGATGTCCAGGCTGAGATGATCGATTTGAAGGTTTTTATGCCAAAATTACAATTTTAAGTGAGTTTTGAGGTGAGACTTTGTTTATTTTGAACGGACTGTAGCCCTATCAAACTTCTTCCTATTTTTTTTGCTTTTATACTTGGGTGCTTTCTAGTTCAAGGAGACTTGGACCGGTCAACTGCGGTTTTGAACCTAGGCAATTTTAAGTTGGCCCCATTAAACAAAAGGGAAAGTATTCAAAGAGACCATTTATTTTTGACTTAAGGAGGTCACTATCACTTTTGTTTGTTATATTTCAAATTAGGTGATTGTGAGTGTGTCATTGACTATATTCAAAGTTTATATATATATATATATATATATATATATATATATATATATATATATATATATATATATATATATATATATATATATATATATATATATCAAACTTTGTATCACACCCCAAGCCATTCAATTTGACATCCAATGATTAGTAGCTATTGTGACCACCTTGTATCAAAGATAAATGGTCTCATAGTATAAAACCCCTAAAGAAAATATGCTCATCATATTTGATTATGTGTGGTATATAATAAGATTCTTCCCTATTTTATAAAAGATAACAAACACTCTTGGATGGTTGAGGGTTGTGTTATTTCTATACATAAGTATGATGATTTTCTATTTTTTTGGACTTTAACCACGGCCAGTGGTAAACTTTGTTACACAGTTGCACATCCAATGGTTAGGATGATTGTGACCTTTCCCACCATATGTAACTAGTGTTTTTACAAGCTTTTTCTTATAGATATAGTTCATATATGGTTTAAGCTTTATCAAAAGGGAATGTTTTTATACTTCTCGTACAACATATAAGATATATACTCTCCCCCATCCACCCGTCTAATTTAGATCAAGTGAGCCACACCGTTTGATCTAGATTCGACACCTTAGAGTATTTCATTTTTAATTTTTTTGACAAATTGTATGAATATGAAATTTGGTACATGCCATCTTCTCAATGGGACACACCTAAAAAAAATATTAAAAATAATTTTTTGATTGCCAAAAAGAATTTCAAGAGTATTTTGGCCATTTTATTTTATTAGAAATATTGTTTTTATATTTTTGACAAGTGAGAGTTTCAAGGAGGAGTGGACGCCCAAAATTTGTTGCCAAAATATTTTGTAGAAAAAAAAAAAAAAAAATAGCATAGAGACATGAGATTGTGATTGGGGGTCATCTCAACCATTCATTCAGAATGGATAGCTGGATATGGGAAGTATATAAGTTTTACGCAGTAAAGAAAGCGTAGAAAGCTTGCACTTATGAAAACAAAGTTAAGCCTCACCTTGGAAACTCATTTGTAAAGCACTTTGGGAGTTGAAAATCTCCATAATGACTCTAAAATTAATTTCCATCATTGACTATAATAATTGAAACTAAAAAAAGCAAAAATATTGTAGATCTGCGAACACTTTTTTTTTGGGTAAAATTGATGGCCTAGATAATAATACACTTTTTGAGAAATGATCCTATAGAACCCTGCTCCACCCATGTGTGTTGGACCCCAAAGGATCACCATTAAATTTGACATGGACATATAGAAAAATCAAATCCCACACCCATGTGATAGCTTTTCTAGAGATTCGTGCTAACTTTAATGGTGATCCTTTGGGGTCCTACACACATAGGTAGGGGAGGGTCCTATAGGATCATTCATACTTTTTTTAGGGCTTGAAATCTTAATTTCTTTTTACTACTATAATGGTTAAAGTCTGGATGATTGATTTGAAGGTTTTTCAATGATAGAATGTAATTTTTGGTAAGTTTTGAGATGAGGTTTAGTTATTTTGATTTTATTTTCCTTTCCTTGATGATGTTTCTATAAGGCCTAGGCTTTATGAAACCAAAATAAAGCCAAAATATGCGTGAATTTCAAGTCTTTTGCCCCTTAAATTTTTCTATGGGTATGACACGCACATCTCTCTCTATAAAAATGCTTGTGCTCAAAGGTTGAGGTTCTCTTTCCAATTGATGCAGTCGAGATAATCGCCCTCGACTATCTTGAGCAATCTACTGCATCACCAATGGAGAGTAGAAAAGACCATGGGCATAAGGCCACAAAGTCCTTCGACTATCGCTCTTCTTTCTCATCCATCTTGGTTTCAGTTTTGGGGTTGGGATTCTTTGGCTACAATGCCTAAACAGCAGCTTCAGGGCAGGCAATAGGCCATGGAAGCCTGAAGCCTTTGAGAGGAGGAATTCCCTCAAATTTGCCACCATGGGGTCCATAATTGCACTCACCTTTGCTTTCTTGGTGTACTTGTGGATCAGTGTTCCTCGTGCCTTGGAATGGGGTGGCTAGTGTAATAACTTTGATGAGTGGTGAGGGCATGACTTTCATGTATAAGAGCCTCAAGGAGAGTACTTTGGATGACAAGCCCAAATAAGTGGAGGGTGCTTCTAAGATATGATAGAGAGAGAGACTGTACCGGCTACAAGAAATAACCTCATGATAATCAATATAGGTCCTCACGGTCCATCAATGCATGGTGTTCTTCGACTCATAGTTACTTTAGACGGTGAAGTTGTTATTGATTGTGAACCCATATTAGGTTATTTACACAGAGGTATAGAAAAAATTGCAGAAAATGGTCATGGATGATATGTAAAAGAAGGACAGATGATCTAGCCGGAGTATATAATAACTTTCGTTTGTTTTTTGTTCAATTTTTTTTTTTCTTCACGGTCTAGATCACTCACAAGAAGTCCTTTTATAATATATTAACTTCAAATAAAATAAAATAAAATAGGATATCAAGAACTTGAAGCCATTCAAGCCATCCTTTTCATTAACAAAAAAAAAAGACACAATCTATGCTTGGGAATAAAAGATATAATAAATAAATATGGAAGAAACAAAGAGGGTACCAGAGATTACCTCAACCATTCTTCTCACACCCCACACCGAGTCGCCACCTTCCGATGGTACGAGATCTAACGATCAACCTTCAATCTCAACCGGGAAAGCAAGTTGGACAAGCCACACCAATGGAACATGAATCTCTTAGGTGAATCCCCCTTAACAACCTAGTTTGAGAGAGATATTCTCTTTTTAATACACCATAAACCCTTAGCCATAAATCTATAGTTGAGAGATGAGAAAGAGAAGAACTCTATAGCCGCAAAAAATAAGATTTAGGCTTTCTCTAAGATTTCTATGGTTTGCCACATCTTGTGGATTGAATATGAAACATTGATTTTGGGTGACTTGTGGGATGAGAGATTTGAGCCTTCAATTCCATAGATGGGCCATCAACATGCTATGGAAGGTGCTAGAACCTTTTTTCCTTTTTTTTTTTTTTTAACTATTATCCCATAAATAGAAATCAAATCAATTAATACTCATCATAATGTTGTGCTTTATCTAAAAATATGCACAAGCCTTATCATGCTTTCTCAAGATTCATTCAAATCTTTCTCAAGATAAATCATCTTTCTAAATCTCATAATAACTTGACCTCCAAGCTAAAGTTATTACTCTTATCAATTCAACCCTATAAAATAGGAAAACCCCTAAAAGTAGGGTGTGCCACCGAAGAGGTGGCTATGTAGGCCATGGTGGGCCCATGTGCATAATGAGCCCCGAATGCTATTTTAAATATTTCTAAAAAATAAGTTGTGGAATGTGCGAGAGATATCCCTATGTATCGTAGGAGTTGTGTTCGCATCAGGTCTAATTGACCTTGGCACGTGCTAGGGGAAAACTTGAAATCCAAACAAACTGAGATTACGATTCCTTGGCTCATCGGCCAAACTTTGGTTTCAATACGAAAATGATGCAACAAGCATCTCTGAATCTTGATAAACTTGGTACTTTAGAGGTTGGAACGTTTTTTCTTCAGTCTCTCCTCATAAGTACCTAATGACTTTTCAACAGTGTTGCATGATCGGCATTTATTGTGGGCCAGATTTTCTAGTATGTGAAGCTAAAGCGCTAATACTTTTGTGACATCTTTTTACGACAAATACTTAGATGTAAATTCAATAATACTAGGAGTAGAAATGAGTAATTAGTTAAGATTGATGGCTAAAAAGTACTTAAAAAAGATTAATTTTGATATCTTGGGTCATTAATATATAGAATGGAAAAATTGAAAAAGATGTCAGCTATAGAATTAGAGTTGTATTATTATATACATGTTCTTGGTAAAACATGATGGAAGAACTTATTGGGGCGATGAAAGAGCCCTCAATATATATATATATATATATATATATATATATATATATATATATATATATATATATATATATATATATATATATAGAGAGAGAGAGAGAGAGAGAGAGAAAGCAAGAAAAGTCTTCCGAAAGCTTATAGGCGAAAAGTAACAGTAATGTCGCCACACTACCATCGACTGTTCATTCAAATTAAATCAAATATTTCACCTGTGAACGGTTTAGATCTGCGAACAAAACCCAACGCACGAAGGCTCAAAAGCTTCAAACCTTCCAATATTTTACTTGCTACCCTCTCTTGCTCTTTTAACCTCCTCTCTTTCGCTCACCCTCTCTATTGCTCTGTGAAGGTCCCCTCTCTCCCGTCACCCTCTCTACTGCTCTGCGAAGGTCCCCTCTCTCCCGTCACCCTCTCTACTGCTCTATGAAGGTCCCCTCTCTCCCGTCACCCTCTCTACTGCTCTGTGAAGGTCCCCTCACTCTCTCTGTGCTGCTGCCCACATTCTCTTTGCGAACTTCTCAGACACTTTAGAGAGAAGAAAGCTTTTTCATGGAGGTTTTAGTGAAGAGAAGGAAAGCCAAATCGCAAGGAGGAGGATGTACCAAAATGCGTGCCACCTTTTAGCTACTGAAGAACTCCCAGTCAATCATGTCTTTCCAGTGGTAAATTAGAAGTATTTTTTTTTATTTTTTTTATTATTTCTATTCATGCAAGAAAATTTCATGTGAATATCGGTTTTTGTTCAATTGGTTTTTTTGGGTATGTGATGAATATTAAGAGAATTATGATGTGGGTTTTGGTTTTTGCTCTGAAACTGTATGCATCGTGAACTTGCAGGAGATTGGGAAATTTAATAATTGAATTTCTTTTAGCATTTCTTCTTTTGTTTTTCAAACTAGTTTTCTTCCTCATTTTTTTATGGCTTCATAGCATGTTCTAGATGTTACCAAATAATATGTCATGGTTTGATTTAGAAACATTTAATTTGGAATCTTATGATTGAAATAACCATTTTTTATATGAAAATGGAGGGTAGTTACATTTTTGCAGTGGTATTTGGAAGGATTAATGGATAACATGATTTATTTTGGGTGAATCTATTTTTTTTTATTTCTCCCATCTTTTGCTGGTCTTTTGATTGGTAATGCAATGAATGCAACTGAATCTATAACTTGAAGAAGTTGCAATGAATACAGTTGAATGCCTGAAAAGAAAAAATAATGCCTGACTTTCAAATTAAATTTTAATACAATTATTTGGTTTTATGTTATGCTTCTATTCTCTATTTTACAATGCAACTTTTTCTTTTATATTTTATATAAATATGGGTTCAGTATTCATTTTCCTGTTTTGTGATTTTTTTCGTTGGGAATTTGAATTTGAGAAATGAAATTGTTGGTCATATTCATTTAATTTCTTCAGTGGCCTCCACATATTTTATTTGCTCTCTTTTGGGGAAGTGGGTTCATGTCCAATTGGCTAGTGAGACAGAAAGAAGTGATTTGGGCAATTTTCATCAAAATGCGGGCAATTTTCATCAAAATGCGGGGATGGGTTATTGAGTGTTTTCAGCTGATTGAATTCTAAATAGTTTTTTAAGATGCTGAAATGTTAATGCAGCTGATGGCAGACATTTGATTGTCAGCCAATCACCAGTTCTAGCCATAATGGCCATAATTGAACCAATATATGAACTTGGTTTTCTCATCTTTTTTATGATAGTGGTGAATTTTCTTGCATTTGAATCTAGGATTTGGGTGAAGTTCAGTCAAGAACCTGAAGAGATTCTGTAGTTGCCCTTTGATTTTTCATTTAACTTAAATTCTTAATAGACTGAAATCTAATTTCAGCTTCAGCTCTGTGTTCCGGAGTTGAAGTTTGAAATGAAATCTTGGGGTTTTACGTTGCTTACTTACTGTTAATGGTGCAATTAGGTTCATGCGAGATGAGCTTTTGTCTCAAGTATTAGAGGCTCTTCTTGTCATCTAGGGTCTTGTAGTACAAAAAACAAAATTGATAAGTGATTGCAATCTGCCATTAAATGTATCTCTTAGATAGTCTTTTGCTTAAGAGTAGTGAAAACAAGCGCCATTTGATATGAGCTTGCATTTCTGGTTTGCAGATCCTTGGAGAAGAAAGAAAGGGACGAAAATCTCTGGTATGGGATAGATAAGCAGTAGTATTTGTTTTATCTGTTATAATTAATGGGATAGATAAGCAGTAGTCTTTGTTTTCTCTGAATTGCTTTAGTATTCATTATTATATTATTTTTGCCAATTAACATTCGGTGTTATAATGTAGTGGGAGGACATCCACCATAGCAAAGAGCTCTTGAGGCATTCGGCTCCCAATAAAAGTGTTGTCCAATCTCGTTAGAGGAGCCCTAGAAGAACAATGTGAATGATGATGTACTTGGGGACATTGGAGAGAGTAGCTCACATTCGGAGCATCAGATCCTGACACAACCCATTACTACACCAGCGCTAACAGAGGAGGTTGGACGGGTATACTATGCTTGTGTCATGGATGTCTCAACATCAGCATCTCCTTCCTCTCCCCTCAACATTACTAATTCAAAAAATGGGAATGAGTCTGGTGCTCTGGCTATACTGGATGAAGCTTGCCATGACTTTCCATCTGATGAGGACATAGTTACAATAAATGGAGAAGGAGATCCGTTACATATAGATGCTGAGGCAGCCCTAGCAAGTAGTGTAATTATCGAACCGGCAATAGGAATGACATTTACTGACGAAGATGAAGCTTATAATTATTATAAAAAGTATGCAAAATTGGTAGGGTTTGGTATAAGAAAGGGAAGGACGATATGGAATCATGGTGGAAGAATTAGTCGGATTTTAGAATTCTATAGGCAAGGTTTTCGTAGTGAGATGTATGATGGAAGTGAAAATGCTCACCCCCATAAAAAATGTGGATGTCATGCAAAGATCCGCATTAAGAAGAATGAGAATAATAGATGGGTTATTGCGAAGGATGTAAAAGAACACCATCACATTCTCACAACAGCCAATATGACTAGATTCATTCGCTCTCATCGAAAGATACCAAACACAGTGAAAAGGGTGATTGACACAATGGAGTCTTCTATGGCTAAGTTTAGGGTTATGATTGTTTACCTTATTGAAGAGGCTGGTGGGGCAGAAAATGTCACTTCCATTGAGAAAGACCTTGAGAATCACATAACTAGAAAAATAAAATAATTGAAAGGGAAAGAGGGTAATGTTGTTATGAATTGGTTGCATACGAAGAATGAATTGGACCCTAATTTCTTTTATAGAGTTCGACTTGATGGGATGGGGAGGTTGTTTGGTGTTTTATGGGTTGATTCAAAGTGTAGATTATCAACAAAATTTTTTAATGATGTGGTAACCTTTGACACCACATACCAAACAAATGAATACAATATGCCCTTTGGCCCAATCCTTGGAGTTAATCATCATGCTAACACAATTTTCCTCGGATATACTCTCATCTTCAATGAGCCTACAGAAACCTTCATTTAGTTATATGAGAATTGGCTAGAGCCAATGGGAGGCCGCCAACCAGTTACAATTATCACTGATCAAGCTTTAGTGATAACGGCTGCAGTCAAGACAGTTTTTTCGAATACTAATCATCATTATTGCAAATGGCATATCATGGGAAAGTTTAAAACACATCTAAGCCATGTTGAGTATGTGCACCCATTATTCTTAGAGGTATTCAAGAAGTGTATTTCAGCCTACACAGTTGAGCAGTTTGAGGCTGATAGGTTTATAACCGGTATAAAAACTACACAACAAAGTGAAGGGTTTAATCGTTATTTAAAGATGTACGTCACTGCTGGTACAGGTTTACAAAAATTCATGAATGCTATTGAAAAGTTGCAAAACAAGAAGTTCACCAAAGAAAAAGAGAAAGATAGTAAAGATCTTACATCTACACATGTTCTAAAGACGGCCTTCCTTATCGAGGAGCATGCAGCAAAGACATACACTCAAAAAGTATTTAGAAAGTTCCAAGAAGAGGTGGTAAGGTCTTCAAATTGCCTTAGAAAAATAATAGAAGGCAATGATGAATTCGCCAAATATAAGGTGGAAGACATTGGAGGTGTGCCAATCCCTCGGACGGTTACATTCATTGAATCAGGGAAGAAGTGTACATACACATGTCAATTCTTTGAGCGTGTTGGGATCCCTTGTTCATATATGCTCAAAGTGTTCAACATGAGGAATGTATTGAAGATCCCGTCTAACTACATTTTGAGCCGTTGGACAATGGATGCAAAGAAGGGTGTCAAAGAGAAATGTGGTGTTAATAGTTCGATTATATCTAAATTTCTAAGTTTCATTCGACGTCATGAGCTTTATGATCTTGTGAGAATAGTTGCAGAGCCAGCATTAGAAAATGATGATCTATTTGAAAAATTGAAGTTGGGTTTCTCCAAGTTAGCTGAGGAGGTCAATGCAACAAGAGAGTCTTTGTCGAATGCTCATGCACCACCAACCTCCACTCGTTGCAATGCCGTTGAAGATGATGCATGTGGCAGTATTAGATCAGTTGATGTCTCCCCCCTTATACATATGCCCGAGTAGTTGGACAACCTAGGACTAAAAGGATAAAATCTTCATGGGAAGAAGGGCCAAAAGCTTCTATGCAGAAAAAATAGTCAAAGGAAGGGCTACGCACTGGAAGGAAGTATAAAGTTTGTAATAAGAGTGGACATGACAAACGTAACTGTCCTGTGAGGGCGTCTGGGATGTAGAGTTACTGAGGACCTCGAGCTGAATTGACTAATTTATGGGGAATGTAAAGGACTTGAGTAATTTTTTGATTTTTGGAGACATGTAAATACCCCTTTTTGTAGAAGTATTTGGGGTTATGTGAATATTCAATATTTATGTAATTTTGTGGGCATGTAAAGGACCGCTTTATGGGGGCATGTAAGGACCTCTATATGGGGCATCGAAAGTCTAAAGAATCTATTTGGTGACTTTTTGGTAACATATGTGTGACATTTATTTCTTTTCCATGTATTTCATTAACGTGTGCAATGTGGGTTTTACTTCGATAATGAAATGCATTTATATCCCCATAGTTCTCACTTTAGTTTATTTTTTATGTCGAGCGTTTGATACATTCTCACCTTTTACCACACTAGAGGGCGTGCACAAAAACAAAGCTGAGAATTTCATTCACAAAATATTGTGTGTTATTGTAGGTGATGACCAGATCTCTGTCTCTCTGTCTCTTTCTCTCTCTCTCTGTTTATATGTGTCTCAAAAAAAAAAAAAACAAAAAACTGAATAATACCAGAAACCAGAGAATTTCATTCACAAAAGATTACCATTAATTCAACAACGACCAATTACAATCATTTACAAACCACTGGACTACCATTAATTAAACAATGACTAATTACAATCATTTACAAATCACTGGAAAGATACAAGGAGGTCAAACACCTCATGAAATAGGAAAAAAGATTTCACCCTTTTCGATGGTAGCTTGTTCTCCAATTTTGGAAATGAGGCTCAAAGTGTTGTATCAGAACTTCCATGCTAGCTTGTTCTCCATATATTAGATATTCGAGCCACCATCTCATTGTTTCATTGCTGCTTTGCTAATTTTTTTAGACCAAAAAGGTGGGAAAGCCGCTCTAAGAACATTAAGACTACTCTTCTTGCTTGCTCACCAGCCCTCGAGCTTGAATTTCAAAGAGATTAGTGGTCTTGTTCTTGTTGGTGGTTTGGCAATCGGCCAATTCATTGTCTAGAGAATCTAAGGCATAAGCTCTAATGAAATAAGTAGCAATAGGAATATCTCTCTCAATGAGCCAAGAGACAGTGGTTGTTGAGTTGTTGGGGTTGTAAGGTTTGAGCTGCTATCTTGAATTAGCATGTCTTATCTTTCTTGAGATCATCCACAGTCTTCCTCCATGCCTTGTCATTTTGGCTCAAAGGTGCATAACAAAGTTTAATCTTTATCTTCTTATATTATTGGTCTGTTCCATGAGGGAGAGACTGCTTCGAGGACCATGAGGGAGAGACTGGTGGTTAAGTGCCTCAATCTCGCCCTCCGGATATGGATGATCGGGCAGCATACATCTCGGGTTTCGAGGGAAGACCCAGGATGTTTTTGAGATCGCTCTCTCGGGAACCACATTCGAGAATGGGGGCAGGTGTTATCAATCGGTGAGAGAGGAATTTTAAGGTGGGTTCGGGACTTACTCGAGCTGGCTCGTGTGGGTGCCCTCTTAGATCACGAAGAAAGCGCCCCAGTAATAAAACTGGTTCGAAATCGCCTCCCTTGGCTTGTATTATTCTTATTTTCTGCAATCACACACATATGACAAAGGTTATAAGACAAGTGGGTCAGACCGTACCCTTTTCCTCTTTGATGAACGTACACAAGCATGTGTATTCAAAAAGAAAAATAAGAGAAGAAAGACATGGGAGAGAAGAATTCGACTGAGCGGGAGGATCAGAGCGGTGACTAAGCTGATGAATATTTGGCCTGACATGGTAGTAAAATGGGCTCGGTAACTAAGACCCGCTCATAGAATTACTACTAGACTTCATTATCAGTACCAACTAGCTAGGCATGATGGTTAGTGTGTCGTGACAACAAAGTGGGCCAAGTAATCCTGGCACAACAATATTACGGCTAGATGACAGGACTACCATAAGAGGCTAACCTCAATCCCTCTTCGTCGAATGAAAGAGTAATATAATGACGGTTATGAGGAAAGAATAACAAATGAAGTAAGAGAAGAAGGGAATAGAAGGAGGGAGGGAGAAGAAAGGAAGAGAAGAGCCTGGTAGGCGAGATAATAAAAGAGAGAGAGGGAAGGAAGACACAATCAACGCTATGCATTGTTAGTTATGTTAGAAGGAAGAGAGAGAAAACGTAGTCAACGTTAGGCTTCATCAACTGTGTTATACATAGAAGAGGAGAGAGAAGACACAATCAGCGCTAGGCTTCACCTACTGTAGCTGAAGAAAAGAGAGAAAATGCAGTCGGCGCTAGGTGTCACTGACTGTCAAGAGAAGAGAGAGAAAATAGAATCGGTGTTAGGCTTCACCGACTGTGTTAGAATAAGAGAGAGAAAATGCAGTTGGTGTTAGGCTTCACCGTCTGTCAGGAGAAGAGAGAGAAAATACAGTCTAGGCTTCACTGATTGTGTTAGAAGAAGAGAGACAAAATATAGGCGGTGTTAGGCTTCGCCAACTGTCAGGAGAAGAGAGAGAAAATGCACTCGACGCTAGGCTTCACCGACTATGTCAGAAGAAAAGAGAGAAAATGCAGTCGACGCTAAGCTTCACCGACTGTGTCAGACAAGCATAGAGAGAAAATGCAGTCAGTGCTAGACTTCACCGATAATGTCCGAAGAAGAGAAAATGAGAGACCCAGCCGGCGCTAGGCTTGCGTCGGTTGTGATGGAAGAGAAGCAAGAGAGAGACCGAGCTGGTACTAGGCTTCACCGACTATGACAGAAAAGGAGAGAGAGAAATCCAACTAGCGTTGGCTTCAGAAGAGAAGGAGAGAGATAAATCCAACCGATGCTAAGCTTCGTCGACTGGCTTTAGAGGGGAAGGAGAGAGAGAAATCCAGCCGACGTTACATTTCACCGACTGGCTTCAGAAGAAAAGGAGAGAGAGAAAAATCCAACCGGCGCTAAACTTCACCGATTGCAACAGAAAAGCAGGAGAAAGAGATATCCAATCGGCGTTAGGATTCGCCAACTGTCTTCAAAAGGAAAGGAGAAAGAGAAATCCAATCGGCGCTAGGCTTCGTCGAGTGGCTTCAGAAGAAAAGGAGAGCGAGAAATCCAACCAACGTTAGGCATTGCCGATTACAACAAAAGAGAAAGAGAGAGAGAAATCTAACCGACGTAAAACTTCACCGACTAACTTCAAAAGAGAAGGAGAGAAATAAATCCAACCGATGCTAGGCTTTACTGACTGTCTTCAGAAGAGAAGGAGATAGAGATGAGAAGAAGAGAGATAGAGAGAGAAACATGAAACATGGGAGGAGAGAGAAATAGATAGAGATGAGACAGAGGGGAGGAGAGAGAAAGAGATAGAGATGTGAAAGAGGGGAGGAGAGAGAAAGAGATAGAGATGAGAAAGAGGGAGGAGAGAGAAAGTAACCTGCCCGAAGGGTATCGACCATTTTCTTCTCGTTCCTCTCTTTCTCCAAGATGTACCCAAGAACTTCAGCAAGAGTGGAAATTTTATTGAATAAATGAAAAATGTACTGAAGGTCTTTACAATTTAGCTTTGCATGTTTACATAGAATTAGGCTAAAACATGGGTGTATGCCAAAAAAACTAGCTAGAACTGAAGATAATTACAATTTAATTGAATTTAAAGAAAATTTAAAAATGGGGGCAAAAGAACTTTTGCCCCTGCCTAATAATGTGTGAAATTTCAAAACAGTCCCTGCTGCTACTCGAGAACTTGCGTGATCTTTTGTGGCTGTTCCGGGGTTATTCTGATGCCCGTTTGATCAAAATTTTATTTTTTTCTTGTAGGGCACGACATGACGATCATTTTGATACCAACTTCGAGCCATGAACCATGTTTTTGAGCCATGATCATGAGACTTGAATTTTGGATGAATGTTGACAACTTCGAATTGATTGTGTGCTCATTCCTTGATGTTTCTTTGTGATTTTTTCATTGAATCGCACTGAGCATACCATCACGATCACATTACAACAAACATAGCTTGATTTCTTGTCTGGATGAAGATTTTGTCATCTTGAGTTTTTGACCGGAATCTTGAAATCCGGTTGTCAGAATTTACAGTAGCTTTGACAACATCGTGTGTGAAATCCAACCGTTCATCGTATGTGAGGTTCGGACCAGAGATAGCCTCGGACCTCGCACACATAATACAATTAGTTTCATGTCGATCTGGTATGCAAGCGTCGTGATCTGGCTGCTTGAACAAGGTGTGCAGCTGTTGAATTTTCTGCAACTTCCTTCACGGATCAGCCACTTTCATTTAGTTTTTCTCTCCGCTGGGGCGTCATCACGGGGTTACCACTTATTGAATTGCTCATCTTGATGAGACGAACACGCTCACCAAATTTGGGAGCGATCTGACTTGGAACGAATGAGTTATAGGCCCCGAAATTGAATCCCTGTGACTGTAAAAATAACCACCTTTAATGGTGTTTTGATGGAGTGAGGCCACACGGGAATAGTGCGCGGCCTACCCTTTTTCGGTATTTAACCCATAACTTTGTCTTGATGTGCCCGATTAAGCCGAAACTTGACCGATAGGGGTTTTCGACCATGCCGGATCTAATGGCAATGGTTTCACAACTGTTCGACGCACCAAAAGTATGGATCTAGTTCTAGGGTCCATTTCAGGGTGCAAGAGACTGATTTTGCTGAAATTGTTTATTTGTCTGATTGTGATGAAACTTGGAAAGTGGTATTTTGAAGTGTTGATGAAGATCTTGACCAATTATGGGGCCATTCTGAGACTGTTGGGAATTTCCACTGTTTTGTAGGCTTTATTGACCTGCTTCCTATCTGAGACCAAGGTATTGAAAAATACGTTCAAACAGCTTGCCCTGCAGAATGTTGTGCTTCAAGAGAAGTGATGAGGACAATCATTCGAAAAATTTCCTTCGACTTTTACTTTTTTCTTCTTAGCCACAGGACCTCGTGAACGCCGAGGAGATTCACCTATGGTGTAACTAAGATGCTCAGACGTAGGGATGCATTGGTCGCAGATCTGTCTGTAGAGACTTTAGGGAGAGAAGAGACTTTTTTGAGGGATCTTATCGAAGTCCTCACCCTTGTGCGGACTATTGGTGATTATGAAGCTGAGGATTTTGTACGGACCTCATCAGTCAAAATCAGGCCCGTCTAGCAATTGAGTGCCATGTTGAAGGGCAATGTTCCCATTTGGTCTGAGTTCATTTGTTTGCTTTTGGTCGGCATTGTTTGTTGCTACACCAGGTTTGCTTTCGATGATCAGAGTACCACTATAGGTCTTGTCTATCAGGTCCAGTCGGGGGCAGTTTTATTAGCCGATCCCGAAGGTCTGGGCCTGCCAGCTAGGCAAGCCGAAGTCTCTGGCAGGTTTTGCTCTAACTTTGTCAGTTTCTTTCCTTTGTAGTGTTTGTGACCTCGTGGGAATAATGTTCTTCCTCATGAGACTTGTCTTGTCGTCTTGGCGAGTCGTCTATCTTTCGAGTCCTTTTACAACTAGACTCAGGCTGTCAAAATTGTTTCCTTGAAGCTCGTATTTTTGGATTCCTGGCATGGTGACACCAAGGATTTTCTTGTTTTGAGTGAGGGTTGCAGTTGCTTATTGAGACGAGTGCTGCATCAACCTGTTTATTGATTCAAGCGTCCTTTGCGGATTTTCACTTGAACTTGGGAAGCGGTGCCGTAGAGACAATTTTCACCAACTTCTTTTTATTTTGGGGCTCTTTTACCCATGACTTTTCGGCCATGTCCACCCTTTTCATCCATTTTTACTCATGACGCCCTCTTCAGGTTTTCACCATGCTCGATTTTGTTTTATTCACGAAATTCTTTTGCTCATGGTTTCGTGACCATGCCCGTCCACCATTTTTACTCATAGCATTCCTTTGTTAAGGTATACACCATGCCTGTTATTTCATCATTTTTTATGAAGGTGTGTTTAAGGTCATGCCTTCCAGACTTGTGCAAAACAATTTAACGTCATGCGGTCAGGACGTGCACAATGGTTTAAGGTCATACAGCTGGACCGTAGTGGTGATGAATGGCAATCTGTGGAGGCCATGGAGTGAGTATGGTGGTGGTTTGACTCCCTTGGGGAGATGACATTAGGCTACCTATGAAAGATGGATGATGTATGAAATGTGGGCGGACGACGGTGACCCAATAACTTACAACGAGTTTGGATGGCGGGATGATTCGTTGTTTTGTGAGCACAGGTGAGACTCACTGGGGAATGATGAATGGTAATAAAGTGAATGGACATATTGGGGAGGTAATGAAGGTGGCGCATACACACTAGCAGGTAGGTTAAGGAAAGCGTGCGTGAGAGTGCACGTAAAGGTGTGTGCGTGTATGTGGGGGCGAGTTTATGGTCATACCTCCGGGACCTATGTAAAGCAGTTTATTGTCATGTGGTCAGGATGTGCACTATGGTTTAAGGTCATACAGCTAGACCGTCTATATGCAGTTTAAAGTCTTACAACTAGGTCCGTGCAGTTTAAGGTCATGCAACTAGACCTCCGCTACAGTTTAAAGTCATATAGTTTGGACCGTGGTTATGCAGTTCAAAGTCATACAAATAGAACCGAGGCTATACAGTTTAAGGTCGTGCAGCTTGACCTGGGCTACATTTTAAGGTCATATAATTTGGACCATGTAGTTTTTGGGTCGTGCAACTAAATCTCCGCTACAATTTAAGGTCGTATGGTTTGGACCATGTAGTTTTAGGGTCGTGCAACTAGACCAGGACTATGCAGTTTAGGGTCGTTCAGCATGGATCGAGGCTGTACAGTTTAGGGTCGTGCATCATGGACCGAGGATGTGCAGTTTTAGGGTCGTGCAGTACGGACCGAGACTGTACAGTTTAAGGTCGTGCAGCTAGACCTGAGCTGTGCAGTCTAGGGTCGTACAAGACGGACCGAGGCGATGTAGTTTAAGGTCATGTAACTAGACCTGGGCTACGCAGTTTAGGGTCGTGCAGCACGGACCGAGGCTGTGCAGTTTAGGATCGTGCAGCACGAACCAAGGCTGTGCAGTTTAAGGTCGTGCAACTAGGACCAAGGATGTGCCGCCATGTGAGTGGAGCTTCATGGGGAATAGGTCTATAGATAGAAATCCAACTCCCTGGGGATAAAATGGTTAAGGCCGTACACATGTAAAGGGATCAGACGGAGATGAGGGCTCAACGAGGGATGGCGAACGGAGGCAGACTTCAATTGGACTTAGGGGGGCAAGCGTAGCTCCCTAGATTGAAAGATGAGACTCTATGGAGAATTGGCTTATAACAGGTAACCCAACTCCCTGGGGACAAGATAGCTTGGTGTGAAATAGGCCCACCGGGAGTTGGAGAGGTAAGAATGACCCTAACTCTACTGGGCATAATGGGCTGCAATATGGGTGTGACTTCTATGGGGATGATGAATAATGGCCTACTCTTGACTCCATTGGGGATGATAGGTCAAGGCTTGGGTGCAACGGCCTGTGTGCAACTCCACTAGGGATAGTGGTGGGACATACACGGCTTCAGCTGGAAATGAACGACAATAGACGGCTTGAAATATAGTCCACGCCAGGTGTAGCAATAATTGTTTCTTGCGAGTTTTCAACCGACACTCAGTTCTCAAAAACACAACCAGTGCTGGGTTGTTAAAACTCATCTGGCTTTGTTAACGAGCTGTGACATTGTTTGAACACAACCGGCGCTAAGTAAACCGGCACTAAGGTCATTTGAAATTCACCAGGCGCCAAGTTAACCGGCGTTGAGGTTGTTTGGAATTCACCCGCCACCAAGTCAACTGACACTAGGGTTGTTTGGTACTTGAGTCATGACCCGAGTCTGACCCGTTCCAGCCCATAGTCGTTTCGCTTCCCTTGGACACGACTGGGATTACTAGTTTGTGAGGGGTGTTAGAGGGTAGTGCAGGCTACATAAGGGGGGTAAGACCTCATTTTCTTCACTATTCACCAAGGGTAAAAAAAATTTAAAGAAAATTTTTCTTTAACAATGAGGAGAGGGTGCCTGGTTGAAGTTTCGGCCAGCAGTGGGATTCGCGGTGGTTTTTGCAGGGAAGGCCTTTGGTGAGCAAAGTTTGCCAAGAATTTAATGAAGTTGCAGAGGAAGTTTTTTAGCACAATGGACTTTCCAGTGGAGGGAAGAGCTCCGGCCGTGGTATTTTGAAGGTGAAAAGGTGGGAAGTGCGGCAGTGAGCATTTCCGCAAGTCTTGAGAATTTTTCGGGGAGTTTTAAGGGGTTTCCCAGGGATTTAGGGAATGTTTGCAGAAGTTTTCGATGAGGTTCTAGTGATGTCCCAGCCAAAACGCAGGCGGGAAAGTTTTTCAGTGGGTTTTTCTGGCCATGTAGAGGACGTTCGGGCAGGAAACCAAAGGGAAAAAATGGTTGCAGGGAAGGTGAACCGTCACATGGTAGGTGTATTATTGTGGGAGGTAAACTGTTGCCCTTGGAGATCGTGTGACCATTAAGGGAGTGTGGAAACTTAGGCCCTGAAAAAGAGGAGTTTCAGGAAGCGAACAGTCACAATGGTTCGGCACTACCAGAAGTGTAGCCGGCGCTGGGGCAACTGGCACTGATGGTTTAGAAGAGCAATCAGTGCTGAGACAACAGGCGTTGATCCTCAAGAAAGGCAATCGGCATTAGGAGGCGTTAGGAGTTCAGCCAGCGTTAGATGGCGAGACATAGCCAGCGTTAACTTCAGATGTCGGTCATCAACAGTGTGGCCCGTCATGATGCTTACATGTGGCAGTAACTCACATGCAGGATTTGTGATGTTCAGCAATGAGCTATGCGTGACTATGTTCATGGGTCAGCAAAAAGTGGTGGATAATGGTAAGGCAGGGCTTGTGGTACCTGTTGGAAGCCAAATTCTCCAGCACAACAGTGAGGTCCATGTTGTTCTGTGGAAGGGCACCCACTGTGAACAGGGTATGCTTTCCATCATAGGAAAGTTCCTCGCCAAGTCTAGCCCGCTTTGTATGTTTGATACACATGTCGAATGAATCCTACATTGTATGTTTGAGGCACAGGTCAGGTGAGACATCTAACTTGTATGTTTGATATACATGTCGAATGGACTGAAGCTAACTTCTTGGAGTGGCTTCACTTCGTCTTCTGGCTTGTAACCATCCTCTTACTCGTCAGATGAATTGAAGCTAACTCTCCAAGTGGTTTTGCTTCTTCTTCACGAGGAGACTTTTCTTTGGGCCCGTAACCGTGCTTTTATCCTCAGGTGCAGAGGATTTGTAACCTCGCTATAGTTCGTAACTCGCAACTCATTTTTACTGCAATAAAAAGAGTTAGAACTTGTTTGGACTGTCTTGCTTATTTTTGCGCCGAGTTTCTTTTTCTTGAATATGCATTATGGGTAGTACTTCTTTAAGTATCATCCATTGATAGGGGGCATTGCTTCCTCTCCTTCAGGATGTTCCAGTATGTAAGCTCTATTGGGCGAGACCTTTTTTACTATTAAGGGACCTTCCCACTTAAGCTCAAACTTCCCTTTACGCTGGCCATGTATAACAATAGGCCTCTTAATAGCTAAGACTAGATCACCACGGGTGAATGAGCAGATCTTGACAGACTTGTCAAAAGCCCTCTTCATTCTCCCTTGGTTGAGTTCAAGGTTATGCTGAGCCTCTAGCCTCTTTCCATCGAGTGCATCTAATTCTTGATACCAGACATTGACTCTCTCATCTTCGGTTATTTCTTGGTGAATAACAACTCGCAGTGAAGGGATTTGTATCTCGAGAGGTAAAATTGCTTCACCCCCATAGACTAGAGAATAAGGAGTGGAATTAGTAGCATTTTGCATACCAGTACAATAAGCCCATAGTGCTTCGAGAAGCTTTTCATGCCAGTTCTTCCTTGTTTTTTATACTGACATTCTTAAAACATTGCACAGAGTCTTATTGAAAGCCTCAGCTAATCCATTCGCCCGAGGGTGGTACATAGTCGAGTACCTCCATTCAAAAACAAATTGGTTAACTAAGCGATCGATATGATCACTCCTAAATTGAGGACCGTTGTTAGATATAATCTGGTCGAGCACTCTGAAGCGATATATGATATGATGTCGAACAAAGTGGGCCACCGCTGTCCCAGGAACCTGCTTGAGGGGACCGCTTCAGCCCACTTAGATAAATAATCTGTTGCAGCCAAGATAAAAACATGGCCCAGGGTCAATAGGCCCTACGATGTCCATACCCCATTGTGAGAAGGGCCATGATGCAATCGTAGGGTGTAAGGGCTCTGGAGGCTGGTGAACCAGGTTGGAGTGTTTTTGGTATACTTGGCACTTTTCAGCGTAGCGTAAGGAATCAGAGATCCTGGAAGGGCAATAGTATCCCAACCTGTGTATTCGTTCATAGAGCTCAGGACCGGACTGGTGTAGTTCATAAATGCATGAGTGGACTTCTTCTAACACCTTATTTGCTTCTTGGATATCCACACATCTAAGAAGAATGTCGTCAAATGACCGTCTGAGGATTGTATCTCCTTCAAGGAGGGTATACATAACGGACATTCAACGTATGATTGCATTTGACATGATCTTCTGGGAGCCTGCCATGTTTTGGGAAACTGGTGATGGGCTCTCTCCAATCTTCTACCTAGTCATATTTTACGCATATTGGGTCAAAGAATTCTGGTTCTTGATTTCGACTCTTAGCTCCTTTACTCTGTATTATTCCTTGTTCTGTCTTGATTACTTCTTTGGCTGCTAGAAGTGCTCCAAAGGGATAGGGAGGGCACTCGGGGAAGATAACTCTCTCGTCATTCGCATCGACCTCGGTTCTTAGTTCGATGTGTCTCCATTCTATCACCCAAACAAGTGTGGGTCTTGATGAGGACAACTGAATTGTATCGTCGAGTTTCAAAAGTGAATCAGCTTGCGAGTTTAGCCTCCTAGGGATGTAACTCAGGGACACGTCTTCAAAATGGGCCATATACAATTTCGCAGTATCGTGATAAGGCTTGAGAGTGTCCTTCCTTACATCATGGATCCCTTTGAGTTGCTGGATAACCAACTCAGAGTCACCATAGATCTTGAGTTGCCCCAAATCTAGGTCGAAGGCTATCTCCAACCCAATTATAAGGGCCTAATATTCTACCTCATTATGAGAACCGGCTTGAGCGAGAGACAAAGAAAGTGGCAATATTCCTCCTTTGTGGGTTAAGAAGACTACTCCAGCGCCTCCTCGGTTTGATTGGAAGGCTCCCTCAAAGTACAATTCCCAAGCATGAGCAAGCTCGGTACAAAATATTTCTTCATCGAGGAGGTCGCTTACTAATGGAGATTACGCCGGCACGAGGTGTGCTTCGAGAAAGGTAGCCAAGGCCTGGCCCTTGATGGCCTTTTGTGGGACATACGTGATGGCGAACTCCATCAGTAATAATGCCCACTTAGCAAGGCGTCCCGACAAGCATGGGTGTGTCATGAGAAACTTTATAGGATCAGCTTTCGAGATGAGTTTAACTTCATGACCAAGCAAGTAATGGCAGAGGTTTTGCACTGCAAAGATCAGGCCTAAGCACATCTTCTCAATAGAGGGATAATTCTTCTCGACCCCTTGCATCCTGCAGTTGAGGTAATATAACACAGTCTCTTTTCCCTCTTCATTGTTTTGTGCCAACAATGCCCCGAGTGACTCGTCTAAAGCAGTCACGTATAGAATGAGGGGTTTTCCCAATACTAGTGTAGAGAATACTGGAGGGTAGAGTAAATAGTGCTCGATGTCGTCAAGGGCAGCCTGACATGCTTCTTCCCACATGAATGGGGTATCTTTCTTTAGCAGGTGTGTAAAGGTTTTATAGCCACCTGAGAGGTTCGAGATGAACCTGCAAATGTATGACAGTTGCCCTTAGCGAGAGCGCAGTTCTTGAAGTGTAGTCGGTGACAAAATTTCTTGGGTTGCCTTGATCTTGACTGGCTCAACTTCAAGCCCTCAATGTCTGATGATGAACCCCAAGAATTTTCAGGTGCGCACTCTGGAAGCTCATTTTTGCGGGTTCATTTTAAGTTGATGAAGACACAAATGCTTGAATACCATTTCAAGGTCTCTCATGTGAGCATCCGTCTCTTTAGATTTTACCACCAAATCATCTACATAGAATTCCACTTCTTTGTGCATCATATCTTTGAAGATGGTCGTCATTGCCCTCTGATATGTGGCACCGACGTTCTTTAATCTAGAAGGCATCATCATGTAACAAAAGACCCCTTTCGGAGTTAAGAACGCAGTGGCTTCTTCATCTTCAGGCGTCATCCTTATCTAGTTATACCCAGAGTAATTGCCCATGAAGGAAAAGATTTGACAGTGAGTCGTTGAGTTGATGAGCTTCTCGGTGAATGGCAACAGAAAGTCATCCTTGGGACAGGTGGTATTGAAGTCGCTGAAGTCAATGCAAACCATTTTAGGTACTTGACTTCGCGATTAAAGCTACTTGTTTGAGTTTGGTCACCTCGGCGTCTATCTGCATCTCGAGGTCAAGCCTGAACCTTATCGATTTCTGTTTGACGGGTTTGATAGTCGGATCGATATCGAGATGGTGAAGAATAGCTGCTTAAGGGTCTAAGCTGGGCATCTCATGATAATGCCAAGCAAAGACATCACAGTTTGCTCGCAAGAAAGTAGTAAAATCCTTTTACTCTTTTGGACACATATTCGCTAAAATGAAACTGGTTCTGGGATCCGCCTCGTCTCCAAGATTTATTTCTTCGAGTTCGTCAGTTGTGGCCTGACTGCCTTCTTCCCATTCTTCTGGGGCTTCTTGCAACTCTTCCTCATTGTTCTCAGAGGCCTTTTCACCAACTTCAAGCGCAGAGACCCATGACCCTGACATCTCTATCTCCAATAGGCCTCCAGGGTTGGTCATGCTTTCAACATTTTTCTCAAACCAAGTGACGGAGAGGTCAACTCCTAATGTAGAAAGCACATCAGATTGGAGAAGCTTGTCTAGGCAGTTAGGAGGAAACTGAGGTTGAGTGATGGTGACGCAAAGAGTGTCTTCGTACGAATCACATGGTATTTGTACGGATGCCTAGAGTGTTTGCTCCGAGCCAGCTGGTTCTTCACAGACTTGTATCATATGGCAAGCGTCCGGAGATTAGAAGCTTCGTCCTTTTGATTCTCTCAGCCTCTGCTCAAAGTCAGGCTCAGAGGGCCACTAGGGTTTCTTTGGCTTCAACTTCTTATGCTTCTTTGAAGAAGGTGGCTCTGCCTTGGCTTTAGCTCTCAGGGTGTCAGCAACTATTAGGAATCCTGCTGCCTGTGCCAGAATCTTTCTCAATCATTTTCACTGTGTCCTGCTTATATTGATTCCTTTGAACTCTCGATCGAGAGCCTTGAAGTCCGGGCATATCATGGTTGTACCTGCAGGGAACGTAGAAAAGGGAGAATGAGAAGCAGGAGAAGAAGAAGGAGAAGGGGTTAGAAGGTGGGGGACTTTTAAGGTCGTTCCCCTCATCAGACCGATCTGGGCAACGTTTTATGTCATCATCAGGGTTGGACGGGTGCAAGGGGTCTTTTAGGTCTTTCCCTTGCTTAGACCGTTGGGGAGTACTTTTAACGTCGTCACCCTCATTGGACGTATAAACGTCTTCTTGATAGGGTGAAGAGGGAAGAAGGATCGTGCCAGGGATGAAGTCCAGTAAAGTTGGCAGTGGAGGAAGGGGCCTGAGAAATTCTTGCTCGGTCTTGTTTCTTCAACTAGTAGCCCTTGGCAGCCGTCTCTTTCTGGTCTTTTAAGGTGATGTTTGATTCATCTCGCTGGGCTTGCGAACTACTTCTCGCCTAAAAGACTTGAGTCTGCTTCGATCATGGCAGACTATCCATGGTTGAGAAGTCGAGGATTCGGCGGAGTCCGAGTCATTGATAGGAAGGTCCTGCTTTGTGAGATCTTCTTTCCTCGATAGAGGAATGACTTGGGGATCGCTTACGGGGAGATTGTATAACTTCTGACACTCCCGCATTTTCTTTAAAAATATATCAAGGAAGCTTGTGCATTCCGATAGGTAATGGCCTCTTATTTGATGGTATGGGCACCAACGATCTTCAATCCCCTTAGCAAGGCGACAGGGTTGCCTTGCCTGCTTTAGTGTGATTATGCCTTCCTGAAGCATTATAATGAAGAAGGCATAAAGGATGGCAGTCATTTCGTCTTCCTCTTGATTATTGCATGGGAGGCCCCGGCTACCCCAAAGGCCTTCTTTAAGTCTTCAAGCTTTATTTGACCTTTCTGAATCAGGGTCTCGATAATATCTTTCAGCATGTAGTAGTCATCTGTGGGATGATTGATCCTCCAATGGTAGGCACAATAATTTGCCTGAGTGTCAAGGCCAGGTTGCTCAGGGGACTTGGCTTCGGGAAGCTGGATCATATTTTGTTCCAATAATAACCGGAACAGCGCAGGGACCCATTCCTTATCGAAGGGATAAACCTTGTTTCTATGCCTGGTAAAATAATCACTCGATCAAGGTCGGCTAGTGCGGGTACCCGATTGTACGACTATTGTTGCTTAACAGTCTGTGTTGTTATCTTTACCGTGCTTACCCCTTTAGAGAGGTCCAAAGTCTGGGAGGGAGCCTTCTTTGAATCGGTACCATGACGGCTGCACTAATTACCCCTTTATGTTGGCTACCCCGTGTGTTATTTCGAGAGCTACCATTGCCCTAGTTGTTTGCTGAGCTTGTAGATGGTTGTCGTGTCCCACCATGGTGGCCTGATAAACTTTCTATGCGAACTGATTTAGAGATCAACTCGGACATGGAGGTCGGATTAGGGGCCTTGACATGTACAACGATCTCTGATCGCTTGTTCTGCACGTAAGTTTGGACTGGTTCCTTCTCAAGCATAGGATTAGAATGGCGAAAAGACAAATTTCTCCACTTTGATATGAACTGATCCACGGGCTCATCGGGGTCTTGAGTCAGGGTGAAAAGTTTGATGGTTTGAACCTCTCTCTCTCTACCTTATAGAAGCATTGATAGAACAGTTTCTCCATCTCCTCCCATCTATGCACTGAGTTTATGGGAAGTCGGGCATACCATTGAAATGCTGGGCCATCAAGGGTCTCAACGAATTGTCGAAGAAGAAGTCTCCCGTCAGCCACTTTTTCTCGACATGCTGCCTAGAAGTGGGAAAGATGCTGGTTTGGGGACGTGGTTCCATTGAATAAAGGATACTTCCCTTTCTTATAATCTGAGGGAAACGGGACCTGAGCAATATACGAGGGGTATGGCCTTTGATAAGGCGTTGCACCCTGTATCCTTGGGATTTGTCTATTCTTTAGACTATGGGTGACCATACGGTCAATGTCTGTCTGAGAGACAGGATGAGAGACAGTATTGTCCTATGAGGTAGAAGGAGGGGGCTGCCGTGGAGGTGCACCATCAGAGTGATGGGAATTGACCTCATGGTTAGCCGACTGGCGTGCGGCGTTGATACGACCGATGTTTCCATCATCGAGCGTACCATATCCTCAAACTTGTTCATGCGCTCTTCTTGAGCATCACTGGGCTCGCTTACAACCATTACGCCAACCGTTTCTTTATGGAGGTCAACGTTAGTGGAAACTGAGGGCTTGCAAACTTTACGAGTCGTATGTGGTAGGTCAGTCAGCAGGGGGCCAGCATGCCCTGACTGAACTTGACTCTTGTATGCAGACCGCGTTTGGACCGGTTCTCGACTGTCTTGGGATCGTGGCTGCTGAGTGGTTGGGTCTTCTTCTACGATAGTAACCATAGCATAGGGCTCATGGAGCTCTTCTTCAGCCTTCATCGTTTGAAGCGGGTAGAAGGGATTTAGGTGAAGAGGGTCGTCAGAATTGGTTGTTTTCACTGCCTTGGTAACCTCCTTAGTCAAAATTTGCAGACCTCTATTTGTTTAGCCTTGAGGTTTTGATGGACCTCAAGCCAAAACTACGATTGAAGTTGCTTCTAGTCAGCTCTTCTTACACGAGAGAGAGTTGTCTCCATCAGGTGCGGCAATGGATGAAGGTCAGGAACTTGAGTCATCTTGGGCCGGATAGGATGAAGGACTCGATCTTCCATTAGGTCAATGCCCTGAGCTCTCTTGTGAGCTCCAGAGACATGGCCAAAGTGACAGGGCTGGTTCAGGATGGTACTCTTAGGGAAAACCTTCGAGTGCCAAGGTTGAAGGTGCTTGCTAGATGAAGGACGAGTGGGCCGAAGCAGGATTGAGCTATGCGAAGGCCCGAGTCTAGGGCGAGGGGACGTCTGTGATGGCGATGCATATGCACTCCTTGAAGAAGGATTGCAGGAGACTTGGGGGTCTGCCTGGGCTCGTGCAAGTGATCTGGCCTTAAGAGGCCAAGAACTACGAGCAGGTGTTTGTAAGAGAACAGGTGCAGGCCTGCCCCTTACAAAGTGCGCTTGTGTGTGCAGAGTAGGAGGATGAGGGGGTCGTCTCTTGTGTACTCGAGTTAGCGTAATAATGGCGTTGTCCCGAGCGGTGGGAAGCATTTGAATAGCGTGCGTAGGACCTGGCCTTGGAAGGTTCGATATTGGACACGAACTCGAGGTAACAAAAGGGTTGCCCCGAGGTGTGACTCGAGTGGGTAACCCACGAGCCTTGTGGTGTGTTTGAGGTGTGGAGATCGTGGGGTTTCTGCCTCGATGTGTTGAGGCTCTAGGGATAGAGACCAATGTTGAAGAAATGTGGGGGGTAGCCTTATGGCGACCCACAGAAGCAATGGCACTTGTTTGCCTTTTGTAGAAAGGGACTGGACAGCCTTCCGGCATACGGTAGGAACACGACCAGCAAGTGACTTGCCGGTGGCTGGGTACATACTATGTGGGGCAACAAAAGTGCCACCGATGCAGGGTGCTTTGGTGGAGTTTCCTCCAGCGTGCGGAAATGGGGAGTGAGGGACCTTTAAGTCCCTCCTCACACTGATCCAGGTTAAGACCTGGGAGTTAGACAAGGGGTCTTTGCTCAAGAGGATGTTTGTGAACGAAGTCGAAGGAACTTATTCCCTAGAGACACTCTCAAATGCGGGGAAAAGAAAATCCCCAATCTGGATAAATGGGTTACAGAACACACAAGCCATAAATAAAATGTGAAAAGATAATGAAAGCAAGGAATAAAAGCAAATAATAAAAGAAGAAACTAGCCAAACAAGAACGATCCGACTAAGAGGTAGTAAGTTGCCAATGGAGTCGACAAGCTAGTTAGGTACCTCGATGTCGCCCTTTGGATCTAGATGATCGGGCAGCACACGTCTCGGGTTTCGGGGAAAGACACAGAACATTTCTGAGATTGCTCTCGCGAGAATCATGAGAGATGAATTTTAAGGTGGGTTCAGGACTTACTCGGGTTGGCTCGCGTGGGCGTTATCTTAGATCACGAAGAAAGTCCCCTCGGTAATAAAACTGGTAAATCGCCTCCCTTCGCTTGTATTATTCTTGTTTTCTGCAATCACATACATATGGAAAATGTTATAAGACAGGTGGGTTAGATCTCACCCTTTTCCTCTTTGATGAACGCACACAAGCATGTGCATTCAAAAATAAAAATAAGAGAAGAACGACAGGGGAGAGAAGAATTCGACTGAGTGGGAAGATCAGAGCAATGACTAAGCTGATGAATAATTTGCCTGACGTAGTAGTAAAACGGGCTCGGTAACTAAGACCGGCTCACAGGATTACTATTAGACGTCATTACCAGTGCCAACTAGCTAGGCATGATGGTTAGTCTATCATGGCAATAAAGTGGGCCAAGTAATCCTGGCACAATAACATTACGGCTAGACAACATGACTACCATAAGAGGCTAACCTCAATCCATCTTAGTCTAATGAAAGAGTAACATAATGATGGTTATGAGGAAAGAATAAGAAATGAAGAAAGAGAAGAAGGGAACAGAAGGAGGGAGGGAGAAGAAAGAAAGGGAAGAGTATGAAAGGCGAGAGAATAAAAGAGAGAGAGGGAAGGAAGACGCAGTCGACGTTAGGCATTGCCGGCTGTGTTAGAAGGAAGAGAGAGAAAACACAGTCGGCGCTAGGCATCACCGACTGTGTTATACATAGAAGAGGAGAGAGAAGATGCAGTCGGCACTAGGCTTTGCCGACTGTGCCTCAAGAACAGAGAAAAAACGCAGTCGGTGTTAGGCTTCGCTGACTGTTAGGAGAAGAGAGGGAAAATGTAGTCGGCGCTAGGCTTCGCTGACTATGTTAAAAGAAGAGAGTGAAAATACATTCGATGCTAAGCTTCACTGACTGTCAAGAGAAGAGAGAGAAAATGCAGTTAGTGCCAGCTTCATTGACTGTGTCAAAAGAAGAGAGAGAAAATGGAGTCGACGCTAAGCTTCGTCGACTGTTAGGAGAAGAGAGAGAAAATGCAGTTGGCATTAGGCTTCACCGATTGTGTCAGAAGAAGAGAGATAAAATGTAGTCAGTCTTGGGCTTCGCTGATTGCGTCAGAAAAGGAGAGAGAGAAAACATTGTCGATGATAGGCTTCGCCAACTATATCAAAAGAAGAGAAGCGGAGAGATCCAACTGGCACTAGGCTTGCACCGGTTGTGATGGAAGAGAAGCAGGAGAGAGAGATCAAGTCGACATTGGGCTTCGCCGACTGTGACAAAAAAAGAGAGAGAATCCATCTTACGCTAGGCTTCACTGACTGGCTTCAAAAGAGGAGGAGAGAGAGAAATCCAACAGGTGCTAGGCTTTGCCGACTGGCTTCAGAAGGGAAGGAGAGAGAGAAATCCAACTGGCGCTAGGCTTTGTTGAATGGATTCAGAAAAAAAGGAGAGAGAAAAATCCAACCTGCATTAAGCTTCGCCGACTGTAACAGAAGAGAAGGAGAGAGAGAAATTCAACCGGCACTAGTCTTCGCTGACTAGCTTCAGAAGGGAAAGAGAGAGAGAAATCCAACGGGCGCTAAGCTTCACCGACTGCCTTTAGAAGAAAAGGAGAGAGAAAAATCCAACCGGCGCTAGGCTTCACTGGCTGCAACAGAAGAGAAGGAGAGAGAAAAATCCAATCGGCACTAGGCTTCGCCGACTGGCTTCAAAAGAGAAGAAGAAAGAGAAGTCCAACTGGCACTAGGCTTCATAAGAGAAGGAGATAGAGATGAGAAGAAGAGAGCTAGATAGAAATGAGAAATGGGGGAGGAGAGAGAAAGAGATAGCGATGAAAAAGAGGGGAGGAGAGAGAAACAGATAGAGATAAGAAAGAGAGGAGAAGAGAGAAAGTTACCGGCCTAAAGGGTACCGGCCCTTTTCTTCTCTTTCCTCTCTCTCTCTCTGAGACGTACCCAATAACTTCAGTAAGAGTGGAAATTTTATCGAATCAATGAAAAAAGAACCGAAAGTCTTTACAGTTTAGTTTTGCATGCTTATATAGAATTGGGCTAAAACATGGGTGTATGCTTAAAAATTAGCTAGAATTGAAGATAATAACAATTTAATTGAATTGAAGGAAATTCTAAAAATGGGTGCAAAATGATTGTTTTGCCCCTACCTAACAATGTGTGAATTCTAGAACAGTCCATGTTGCTGCCCGAGAACTTGCGTGATCTTCCATGGTTGACCCAGGATCATTCTGATGCCCGTTTGATTGAAAGATTATTGTTTTCTTGTAGGGCTCGGCATGACGATCATTTTGATATCAACTTCGAGCCATGAATCATGTTTTTGAGCCATGATCATGGGACTTGAACTTTGGATGAATCTTGAAAACTTTGGATCAATTGTGTGCTTCTTTTTTGATGTTTTTTCGTGATTTATTCATTGAATCACACTGAGCATGCCATCACGATCACGTTGCAACAAACATAGCTTGATTTCGTGTCCAGGTGAAGATTTTGTCATCTTGAGTTTTTTACCAGAATCTTGAAATCTAGTGGTTGGAATTTATAGCAGCTTTGACGCCTTCGTGTGTGAAATCCATCCGTTCATCGTATGTGAGGTTCGGACCAGAGATATCCACGGATCTCACGCACATAATGCATGTGGTTCGTGCTGATCGGGTATGTGAATGTCGTGATCTGGCTGTTCGAACGAGACGTGCTGCTGCTGAATTTTCTGTAACTTTCTTCATGGATCAGCGACTTTCATTTAGTTTTTCTCTCCGCTTGAGTGTCGTCTCGGAGCATACCACATATCGAATTGCTCATCTTGATGAGACGAACGTGCTCATCAAGACGAGTGAGTTACATGCCCCGAGAGTGACTTCCTGTGACTGTAAAAACAACCGCCTTTAATGGTATTTTGATGGAGTGAGGCCACATGGGAATAGTGTGCAGCCTACCCCTTTCGGTATTTCACCCATAACTTTGTCTTGGAATACCCGATTAAGTCGAAAATTGACCCACATGGGTTTTTGACCGTGACTGATCTAATGGCGGTAGTCTCACAACTGTTTATCGTACCAAAAGTATGTTAGGTACAGGGTCCATTTCAGGGTGCTAGAGACCGATTTCACTGAAAATGTTTCTTTGTGTTCACTGCCTCATACATGTTTGATCGCCATGAAACTTGGCAGGTGGTCTTTTTTGAAGTGTTGATGAAGATCTTGACTAATTTTGGGGATATTCTGAGACTGTCGGGAATTTTGTAGGCTCTATTGATCTGCTTCCTATCAGAGACCAAGGTGCTGAAAAATACGTTGAAACAACTAGTTGGTACATAAAAAACTGCACATTTAGCACTTTGTATTTTATTTCTAATTGGTACATAAAAAACTGCACATTTAGCACTTCGTGTATTATTTCTAATTGGTACATAAAAAACTGCACATTTAACACTTCTGAAATAATAAAGGTTAACATACTAAAAAAAAAGAAATAAAAACCTAAAAAACCAGTTAAATATATTAAAATTAGGTTAGACCAAAAGAAATTAAAATTAGGTTAGACAAAAAGAAATAAAATTAGGTCAGACAAAAAGAAATAAAATTAGGTTAGACAAAAAGAAATAAAATTAGGTTAGACAAAAAGAAATAAAATTAGGTTAAACATATTAAAATTAGGTTAGACAAAAAGAAATAAAAACCTAAAAAACCAGTTAAATATATGTTTCCACAAAGAATTAAAAGTTATAGTTGATGTATAACAACAGTTCTATGGTGAAAAAACATTATTTATGATGATAGAGAACAAGTACAACCAAGCAGCCACATCCATTCCCAAAGCAAAAGCCAGCTGCCACTTGAAGTCCAACATTTTCTCAAATACATAGTTGTAAGAATGCCAATGTTGCTCTTCGAGACAATAGCAGTCTACAAGGCTATAAGTTATCTCAAGACAAGCAATGACTCTCCGTAGTCAAAAGCCCTCAAATGGACACATGAGCTTAAGCATGGAGGCATTAACGGTGAATACCACCAAGATCGGGGTTGGTGCAGGCAGCAACTCTAGCCCCCTACCTAGACCACTGCTCAATGCTCAGCTGTGCATATAGACCATGCAGACCTCAAAGAACTCCTGGTCTCCTAATTGTCTTGAGTCTTTTTATTACTATGTTGTGGTCCTAAATCCATTTTACCACAACAATGATCACCTCTCAAAGACTGAACTTAGAGATAAAGCACAAAGGCAAAAGCTCCAAAGAACGCAATAAAAGGTATGCAAGAGTAAAACAGGGCCTCTTTGTACAAAACAGTTGACAACTTTGTGTAGAGAAATTGGAGTAGTCCCATGAACCTCAATGAATTTCTGGTCAAAGCCAATAGTTCAACAGGTCAGTTGATGACAGGCAAAGAAATAACCAATGATTGGTATGAGAAGCAATATCCAGATTAACCAAGCATAAAACCTACTCATTAGATGGTACTGCGTATACCAATGGGCAGGTTAAATGAAAAAGCCAATAAACGCACTTGGTGAACCAAAGTAAAAAAAGAAAAAGTCGAAAAAAATGAGATCTTCATAGTCCTAAATCAATAGCTTATTTAACTGCCTGATGGTAGCACTTGAAGGTGTTTTTCATATAATCCCTTCACACACATGCCACGCAGACACGCATGCACGCACATATGCTTACACACATTCACAAATGATCTGCATGTACCGGTATATGTTTATGTCAGCATGTGTTTGCATTTGTATACATATGTAGCACTTTTTCAGCAAGAGACTATTGGAAATTGGCCAGATGATTCTCAGTTCCAGCCAGGAAAACATTCCACACAAAAAATTGGTGCTAACCATTATCAGTGTTCACCAAAACGAAGAAGAAGAAGAAGAACAAAAAAGGAACTAAAAGTAGGGTAGTAATTACCCAAAAAGGAAAAAAAATCAGTAGGGTAGTAGCAGTACCATCTGGTGATGTAATTACATAAGATGCATGTGAGCATATGTAGGAAAATGATAATATACATCTACATGTTTGTACATGAAGCATTTAACTAGAAGTAGTGGAAATAGTATCTAAATTTAAGTATATAAGAGAATTTGCAAACACAGGAACGTGCATGTGTTATCTACGTACCGAAAAATATGAGTATGTGAAGTTTGATGCCTTTTTTATTGTCAAATGCACATGTACTACTTCAGAGGGACCAACTTGCACACAACATGGTGCAATTTAGGTTTCACAGGATTACGCTATAAAAACCGTAGAAAGAACAATTTCTATCCTTGGAACACAGGATAGCTTCCAGCTTCTATCTAAAGAAAGAATAGAAGAACACAAAAGGAAGGGTTACAATTATTTGTATATAGGATTAGTGCAAGTAGCGGTTAAACCGTTAACTAGAAGATGACTCAACAATTCAGTCCTGATATGCTTGACTCTAGCCATATAAATTTCTCAGACTCCTTATTGGGAATTGTGGAGTCAAGCCTTTGTGAAGGCCCTATATATTTCAACTGCTATCCAAATTTTTCAGTTTCGTTAATTGATCCCACCTTGTTAAAAGTTTTAACACTGAATCTTAAAACTCAAGGATTCGATATGGAATTTGGTTCTCGAAACATAGCTATCATTTATAGGCTGTGTTATAAGGTTATGAACACGATATGTCCAGATGTTAAAAAGATGGATAAAAAAGGACAGACACTTTCTTTTCAAACAAATATTGAAAAATCCAACTTAATTGTCCCAAAAACGATAACATAGGACCAGGTCAGGGTACCTGCTCAATGGAACTTACATAATGAAGTTCCTGTCAGGCCTACCCAAAATTCCAATGTTAATTCCATTATAGAATTTCCTAATGGAGAAGTGAAATACAGTTTAATCCTCAAATAAGCACTAGGATTAATTTTGCCTCACAAAATCCCATAATACCAGCTAAAAACTCTACTTCTTCTATTCCTACTATGGATTTGGAAAATCAACATTTAGATGCTATTCTCAAAGGCCTAAGAAGAATAGGTGATAATATTCAACAACCAGTTTACAATGTAGAAACACCTAAAACCCAAAATTCTAAGCTCATATCTCATGAGCTTTCATTCTCAGATGTGGAATATAATCCATATCAAATGAATGTTATTGAAATAAAAAAATTTCAAATTAATTATGAAAATTTCAAAAAATATTTTAATAGTGACCATAATAAGGAGATAAGAGAATGGTTCCTAAACAAAGGAACCCCGGCATCCAGACAATAGTTTAAAGAAAAATATGTTGAAGATACGCAAGAGGCTGGAGGAAATATGTTCTTTTTTAGATGGTTTGGGGAAATATTTGTTAAAAAGAATAAATTAAAATTCCCATTTGAATATAGAGACAAAAGATATACCAGAATAAATTATGACATTAATGCAATGTCTGCACAATATAACACCTATAAAACTACTAAAGGTAAAGTAGAAGCTACACATCCATGTGAGGATGTAGTCGAAATCATGGGAGCTAAAGCAGCTCCTTACAAAAATGTAGTTGACACTCCTAATATGGAAGGGTTTAAAACAATTATAGAACAAAACAATTATCTTCAGTCCTTAGGAAGACAGACTGATAGGAGTGAGAGTCTAGTGTCTAAAACTGACACATTAGTTTCTAAAACAGAAACTGCCAAAACTATGCCTTCATCAAGTAAAACTACTACACATTTATTATTCAAGCCCTTTCCAGAGCTTCTTAGAGATAAATTTAAACTCCAGTTGGCAAGCTCTGAGTTTCTAGATGAAATAGCTATTCGTTTAGGAAATCCAAAGATTAATGACAACGAAAAACAAAAAATTCATGAATCTTCAAATAATATGATTGAAGATATAACTAAAGATTGCACAGAAAATAACATAGAAGAATGGGAACAAATGTTTAAGCAATCATTAAATAATCAACTTGCTGAAATTAACAAAGTAGGGTATGGTCTTAAAAAATACCAACAACCCCCACTAAAATGCATTATCCCAGACCTTCTCCTGTTGATTTACAACATGAAGAAGACATCATGATGGGCTCAGCTATGTATGATGGTAAAGTCATAATAGAATGGAACCTAAATACATTAAGTGCATATCAAATACTCACTCTACTTAGACACATGATGATGTATACCACAACAAGTTTATACATTGGGAACCATGACACTGAAATAGCAAAGGACATGATCACTGGCTTTACTGATCAATTACGTGGTTGGTGGGACAATTATCTCACGGAACAAGAGAAAAACTACATCCTAAATGCTAAAAAACAATAGGAGACAGATTATACAACCTGATCAAGTTCAAGATATTCAAGTTACAGAAGATGAGGCTGTAAATACCCTGATTTACACCATTTCTCTACATTTTATAGGCAATACTTCTATCTTGACTCAGACACAGTCAGATCTCCACCAAAATCTTAGATGCCATACTCTCTCTCACTTTAAGTGGTACAAGGATACTTTCAATTCAAGGCTTTTAATTGTAGAAGATTGAAGGGCAAGCTATTGGAAAGCCTAGTTTATTGTTGGTTTACCAAGATTATTTGAAGAAAAGGTAAAAAACAAGCTAAAAGCTAAACATAATGGGGAATTAAATTATGATATCTATACCTTAGGAGAACTGTCTACAGAAGTTTGTGCGATAGGTTTAGAAATATGCAATGACCTAAAACTTAGGAACCACTAGAAAAACAAAACCTAACTAAAAGAAAAGAGTTAGGTGACTTTTGTGAACAATTTGGTTTTGAATCTATTAAATCTAAACCACATCTCTCTAATTCAAGAAAGAAAGAACCTTATAAAACTTATAAGAAGAAATCCAAAAAATTCAAGAGAAAATTCCTTAAAAGAAATAAGTCGAACACAAGTGAAGAAGATAGAGAAAGAGTTGCTAAACATAAAAGAAAATTAGTTATCTACAGAAAATGTGGCAAATTCGACCATTATGCAAATAAATGCATAACAAAAAAAAAATTTCAATAATTTAAACATGGATGAAGGTCTTAAAAGACAATTATACAAGGTTTTACTTACATCTGATGAAGAAGACTAGATTCAGAAGAACTAATTAATTTGATGGATGAATCAGATTCTGAGTCAACTTTAGAAAGTGAGGGAAGCAATAATTCTGATTGCAATTGAGATTATTACAAATCTGTTTTATTAATAAATGGATTGGACATAAACGTTTTGACCTTTAAAAAAAATCATATTTTAGATATCATAAGATAGAAAATCCACAGGCTAAAAGAGAAGCTTTAATCGTATATATGGCTAATGATAAGTCAAATTTAAGCTAAAATAGACAAGACAGACAATATGAAAAATCCACATATGACCTTAAAAATATCATAAATAGAATGAAACAAAAGGAGATGTCTCCAATAACAGCAAAAGAATCTTCTATTCAATAACTCAAATTTGAAATAAATAATGTTAAGCAAGAAATAAAATTACTCAAAATTAGAATGGATCACATAAAAGAAACATCAAATAATCAAAACTCTATTTTAAGAAATGAAGAACCTGTGTCTCCACTTCTGGATGAATTTGAAGAAATAGAACAGAGTAAAATTCCTGAGGCAGAAGCAAATAATATTTCTGCCAAAATTTAAAAGAAATGACTTATGTAAACCGCAAGAATTTAAAATACTGATATTCCTGAGATGTGACAGTCAAAACAAAGC